>NC_080038.1:18279665-18879665 GCF_030020395.1 Manis pentadactyla
CAATCCAACAAAAGGATATAACAATTATAAATATCTATGCACCCAACATAGGAGCAACTAAATATATAAAATTAATACTAACAGACCTAAAGGGGGAAATAGACAGCAACGCAATCATATTAGGGGATTTTAAAACCCCACTTTTATTACTGGATAAATCAGACAGAAAATAAATAAGGAAACACAGGCACGGAATGACACGTTAGACCAGATGGACTTAACATATATACAGAACAGGACCCCCCCCTGCAGGGGGCAGGTGTTTGTGAGCCGTGCCCAACCAGCCAGCGCAGTGAGTCATCTCTGACACAGCTGCAACCGCACTCAAGTCCGTTCCTCCATTCCAGAAAAGTCCTGTGTTGTGAGAGCGTGCCTGGAATCCACCTGACAGAGCTTCCTTAGGCTTTGATGTAGAATCTCGCCCCCAGAGAGACTGGAGGGGATAAGGATGGTATGAGAAGAGGTGGCAAGGAGAGAGAGTAGAAGTAGAAGCAGAGAAAAGTAGAGATAGATGAGAGCTAGCTCGCTTGCTTATGCTGTAATGCTGAATAAAGAAAGAGCTTGAGTGAACTATCAGTCCCAGCCTGCCTTTTGTCCCCAACCCGCGCGCTGCTGGACGGCGCAGGCGGGGGGCGCTGCCACCCATTGTCTGCGCTGCTGTGGCGAGTCCCCACCAGCTCGGCGCCACCTCCGGGAGCCCACCCGCCACCTCAGTGTGCCAGCGCCCCTCGGCCTCGCCACCTCGCTCTCGGGGCTCCTCAGCTCGCCAGCACCTTCGGGCCTCCTCTCACCCGCTCTGATCCTTGATCCCTTCGCCTTCCGCCCCCGGGCGGCGGGCACTACCAGACCTAACCAACAGCAGCCCCAAGGTGCAGCCCCAAGGGGTGCTGCCTCGAAAGCGCAGTCTCTGCTCCTCCAGGCCCAACGCCAGCACTGCTCGCAGCCGTCATCATGTCTGCTGCAAATTCTGAAACTCCAAAACTCAACTGTCTCCAAAGAGGCCAGCACCCAGTTCTCATCATCTACAACCAGCCAAGGCTAATGTTTTTACCAGAAGGCAAAATCATGCCAAACACCATTTTTGTTGGTGGAATTGACGTTAGGATGGATGAAACCAAAATAAGAAGTTTCTTTGCTAGATACGGTTCAATTAAAGAAGTGAAGATAATCACGGATTGAACTGTGTGTCCAAACGCTATGGATTTGTTTCGTTTTATAATGACGTGGATGTCCAGAAGATAGAAGAAATCACAGATAAATTTCCATGGTAAAAAGCTGAAACTGGGCCTTGCAAACAGGAAACAAAAATTTCTGTGCTTATCATGTGCAGCCACGTCCTTTGGTTTTTAATCCCCCACCACCACCACC
The DNA here is from genome assembly GCF_030020395.1 of Manis pentadactyla. Taxonomy (NCBI): domain Eukaryota; kingdom Metazoa; phylum Chordata; class Mammalia; order Pholidota; family Manidae; genus Manis; species Manis pentadactyla. The sequence goes on from NC_080038.1 coordinate 18,281,034, forward strand.
ACAGTTTCAGAGTGTCTGGAGCAGTCACAACCCTGAAGCTTACATGCAGCCTCCAACCATGATGCATTCCTATAACTCAATATGTGCAGGCATACCCTTATCCAAGTTCACCAGTTCAGGTCATCACTGGATATCAGCTGCCTGTATATAATTATCAGATGCCACCACAGTGGTCTGGGGAACACAAGAGTTAGGTTATACCTCCTCACGACTTATACAGCTGTTAACTACCACTGTAATGAAGTTGTTCCAGGAGCTGAAATGCTGACAAGTGAATGCTCTGTTCATGAAGCTACTGCATCCTCTGGAAATGGCCCACAAAAGAAACCTGTGGACCAAAGCATACAGACGGTGGCATCTTGTCTATTTAATCCAGAGAACAGACTGAGAAACTCACCTGTTACTCAAGATGACTACTTCAAGGATAAAAGAGTGCATCACTTTAGAAGAAGTTGGACAGTGCTTAAATCTGTTTGATCCTCTCTGCTAACTTTCTAGTCTCATTGGAAGTTGTTGGTTTTGAATATTAAGAGACTGAAAGTTGTTCACTATTATATACATTTAATGCTGAATTTGTATAAATTGCACTCAGCCTTTCTACATAAGTTATATTAGATGGTCTAGTTTTACTTTACACTGAAACTGTTTTTCATTAGATGTTTATTTAGAAACGTTCTGTGTTGAATATATAGTTGAAAGTAAAAAATAGTAAAGACCGAAAGGAGTAACTTAAGATATATTTGTAAGGACTTTTTTAAACAGAAATTAACATGTCAAGAGTTTGAAAGTAAATGCTGATTTTCAAAGAATTGTTTTATGTCCCGACCCCGCAGGACAGTCAACGGGGGTTGACGACCTGGAGGAGAGAATGAAGGGGCAAGGGACACAAAGAACGGACAGCAAGACAGGATATCTGATCAAGCTGACACAGTTCTTGTTTGCAGGCTCAATTTATACAGGTAGCAAGGAAGGGGTGGGTCAGAAGGTGATTGGGCCTTAGGGGGCGCCGGCAGGAAGGTGTAGAGGGGTGATTGGGCCTTGGCTGGCGCCGGCGGGAGCAGAGCACCCGGAAGAGAAGCAGGGAGTTCGCCATCTTGTGGGTGGGGGCCCTTGGGAGGGAGGTTTTAAGGGTGGGGCTTTCCCCAGGGGCAGAGGGTGTTTCTTGATTAAGAGATGTTGGCAATATTAATAGGCCAGTGGAAAGAACAGAAAAGCACATGTTGCTAGGTAACTTAACCACTAGTTCCGGCTTAGGAGTTTGCTAAATGCGTTTCTTGGTAATAGAGGAAAACTTGTTTCTAACACGTGGATGGATTCATTGTTTCCGACTTTACAGGAGAGACTTTACTCAAAGGTTGCTGTTGTCTTAAGGCTTTCGTAACCAAGCCTGCCTAAAGGCCCACAGGTTTTGCTCCCAACATCTCCCCCGTTTTTCTTATATTGGAATAGCCAGCCTAGCTCCGGCTGGGTCAAGGCCTGTGCCTGTCTTAGGTTGTACGGCTGAAGGAAATCCTTACCCGTCATGGGGTCATAGTCCTCTAACGACTATACCCTGTCTTAGGTTGGTATTCCCAATACAACCATATCTTACCCGTCATTGGCTACCAGTCTTGACTTGATCTGTTGTCAGAATTAATATTTTTCAGTGAGGATTCTGTAAAGCTGAGTACTCCAAGGGGGGGGGTACAGGGGTCTGATCCTCGGTGGGTACCTGGCGTATGGGTACTTGGCGTGCGAGGAGAACTCCTTTAGTCTTACAGACTGTGCTGAAGAGAAGGGAGTTGCTTGATTACGCACGAAATGTCCTTATTTTCTGAGGAGAGGAAGACACTGGACACAAACCTCTATGCAATCAGACATGTCCCTCAAGACAGGTTTTTCGCTGCCATTACCCTTGGTACTCAGCCAGCTTACTCAAGGACTCTTAGAAGAGTCATACTGACGTTTATATCTACTGGAGGAGGGAGCTTCCTCATCATCACTATCGCGGGCAAGTTTGTGATAGTGGACTTGAATAGGCTTGCCAACAAGGGTGTCTATTTGCTTCTTTACGAGGCTCATCAAATGTTTAAGAGCCCAAGGGCCAAAAGACAAGAGCAATATTAATCCTATGAGGGGGCCTAAGAGAGAGGGTAAAAGAGTAGTAAGCCATGGAGAGGTGGAGAACCGATTTTTATACCAACTTTCACTCTGCTCTCTTTCTATTCTCCTTTTTTCTAACCCTTCTCTAACTCTTCTCATACTATCTCTAACTACTCCTATTTGTCAGCATAGAAACAACACTCCTCCTTCAGGGCGGCACAAAGCCCGCCCTGCTGCAGAAAGAGCAGATCTAGCCCTCTGCGATTTTGGAGAACTACTTCAGCGAGGGACGAGATCGAATCTGTCAGGTCAGAGATTCCTTTCTGCAATTCTTGGATATCTTGATCTATAGTGGCACTGAGCTCATGATAGCGGGAGTTAGAAAGAAGCAGAGAAGATATGCCTGTGCCTCCACCTACAGTCCCTAGGCCAAGCAAAACAGCGATAGTAACAGCAGTAATGGGTTCTCGGCGGGAGCGTTTAGGAAGAGAAGGGTCTGAAGATTGTTCCCAGATATGGAAGAACTCATCAGGCCGGTAGTAAATGAGCCTGGGTAAAACTTTTACAAGAACACAAAATCCATGTTCTTGTAATACGGGATTGTAGGCACAGGGGGTGAGTCCACCTAAGCAGGCCCACCAGGTGTCATTGGGGGGAACTATAAATTGGGGTCCCCGTTCAATGGAGAAGATTTCTCAACAGAGGTGGGTGTACTCATGAGGGATTGTTTGAAGAGTGTTAGTTATACAAGTCCCGTTACCGACTACTTGGGCTAAGGTTAGGCCTTCCCAACTAGCGCGTTCCCAACGGCAGTTGTAGGTATCATTGGAGGTGGAGAAGTTGCCAGGGATTGCGGCACCTTCATAAAAAGGGGGGGAAGAGTGGTAACATAACCAACATTCGGAGGTAATCTCAGGAGTGGTGGAATTAAGACTAAGGAAGGTTTGATTTATGAGGGTGAGGACAAGGTCTTTAGAGCTCGCTAGGGCGGGCACTGGCGGTGTAGGGGAGGGTTTAAGACTGCTAGTTGTGAAGCTATGGTCAGGCGAGAGGGCGGAAGGCTTCGGTGTGGGAGGGTGCTTCCCACCTAGGACTGTATTTGGGCCTATGGCGGCGGAAGGGGTGCCAGGGAACTCTTTAAGGAGTTTAATAGTAAAGGTGATGCCTTCATCATAATGTTCTTTATATAAGCGAAGACCCCAAGTATATCCTTGTGTCCAGCTTGAGGCCTTTTTCCCTGTTTCAGTGAATGTGACTGAAAGAGGGTTGCACCAACCTCTAGTAGCACTGTATGTGTGCTCGCATTCTGGGAGGGCCTCAGGGTACTGAGGATTTTTGAATGGACGCCCGTTCGCAAACGGACTGTGGGAGTAATTGGCTTTGGCTATAATGTAATCCCAGGAAGAGGATGGCTTCCAATAGGTATCTCCCGTGGTCTCACACCCCCATGAAGCACAATAAAAATCTGTTTTGCCTCCGCATTTATGGAGGAGTTCACGGGGTCAGTGTTGCCCGGGGCAGACATAAAAAGAGTATGACCTACGAACTGACCGGCGCCCAGAATCTGAACAACCTAGCATGGCTACATGATCTTTCCGGAAGATATTGGGAACGGAACTCTGGTCTAGAAGGTGTTCTATTCCCCAGGGGGCCCCTGCTCCCAGGGCTAACTTACAAAGATCAGGTTGTAAAACACTTGGCCACCAGACGTCTGGCGAGGTTTGAGAGCGGGACCAAACAACATCTCCTCTTTCAGAAAGCACTATCCAGGTGTAGTTCCAGGGAAAGTGTCGGGATGTCGCGGGTTGTGGCGCTGGCTGATGGCTCAGAGCTGTGGTCATGATCAGGAGGATGAGGACTTTTGGCGACTGCATCTTCCTAAATGCGTCGCCGATTGAGCATACATGAGTCTGTCTCACGCCGGGTTCAGAACGTGGCGACTCTGGCGAGGGTCTAGCTGCAGACACCTCCTTTCATGGGTGGGCCCGCCCACCCCCACTCTCCTGGGGGCGACATTCTAGCCTCTCTGGTCTGTCGAGCCCCACGTTGGGCGCCAGTTGTCCCGACCCGCAGGACAGTCAATGGGGGTTGACAACCTGGAGGAGAGAATGAAGGGGCAAGGGACACAAAGAATGGACAGCAAGACAGGATATCTGATCAAGCTGACACAGTTTATTGTTTGCAGGCTCAATTTATACAGGTAGAAAGGAAGGGGTGGGTCAGAAGGTGATTGGGCCTTAGGAGGCGCCGGCAGGAAGGTGTAGAGGGGTGAATGGGCCTTGGCTGGCGCCGGCGGGAGCAGAGCACCCGGAAGAGAAGCAGGGAGTTCGACATCTTGTGGGTGGGGGCCCTTGGGAGGAAGGTTCTAAGGGTGGGGCTTTCCCCAGGGGCAGAGGGTGTTTCTTGATTAACAAGATGTTGGCAATATTAATAGGCCAGTGGAAAGAACAGAAAAGCACATGTTGCTAGGTAACTTAACCACTAGTTCCGGCTTAGGAGTTTGCTAAATGCGTTTCTTGGTAATGGAGGAAAACTTGTTTCTAACGCGTGGATGGATTTATTGTTTCCGACTTTAAAGGAGACACTTTACTCAAAGGTTGCTGTTGTCTTAAGGCTTTTGTAACCGAGCCTGACTAAAGGCCCACAGGTTTTGCTCCCAACAGTTTTAGAAAACCTACTATTTTGAAAGGTCAGAATTTTGATAGTTTGAATACAGGCATTTCACTTCCCCAACAAGCAACAGTGAACATTACAATATTTACACTGCTTAACAATTGTGCTTAACATTTATTATTTGTCTAGAAATTTACCACAAAAGCAAGAGTTTTTAAAACTACATTTTTAATCAGTGGTACTCAACATATAGTTAACTTTATTGATGTCATCCTTATCTAAACCCAGTAAAACAGATTCTAAACAAAACAGTCCAATCAGTGGCTCTTATGCTTATTCAAAATATTTATCTTTTATCTGGAATCCACACATAGATATGCTGTTTGATTGGGATGGCAATTAGGATAACTAAAATTCTGGGCCTAATTTTTTTTTTTAAATCCAAGACAAACTAAATTTTACTAGGAACATAAGCTTCTCAGTGAGTTACCGTTCTCCTTTTCTTTCTTGTTTCCTTGAAATGCTAAACTTGATGGCTGTATCTTAAATTGTACTAAATATTAGTATTAAAGAATGCTGAAAAATTTTTTATGTCACTTGACGGTTAATCAGAGTACCTGAAAGGAATTTTTTAATAAAAACATGAAAATATTAGTTACTTGTTAAAGAGAAAATAGATTTGTATTTTATTAGCCTATTATATTCCCTTTATTAAAGTAAAATATATCCAGGAGAGTCAACGTAATTTTGGCATTTCTTAACCACAAAAGTTGTTTAGTAAGCATATCCCAAGAATGTACTAGAGTCAGAGTTAACAATCCATTTCTAGATTAGCTAGTCTCCCTGTTGTTAGACATTGTATCTTGACAAGCAGCTAGAGCACCAGAGCCACGTTTGCTGTACCCACTGTCTTGCTTTTCCAGTCAGTACCCTGTTCTAGCAGAGGTGCCTAGAACAGGTGATGTGAAGAGGAGAAGTAGCAGTCTGAGCAGTCTGAGAACTCAGCCCTGGAAAGGTGGCAGTAGGGTGGGTAATCCTTTCGAAGGGAATCCCTTGTATGACATCACATGACTTGCCGCAGACATGAGTTTAAAGTGGCTTCCTAGCCTTCTTTACATTGGCCCCTTTGCTACCACATGGAGACACCATTTACCTTACTTAACCTATTGCAGTTACCATAGGCCTTCTCATCAGGGCCTCTTGTTGTCTCAGTCTAAACAGTTTTCATTCTGAATCTGAAGAGGCTTTTAACTTAAGGATCCCCAAGAGGGCTTACTTATGCCTCAGAATTTGAAAGTGCCCTGAAATTTGTCCTTTTAAGAATTCTCTGTTCTTTTGGTGTGTGTATATCATTCTGTCATTAAATCTCCAGATCACTACAGATAATACCAAGGTCTAAAGAGCCAATTCAAATTATCCCAGTATGGCCTTAAGGAAAGTAGGGGAATAAACTTTGTATTTGTCTGCTGTTTTGTTGGACTGAAGTATTTAAAAGAGTAAGGTAGGGAGGCGGAGCCAAGATGGCGGCGTGAGTAGAGCAGCGGAAATCTCCTCCCAAAACCACATGTATCTATGGAAATATAACAAAGACAACTCTTCCTAGAATAGAGACCAGAGGACACAGGACAACATCCAGACCACATCCACACCTGCGAGAACCCAGCGCCTCGCAAAGGGGGTAAGATACAGCCCCGGCCCGGCGGGACCCGAGCGCCCCTCCCCCCGGCTCCCGGCGGGAGGAGAGGAGTCGGAGCGGAGAGGGAGAGGGAGCCCAGGACTGCTGAACACCCAGCCCCAGCCATCCGGACCACAGCGCAGACACAGTGCATGCGTGGGGTCCTGGATACTAGGAAAACAGGGCAGCAAGACCGGTGAGCGGGTACCGCAGGCCGGCGCCAGAGGACAAAACAAAAGCGAGCGGCCTTTGTTTTGTTGTTGTTGTTGTTGTTTTGTTTTGTTTTGGCGAGTGCTTTTTGGAAGTCTTAAAGGGGCAGGGTGGGACACTTAGTCCAGAGGTCGGGAATCCGGGGATCTCTGGGCACTCTAACCCCCTGGGCGGCAGGGAGCAGGGAGGCCCCTTACGGAGATAAATAGCCTCCCGGCCGCTCCCCCTCCAACACGACTCCACCATTTTGGAGCAGCGGCCCGAGCCAGGCCACACCCACAGCAACAGCGGAAATTAACTCCATAGCAGCCCGGCAGGAAGCAGAATCCCTCTCTGCGCGCAGCTACCCAGCACAAGCCACTAGAGGTCGCTGTTCTCTCACGAGAGGAAGGCCACAAACCAACAAGAAGGGAAGTTCTTCCAGCCGTCACTTGTCCCAGCTCTGCAAACTATTCCTATCACCATGAAAAGACAAAATTACAGGCAAACCAAGATCACAGAGGCAACACCAGAGAAGGAGACAGACCTAACCAGTCTTCCTGACAAAGAATTCAAAATAAAAATCATAAACATGCTGACAGAGATGCAGAGAAATATGCAAGAGAAATGGGATGAAGTCCGGAGGGAGATCACAGATGCCAGGAAGGAGGTTACAGAAGTGAAACAAACACTGGAAGGATTTATAAGCAGAATGGATAAGATGCAAGAGGCCACTGATGGAATAGAAACCAGTGAACAGGAACGCATAGAAGCTGACAGAGAGAGAGACAAAAGGATCTACAGGAATGAAACACTATTAAGAGAACTGTGTGACCAATCCAAAAGGAACAATATCCGTATTATAGGGGTACCAGAAGAAGAAGAGAGAGGAAAAGGGATGGAAAGTATCTTGGAAGAAGTAATTGCTGAAAACTTCCCCAAACTGGGGGAGGAAATAATCGAACAGACCACGGAAATACACAGAACCCCCATCAGAAAGGATCCAAGGAGGACAACACCAAGACACATAATAATTAAAACGGCAGAGATCAAGGACAAGGAAAGAGTTTTAAAGGCAGCTAGAGAGAAAAAGGTCACCTATAAAGGAAAACCCATCAGGCTAACATCAGACTTCTCGACAGAAACCCTACAGGCCAGAAGAGAATGGCATGGCATATTTAATGCAATGAAACAGAAGGGCCTTGAACCAAGGATACTGTATCCAGCACGACTATCATTTAAATATGATGGCGGGATTAAACAATTCCCAGACAAGCAAAAGCTGAGGGAATTTGCTTCCCACAAACCACCTCTACAGGGCATCTTACAGGGACTGCTCTAGATGGGAGCACTCCTAAAAAGAGCACAGAACAAAACACCCAACATATGAAGAATGGAGGAGGAGGAATAAGAAGGGAGAGAAGAAAAGAATCTCCAGACAGTGCATATAACAGCTCAATAAGCGAGCTAAGTTAGGCAGTAAGATACTAAAGAGGCTAACCTTGAACCTTTGGTAACCACGAATTTAAAGCCTGCAATGGCAATAAGTACATATCTTTCAATAGTCACCCTAAATGTAAATGGACTGAATGCACCAATCAAAAGACACAGAGTAACAGAATGGATAAAAAAGCAAGACCCATCTATATGCTGCTTACAAGAAACTCACCTCAAACCCAAAGACATGTACAGACTAAAAGTCAAGGGATGGAAAAACATATTTCAGGCAAACAACAGCGAGAAGAAAGCAGGGGTTACAGTACTAATATCAGACAAAATAGACTTCAAAACAAAGAAAGTAACAAGAGATAAAGAAGGACACTACATAATGACAAAGGGCTCAGTCCAACAAGAGGACATAACCATTCTAAATGTATATGCCCCCAACACAGGAGCACCAGCATATGTGAAACAAACACTAACAGAACTAAAGGGGGAAATAGACTGCAATGCATTCATTCTAGGAGACTTCAACACACCACTTCACACCAAAGGATAGATCCACCGGGCAGAAAATAAGTAAGGACACGGAAGCACTGAACAACACAGTAGAACAGATGGACCTAATAGACATCTATAGAACTCTACATCCAAAAGCAACAGGATATACATTCTTCTCAAGTGCACATGGAACATTCTCCAGAATAGACCACATACTAGCCCACAAAAAGAGCCTCAGTCAAATCCAAAATATTGAAATTCTACCAACCAATTTTTCAGACCACAAAGGTATGAAACTAGAAATAAATTCTACAAAGAAAACAAAAAGGCTCACAAACGCATGGAGGCTTAACAACATGCTCCTAAATAATCAATGGATCAATGAACAAATCAAAATAGAGATCAAGGAATATATAGAAACAAATGACAACAACACCACAAAGCCCCAACTTCTGTGGGACGCAGCGAAAGCAGTCTTAAGAGGAAAGTATATAGCGATCCAGGCACACTTGAAGAAGGAAGAACAATCCCAAATGAATAGTCTAACATCACAATTATCGAAACTGGAAAAAGAAGAACAAATGACGCCTAAAGTCAGCAGAAGGAGGGATATAATAAAGATCAGAGAAGAAATAAACAAATTTGAGAAGAATAAAACAATAGAAAAAAAATCAACAAAACCAAGAGCTGGTTCTTTGAGAAAATAAACAAAATAGATAAGCCTCTAGCCAAACTTATTAAGACAAAAAGAGAATCAACACAAATCAACAGAATCAGAAATGAGAACGGAAAAATCACGACAGACTCCACAGAAATACAAAGAATTATTAAAGACTACTATGAAAACCTATATGCCAACAAGCTGGAAAACCTAGAAGAAATGGACAACTTCCTAGAAAAATACAACCTTCCAAGACTGACCAAGGAAGAAACACAAAAGTTAAACAAACCAATTACGAGCAAAGAAACTGAAACGGTAATCAAAAAACAACCCAAGAACAAAACCCCCGGGCCGGACGGATTTACCTCGGAATTTTATCAGACACACAGAGAAGACATAATACCCATTCTCCTTAAAGTTTTCCAAAAAATAGAAGAGGAGGGAATACTCCCAAACTCATTCTATGAAGCCAACATCACCCTAATACCAAAACCAGGCAAAGACCCCACCAAAAACGAAAATTACAGACCAGTATCCCTGATGAATGTAGATGCAAAAATACTCAATAAAATACTAGCAAACCGAATTCAACAGTATATCAAAAGGACCATACACCACGACCAAGTGGGATTCATCCCAGGGATGCAAGGATGGTACCACATTCGAAAATCCATCGATATCAACCACCACATCAACAAAAAGAAAGCCAAAAACCATGTGACCATCTCCATAGATGCTGAAAAGGCATTTGACAAAATTCAACATCCATTCATGATAAAAACTCTCAGCAAAATGGGAATAGAGGGCAAGTACCTCAACATAATAAAGGCCATATGTCATAAACCCACAGCCAACAATATACTGAACAGCGAGAAGCTGAAAGCTTTTCCTCTGAGATCGGGAACTAGACAGGGATGCCCACTCTCCCCACTGCTATTTAACATAGTACTGGAGGTCCTAGCCACGGCAATCAGACAAAACAAAGAAATACAAGGAATCCAGATTGGTAAAGAAGAAGTTAAACTGTCACTATTTGCAGATGATATGATATTGTACATAAAAAACCCTAAAGACTCCACTCCAAAACTACTAGAACTGATATCGGAATACAGCAAAGTTGCAGGATACAAAATTAACACACAGAAATCTGTAGCTTTCCTATACACCAACAATGAACCAATAGAAAGAGAAATCATGAAATCAATTCCATTCACAATTGCATCAAAAAGAATAAAATACCTAGGAATAAACCTAACCAAAGAAGTGAAAGACCTATACCCTGAAAACTACAAGTCACTCTTAAGAGAAATTAAAGGGGACACTAACAAATGGAAACTCATCCCATGCTCATGGCTAGGAAGAATTAATATCGTCAAAATGGCCGTCCTGCCCAAAGCAAGATACAGATTTGATGCAATCCCTATCAAATTACCAGCAACATTCTTCAATGAACTGGAACAAATAGTTCAAACATTCATATGGAAACACCAAAGACCCCGAATAGCCAAAGCAATCCTGAGAAAGAAGAATAAAGTAGGGGGGATCTCACTCCCCAACTTCAAGTTCTACCACAAAGCCATAGTAATCAAGACAATTTGGTACTGGCACAAGAACAGAGCCACAGACCAGTGGAACAGATTAGAGACTACAGACATTAACCAAAACATATATGGTCAATTAATATTTGATCAAGGAGCCATGGACATACAATGGCGAAATGACAGTCTCTTCAACAGATGGTGCTGGCAAAACTGGACAGCTACATGTAGGAGAATGAAACTGGACCATTGTCTAACCCCATACACAAAAGTAAATTCAAAATGGATCAAAGACCTGAATGTAAGTCATGACACCACAAAACTCTTAGAAAAAAACATAGGCAAAAACCGTTTAGACATAAACATGAGTGACCTCTTCTTGAACATATCTCCCCGGGCAAGGAAAACAACAGCAAAAATGAACAAGTGGGACTATTTTAAGCTGAAAAGCTTCTGTACAGCAAAAGACACCATCAACAGAACAAAAAGGAACCCTACAGTATGGGAGAATGTATTTGTAAATGACAGATCCGATAAAGGCTTAACGTCCAAAATATATAAAGAGCCCACACGCCTCAACAACCAAAAAACAAATAATCCAATTAAAAAATGGGCAGAGGAACTGAACAGACAGTTCTCCAAAACAGAAATACAGATGGCCAACAGACACATGAAAAGATGCTCCACATCGCTAATTATCAGAGAAATGCAAATTAAAACTACAATGAGGTATCACCTCACACCAGTAAGGATGGCTGCCATCCAAAAGACAAACAACAACAAATGTTGGCGAGGCTGTGCAGAAAGGGGAACCCTCCTACACTGCTGGTGGAAATGTAAATTAGTTCAACCATTGTGGAAAGCAGTATGGAGGTTCATCAAAATGCTCAAAACAGACTTACCATTTGACCCAGGAATTCCACTCCTAGGAATTTACCCTAAGAATGCAGCAGTGCAGTTTGAGAAAGACAGATGCACCCCTATGTTTATGGCAGCACTATTTACAATAGCCAAGAATTGGAAGCAACCTAAATGTCCATCGGTAGATGAATGGATAAAGAAGATGTGGTACATTTACACAATGGAATACCACTCAGCCATAAGAAGAGGGCAAATCCTACCATTTGCCGCAACATGGATGGAGCTGGAGGGTATTATGCTCAGTGAAATAAGCCAAGCGGAGAAAGAGAAATACCAAATGATTTCACTCATCTGTGGAGTATACGAACAAAGGAAAAACTGAAGAAACAAAATAGCAGTACACTCATAGACACCGAGAAGGGACTCGTCATTACCAAGGGAAAGGGGTTGGGGTGGGTGGTGTGGAGGGAGGGTGAAGGGGATGAAGGGGCACAATAATTCAACATCACAATGTAAGTTGCTCATGCGGATGGTAGTGCAGCACAGAGAATATAGTCAATGATTCTGTAACATCTTACTACATTGATAGGTAATAACTGCTCTAGTGGGGGTGAGGATTTAATAATATGGGTAACTGTTGAACCACTGTGTTGTATATTTGAAACCAATATAAGATTGTATATCAATTATACCTGGATATTAGATGACTTTGAAACTGGGTATTAGATACATAGGTATTCATTTATGCTGTCTCTTTTTGTAAGTGTTGGAAAATTTCCATAATAAAATTGTAATGCAGCTCCTCTGCAAATAAAGACAAAAGGTGACAGAATGGATAAACAAGACCCATCTATATGCTGCCTACAAGAGACTCACTTCAGACCCAAAGACATACATAGACCGAAAACAAAGGGATGGGAAAAGGTATTTTATTATGCACATAAAAGGTAGAAAAAAGCAGGAGTAGCACTACTATATCAGACAAAATAGACTTCAAAACAAAGAAAGTAACAAAGGACAAACAAGGACATTACATAATGATAAATGGATCAATCCAACAAAAGGATATAACAATTATAAATATCTATGCACCCAACATAGGAGCAACTAAATATATAAAATTAATACTAACAGACCTAAAGGGGGAAATAGACAGCAACGCAATCATATTAGGGGATTTTAAAACCCCACTTTTATTAATGGATAAATCAGACAGAAAATAAATAAGGAAACACAGGCACGGAATGACACGTTAGACCAGATGGACTTAACATATATACAGAACAGGACCCCCCCCTGCAGGGGGCAGGTGTTGTGAGCCGTGCCCAACCAGCCAGCGCAGTGAGTCATCTCTGACCAGCTGCAACCGCACTCAAGTCCGTTCCTCCATTCCCAGAAAAGTCCTGTGTTGTGAGAGCGTGCCTGGAATCCACCTGACAGAGCTTCCTTAGGCTTTGATGTAGAATCTCGCCCCCAGAGAGACTGGAGGGGATAAGGATGGTATGAGAAGAGGTGGCAAGGAGAGAGAGTAGAAGTAGAAGCAGAGAAAAGTTAGAGATAGATGAGAGCTAGCTCGCTTGCTTATGCTGTAATGCTGAATAAAGAAAGAGCTTGAGTGAACTATCAGTCCCAGCCTGCCTTTTGTCCCAACCCGCGCGCTGCTGGACGGCGCAGGCGGGGGCGCTGCCACCCATTGTCTGCGCTGCTGTGGCGAGTCCCCACCAGCTCGGCGCCACCTCCGGGAGCCCACCGCCCACCTCAGTGTGCCAGCGCCCCTCGGCCTCGCCACCTCGCTCTCGGGGCTCCTCAGCTCGCCAGCACCTTCGGGCCTCCTCTCACCCGCTCTGATCCTTGATCCCTTCGCCTTCCGCCCCCGGGCGGCGGGCACTACCAGACCTAACCAACAGCAGCCCCAAGGTGCAGCCCCAAGGGTGCTGCCCGAAGCGCAGTCTCTGCTCCTCCAGGCCCAACGGCCAGCACTGCTCGCAGCCGTCATCATGTCTGCTGCAAATTCTGAAACTCCAAACTCAACTGTCTCCAAAGAGGCCAGCACCCAGTTCTCATCATCTACAACCAGCCAAGGCTATGTTTTACCAGAAGGCAAAATCATGCCAAACACCATTTTTGTTGGTGGAATTGACGTTAGGATGGATGAAACCAAAATAAGAAGTTTCTTTGCTAGATACGGTTCAATTAAAGAAGTGAAGATAATCACGGATTGAACTGGTGTGTCCAAACGCTATGGATTTGTTTCGTTTTATAATGACGTGGATGTCCAGAAGATAGAAGAATCACAGATAAATTTCCATGGTAAAAAGCTGAAACTGGGCCTTGCAAACAGGAAACAAAATTTCTGTGCTTATCATGTGCAGCCACGTCCTTTGGTTTTTAATCCCCCACCACCACCACCACAGTTTCAGAGTGTCTGGAGCAGTCACAACCCTGAAGCTTACATGCAGCCTCCAACCATGATGCATCCTATAACTCAATATGTGCAGGCATACCCTTATCCAAGTTCACCAGTTCAGGTCATCACTGGATATCAGCTGCCTGTATATAATTATCAGATGCCACCACAGTGGTCTGGGGAACACAAGAGTTAGGTTATACCTCCTCCGACTTATACAGCTGTTAACTACCACTGTAATGAAGTTGTTCCAGGAGCTGAAATGCTGACAAGTGAATGCTCTGTTCATGAAGCTACTGCATCCTCTGGAAATGGCCCACAAAAGAAACCTGTGGACCAAAGCATACAGACGGTGGCATCTTGTCTATTTAATCCAGAGAACAGACTGAGAAACTCACCTGTTACTCAAGATGACTACTTCAAGGATAAAAGAGTGCATCACTTTAGAAGAAGTTGGACAGTGCTTAAATCTGTTTGATCCTCTCTGCTAACTTTCTAGTCTCATTGGAAGTTGTTGGTTTTGAATATTAAGAGACTGAAAGTTGTTCACTATTATATACATTTAATGCTGAATTTGTATAAATTGCACTCAGCCTTTCTACATAAGTTATATTAGATGGTCTAGTTTTACTTTACACTGAAACTGTTTTTCATTAGATGTTTATTTAGAAACGTTCTGTGTTGAATATATAGTTGAAAGTAAAAAATAGTAAAGACCGAAAGGAGTAACTTAAGATATATTTGTAAGGACTTTTTTAAACAGAAATTAACATGTCAAGAGTTTGAAAGTAAATGCTGATTTTCAAAGAATTGTTTTATGTCCCGACCCGCAGGACAGTCAACGGGGGTTGACGACCTGGAGGAGAGAATGAAGGGGCAAGGGACACAAAGAACGGACAGCAAGACAGGATATCTGATCAAGCTGACACAGTTTCTTGTTTGCAGGCTCAATTTATACAGGTAGCAAGGAAGGGGTGGGTCAGAAGGTGATTGGGCCTTAGGGGGCGCCGGCAGGAAGGTGTAGAGGGGTGATTGGGCCTTGGCTGGCGCCGGCGGGAGCAGAGCACCCGGAAGAGAAGCAGGGAGTTCGCCATCTTGTGGGTGGGGGCCCTTGGGAGGGAGGTTTTAAGGGTGGGGCTTTCCCCAGGGGCAGAGGGTGTTTCTTGATTAAGAAGATGTTGGCAATATTAATAGGCCAGTGGAAAGAACAGAAAAGCACATGTTGCTAGGTAACTTAACCACTAGTTCCGGCTTAGGAGTTTGCTAAATGCGTTTCTTGGTAATAGAGGAAAACTTGTTTCTAACACGTGGATGGATTCATTGTTTCCGACTTTACAGGAGAGACTTTACTCAAAGGTTGCTGTTGTCTTAAGGCTTTCGTAACCAAGCCTGCCTAAAGGCCCACAGGTTTTGCTCCCAACATCTCCCCCGTTTTTCTTATATTGGAATAGCCAGCCTAGCTCCGGCTGGGTCAAGGCCTGTGCCTGTCTTAGGTTGTACGGCTGAAGGAAATCCTTACCCGTCATGGGGTCATAGTCCTCTAACGACTATACCCTGTCTTAGGTTGGTATTCCCAATACAACCATATCTTACCCGTCATTGGCTACCAGTCTTGACTTGATCTGTTGTCAGAATTAATATTTTTCAGTGAGGATTCTGTAAAGCTGAGTACTCCAAGGGGGGGGGTACAGGGGTCTGATCCTCGGTGGGTACCTGGCGTATGGGTACTTGGCGTGCGAGGAGAACTCCTTTAGTCTTACAGACTGTGCTGAAGAGAAGGGAGTTGCTTGATTACGCACGAAATGTCCTTATTTTCTGAGGAGAGGAAGACACTGGACACAAACCTCTATGCAATCAGACATGTCCCTCAAGACAGGTTTTTCGCTGCCATTACCCTTGGTACTCAGCCAGCTTACTCAAGGACTCTTAGAAGAGTCATACTGACGTTTATATCTACTGGAGGAGGGAGCTTCCTCATCATCACTATCGCGGGCAAGTTTGTGATAGTGGACTTGAATAGGCTTGCCAACAAGGGTGTCTATTTGCTTCTTTACGAGGCTCATCAAATGTTTAAGAGCCCAAGGGCCAAAAGACAAGAGCAATATTAATCCTATGAGGGGGCCTAAGAGAGAGGGTAAAAGAGTAGTAAGCCATGGAGAGGTGGAGAACCGATTTTTATACCAACTTTCACTCTGCTCTCTTTCTATTCTCCTTTTTTCTAACCCTTCTCTAACTCTTCTCATACTATCTCTAACTACTCCTATTTGTCAGCATAGAAACAACACTCCTCCTTCAGGGCGGCACAAAGCCCGCCCTGCTGCAGAAAGAGCAGATCTAGCCCTCTGCGATTTTGGAGAACTACTTCAGCGAGGGACGAGATCGAATCTGTCAGGTCAGAGATTCCTTTCTGCAATTCTTGGATATCTTGATCTATAGTGGCACTGAGCTCATGATAGCGGGAGTTAGAAAGAAGCAGAGAAGATATGCCTGTGCCTCCACCTACAGTCCCTAGGCCAAGCAAAACAGCGATAGTAACAGCAGTAATGGGTTCTCGGCGGGAGCGTTTAGGAAGAGAAGGGTCTGAAGATTGTTCCCAGATATGGAAGAACTCATCAGGCCGGTAGTAAATGAGCCTGGGTAAAACTTTTACAAGAACACAAAATCCATGTTCTTGTAATACGGGATTGTAGGCACAGGGGGTGAGTCCACCTAAGCAGGCCCACCAGGTGTCATTGGGGGGAACTATAAATTGGGGTCCCCGTTCAATGGAGAAGATTTCTCAACAGAGGTGGGTGTACTCATGAGGGATTGTTTGAAGAGTGTTAGTTATACAAGTCCCGTTACCGACTACTTGGGCTAAGGTTAGGCCTTCCCAACTAGCGCGTTCCCAACGGCAGTTGTAGGTATCATTGGAGGTGGAGAAGTTGCCAGGGATTGCGGCACCTTCATAAAAAGGGGGGGAAGAGTGGTAACATAACCAACATTCGGAGGTAATCTCAGGAGTGGTGGAATTAAGACTAAGGAAGGTTTGATTTATGAGGGTGAGGACAAGGTCTTTAGAGCTCGCTAGGGCGGGCACTGGCGGTGTAGGGGAGGGTTTAAGACTGCTAGTTGTGAAGCTATGGTCAGGCGAGAGGGCGGAAGGCTTCGGTGTGGGAGGGTGCTTCCCACCTAGGACTGTATTTGGGCCTATGGCGGCGGAAGGGGTGCCAGGGAACTCTTTAAGGAGTTTAATAGTAAAGGTGATGCCTTCATCATAATGTTCTTTATATAAGCGAAGACCCCAAGTATATCCTTGTGTCCAGCTTGAGGCCTTTTTCCCTGTTTCAGTGAATGTGACTGAAAGAGGGTTGCACCAACCTCTAGTAGCACTGTATGTGTGCTCGCATTCTGGGAGGGCCTCAGGGTACTGAGGATTTTTGAATGGACGCCCGTTCGCAAACGGACTGTGGGAGTAATTGGCTTTGGCTATAATGTAATCCCAGGAAGAGGATGGCTTCCAATAGGTATCTCCCGTGGTCTCACACCCCCATGAAGCACAATAAAAATCTGTTTTGCCTCCGCATTTATGGAGGAGTTCACGGGGTCAGTGTTGCCCGGGGCAGACATAAAAAGAGTATGACCTACGAACTGACCGGCGCCCAGAATCTGAACAACCTAGCATGGCTACATGATCTTTCCGGAAGATATTGGGAACGGAACTCTGGTCTAGAAGGTGTTCTATTCCCCAGGGGGCCCCTGCTCCCAGGGCTAACTTACAAAGATCAGGTTGTAAAACACTTGGCCACCAGACGTCTGGCGAGGTTTGAGAGCGGGACCAAACAACATCTCCTCTTTCAGAAAGCACTATCCAGGTGTAGTTCCAGGGAAAGTGTCGGGATGTCGCGGGTTGTGGCGCTGGCTGATGGCTCAGAGCTGTGGTCATGATCAGGAGGATGAGGACTTTTGGCGACTGCATCTTCCTAAATGCGTCGCCGATTGAGCATACATGAGTCTGTCTCACGCCGGGTTCAGAACGTGGCGACTCTGGCGAGGGTCTAGCTGCAGACACCTCCTTTCATGGGTGGGCCCGCCCACCCCCACTCTCCTGGGGGCGACATTCTAGCCTCTCTGGTCTGTCGAGCCCCACGTTGGGCGCCAGTTGTCCCGACCCGCAGGACAGTCAATGGGGGTTGACAACCTGGAGGAGAGAATGAAGGGGCAAGGGACACAAAGAATGGACAGCAAGACAGGATATCTGATCAAGCTGACACAGTTTATTGTTTGCAGGCTCAATTTATACAGGTAGAAAGGAAGGGGTGGGTCAGAAGGTGATTGGGCCTTAGGAGGCGCCGGCAGGAAGGTGTAGAGGGGTGAATGGGCCTTGGCTGGCGCCGGCGGGAGCAGAGCACCCGGAAGAGAAGCAGGGAGTTCGACATCTTGTGGGTGGGGGCCCTTGGGAGGAAGGTTCTAAGGGTGGGGCTTTCCCCAGGGGCAGAGGGTGTTTCTTGATTAACAAGATGTTGGCAATATTAATAGGCCAGTGGAAAGAACAGAAAAGCACATGTTGCTAGGTAACTTAACCACTAGTTCCGGCTTAGGAGTTTGCTAAATGCGTTTCTTGGTAATGGAGGAAAACTTGTTTCTAACGCGTGGATGGATTTATTGTTTCCGACTTTAAAGGAGACACTTTACTCAAAGGTTGCTGTTGTCTTAAGGCTTTTGTAACCGAGCCTGACTAAAGGCCCACAGGTTTTGCTCCCAACAGTTTTAGAAAACCTACTATTTTGAAAGGTCAGAATTTTGATAGTTTGAATACAGGCATTTCACTTCCCCAACAAGCAACAGTGAACATTACAATATTTACACTGCTTAACAATTGTGCTTAACATTTATTATTTGTCTAGAAATTTACCACAAAAGCAAGAGTTTTTAAAACTACATTTTTAATCAGTGGTACTCAACATATAGTTAACTTTATTGATGTCATCCTTATCTAAACCCAGTAAAACAGATTCTAAACAAAACAGTCCAATCAGTGGCTCTTATGCTTATTCAAAATATTTATCTTTTATCTGGAATCCACACATAGATATGCTGTTTGATTGGGATGGCAATTAGGATAACTAAAATTCTGGGCCTAATTTTTTTTTTTAAATCCAAGACAAACTAAATTTTACTAGGAACATAAGCTTCTCAGTGAGTTACCGTTCTCCTTTTCTTTCTTGTTTCCTTGAAATGCTAAACTTGATGGCTGTATCTTAAATTGTACTAAATATTAGTATTAAAGAATGCTGAAAAATTTTTTATGTCACTTGACGGTTAATCAGAGTACCTGAAAGGAATTTTTTAATAAAAACATGAAAATATTAGTTACTTGTTAAAGAGAAAATAGATTTGTATTTTATTAGCCTATTATATTCCCTTTATTAAAGTAAAATATATCCAGGAGAGTCAACGTAATTTTGGCATTTCTTAACCACAAAAGTTGTTTAGTAAGCATATCCCAAGAATGTACTAGAGTCAGAGTTAACAATCCATTTCTAGATTAGCTAGTCTCCCTGTTGTTAGACATTGTATCTTGACAAGCAGCTAGAGCACCAGAGCCACGTTTGCTGTACCCACTGTCTTGCTTTTCCAGTCAGTACCCTGTTCTAGCAGAGGTGCCTAGAACAGGTGATGTGAAGAGGAGAAGTAGCAGTCTGAGCAGTCTGAGAACTCAGCCCTGGAAAGGTGGCAGTAGGGTGGGTAATCCTTTCGAAGGGAATCCCTTGTATGACATCACATGACTTGCCGCAGACATGAGTTTAAAGTGGCTTCCTAGCCTTCTTTACATTGGCCCCTTTGCTACCACATGGAGACACCATTTACCTTACTTAACCTATTGCAGTTACCATAGGCCTTCTCATCAGGGCCTCTTGTTGTCTCAGTCTAAACAGTTTTCATTCTGAATCTGAAGAGGCTTTTAACTTAAGGATCCCCAAGAGGGCTTACTTATGCCTCAGAATTTGAAAGTGCCCTGAAATTTGTCCTTTTAAGAATTCTCTGTTCTTTTGGTGTGTGTATATCATTCTGTCATTAAATCTCCAGATCACTACAGATAATACCAAGGTCTAAAGAGCCAATTCAAATTATCCCAGTATGGCCTTAAGGAAAGTAGGGGAATAAACTTTGTATTTGTCTGCTGTTTTGTTGGACTGAAGTATTTAAAAGAGTAAGGTAGGGAGGCGGAGCCAAGATGGCGGCGTGAGTAGAGCAGCGGGAATCTCCTCCCAAAACCACATGTATCTATGGAAATATAACAAAGACAACTCTTCCTAGAATAGAGACCAGAGGACACAGGACAACATCCAGACCACATCCACACCTGCGAGAACCCAGCGCCTCGCGAAGGGGGTAAGATACAGCCCCGGCCCGGCGGGACCCGAGCGCCCCTCCCCCCAGCTCCCGGCGGGAGAAGAGCAGGCAGAGCGGGAGGGAGACGGAGCCCAGGACTGCTGAACACCCAGCCCCAGCCATCCGGACCACAGCGCAGACACAGTGCATGCGTGGGGTCCTGGATACTAGGAAAACAGGGCAGCAAGACCGGTGAGCGGGTACCGCAGGCCGGCGCCAGAGGACAAAACAAAAGCGAGCGGCCTTTGTTTTGTTGTTGTTGTTGTTGTTTTGTTTTGTTTTGGCGAGTGCTTTTTGGAAGTCTTAAAGGGGCAGGGTGGGACACTTAGTCCAGAGGTCGGGAATCCGGGGATCTCTGGGCACTCTAACCCCCTGGGCGGCAGGGAGCAGGGAGGCCCCTTACGGAGATAAATAGCCTCCCGGCCGCTCCCCCTCCAACACGACTCCACCATTTTGGAGCAGCGGCCCGAGCCAGGCCACACCCACAGCAACAGCGGAAATTAACTCCATAGCAGCCCGGCAGGAAGCAGAATCCCTCTCTGCGCGCAGCTACCCAGCACAAGCCACTAGAGGTCGCTGTTCTCTCACGAGAGGAAGGCCACAAACCAACAAGAAGGGAAGTTCTTCCAGCCGTCACTTGTCCCAGCTCTGCAAACTATTCCTATCACCATGAAAAGACAAAATTACAGGCAAACCAAGATCACAGAGGCAACACCAGAGAAGGAGACAGACCTAACCAGTCTTCCTGACAAAGAATTCAAAATAAAAATCATAAACATGCTGACAGAGATGCAGAGAAATATGCAAGAGAAATGGGATGAAGTCCGGAGGGAGATCACAGATGCCAGGAAGGAGGTTACAGAAGTGAAACAAACACTGGAAGGATTTATAAGCAGAATGGATAAGATGCAAGAGGCCACTGATGGAATAGAAACCAGTGAACAGGAACGCATAGAAGCTGACAGAGAGAGAGACAAAAGGATCTACAGGAATGAAACACTATTAAGAGAACTGTGTGACCAATCCAAAAGGAACAATATCCGTATTATAGGGGTACCAGAAGAAGAAGAGAGAGGAAAAGGGATGGAAAGTATCTTGGAAGAAGTAATTGCTGAAAACTTCCCCAAACTGGGGGAGGAAATAATCGAACAGACCACGGAAATACACAGAACCCCCATCAGAAAGGATCCAAGGAGGACAACACCAAGACACATAATAATTAAAACGGCAGAGATCAAGGACAAGGAAAGAGTTTTAAAGGCAGCTAGAGAGAAAAAGGTCACCTATAAAGGAAAACCCATCAGGCTAACATCAGACTTCTCGACAGAAACCCTACAGGCCAGAAGAGAATGGCATGGCATATTTAATGCAATGAAACAGAAGGGCCTTGAACCAAGGATACTGTATCCAGCACGACTATCATTTAAATATGATGGCGGGATTAAACAATTCCCAGACAAGCAAAAGCTGAGGGAATTTGCTTCCCACAAACCACCTCTACAGGGCATCTTACAGGGACTGCTCTAGATGGGAGCACTCCTAAAAAGAGCACAGAACAAAACACCCAACATATGAAGAATGGAGGAGGAGGAATAAGAAGGGAGAGAAGAAAAGAATCTCCAGACAGTGCATATAACAGCTCAATAAGCGAGCTAAGTTAGGCAGTAAGATACTAAAGAGGCTAACCTTGAACCTTTGGTAACCACGAATTTAAAGCCTGCAATGGCAATAAGTACATATCTTTCAATAGTCACCCTAAATGTAAATGGACTGAATGCACCAATCAAAAGACACAGAGTAACAGAATGGATAAAAAAGCAAGACCCATCTATATGCTGCTTACAAGAAACTCACCTCAAACCCAAAGACATGTACAGACTAAAAGTCAAGGGATGGAAAAACATATTTCAGGCAAACAACAGCGAGAAGAAAGCAGGGGTTACAGTACTAATATCAGACAAAATAGACTTCAAAACAAAGAAAGTAACAAGAGATAAAGAAGGACACTACATAATGACAAAGGGCTCAGTCCAACAAGAGGACATAACCATTCTAAATGTATATGCCCCCAACACAGGAGCACCAGCATATGTGAAACAAACACTAACAGAACTAAAGGGGGAAATAGACTGCAATGCATTCATTCTAGGAGACTTCAACACACCACTTCACACCAAAGGATAGATCCACCGGGCAGAAAATAAGTAAGGACACGGAAGCACTGAACAACACAGTAGAACAGATGGACCTAATAGACATCTATAGAACTCTACATCCAAAAGCAACAGGATATACATTCTTCTCAAGTGCACATGGAACATTCTCCAGAATAGACCACATACTAGCCCACAAAAAGAGCCTCAGTCAAATCCAAAATATTGAAATTCTACCAACCAATTTTTCAGACCACAAAGGTATGAAACTAGAAATAAATTCTACAAAGAAAACAAAAAGGCTCACAAACGCATGGAGGCTTAACAACATGCTCCTAAATAATCAATGGATCAATGAACAAATCAAAATAGAGATCAAGGAATATATAGAAACAAATGACAACAACACCACAAAGCCCCAACTTCTGTGGGACGCAGCGAAAGCAGTCTTAAGAGGAAAGTATATAGCGATCCAGGCACACTTGAAGAAGGAAGAACAATCCCAAATGAATAGTCTAACATCACAATTATCGAAACTGGAAAAAGAAGAACAAATGACGCCTAAAGTCAGCAGAAGGAGGGATATAATAAAGATCAGAGAAGAAATAAACAAATTTGAGAAGAATAAAACAATAGAAAAAAAATCAACAAAACCAAGAGCTGGTTCTTTGAGAAAATAAACAAAATAGATAAGCCTCTAGCCAAACTTATTAAGACAAAAAGAGAATCAACACAAATCAACAGAATCAGAAATGAGAACGGAAAAATCACGACAGACTCCACAGAAATACAAAGAATTATTAAAGACTACTATGAAAACCTATATGCCAACAAGCTGGAAAACCTAGAAGAAATGGACAACTTCCTAGAAAAATACAACCTTCCAAGACTGACCAAGGAAGAAACACAAAAGTTAAACAAACCAATTACGAGCAAAGAAACTGAAACGGTAATCAAAAAACAACCCAAGAACAAAACCCCCGGGCCGGACGGATTTACCTCGGAATTTTATCAGACACACAGAGAAGACATAATACCCATTCTCCTTAAAGTTTTCCAAAAAATAGAAGAGGAGGGAATACTCCCAAACTCATTCTATGAAGCCAACATCACCCTAATACCAAAACCAGGCAAAGACCCCACCAAAAACGAAAATTACAGACCAGTATCCCTGATGAATGTAGATGCAAAAATACTCAATAAAATACTAGCAAACCGAATTCAACAGTATATCAAAAGGACCATACACCACGACCAAGTGGGATTCATCCCAGGGATGCAAGGATGGTACCACATTCGAAAATCCATCGATATCAACCACCACATCAACAAAAAGAAAGCCAAAAACCATGTGACCATCTCCATAGATGCTGAAAAGGCATTTGACAAAATTCAACATCCATTCATGATAAAAACTCTCAGCAAAATGGGAATAGAGGGCAAGTACCTCAACATAATAAAGGCCATATGTCATAAACCCACAGCCAACAATATACTGAACAGCGAGAAGCTGAAAGCTTTTCCTCTGAGATCGGGAACTAGACAGGGATGCCCACTCTCCCCACTGCTATTTAACATAGTACTGGAGGTCCTAGCCATGGCAATCAGACAAAACAAAGAAATACAAGGAATCCAGATTGGTAAAGAAGAAGTTAAACTGTCACTATTTGCAGATGATATGATATTGTACATAAAAAACCCTAAAGACTCCACTCCAAAACTACTAGAACTGATATCGGAATACAGCAAAGTTGCAGGATACAAAATTAACACACAGAAATCTGTAGCTTTCCTATACACCAACAATGAACCAATAGAAAGAGAAATCATGAAATCAATTCCATTCACAATTGCATCAAAAAGAATAAAATACCTAGGAATAAACCTAACCAAAGAAGTGAAAGACCTATACCCTGAAAACTACAAGTCACTCTTAAGAGAAATTAAAGGGGACACTAACAAATGGAAACTCATCCCATGCTCATGGCTAGGAAGAATTAATATCGTCAAAATGGCCGTCCTGCCCAAAGCAAGATACAGATTTGATGCAATCCCTATCAAATTACCAGCAACATTCTTCAATGAACTGGAACAAATAGTTCAAACATTCATATGGAAACACCAAAGACCCCGAATAGCCAAAGCAATCCTGAGAAAGAAGAATAAAGTAGGGGGGATCTCACTCCCCAACTTCAAGTTCTACCACAAAGCCATAGTAATCAAGACAATTTGGTACTGGCACAAGAACAGAGCCACAGACCAGTGGAACAGATTAGAGACTACAGACATTAACCAAAACATATATGGTCAATTAATATTTGATCAAGGAGCCATGGACATACAATGGCGAAATGACAGTCTCTTCAACAGATGGTGCTGGCAAAACTGGACAGCTACATGTAGGAGAATGAAACTGGACCATTGTCTAACCCCATACACAAAAGTAAATTCAAAATGGATCAAAGACCTGAATGTAAGTCATGACACCACAAAACTCTTAGAAAAAAACATAGGCAAAAACCGTTTAGACATAAACATGAGTGACCTCTTCTTGAACATATCTCCCCGGGCAAGGAAAACAACAGCAAAAATGAACAAGTGGGACTATTTTAAGCTGAAAAGCTTCTGTACAGCAAAAGACACCATCAACAGAACAAAAAGGAACCCTACAGTATGGGAGAATGTATTTGTAAATGACAGATCCGATAAAGGCTTAACGTCCAAAATATATAAAGAGCCCACACGCCTCAACAACCAAAAAACAAATAATCCAATTAAAAAATGGGCAGAGGAACTGAACAGACAGTTCTCCAAAACAGAAATACAGATGGCCAACAGACACATGAAAAGATGCTCCACATCGCTAATTATCAGAGAAATGCAAATTAAAACTACAATGAGGTATCACCTCACACCAGTAAGGATGGCTGCCATCCAAAAGACAAACAACAACAAATGTTGGCGAGGCTGTGCAGAAAGGGGAACCCTCCTACACTGCTGGTGGAAATGTAAATTAGTTCAACCATTGTGGAAAGCAGTATGGAGGTTCATCAAAATGCTCAAAACAGACTTACCATTTGACCCAGGAATTCCACTCCTAGGAATTTACCCTAAGAATGCAGCAGTGCAGTTTGAAAAAGACAGATGCACCCCTATGTTTATGGCAGCACTATTTACAATAGCCAAGAATTGGAAGCAACCTAAATGTCCATCGGTAGATGAATGGATAAAGAAGATGTGGTACATTTACACAATGGAATACCACTCAGCCATAAGAAGAGGGCAAATCCTACCATTTGCCGCAACATGGATGGAGCTGGAGGGTATTATGCTCAGTGAAATAAGCCAAGCGGAGAAAGAGAAATACCAAATGATTTCACTCATCTGTGGAGTATACGAACAAAGGAAAAACTGAAGAAACAAAATAGCAGTACACTCATAGACACCGAGAAGGGACTCGTCATTACCAAGGGAAAGGGGTTGGGGTGGGTGGTGTGGAGGGAGGGTGAAGGGGATGAAGGGGCACAATAATTCAACATCACAATGTAAGTTGCTCATGCGGATGGTAGTGCAGCACAGAGAATATAGTCAATGATTCTGTAACATCTTACTACATTGATAGGTAATAACTGCTCTAGTGGGGGTGAGGATTTAATAATATGGGTAACTGTTGAACCACTGTGTTGTATATTTGAAACCAATATAAGATTGTATAACAATTATACCTGGATATTAGATGACTTTGAAACTGGGTATTAGATACATAGGTATTCATTTATGCTGTCTCTTTTTGTAAGTGTTGGAAAATTTCCATAATAAAATTGTAATGCAGCTCCTCTGCAAATAAAGACAAAAGGTGACAGAATGGATAAACAAGACCCATCTATATGCTGCCTACAAGAGACTCACTTCAGACCCAAAGACATACATAGACCGAAAACAAAGGGATGGGAAAAGGTATTTTATTATGCACATAAAAGGTAGAAAAAAGCAGGAGTAGCACTACTATATCAGACAAAATAGACTTCAAAACAAAGAAAGTAACAAAGGACAAACAAGGACATTACATAATGATAAATGGATCAATCCAACAAAAGGATATAACAATTATAAATATCTATGCACCCAACATAGGAGCAACTAAATATATAAAATTAATACTAACAGACCTAAAGGGGGAAATAGACAGCAACGCAATCATATTAGGGGATTTTAAAACCCCACTTTTATTAATGGATAAATCAGACAGAAAATAAATAAGGAAACACAGGCACGGAATGACACGTTAGACCAGATGGACTTAACATATATACAGAACAGGACCCCCCCCTGCAGGGGGCAGGTGTTGTGAGCCGTGCCCAACCAGCCAGCGCAGTGAGTCATCTCTGACCAGCTGCAACCGCACTCAAGTCCGTTCCTCCATTCCCAGAAAAGTCCTGTGTTGTGAGAGCGTGCCTGGAATCCACCTGACAGAGCTTCCTTAGGCTTTGATGTAGAATCTCGCCCCCAGAGAGACTGGAGGGGATAAGGATGGTATGAGAAGAGGTGGCAAGGAGAGAGAGTAGAAGTAGAAGCAGAGAAAAGTTAGAGATAGATGAGAGCTAGCTCGCTTGCTTATGCTGTAATGCTGAATAAAGAAAGAGCTTGAGTGAACTATCAGTCCCAGCCTGCCTTTTGTCCCAACCCGCGCGCTGCTGGACGGCGCAGGCGGGGGCGCTGCCACCCATTGTCTGCGCTGCTGTGGCGAGTCCCCACCAGCTCGGCGCCACCTCCGGGAGCCCACCGCCCACCTCAGTGTGCCAGCGCCCCTCGGCCTCGCCACCTCGCTCTCGGGGCTCCTCAGCTCGCCAGCACCTTCGGGCCTCCTCTCACCCGCTCTGATCCTTGATCCCTTCGCCTTCCGCCCCCGGGCGGCGGGCACTACCAGACCTAACCAACAGCAGCCCCAAGGTGCAGCCCCAAGGGTGCTGCCCGAAGCGCAGTCTCTGCTCCTCCAGGCCCAACGGCCAGCACTGCTCGCAGCCGTCATCATGTCTGCTGCAAATTCTGAAACTCCAAACTCAACTGTCTCCAAAGAGGCCAGCACCCAGTTCTCATCATCTACAACCAGCCAAGGCTATGTTTTACCAGAAGGCAAAATCATGCCAAACACCATTTTTGTTGGTGGAATTGACGTTAGGATGGATGAAACCAAAATAAGAAGTTTCTTTGCTAGATACGGTTCAATTAAAGAAGTGAAGATAATCACGGATTGAACTGGTGTGTCCAAACGCTATGGATTTGTTTCGTTTTATAATGACGTGGATGTCCAGAAGATAGAAGAATCACAGATAAATTTCCATGGTAAAAAGCTGAAACTGGGCCTTGCAAACAGGAAACAAAATTTCTGTGCTTATCATGTGCAGCCACGTCCTTTGGTTTTTAATCCCCCACCACCACCACCACAGTTTCAGAGTGTCTGGAGCAGTCACAACCCTGAAGCTTACATGCAGCCTCCAACCATGATGCATCCTATAACTCAATATGTGCAGGCATACCCTTATCCAAGTTCACCAGTTCAGGTCATCACTGGATATCAGCTGCCTGTATATAATTATCAGATGCCACCACAGTGGTCTGGGGAACACAAGAGTTAGGTTATACCTCCTCCGACTTATACAGCTGTTAACTACCACTGTAATGAAGTTGTTCCAGGAGCTGAAATGCTGACAAGTGAATGCTCTGTTCATGAAGCTACTGCATCCTCTGGAAATGGCCCACAAAAGAAACCTGTGGACCAAAGCATACAGACGGTGGCATCTTGTCTATTTAATCCAGAGAACAGACTGAGAAACTCACCTGTTACTCAAGATGACTACTTCAAGGATAAAAGAGTGCATCACTTTAGAAGAAGTTGGACAGTGCTTAAATCTGTTTGATCCTCTCTGCTAACTTTCTAGTCTCATTGGAAGTTGTTGGTTTTGAATATTAAGAGACTGAAAGTTGTTCACTATTATATACATTTAATGCTGAATTTGTATAAATTGCACTCAGCCTTTCTACATAAGTTATATTAGATGGTCTAGTTTTACTTTACACTGAAACTGTTTTTCATTAGATGTTTATTTAGAAACGTTCTGTGTTGAATATATAGTTGAAAGTAAAAAATAGTAAAGACCGAAAGGAGTAACTTAAGATATATTTGTAAGGACTTTTTTAAACAGAAATTAACATGTCAAGAGTTTGAAAGAAAATGCTGATATTCAAAAAATTGTTTTAGAAAACCTACTATTTTGAAAGGTCAGAATTTTGATAGTTTGAATACAGGCATTTCACTTCCCCAACAAGCAACAGTGAACATTACAATATTTACACTGCTTAACAATTGTGCTTAACATTTATTATTTGTCTAGAAATTTACCACAAAAGCAAGAGTTTTTAAAACTACATTTTTAATCAGTGGTACTCAACATATAGTTAACTTTATTGATGTCATCCTTATCTAAACCCAGTAAAACAGATTCTAAACAAAACAGTCCAATCAGTGGCTCTTATGCTTATTCAAAATATTTATCTTTTATCTGGAATCCACACATAGATATGCTGTTTGATTGGGATGGCAATTAGGATAACTAAAATTCTGGGCCTAATTTTTTTTTTTAAATCCAAGACAAACTAAATTTTACTAGGAACATAAGCTTCTCAGTGAGTTACCGTTCTCCTTTTCTTTCTTGTTTCCTTGAAATGCTAAACTTGATGGCTGTATCTTAAATTGTACTAAATATTAGTATTAAAGAATGCTGAAAAATTTTTTATGTCACTTGACGGTTAATCAGAGTACCTGAAAGGAATTTTTTAATAAAAACATGAAAATATTAGTTACTTGTTAAAGAGAAAATAGATTTGTATTTTATTAGCCTATTATATTCCCTTTATTAAAGTAAAATATATCCAGGAGAGTCAACGTAATTTTGGCATTTCTTAACCACAAAAGTTGTTTAGTAAGCATATCCCAAGAATGTACTAGAGTCAGAGTTAACAATCCATTTCTAGATTAGCTAGTCTCCCTGTTGTTAGACATTGTATCTTGACAAGCAGCTAGAGCACCAGAGCCACGTTTGCTGTACCCACTGTCTTGCTTTTCCAGTCAGTACCCTGTTCTAGCAGAGGTGCCTAGAACAGGTGATGTGAAGAGGAGAAGTAGCAGTCTGAGCAGTCTGAGAACTCAGCCCTGGAAAGGTGGCAGTAGGGTGGGTAATCCTTTCGAAGGGAATCCCTTGTATGACATCACATGACTTGCCGCAGACATGAGTTTAAAGTGGCTTCCTAGCCTTCTTTACATTGGCCCCTTTGCTACCACATGGAGACACCATTTACCTTACTTAACCTATTGCAGTTACCATAGGCCTTCTCATCAGGGCCTCTTGTTGTCTCAGTCTAAACAGTTTTCATTCTGAATCTGAAGAGGCTTTTAACTTAAGGATCCCCAAGAGGGCTTACTTATGCCTCAGAATTTGAAAGTGCCCTGAAATTTGTCCTTTTAAGAATTCTCTGTTCTTTTGGTGTGTGTATATCATTCTGTCATTAAATCTCCAGATCACTACAGATAATACCAAGGTCTAAAGAGCCAATTCAAATTATCCCAGTATGGCCTTAAGGAAAGTAGGGGAATAAACTTTGTATTTGTCTGCTGTTTTGTTGGACTGAAGTATTTAAAAGAGTAAGGTAGGGAGGCGGAGCCAAGATGGCGGCGTGAGTAGAGCAGCGGAAATCTCCTCCCAAAACCACATGTATCTATGGAAATATAACAAAGACAACTCTTCCTAGAATAGAGACCAGAGGACACAGGACAACATCCAGACCACATCCACACCTGCGAGAACCCAGCGCCTCGCAAAGGGGGTAAGATACAGCCCCGGCCCCGCGGGACCCGAGCGCCCCTCCCCCCGGCTCCCGGCGGGAGGAGAGGAGTCGGAGCGGAGAGGGAGAGGGAGCCCAGGACTGCTGAACACCCAGCCCCAGCCATCCGGACCACAGCGCAGACACAGTGCATGCGTGGGGTCCTGGATACTAGGAAAACAGGGCAGCAAGACCGGTGAGCGGGTACCGCAGGCCGGCGCCAGAGGACAAAACAAAAGCGAGCGGCCTTTGTTTTGTTGTTGTTGTTGTTTTGTTTTGTTTTGGCGAGTGCTTTTTGGAAGTCTTAAAGGGGCAGGGTGGGACACTTAGTCCAGAGGTCGGGAATCCGAGGATCTCTGGGCACTCTAACCCCCTGGGCGGCAGGGAGCAGGGAGGCCCCTTACGGAGATAAATAGCCTCCCGGCCGCTCCCCCTCCAACATGACTCCACCATTTTGGAGCAGCGGCCCGAGCCAGGCCACACCCACAGCAACAGCGGAAATTAACTCCATAGCAGCCCGGCAGGAAGCAGAATCCCTCTCTGCGCGCAGCTACCCAGCACAAGCCACTAGAGGTCGCTGTTCTCTCACGAGAGGAAGGCCACAAACCAACAAGAAGGGAAGTTCTTCCAGCCGTCACTTGTCCCAGCTCTGCAAACTATTCCTATCACCATGAAAAGACAAAATTACAGGCAAACCAAGATCACAGAGGCAACACCAGAGAAGGAGACAGACCTAACCAGTCTTCCTGACAAAGAATTCAAAATAAAAATCATAAACATGCTGACAGAGATGCAGAGAAATATGCAAGAGAAATGGGATGAAGTCCGGAGGGAGATCACAGATGCCAGGAAGGAGGTTACAGAAGTGAAACAAACACTGGAAGGATTTATAAGCAGAATGGATAAGATGCAAGAGGCCACTGATGGAATAGAAACCAGTGAACAGGAACGCATAGAAGCTGACAGAGAGAGAGACAAAAGGATCTACAGGAATGAAACACTATTAAGAGAACTGTGTGACCAATCCAAAAGGAACAATATCCGTATTATAGGGGTACCAGAAGAAGAAGAGAGAGGAAAAGGGATGGAAAGTATCTCGGAAGAAGTAATTGCTGAAAACTTCCCCAAACTGGGGGAGGAAATAATCGAACAGACCACGGAAATACACAGAACCCCCATCAGAAAGGATCCAAGGAGGACAACACCAAGACACATAATAATTAAAACGGCAGAGATCAAGGACAAGGAAAGAGTTTTAAAGGCAGCTAGAGAGAAAAAGGTCACCTATAAAGGAAAACCCATCAGGCTAACATCAGACTTCTCGACAGAAACCCTACAGGCCAGAAGAGAATGGCATGGCATATTTAATGCAATGAAACAGAAGGGCCTTGAACCAAGGATACTGTATCCAGCACGACTATCATTTAAATATGATGGCGGGATTAAACAATTCCCAGACAAGCAAAAGCTGAGGGAATTTGCTTCCCACAAACCACCTCTACAGGGCATCTTACAGGGACTGCTCTAGATGGGAGCACTCCTAAAAAGAGCACAGAACAAAACACCCAACATATGAAGAATGGAGGAGGAGGAATAAGAAGGGAGAGAAGAAAAGAATCTCCAGACAGTGCATATAACAGCTCAATAAGCGAGCTAAGTTAGGCAGTAAGATACTAAAGAGGCTAACCTTGAACCTTTGGTAACCACGAATTTAAAGCCTGCAATGGCAATAAGTACATATCTTTCAATAGTCACCCTAAATGTAAATGGACTGAATGCACCAATCAAAAGACACAGAGTAACAGAATGGATAAAAAAGCAAGACCCATCTATATGCTGCTTACAAGAAACTCACCTCAAACCCAAAGACATGTACAGACTAAAAGTCAAGGGATGGAAAAACATATTTCAGGCAAACAACAGCGAGAAGAAAGCAGGGGTTACAGTACTAATATCAGACAAAATAGACTTCAAAACAAAGAAAGTAACAAGAGATAAAGAAGGACACTACATAATGACAAAGGGCTCAGTCCAACAAGAGGACATAACCATTCTAAATGTATATGCCCCCAACACAGGAGCACCAGCATATGTGAAACAAACACTAACAGAACTAAAGGGGGAAATAGACTGCAATGCATTCATTCTAGGAGACTTCAACACACCACTCACACCAAAGGATAGATCCACCGGGCAGAAAATAAGTAAGGACACGGAAGCACTGAACAACACAGTAGAACAGATGGACCTAATAGACATCTATAGAACTCTACATCCAAAAGCAACAGGATATACATTCTTCTCAAGTGCACATGGAACATTCTCCAGAATAGACCACATACTAGCCCACAAAAAGAGCCTCAGTCAAATCCAAAATATTGAAATTCTACCAACCAATTTTTCAGACCACAAAGGTATGAAACTAGAAATAAATTCTACAAAGAAAACAAAAAGGCTCACAAACGCATGGAGGCTTAACAACATGCTCCTAAATAATCAATGGATCAACGAACAAATCAAAATAGAGATCAAGGAATATATAGAAACAAATGACAACAACACCACAAAGCCCCAACTTCTGTGGGACGCAGCGAAAGCAGTCTTAAGAGGAAAGTATATAGCGATCCAGGCACACTTGAAGAAGGAAGAACAATCCCAAATGAATAGTCTAACATCACAATTATCGAAACTGGAAAAAGAAGAACAAATGACGCCTAAAGTCAGCAGAAGGAGGGATATAATAAAGATCAGAGAAGAAATAAACAAATTTGAGAAGAATAAAACAATAGAAAAAAAATCAACAAAACCAAGAGCTGGTTCTTTGAGAAAATAAACAAAATAGATAAGCCTCTAGCCAAACTTATTAAGACAAAAAGAGAATCAACACAAATCAACAGAATCAGAAATGAGAACGGAAAAATCACGACAGACTCCACAGAAATACAAAGAATTATTAAAGACTACTATGAAAACCTATATGCCAACAAGCTGGAAAACCTAGAAGAAATGGACAACTTCCTAGAAAAATACAACCTTCCAAGACTGACCAAGGAAGAAACACAAAAGTTAAACAAACCAATTACGAGCAAAGAAACTGAAACGGTAATCAAAAAACAACCCAAGAACAAAACCCCCGGGCCGGACGGATTTACCTCGGAATTTTATCAGACAAACAGAGAAGACATAATACCCATTCTCCTTAAAGTTTTCCAAAAAATAGAAGAGGAGGGAATACTCCCAAACTCATTCTATGAAGCCAACATCACCCTAATACCAAAACCAGGCAAAGACCCCACCAAAAACGAAAATTACAGACCAGTATCCCTGATGAATGTAGATGCAAAAATACTCAATAAAATACTAGCAAACCGAATTCAACAGTATATCAAAAGGACCATACACCACGACCAAGTGGGATTCATCCCAGGGATGCAAGGATGGTACCACATTCGAAAATCCATCGATATCAACCACCACATCAACAAAAAGAAAGCCAAAAACCATGTGACCATCTCCATAGATGCTGAAAAGGCATTTGACAAAATTCAACATCCATTCATGATAAAAACTCTCAGCAAAATGGGAATAGAGGGCAAGTACCTCAACATAATAAAGGCCATATGTCATAAACCCACAGCCAACAATATACTGAACAGCGAGAAGCTGAAAGCTTTTCCTCTGAGATCGGGAACTAGACAGGGATGCCCACTCTCCCCACTGCTATTTAACATAGTACTGGAGGTCCTAGCCACAGCAATCAGACAAAACAAAGAAATACAAGGAATCCAGATTGGTAAAGAAGAAGTTAAACTGTCACTATTTGCAGATGATATGATACTGTACATAAAAAACCCTAAAGACTCCACTCCAAAACTACTAGAACTGATATCGGAATACAGCAAAGTTGCAGGATACAAAATTAACACACAGAAATCTGTAGCTTTCCTATACACCAACAATGAACCAATAGAAAGAGAAATCATGAAATCAATTCCATTCACAATTGCATCAAAAAGAATAAAATACCTAGGAATAAACCTAACCAAAGAAGTGAAAGACCTATACCCTGAAAACCACAAGTCACTCTTAAGGGAAATTAAAGGGGACACTAACAAATGGAAACTCATCCCATGCTCATGGCTA
This sequence comes from Manis pentadactyla, assembly GCF_030020395.1. Classification (NCBI taxonomy): domain Eukaryota; kingdom Metazoa; phylum Chordata; class Mammalia; order Pholidota; family Manidae; genus Manis; species Manis pentadactyla. The sequence goes on from NC_080038.1 coordinate 18,315,550, forward strand.
GGAAGAATTAATATCGTCAAAATGGCCATCCTGCCCAAAGCAAGATACAGATTTGATGCAATCCCTATCAAATTACCAGCAACATTCTTCAATGACTGGAACAAATAATTCAAACATTCATATGGAAACACCAAAGACCCCGAATAGCCAAAGCAATCCTGAGAAAGAAGAATAAAGTAGGGGGGATCTCACTCCCCAATTTCAAGCTCTACTATAAAGCCATAGTAATCAAGACAATTTGGTACTGGCACAAGAACAGAGCCACAGACCAGTGGAACAGACTAGAGACTCCAGACATTAACCCAAACATATATGGTCAATTAATATTTGATCAAGGAGCCATGGACATACAATGGCGAAATGATAGTCTCTTCAACAGATGGTGCTGGCAAAACTGGACAGCTACATGTAGGAGAATGAAACTGGACCATTGTCTAACCCCATATACAAAAGTAAATTCAAAATGGATCAGAGGCCTGAATGTAAGCCATGAAACCATTAAACTCATGGAAAAAAACCTAGGCAAAAACCTCTTAGACATAAACATGAGCGACCTCATCTTGAACATATCTCCCCGGGCAAGGAAAACAACAGCAAAAATGAACAAGTGGGACTATATTAATCTGAAGGGCTTCTGTGCAGCAAGGGACGCCATCGCTGGAACGATGGGGGGGGGGGAGCCCTGCAGTGTGGGAGAATGTATTTGTGAATGGCAGATCCGATGGGGGCTTGACGTCCGAAGTATGTGAGGGGCTCGCGCGCCTCAACAAGCAAAGATCAGGTGGTCCAATTGAAGAGTGGGTGGAGGAGCTGAGCAGACAGTTCTCCAGAAAAGAGGTGCAGATGGCCAACGGCCACATGAAGGGAGGCTCTGCATCGCTAGTTGTTAGAGAGATGCAAATTAGAGCTACAGTGAAGTGTCGCCTCGCACCGGTGGGGGTGGCTGCCATCCAGAGGACAGACATCAACAAGTGTTGACGAGGCTGTGGAGGGTGGGGAGCCCTCCTACGCTGCTTCTGGGAATGTGGACTGGTTCGGCCATTGTGGAAAGCAGTATGGAGGTTCATAAAAATGGTCAAAACAGACTTGCCGTTTGACCCAGGAGTTGCACTCCTGGGAGTTTACCCTAGGAACGCAGTGATCAAGTTTGAGAAGGACCAATGCAACCCTATGTTTCTCGCAGCACTATTTACAATAGCCCAGAATTGGGGGCAACCTGGGTGTCCATCGGTGGATGGATGGATGGGGAAGATGTGGTGCATATGCACAGTGGAGTACTGCTCAGCCGTGGGAGGAGGGCAGGTCCTGCCATTTGCGGCAACATGGATGGAGCTGGAGGGTGTTGTGCTCAGTGAGGTGGGCCAGGCGGAGAAAGAGAAATACCAAATGATTTCACTCATCTGTGGAGTAAAGAACAAAGGGAAAACTGAAGGAACAAAACAGCAGCGGAATCACAGAACCCAGGAATGGACTAACAGGTACCAAAGGGAAAGGGACTGGGGAGGATGGGTGGGTAGGGAGGGATAAGGGGGGGGAGAAGAAGGGGGGTATTAAGATTAGCATGCATGGGGGGTTGGGAGAAAGGGGAGGGCTGTACAACACAGAGAAGACAAGTAGTGATTCTACAACATTTTGCTATGCTGATGGACAGTGACTGTAAAGGGGTTTATATGGGGGACCTGGTATAGGGGAGATCCTAGTAAACATAATATTCTTCATGTAAGTGTAGATTAATGATAACAAAAAAAAAAAGAAAGAAAAGGGGGATTACTCCATGATAGGATAAAACTATCTGTAAATCAATGATTAATGCATGCTTTAAATATCCTTAATTTTGATCACTTAAAGGGTGTCAGATGATCGGCTATGGAGGTACATTTTTTTGATAATATTCCTTTCTCTTAAAAAAAAAAAAAGTTCCTGTGTGGTGACCTCCAATGAGTTCTACACAATGGTATAAAGGGCATATGAAAGTGTGGGCCAAGGGTCTGTTTGTGTTTATACAGAGGATCAAAGCCTAATTTGGCTACCCAGAAAATGAACTAAGATACGATATGAAGAAGAACTTCCAACATCAGCACTCTCTGGAAGAGTCATACCAGAAGATGATCATCAAAAAACCTCAACAAAGATCCAGGTGATGCTGCAGGTGTAGCTGCGTTCATCCCACCAGTTCCTGGACTTGCCATTGGAATGAAGAAGGAGATAAGTTGTAGCGCTCCAAAATCTTACGACTACAGACTATCTACTGTTAAAAGAACATATGGGATGTGAACAGTCCCCAGGAATGGGTTGTTGCCCTTGTCTAGCTTGGATTAACACTTAGTCTACAGGCACACACCTGATCATCTACATTTGCTCTCTTACAGCACTAAACTATGCTTTCTACCTTTATCTTGCATCTACCTACCACTTCGGCATTTTATTTAAAAATAATAATAATAATAATAAGGGAGAAATGTGGGATTCACATATAAATCAAGTATAAAAATCAAACGAATATTCATATTTGACCTGATTGTTTATAGTTCATAATGCGTGATCAAAACCGAAAGTTTCTGTGATGACTGCCCTTGTACTGTTCACCATGTAAGAACTTATTCACTATGTAAGAATTTGTTTACCATGTAAGAACTTGTTCGTTATGCTTCAGAAGATTGGAGACTGACGAGAATTAGGCTTGGGGTGGATCAATGATTGTGCATTAAGCATTGAGTCCCCTATACAGAATTTTATTGTTGTTAACAACCATTTGATCAATAAATATGAGAGATTCCCTCTCAAAAAAAAAAAAGAGTAATGTTGAAAGACAACACAAAGTCCTGAACCTTTCAAATTGGAAAATTAATTTTAAAGTTAGAAATAAGTTCATATTACCTATAGCTGAAACTGTCTTTGCATAAATGAATAAAAAGAAATAAACTTTTTTCCCCAAAAAAATTTTTAAAAAAATAACAAAACATATATACAGAACATTCCACCCAAAAGCAGCAGCATACATATTTTTCTCAAAAATCTCTTGAACATAAGCATGAGTAATTTTTTTCTGGATGTGTCTCCCCAGCAAGGGAAACAAGCAAAAATAAACAAGCAGAGCTACGTGAAACTAACGGTTCTGTACCACAAAGGAAACCATCAGCAAAACAAAATGGCAACCTACAGTATGGAGAATATACTCATGAATGATATATCCAATAAGGGATTAACATCCAAAGTATATAAAGAACTCATACAACTCAACACCAAAAAATATATAACCCAATTAAAAACTGGGCAGAGGACTCGAACAGACATTTTTCCAAAGAAGACATGCAGATAGCCAATAGGCACATTAAAAGATGCTCCACATTGCTCATAATCAGGGAAATGCAAGTCAAAACCACAATGAGATATCACCTCATTTCAGTTAGAATGTCCAACTATGCATAAGACAAGAAATAACAAGTGTCAACAAGGAAGTGGAAAAAAAGGAGCCCTCCTACACTGTTGGTAGGAATGTAAACTGGTGCAACCACTATGGAAAGAAGTTTGGAGGTTCCTCAAAAAATCTAAAAATAGATATTCCATATAACCCAGTAACTCCACTTTCAGGCTACCCAAAAAAACAAAATCTTTGATTCCAAAAGATATATGCACCCCTATGTTTACTCACATTATGTACAATAGCCAAGATTTGGAAGCAACCAAAATGCCCATCAATAGATGAATAGATAAAGAAGAGGTGGTACACATATACAATGGAATATTACTTGGCCATAAAAAAGAAAGAAATCCTACCATTTGCAACAACATGGATGGATTTGGTACTATGCTAAGTGAAATAAGTCAGGCAGAGAAATACAAATACAATATGACTTCACTTATATGTGGAATCTAAAAACAAAACAGCAGTAGACTCATAGACACTGAGAGGTGACCAGTGGTTACCATGGGGCAGGGGTTAGGATGGGTGGGTAAAGTGGGTGGGTAGGTGAAGAATATAAAGAGGCACAAAATCTCAATCTTAACATAAATTAGTTACAGGGATGAAAATACAGCATAGAGTGATGGACAGTGACTGTAACAGGTTGTAGAGGGGAATTGATAATACAGGTGAATGTAGTAACCACAACGTTTTTCAAGTGAGTGTATATCAATGATGCCTTAATAAAAAGGTTAATTTAAAAAAAGAAAAAGAAATTGAGATATATTTAATTTTTCAAAACCCTATGATTCTGTTGAAAGTGACTGGCTAGATAGTGGTACAATTCAAAGAGATATGGAACATAGGAAGAAAAACTGGTTTCAGGAGAAAAAATGCTTCTAGTCAAGTACTTGTATGCAAAGAATTTTTTTCCAGATTGTGATTATACTTTTGAAGAAAAAAAAAGGAAAGTACAGCATAGAGAATGTAGTCAATAGTTCTGTAACATTTCTCTATGTTAACAGATAATAACTACACTAGTCGGGGAGAGCATTTAATAATGTATGTAACTGTCAAATCACTATATTGTATACTTGAAACCAATATAATATTGTATATAAACTATGCTTCAATAAAAAAATCAAACAAAATTTTTAATGGACAAAGTACTTGAATAGACATTCACCAAAGACATGCAAATGGCAACAAGCATATGAAAAGGTGCTTGATATCACTAATCATCACAGAATTTTGAGTAAAAATCATGAGATACCACCTCACACCTGTTAGGATGACCACTAATCAAAAAAAAAGAAATTAAGGAGGTATATTTAATTTTTAAAAATCCTACAATTCTGTTGAAAGTGACTGAAATTAATATATAACAAAATAAATAAATAACAAGTGCTGGTGCAGATGTGGAGAAAAGAGAACCCTGTCCACTGTAGGTGGGAATGTAAAATACTACAGCCTCTATAGAAAACAGTATAGAGGTTCCTCAAAAAATTAAAAGTAGAAGTATCATATGATCCACAATTCCACTTCTGGGTATATATCCAAAGGAATTGAAAGTAGAATCTTAAAGACAGCTTTGAATACCTATATTTATTGTACCATTATTCATAATAGCCAAAAGGTGGAAGTAACCTAAATGTCCACCAATGAATGGATAAAGAAATACGGTATGTATATACATACCATGTGATATTATTCAGCTTTGAAAAAAGAAGGGAATTTTATCACATACTACAATATGGATGAAACTTGAGGACATTATGCTAAGTGAGATAAGCCAGTCACAAAAAGATACTATTTGATTCCACTTCCATGAGGTACCTAAAGTAGTCAAACTCTTAGAAACAGAGAGTAGAATGGTGGTTACCATGGGCTGGGGGGAGAGGGAAATGGGAAGATTTTCAATGGGTATAGAGTTTCAGTTTTGCAAGATGAAGTTCTAGAGCTGTTATACAACAATATGCATATAGTTAACACTACTGTACTTTACACTTAAAAATGGTTCAGATTGTAAATTTTATGTTACATGGTTCTTTCTTTTCCACAATAAAAGACTATCTTGCAGGCTTGCTAGATATTGTAGGGCCTCTCCTTGCTGGCTTCATGAAGTAAACAGCCACACTGGGTAAGCCCATGTGACAAGGAACTGCAGGCAGCTTCTAGAAGCCACAGGCAGCCTTAAGCTACAGCCAGGAAGAAGACAAGGCCATCAGTCAAGGAAATGAATTCTCCCAATACCAGCAACTTGAGTTTGCAAGTGGACTCTCCCTTGGCCACACTCCCAAATGAGAATGCAGCCTGGCTGATACCTTGAGCAGAAGACCCAGCTAAGCCATGCCTGAACTCCCTACCTAAGAAACCACAATAATAAATGTATGTAATTTAAGCCACTAAGTTTGTGGTAATTTGTTATGTGGCAATAGTAACTAATACAAAAGGTATGATATAGACAACTTGCTTTCAAATAACTGCCTTGCTGCTGTGGAACCTTGAAATAGTGTTCATGGTAGAGAGCAATGGCCCTTAGACCCACAACACCAGTCTTAAGTCATAAACATGCATGTGGAATATGCCCACGTTTTGCCTAAAAGTCACTCAGCCTCTACATCTGGTTTCCAGGGGGCAATTTCTGCAGATTTAGTATGATTGCTAATGTGCTGCCCTTCTCACAAAGAGCAAGCACTAGGCAGAAAGAAAAGAAGCACGATCACACCTCTTAAACTTCATCCAAAGGGTCTCTATGGTCTCTCTCCACCATCATTTTTTATGATCCTCAGTAAGAGCTCATGGAGTGCAATAGTAACAGCCTGAATAGATTCAGACTAGGATGGCATATAGATTTCATCTTATAAATAGATAGGCGTGGCTTGAGATGACTCCTTACAACAGGGGAATGTCTCTGCCCCAGTCTACCGAAACAGCTTTTCATTCTTTGGTTTGCTGTCAGTCTTCCTTGTGACCTTCCTTCAAGGTCAGAAATACGCAGACCTGGGCATGTCTGTGGGAATTCAAGTACCCCTATTTAGGCATGTTTCAAAACACATTTACCACCCCCAACACCCATCTCTGGCCAAGGAGCTTCTTCTCTGCCCTTCTTTCTGTACTTAGTGGGATGGAGACTTTCTGACCATTTGGCTCCCTCTTTCCTTAGTGAGTATAGTGGTAGTGGTTGTGGGGGAAAGGGAGTGATATGGTTAAAAGTAGGCAACAGTGGTAGCTGGGAGGGTGTAGCCATCCCAGCTGTGGCTATGCACAGCCAGAAACTCAAATGTGGTCGGTCATTGTCTCAGACCTCCACATCTTTCTAGAGGTGCCAGTGGAAAGGAAAGGACATTCTCAGTGCCAGTGAGAAAAGACTCTGATTGGCATGACCTGGGTCAAAATATTGACCAGTGGGTGGCATGCTGGTCCCTGCTGCCACCAAGGAAAACCATCTAGTTGGGTGTAGGGGGAAAGTAATTTTTCAAAAGCAGAAGATGCTCTTCTGAGAAACAAACAACTGTCCATTACAAACCCTGACCTTTTCTCTCACTCATACCCGTGCTTCAAATTCCCCTTTTGCCCAAGCTAGTTAGAAGTTGGTATTATCACTTGCAAACAGGAGTCTTGATTATTACCTTGTTACTGACCATCCTCTTTTAATTACAGCCTAAAGTGATGTAATACTTTGCATTTACAAAGAGAAGTTTTATACTTTTGATGGTCCACCCCTAAAGATGAAACAGCTTTCCATATCCTAAAATATAATTTCTCCAAAAAAAAAAAGAAAGAAAAGAAAATCTTGGCCCAAATCAAAGTATCTTCTTGGGTCTGGTTTTGTTTTTTCTTTTTTTTTAGTTCAAGAGCTTTTTTTTTTTGTATCATTAATCTACAGTTACATGAGGAACAATATGTTTACTAGACTACCCCCTTCCCCAAGTCCCCCCCACATACCCCATTACAGTCACTGTCCATCAGCGTAGTAAGATGCTGTAGACTCACTACTTGTCTTCTCTGTGTTGCACAGCCCTCCCAGTGCCTCCCCCCACATTACACATGATAATCTTAATGGCCCCTTTCTTTTTCCCTCCCTCTTATTCCACCCTTCCTACCCATCCTCCCCAGTCCCTTTCCCTTTGGTAACTGTTAGTCCATTCTTGGGTTCTGTGATTCTGTTGCTGTTTTGTTCCTTCAGTTTTTTCTTTCTTTGTTCATATACTCCACATATGAGTGAAATCATTTGGTATTTCTCTTTCTGCGCTTGGCTTGTTTCACTGAGCATAATACCCTCCAGCTCCATCCATGTTGCTGCAAATGATTGGATTTGCCCTTTTCTTATGGCTGAGTAGTATTCCATTGTGTATATGTACCACATCTTCTTTATCCATTCATCTACTGATGGACACTTAGGTTGCTTCCATTTCTTGGCTATTGTAAATAGTGCTGCGATAAACACAGGGGGGCATCCATCTTTTTCAAACTGGGCTGCTGTATTCTTAGGGTAAACTCCTAGAAGTGGAATTCCTGGGTCAAATGGTATTTCTATTTTGAGCTTTTTGAGGAACCCCCATACTGCTTTCCACAATGGTTGAACTAATTTACATTCCCACCAGCAGTGTAGGAGGGTTCCCCTTTCTCCACAACCTTGCCAACATTTGTTGTTGTTTGTCTTTTGGATGGTGGCGATCCTAACAGGTGTGAGGTGATATCTCATTGTGGTTTTAATTTGCATTTCTCTGATGACTAGCGATGTGGAGCATCTTTTCATGTGTCTGTTGGCCATCTGAATTTCTTCTTTGGAGAACTGTCTATTCAGCTCCTCTGCCCACTTTTTAATTGGATTATTTGCTTTTTGTTTGTTGAGGTGCATGAGCTCTTTATATATTTTGGATGTCAACCCTCTATTGGATCTGTCATTTACGAATATATTCTCCCATACTGTAGGATGCCTTTTTGTTCTATTGATGGTGTCCTTTGCTGTACAGAAGCTTTTCAGTTTGATGTAGTCCCACTTGTTCATTTTTGCTTTTGTTTCCCTTGCCCAGGGAGATATGTTCATGAAGAAGTCACTCATGTTTATGTCCAAGAGATCTTTGCCTATGTTTTTTTCTCAGTGTTTTATGGTTTCATGACTTACATTCAGGTCTTTGATCCATTTCGAATTTACTTTTGTGTATGGGGTTAGACAATGATCCAGTTTCATTCTCTTACATGTAGCTGTCCAGTTTTGCCAACACCAACTGTTGAAGAGGCTGTCATTTCCCCATTGTATGTCTAAGGCTCCTTTAGTGTATATTAATTGACCATATATGTTTTGGTTAATGTCTGGAGTCACTATTCTGTTCCACTGGTCTGTGACTCTGTTCTTGTACCAGTACCAAATTGTCTTGATTACTGTGGCTTTGTAGTAGAGCTTGAAGTTGGGGAGCAAGATCCCCCCCCAACTTTATTCTTCCTTCTCAGGATTGCTTTGGCTATTTGGGGTCTTTGGTGGTTTCATATGAATTTTTGAACTATGTGTTCCAGTTCGTTGAAGAATGCTGTTGGTAATTTGATAGGGATTGCATTGAATCTGTAGATTGCTTTGGGCAGGATGGCCATCTTGACAATATTAAATCATCCTAGCCAAGAGCATGGGATGAGTTTCCATTTGTTAGTGTCCTCTTTAATTTCTCTTAAAAGTGTCTTATAGTTTTCAGGGTATAGGTCTTTCACTTCCTTGGTTAGGTTTATTCCTAGGTATTTTATTCTTTTTGATGCAATTGTGAATGGAATTGTTTTCCTGATTTCTCTTTCTGTTAGTTCATTGTTAGTGTATAGGAAAGCCACAGATTTCTGTGTATTAATTTTGTAACCTGCAACTTTGCTGAGTTCCGAGATTAGTTCTAGGGTCTGGTTGTTTTTGTTGGGCATTCTCAGAGGTTGTCACACATATGTAGCAAGAAAACCACCCTCTGAGAAAAGACCCAGTTTCTAGTTGATCCTGCTTATTATAACTTGTGTAGCACAGGTGTTATCAAATGTTACCAAATTTAGATCATTCAAGCTAGAGCAAGCACATCTGGAGAATCATCTCAAATTACAATTTCATGTAGTAAGGACCTGAATTTAGAGTGTTTCTCTGGCTCCAGATCAACAGAATTAAATCTCTGCTCACCTAGTAACTTCACTTCTAGGAATCTACCTAAGGAAATGATCAGAAAATGGGCCAAAAAATTGAGTGGAACGATGTTCATCAAAGCATTATTTATCATTAAGAAAACCCTAAATATTCAACAACAGAATGGTAAAATAAATTGCACACAATAGAATTCTAAGAAGCCATTACTTTTTTTTTAATTTAAATATACAGCTGACCCTTGAACAATGCAGGAGTTATGGGTGCTGACCCACACACTGCACAGTCATAAATCCACATATAACTTTTGACTCCACAAAAACTTAACTACTAATAGCCTACTGTTGACCAAAAGCTTCACCAATAACATAAACAACAGATTATATAAAAACAACATATATTTTATATATCATATGTATTATAGACTGTATTCTTACAATAAAGTAAGCTAGAGAAAAGGAAATGTTTTCCAAATTGTTGCAAATCTTCAAGAACTTTTTCAATGTATTCATTGAAAAAAATATGCATATACGTGGACCTACACAGTTCAAACCTATGCTGCTCAAGGGTCAGCCATACTTCATGACATAGGAAAATACACTATAATGTTAATAGTAGTAATGCTAACAATTATGCCATGTACTGTGCTGAGCACTTTATATGTATTACCTCGTTTAATCCTCACAACAGTTAACCATATGAAGGACATTGTTATTTACTCATTACAGATGAAGAAATGGTTGCTTAACAAAGTAATCAACATAATCACACAGATGGGGAGTATCTAATTCCAAAGCTGTAGTAGCTAAGAAGCCACTACACTATTCTGCAGAATATAAATGATAGATATATGATACCAATTTTTTGTTATCTCACACACACACACAGACCATCCACAGGTGATTTTTTAAATATTTTAAAGCAGGTACAGCAAAGCGCAGACCAATCAGAAAGGGCACTACACCCAATCAGAATGGAAGCCCAGTGTAAACAATGAAAATGGCCATCTGGTTTCAGTTACCCTTTGCTGTGTGACAAACCACCCCAAAATTCAGTGGCTTTAAACAACCACTTTGGCAAAGATTAAGGATAAAGAGAAAATATTGAAAGCAGCAAGAGAGAGGCAAACAGCTACCTATAAGGGAAACCCATAAGGCTATCGATAGATTTCTCAGAAACTTTACAGGACAGAAGGGAGTGGCATGAAAGATTTAATGTATTGAAACAGAAGAACCTTCAACCAAGAATCCTCTACTGTGCAAAACTATCATTCAGAATTGAATGAGATATTTAAAGTTTCCCAGATAAACAAAAGGCTTGAGGAATTCACCACCACTAAACCAACCTTACAGCATATGTCCAAGAGACTTCTGTAGATGAAAAGGTTCTTAAGCCTAAATATATTTCATCAGTGAAAACAACCCCACAGTAAAGGTAATAGACCAATTACTTACTAAGCCAGATTGAAGTTAAAAAAGAAAACCAAAGTAGTAAAATCAACTATACATAAAATCAGTCAAGGAATACACAAAAAATGCTGATTATGACAGCTAATACATAAAGTGTGGAGGTGGAAGAATAAAAAAGAAGTACTTTTAAACTGTGTTCAAAATAGAGCAACCATCAACTTTAATATAAAATGCTATATATTTAGGAAACTATCTATAAACCTTACGGTAACCATAAACCTAAAGCCTATAACAGATACACCAAAAAAAGTGAAAAAAAGAAATCCAGTCACAGCACTAAAAACCATCAAATGACAAGTGAAGAAATAAGCCAGGAAGAGAAAGACAAATACCATATGACTTCACTTATATGTGGAATCTAAAAACAAAACAAAAAAAACCAAAATGAACAAAATAGTAGACTCACAGACACTGAAAAGTGGCTGTTGGTCACCATGAGGGAGGGGTTAGGATGGGTGGGTGGGGAGGGGGATAAAGGGGCACAAATATCTCAATCATAATATAAAAAGAAAAACATTTTATTGGCTCATGATTCTATGGGTTGATGACGTGGGTTGGGATCAGCTAGACAGTTCTGCTGGTCTTGCCTAGGGTCTCTTATGTGGCTGCAATCACCTGACAACTCAACTGGGATTGGGTGACCCAATATGGCCTCACTTACACATTAGCAGTCGATGTTGGCTGTCAGCCGGACCCCTCTTCATGAGTCTTTCATCCTCAAGGAGACTAGGTCAAGCTTCTTCATATGGCAGCACCAGGGTTCCAAGAAGGTGTGAGCAGAAGCTGTAAGATCTCTTGAGATCTTGCCTAGAAGTTGTACACCACCACTTCTGCATTCAATTGGGCAAGTCAAGTCAGAGAGCCAGTCCAGATTCAAGGAATGGGGAAATAGATTTTACCTCTTGGTGGAAGGAGCTGCAATGAATTTGTGACCTCTTTTAATCCACTGTATATACCAACTGAATGTAAACCCTGCATGTACATGTACATAGAAAAAAGACTGGAAGGAAATTACCTTACTAACAGGGATTATTTTTATTAACTTCTTATATTCCTGCATCTCTCCAGTTTTCTTAATCAGTTTTCATTGCTTTCATAAACAGAACTACAACACCTTCCACAATAGATTGGACAGCTTCACTTTGACACAGAGATCAACAGAATTCTTTCTTTCCTAGGTCTACCACTTCCTAGCTTTGGCGATTCTGTAACCCCTCTGAGCCTCTGTTTTTCTCAGTTGTGAAGATGGAGCTAGCACTGTCTATTTACAAGACAGCGGTAAGGATCAAATGAGAAATGAATGTAAAATACCCAGGACATGCCTTGGCAGTTTCTCTTCCTCCTACACTCTCCCTCTATTCAGAGGTCCTCAGTTATAAGAATTCTCTTTCTCACAAAGGTTAAATTCAGCTGTAGTAAACTACACACACCTCTCTAAATGTAAATTGTATGTCCTCAGGGTCAGTTTCAAAACTTAGTGCTCATTTATAACCCAAAAGAACCCAGCACAGGCTCAATAAATACTTGATTTGTTGACTCATTAACCAAATAATAGTTTTCTAAATGTTATGCAGGTAATCCCATTTATGCAGTTTTAAATATAAATCCCAGTACTAAGAGGGGGTAATGTTGGTCACCCATTGCATCTATCTATTCTATGAAAATGGAAAGCCATAACTTGATTCACTGCCAAGAAGAAAATTCAAATTTCTTAGGGTTCTAAGCTTCTACAAGTGCACAAACACAATCACAATGAGCTTTTTTTAGCCATCTGTTTTTCAGAATAGGCTTTTCTTGTCATAATGGCAAAGTGAAGAAGAGCATGAAATTTTAACTGGAAAAACAGAATAACTAGGAAAAAACATATAATGCATTTTAATGAAACAATCATTTCTCTAAAAATCTAAGCAACCCAAATTGAAAACGACCTTTGTTTTTGCTGCAATGACACAGCTATCGTTAGTGCTTACTCACGGAGGTCTAATTTACTGGTATCAGCAAGTATAACAAGCTCTCCTGGGTCTTCCCACAAGCTAGACTGAAGCAGAGGAAGGGCTTATGAATGCTCATCCATGGGTCATGGTGTCAGGAAAGACACTACATGAACTAGCTTAGGCAGATGAGAATCAATGCTATTTTTAAAGATCTTTGAGAAAGACTTTCATAAACTCCCATGGTGACTTACTATGCATAACATCCCCTGTGGGTGGTAAGAATAACAGAGAACCTACTTTTGCTTTCTTTCCTACATACAGGATATTGCTATCAAATGCAGAGAATCACTGTTGAAAATTAGGGGAGGGTCATTTGGTGTTAGTCCAACCTCTCCTACGGACAGAAGAATGCTGCAGGCCCCTTTGATGTTTTCTGTTTGGCTCATCCCGGAACTCAGGCAGGGTAGCTGAAGCAGAGCTCTCCAGAGGGTCTATCTTGGAAGATGGCTTACAAAAGAAAAACTTCACCTGCAAGAGGGTATCTGTTCCAGTGGGTACAATCCAGGAGTAGCTATACTCTAATGCAACCATTCTCAAACATTTTTCTCTCAGGACATTTAAAAATTATTAAAGAATCCAAAAAGCTTACCTTTGAAACTTGTAGAAAACAATTCACAAGCACATGTTTCTTTAGTCACCAGAGTAATGACATCATCACACATACTGTAAATAATTAATTCAAAATAAAAAGTTAGAAATGGGGGGAAAAAATCACTGAGGATGGGGCAAGCAAGGATTACAACTTTCAACAGCAATGGAAGCCAGGAGATAGATATCATCGACATATTGAAAGAAAATTACTTCCAATCTCAAATTCTGTAAGCAGTGAAATAAATCCTTTAAGAATTTTAAGATGAATTAAAGACACACTTACACAAGCAAAACTGGGAAAATTTTACAAAAGCGGACCTTCACTAAAGGAAGTGATGAAGAGTGTACCTCAGGCAGAAGGAAAAACAGTTCCACAAGGAAGGTCAGAGATTTAGGAAAGAATACAAAGAAAAAATAAGAAAGAAAACACTTTGTTAACTCAAAAAATTGCAAGTATGGGGGGAAATTACTGAGGAATCCAAAAAGCTTACTTTAGGAAATTCTAGGAAATACAAGAATATACAAGAGCACATTCCATGAGTCATCCGAGCAATGACTTCATTACACACAAGGTTGCCTCTGGAAAATTCCAGCTGGAGTGAAAAAGGCAAATGACGTCTTACTATCATTATGAAACTAGTTTTGACACAGACTCTCTGAAAGGATATTGGGACCCACAGAGTTCCCCACACCACAGTTTTGAGAACCGCTGCTCTAATTCCCTCCTCTGCCCAAAGCCAGGTCTCGTGACTTTCCTACCTGGACCCGCCAAGGAAGAAATTGCAAACTCACTGGGTCAGGGGCCCGAAGGAGTATTCAACTCCTTTTGCGAAGGTTAATGCGGGATACGGTAGGCTTCCACGTCGGGCTTCCAAGAAGGCTCCACGAGGCGCCGCCAGAGAACGTCACTTAAAGAACACCGCCGCGCACCTCTCCCTCGCCTGCGCACGCACAGGGCCGCGCCTGCGCCTGAGGGTTCACACGGGCGCCCGGAAGAGAAGGCGGTGCCCGGAAGGACGAAGTGCCTCGGCCTCATTGGACGAAGTGCCTCCGCCTCACAGCCCGGGCGGGGCCTCTGCGCGCTAAAAAGCGGGGCCCTGGGGCGGCTCAAGCGCTCCGCCCTAGTCGCAGTTCGTGGTTGCGTTTCCTTCACTCACCGAGATTCGCCGGGTCATGGTGCCAGCCTGACTAGGAAAAGGACGTTCCCGGGAGACGAATGAGGAACCACCTCCTCCTACTGTTCAAGTACAGGGGCCTGGTCCGCAAAGGGAAAAAAAGCAAAAGACGAAAATGGCTAAATTCGTGATCCGCCCGGCAACCGCCGCCGACTGCAGTGACATCCTGCGGCTGATCAAGGTAGTGGGCAGCCCAGGCTCCCCCGGGGTGGGGGTGCGGCAAGTGGCGGCGGGAGCGGCTCCTGCAGGTTCCCCTTTTTTCTGCCCGCCTCCCCAGCCCCAGCCCCAGCCCCAGCCCGAGGCCGGGCCGCGCCGCTCGGGGTGTCTCGGAACAAATCGGCCGCCCATCCCCATTCCCTCTGAGCTGGCTGCGCCGGGCCTCACTCAATTTTCTGTTTCTCTCTCTTTCTCCTATGTGCATCGCTAGGAGCTGGCTAAATATGAATACATGGAAGAGCAAGTAATACTAACTGAAAAAGGTAACGCAGCAGTGGTGGGGTGGGCCAGGACGAGCGTTCGGTGCCTGTCACCTTCACCGAGGCCAACACTGTCTGTCCCCGCTGCCCCTCCTTGTAGATCTCCTAGAGGATGGTTTCGGAGAGCACCCCTTCTACCACTGCCTGGTTGCAGAAGTGCCCAAGGAGCACCGGACTACTCCGGAAGGTAACCGCCCTCCCCTTCCAGAAGCCAGAGACACCGAGTGTTGTGTAAAACGTAGGTAGTGTCTGCTGTGTAGAATCACTGACAACACAGGTCGACGCTACTTACTGAGAAGTTCGCCATAAATAATAGGCAGCCAGTGTTCAGACTACTGAGGAAAAAAATACATGTGCTGCACTTAATAATAGGGCGGGTTAAAAGAGCTGTTTTAAAGTATCAGAGTGCTGCGGAGACCCGGAAGAGTTAGGTATAATGTCATTTGTTGTAATTCAGTTTCATAAATGGTTCTTGTTTGACCCTAACTTAACTTACCTTTTTTGTTATTGTGTTAAATCACATTTTTTTCTTTAATTTGTCCCAATCTTCAGGTTACAGTCTCTAGCTTCGCCATGTACATGGCCCTTCCGTGTACATGGATGGGCGGGGAGGTAACTAAAAGATCCTTTACACAATAAAGTAGATGATCATGATAAATGAGGTAAGGTCCTATTATCACACACTTAAAACACGGTAGATCAGAAATGCCACTGTACTCTCTTCCTGTTCTGTTTGCAAAGGACTATAAAATGGCTAGAAAGTTTAATTTGAAACCTTTGCCTCCATTTGGAATTATACACACCCGATAAAAAGGAGTTCGACTTTTTTTTCTATTTTTTGCTGGTCCCTGTTGACTGGTCAGAAGACAGAGCTAAAAGGGGAAGTTGTTTGGGTGGGTGCTTAAGTTTGTTTTCTGAAGTCTGTTCCCCAAGCTAGAAGAAATGAACCAAAAACATGAGGACTGAGGTACTCTTTAGAGAGATGTGGATGTTAAAATAATACCTGTTTCCGGGTACCTCTGCTTCTGGCTTAAAAACTGGGGAGAGCAAATTGACAATGTGTGAATTGGAAGGCAAGTTCTGAAATTAAACATTGCACTTTTGGCCTGATGTCCTGACCTTAAGGAAGCAGAGTTTCTAAACTACAGAGATTTGCTATTCTGAACTGCCGTGTAAACCTGACTTTTTCCAAAGTCAACATACCAGTGTATGAATAGGATGTGAATAATGTGTGTGTTTTGTTGAAGACCGTAGCAGTTTCGCTCTGGCAAGTAATGAAAGCGGTCTCACTTCCTGAATGTGAGATCCAACAGATTGTAGAGTGGCTGGTCCATAATTCTGGCCTGACTTCAGCTAGCTCTAACGTGTGCTTTTTGCAAATACATGTTTTGAGAACAGTGAGATCATCCAACAGTGGCCTGGACTGCACTAGCATAAAAGTCAGGAGACAGTCCCATTCCGTGGCTACTTATATAATACATGCATGTATGTTTTTTAAAACCTATAATAGGCTTCTGATTTTACAGCCACAACTTGAATGGATTGCTTTTCATCCACATCTCATGTGAAACTCTTATTGCAGGACACAGCATTGTTGGTTTCGCCATGTACTATTTTACCTATGACCCATGGATTGGCAAACTGCTGTATCTTGAGGACTTCTTCGTGATGAGTGATTATAGAGGTAGGGTTGAGTTAAGAGGGATGGCTCTAAAGAGAAATCAGGGCTTGAAGTCCCTAAGATGACTTTTTAAATGGTACTTCTCTTTTTTAGGCTTTGGCATAGGATCAGAAATTCTGAAGAATCTAAGCCAGGTACATCTTAGTTTTTGGTTTCTGAATCTATAAGGGCTGTGGGATGATTTTAATGCTGAATCAAAATTGGGTTTTGGAAAGCAGGTGAAATGTCAATGTGTTTTACTTTTCCTTGTAATAGGTTGCGATGAAATGTCGGTGCAGCAGCATGCACTTCTTGGTAGCAGAATGGAATGAACCATCAATCAACTTCTACAAAAGAAGAGGTGCTTCTGATCTGTCCAGCGAAGAAGGATGGAGACTCTTCAAGATCGACAAGGAATACTTGCTAAAAATGGCAGCAGAGGAGTGAGGAGTGCTGGTGTAGACAATGACAGCTTCCATTCTATTTTAGAATAAACTCTCAAACTTACCTTGCTTTCTATCCTGTTTGTAGTGAAATAATAGAATGAACACCCATTCCAAAGCTTTATTACCAGTGGCGTTGTTGCATGTTTGAAATGTGGTCTAAGATGGCAATCTTGTATGCAGTTTGGAGTCAGATTTCTCCTTGAACATTTTTTTTTGAGTAAAAACAAGGTGTTGTGATAATGTATATGAAAAAACTTCATTCTTGTGAGTCATTTAAATGTGTACAATGTACACACTGGTACTTAGAGTTTCTGTTTTGATTCTTTTTTAATAAACTACCCTTTGATTTTATTGGTGTAAGCCTTTTTACTAGTCCTTGATAATCTTTCTTGCTATTGAATATAAAATAAAAATAGCCAAGAAACATAACCTGGTAACTTTATAATGGTTTACCAACAGGTTTAATCCAATTCAAAGTGATCACAACCGTGCTAGTATTCTCAAAGTCTGGAAGAAGGCAGTTAATAAGGTTTTAATGTAGTGACATATAAAATATGAGTTTACATTGATGACACTGTACACTTCATCTAACAGAATTTTCAACAAGAGTTTAGCAACCAAGGCCCACAGTGAGTAAGCCCATTTGTTTTACCCAAGTAAAGGAGGTGGTGGAGGTGGGATTCTCAAACATTGTGGTGGGGGTGAGTAATCTCACCTATAATAGCCTCATCCCACACAAAATGCTACAGTATTCTACAGGGAAAATGATCACTGCTAATCAGGCAGGAGCAAAAATCCCCATTTTTATAGGAAATTTGCAAAAAGAAAGGCTGGAGTTAGACTCCAGTACCACTGAGGGAAATTAGCATCTGGAGGGCTAGCCTATGTTACCGTGTTAATACAAAGGGCTTCTATGGGGAGAAACAATAGGGGTGCTTAAAATCGCCAGGAAGAAGTAAACAAAAGCTTCCTCCTGGCCTGAAAATGAGAAGAGGCCTGAAGAGGCAGGTGAACTCTTAGTATTACTCATGACATTGACCTAAATTCCTAAATCCACGAATTCCCACAATAATGACAATAGTAGTTGATAAGATCCACTGTGCTGATTCCCAAGATTATTTTCCAAAAGTTGTCAAGATAATAAAGAACTGTATCTTCTTCAGGAAATAAACACTAGGCTCTAAAGTGGAAGGGGAATTTTGTCCTGCATCCCTTTGTTTCTGTGTCTGTCATGGCTTCCTAAATTAGAAGGCAGCCATGTAGACAAGTGTGATCCTGTACTGTATTTAATAGAGAGCTTTGGGATTTATTGGTGGCTCAGAGAACATGCCACGAAAATAAGCTTACAGAATCCATTCTCAACCAGGGTCCTTGTCAGGATGGCAAGTAACTAGGAGAGAGATGCTGGCAAACATAAAAATGGTTAACAAAGAGCCTTGAGAGGAAAGAAGACATTTTGAAAATAATGTTTGGAAAGTGGACCTCTAAGGAAAACAACTACATGCTGACTGTTGTTAAATATGTGAATCAATTAGATTAACCAAGCAAGTTACAATGTAACTCTTTGTTTTCTCATTCCTCTTAGAGCTTAGCTCTAAAGGCCCAGTGTTGTCACCATGAAAGCTTTTGTTTTTGTGTTCACTGTAAAGAAGTCCCTTAAGTTTAAAATTTAGAAGCTGAACTAACACAGCAAAAGCCCACTGAAAGTTCAACTCAATTACAAAGACATCTGTTTAATAAAATGAACTATAAAACAAATTGTAAAGCTTGCAATCACCAAGCAAGTAAGAAAATATGTTCTGGGGAAATTATATGAAAGAAAATAATAACAATAAACCTGAAAACTGGGGGTGGGAAGCGAGGCCATTTAAGCAACACCTCTGAAAAGATAACTTTAAAATTACCATTTTACATAAAATCAATCATTTCGGAAGAATAGTATTTCAGGCCTAAGGATTTGCCAATTATCACATAAGGATGTTTGGGGGTTTTCTCTGTGTGGTTTTCTTAAATTAACTGTTATTTGCTAAGTTTATTATGTCCCTAAAAGATTTATAAAATCAAAATGTCTGATACTATTAAAACAGAAGCTGGGTTTGCCCATGCATAGGCTTATGACAGAAATCCTGCTAACCAATCTACTTACAGGGTCCATAGGGGAGCGCTGCTCTGTCGTTGGCCAAACCAGAGCCCAGGATCAACTGCTTACATTCCACAGAGTAGCCTTTCTAGGGAAAGAAAGTAGGCTTTTTCATAGAAATATAGAAGCAATAATTCAGAAGAAGCCTAAGAATTTATTAATGCCTTGCACCCACTCTACCCTGCCCTGTGAGTTTCCTTTCCACTGGTTCCCTGGCAGGGTCTGGCATGGACAGCACTTATCACTGCTTCTGGAGGCAAGTGGCCGCTCACCACCTCCTGCTACAGAAACAGCTTCCTCCCTGACAGTGGCAGGCTGGCTGGCCTCCTGTTCAATCCACAGGTAGCCATGTCTGCTCCTAGAGGTCTGTTTGCTTCACTGGCCCTGTGTTTGTTTTTTTGCTTTATCATCTCTACCTGCAGCTTTTCACCTCAAGAGGACCCTGTGCTTCATTCTCATCCTTTTCTTTGTGCTGCCAGTGTGGGCTTCAAACCAGTCAGCTGTTAACCACGGCTCAGACTGACAGGCCCACAAACACAGTATTGACAAGGCAGCCCACCCTCCATCATCATTGCCTTTGTTGCCCCACCTATCAAAAGCCATCAAATGACCTTCTTCATAATGATCTCCCAGCACCCTAGTCCCCCATCACTTCTTTCTTATGGCTTAACATCTGCCCAGCGAATGTTTTAGTAGCTTACAGATGGTTATCAATGTAATAGTTAATAATAAGCCCCAAGGTTTAGTAAGTACTCACCAGGAGGCAGGCATTATGTTTAGCACTCTGTACACATTATTATCTCATCTATGAGGTAGGTACTATTGTTAGTTTCTTTTTGTAATCAGAAAGTAAACCTCTAAGAGATTAAGTTGCCTAAGGCCATATAACTAGGCCTGGGAATCAAACTCTAAAACCAAATTTCTCAAACCCCTGGGAGCTCACTGCCATATTCTCAGAGTACCTCATATTCTCTAAAATAAATATAATTTAATTTGGTGTTTCTTTTGAATTCTACTTTAAATAAGAATCAGTATAAGCATTTTCTGGATCATCGAAATCCCTAGTTAGTTTTCAGTAGTGGTTGCACATTAGAATTGCCTAGAAAGCTTTTAAGAAGTATTGATGCTCCACCCTGAGAGACTCCTAATTTAATTGTATTTTAATGTGCACTCCAAAGTGAAGCCAGGATTGAGAGCCACTGATCTAGATAATTACCTTGCAACTGTATTCTAACTAAAATTGTGAACACAACCACTTTGTACTTAGGCTGTTCACCTTGGCACCATGTCATTAACAGTGAGCTCTTGCCAAGCAAAGGCCAAATGAAGTCACATCACACAGCATGAAGGAGAACCTTCCAGAAAGCTTTTAGAGAAAAATGGTGAAAAGAATTCTGTCAACCAACTGCGGACACTGCTGAAACCAAAAACATTCACCCCAGTTGTCAGTACCATGTTCCTTGGCAAGCAGCAAATTCATTTCAGGAAAATATATCCCCTTTACATTAAATGAGTGTTGTTCACTTGAACTTTTTTAGTTTGGTCATTTTGCTTAAAGTAGATTTGTAAATATATATTGGTTTTACAGTTATATAGAAGCTTTGAACATAAAATGTTCACATCTAGTTATGTGTCTATAGTAAGAAATATAATAAAAATAATTTCCATCACCACTGGGGATCCGTGAGAATTCTTTCCTGTAAAAGGGGTCCATGTTACCCAAGTTTGAGAAACACTGCCATACTATAATGCAGTACTGCCTGCTTCTGTTTGGTTAAAAAGAGGGCCAAAGGTGTTAGAGGTAAGACTTTACTGATCGGGCCCCAACTTGATCAGATTCATGTTTGATTTTCTGGCAAGAATATTTCAGAGATCATTTTTCTTTCCATCAAGAGGCATATAATGTATGGTTGTCTCTTTTTGTGGTACTAGCAGCTGTTCATATCAACACCTCGGGCCACTGATGCACTGGGAGCTGCAAAGTGGTGATACTCTATTTCTATCATTCCTTCTTCATTTATTAGCTCAAATACTTCTATAAAAAGAACTTTCCCCCATCTTGTATTTCATTACAATAAGGTACAGGTCACCCAGCAAAGGCAGGTTAAGTGCTTGATTCCTCCCTTTTATTTGCTAGTTTTCAAAAGAATGAATCAGCTTCCCCAACACCTTCCAATTAGGCTTCTCCCACCACCCAGCAAAACCATCTTTATTAACTCATGGACTTTAAACATTTCCTGTGTCTTAATTCATTGCTATTTTTTTTTCTTGAAGCTCAGATTGCCCCAATTGTCCAGTGAGAGCATCTTCAAATTGGCCCCAGAGTCCTTTGGACACAACCCCAGAAGCCTTTGTTAGCTTCCTTGTTTTTAAGATGTCTCAGGCCCATCTTGTGTGTTTCCTACCTCCGACATGACATTGATAGCTAGGTAATCCTGAGCTTCAGAGGTTCCAGAGAAGCAAAATACATTGGGAGCAAGTGGTGTTCACAGCTCTCTGTTCTAATAATGACATGGGCACAGCAGGGAGAGCCTTGTAAACGGGGACTGCAAGCAGTCACATTCACTTCCGGCTTAGCTCTGGGTGGCTTCCACCAGCTATACACCAGGGATGACTTCTTCCACCTAAGTTGCTTATACTGCTTTCTTTCATTCAGCAGATCAGTAACAACAACAACAAAAGTGATTTCGAAACAGTTAAATCCACAATGGCAATGATCCTTGTTTGCAGTGAGACAGTTTGGATCTAGTGAAAGAATAATCCACTCCGAGTCAAAGGAAACTGAATTGGATCCTGGCTCTTCTTCATTTATGAGAATAAAAATAAACGTCATTCAGGATCAAAAATACACTACCTCAGAGTTGCTATGGACTCAATGAGATTATGAATACAGACATTCAAGATGTACATTATTTATATATTCTATGTGATATAGTAACCCTATGCTGAGATGCTGAGTAGCATCTACTATGTGCCAGACACTGTGAGTTTGTTATTTCATTAATCTTCATAACAACAGTGTAGGGTATTTGAAAGGGGGCACAATATGCCACCTCAAAATATGCCACTTTGGCATAAGGATTATTTTGAGCTAAAGGCACTTGAAAAACAACAGATGCAAGAAGGACGTTCTAATCTCCCCTTTTCTTTCTGAAAACAAGTGATGAAACTCCCATGTGAAAAGATGTCCTCCCTACACCAAGAGAAAAGAAACATTCTTCCACAGAGAGTCAAAGCCCAGAGAATTCTGTACAGAGCTTGTTAAAACCATCCTTCTTTCCTGTGGCCTCCCCATATATTTTAGTTACTTTTTCACAGTTGCCTCTCTGTGTTCAATCTAGTGTAAAGGCATTTAGGTTTTGGCACTCCTTTGGGTCTTCATTTCCTAATGAGGGCTCCTACATCACATAAAATTTACATTACATAAATTTGTACACTTTTCTCCTGTTAATCTGTCTTATGTTAGTTAAATTCTCATGTCCAGCCAAAGAACCCAAGAGAGTAAGGATAAAGGTAAAGTTTTGTCTCCCTCACATATTCCAGTGGTGTGCTGGCAAACCTTCTGGGGTTGGGAGAGCCTTGATTTGTAGAATTTTCTGATTAACGTGGTCTCAATACTTTCAAGCTACCGGTGGTTTCAACAACTGGCTTGCAAAATTCTACGTATCTAATATCTAACAAGAGGCTGTCCCAGACCAGCAGGAGCTAGCACACCACTGAATCAGGCCCATTTTCAAGATGAGGAAACAGGCTTAGGAGGGTTGAGCAATTTGGACTCACTGCAGGGCATGCAGGTCTGGGCTGTTGACTGGTCTGTGCCTCCATGTGATTTCTCGACCTCACACCTACCCCTTCTCTAAGCAGCTGAGTCACACGATCTGGCCTCAGATTTACTTACATATTTATGCTTTTGGCATAACAGTATGAACAGAAATGTTTACCTCCTTGGCTCTTAACATCCTGGGAGCAGGAACCGTGTCCCATAGTCTTTTATCCTCAGGGCATGCATGGCACATAATGGGCACTTAATAAACATTCTTAAATAAATGGAATAAACCAGCCGCAGTTTTAGGGGGAAACTGAGATAGGATCAACTCTAATGTCATTCTTTACTTGCAACAGGCATCCATTTTGAGTCATGATTTCACTGGAAAAAAAAGAAGAAAGCTAATAATTATAGAGCACTTCCTACATCCCACATGTTATACATGGGTTATGTCATTTAATCCTTAAAACAAGTCAGCCTTTTGTATATGATGAGGAAGGTAGGGTAGAGGGGGTGAAGCAACTTACTCTATGTTACACAATCAGAAGGCAATGAGGTTGAGATTTGAACTGGGAAGCCAGGCTCTAGATACACCTCACAAACCACAGCTCATTGTCTAGTTTAACCACACATGGTGGCCTTAGTCACTATACTGGTGGTGCTTTGGGGCTAAGATTGTTCCTCTGTCACCTGGAAAAGGTCTTGCTTGTATTTAGATTAGTGTGGAGGAACCAGGGGAATGTGGGCTTCCTATCAGGCTTCCTGCCTCAGTAGTTCTGAGCCAGCACTGCAAGAAAATTCAACTTTTCCACACAAGACCAGCTTCAAGGCAGGACAAGTGGTTCAGGAACCATCCCACTTCACTTTCTGTTCCTCAAATTATACATGAGTTCTGTTACTAGAAACAAAAATTAGTTCCTCTAAATTTTCCACATGAGCTTCCAAGGAATTAGAAAACAAAAATCATTTTCCAGTTTCTCTGGCTTTAAGCCTGGTTCCAGGATGTGATCCAACACTAATCACCATCCAAATGCCTGTCAGCGAGATGGTCGCTATGTACTCTGGCATATAGTACTGAGGCAGTCTTGTGCAATGTTGTTAAAGCATTATGTTATAATTATACACCGGCCTTGTTTCCTGCACATCTCCCAGATGCTTATCCACCATGGGGTGTTAGCTGACAATCACTCTAAACAAGCCTGGACAAAAGAAATAATAGCGGTAACCCTAAGGAACTTCTGAGAGAATATACAGCTAATGATCTAGAATGTTTGGCTGACATAGAGCAGGGAAATGGGACAAGGGTCATGCCGTTGTAAAATATATTCAGCCTGAGAAAAAAGGCCCAGCTTATTCTTTAACTTTATATATGCTGTTCTTTCTCTTTTTCCAGCCTCTTAATCAAGTAACTTTGTAACCAGGAGAGAGAGAACTCCAGAGTGTACATGAGCCTACATGGGTAAAGAAGGCTGAGATCCAGACCAGCACAGTCACCTAAATAACCCTGTTCTTAAGACAAAACTTCAAAGGAATTACGAGCCAGCTGTATACATCATGCCTTATGCCTACCCTACCCAAAAGGCCCTATAAAACTCCAAACCCTAAACCCTGAAGCGCACCTCCTCTCTGGGGTCGCCTGCACTCCCGTCTGAGTGTGTACTGTCTTATATCAAATAAACTTTCTTCTTGCATATAAGCCAATTGCACTTGTCTCCAAACTCTTTTCCATGATAAAGACAAGAACTCTCCGACCTCCACCTCCATTGGTAAATATCTTTGTTACTTTGCTATTTTGTTCAGTTTCCTAGTCTTACAATCCTTTTCTCTCTCCCTGTTTTATTTCAGATCAATAGGGAAGTGAAAGTTCTCAGAACATAAACTCACTCCACTCAGTGCTCCAAGGCTCCCCCAAATCCTGGGGTGGCAGGGATATAGTTTCCATACTGGGCAGATCAAGCGGACACTGGACACCAGGTGACCCTGGCTTTAGGAGCTGGCAAGGGATTTCCCCAATGTGGAGCAAGAGTTCAGTGAGTTTCCCTTTCCTTCCTCTGTTCTTCTTTGTTCTCTGCTGCCTGCATGGCTGCTGACATTCACTTCCACTCTCCCTTTAATGAATTCCTTCCTTGCTGGCACTTGTTCAACCTGATCCAGAATTCTTTCCCGAACAGAGTCAAGAACTGTCCCCCATCTGGGCTGAGGTTGCACTAGTGTGCGGGGAGAGACCTTCCCAGACACAGCTGTCCAGCAACATAGACAGTTCAATATTCTCCTACAGGCAAGTCAAATATCAGGCAGCACTTGGAGCTTTTCCTGATCTGCCTTTGTCCTCTCTTTGTGCTCTCCTGTCTCATCCAGAACAAAGTCACTTAAGTCCTCTATATCTTCAAACATGGAGACTTAAACACGGAACACTGGGAGAAATTCTTATAACCTCTCAGCCCCCAGCCCCAACCCCAGGCCACTTCCCAGAGGAATAAAATGCTTAAGGAGTGGTGTAAACATGCTGTCTGTTAGGACTGCAAAGGAGGGGCTACCTACCCACTCTCCACTTTCCTAGAGGAAAAAGGTTGTGCCATAGTCATAGACACCTCTAGTCACAGACACTGTGGTCTTAGGCCAGACCAGATATAACTTTGGGGAATGTTCCCACCAAAATCCAGGAAGTGCTGAGGAGAAAGCTCCAGAGGGAAGAATCTAGGTGGTGGTGTGTGTGGTTTACATTCCAGTTTGTGTTTTAAGAGGTTTCCAAGCAGGTTTTAATTAACCTTCAGCTGAAACTTGCTAAACAAGTTTTGCAACCCAGGTTATTGTGTTAATATTTTTCTGGGTGTATTGTACTAGGTTTGAATTTCATTAAGTTTATTATTCTTTCTAACTACAACTCAACAGAAGAAAGCAAAGTGTATGTTCTAAAATCTAGGTATTTCCTGGTAATGACTTTTAGGAAAGAATGAAATCTTTGTGACATTTGGACCAAAAAAGGAAGTGAAAATTTTAAAGCTGACATTTACAAGTGATAAGACAAAACCCAAAGTATTTTTTTAAAGAAATGCCTTTTCTCTAATGAAATTACACAATCTTTTGGTTCATATGATAACTATTTGAGAGCTTTAAAACAAGCAGTTAGGTTTCAGATTCTCCAACCCCTACGGGGACAAATTCAGAATAGTTTCTGTTTCTTTCCACCCTACTTCATCAAGGCCTGCATTTCGGAGACCACAGTACCACATGATCTTTCTGAAACAATAGCCACTGAATATTAACCACACAGTCCTCAAAGGAGAAGAGTAGGCTGTGAGGAAACTCAGAAAGATGTTCGATACTGCCCTAGAGGACTCCTTCCCAGAGCCTTTAGAATAATCTCTTGACATGATTTCTGATAAGTCACTCTTTACAGTCGTTAATATCAACCTCTGCCCCAAGCACAGAGGAATCATCTAGTAAAAGGCCTTCAAACTGGGAATCATTTGCCACTGGAGGTAAATGAGAACTTTCCAGGAGACTGAGTTTTAAGAACTTGGTTCCCAAACCTCAAATCCCGTATGTATTCTTTCTGGAAATAATCTGCCTGACAATGCCCCTGAGGTGAAGAGGTCAGACTCAGTTCTAGTTCTCTTTGCCCTTTTACCTTTTCCCACATGGCCAAAAAGGGGTGTATCCCTCATTCACCTTGAATCTTAGCAGAGTGTGCTACGTTAAAGTGTAAAAACCGCTGAGCACCAAACCAAAGAATAATTCAACAATGCACAGTTCCTGAGGGAAGAGATCCCTGAGAAATAAGTCAGTGTTGGGGAGGAAGAATAACTTTCCCTCTACACATCTAGGTTCTCAGCTGAGACCTCCTAAGAATAACACACAGATTAACAGAAGAAAATCAAACAGAAGTTTAGTAACATGTATGCCTCTTGTATACATGGGAGAGACCCAGAAAAACTGAGTAACCCCTGAAAACGGCTAACAAAAACACTTTAAATACCATCTCCACCTAAAGACAGAAGTTAGGGGGCAGTTATGGGAGGTGACCAGGAAAAGCACAATAATCAAGATTGTGGTTGTTATTCAGATTTAAGTCCTGGCCTTCTCCATTAGTAAGAATTTCTAGAGGTTTAGAGTCATTCTTCTCTTTTCCTGGTACAGAGAGGGAGAACCCCTTACAAATGGAGATGTCCCTTATACACGAAAATGTCTCTTACAAATGGGTAACTTCTACTGTTTTCATAGCTTCTCCAGTGTCCGCTATTTCTTAAAAATAATCAGCGTACAAGATAATCCTTATGCTAAAGAGACATATTCTGGGGTAACATACTCTGCTCCCCTTCACCAGCTCCCCAGATCTCTGAGAAGCACAAACCAAGTTTTATTTCAAATTGCACAAAGAAAAGGCTCCTGAGCAACCCAACTCAAAGATTCTCTTTTGTTAGAGATGTAAGTGGTACAATACAGGAATTACTGGTTAAAGAGTGTCAGCAGTCAGCCAGCTGGGGGTCACCATGATTTGCCACAGAAATTGCTTAAGCATTTTATCAGGATTATTGACTACCTCCCAGAAGAGACCACAAATTATCCCAGACATAAAAGTTCTATCCCAGACTAGACTTGAGACAGTTCTCTCTCTCAAGTCCTGAGAAAAGAGAGCTTGGTTACAAAAAAAAAATTGATCTGAATGGCAACTTATTTTATCCAGGTGATAAAGTGCTTTACCTGCATTTATATTAGAAGTAGAAGTGAAATAATATTTCATGTTTATTTGAACTGAAAAATTAAGACAGATTTTCTTTAAAGCTTCCCATTACTCTTCACCTAATTAACTCTTTCTCTTCCTTAGCTATCGGGTTAAATGTCACTTCTTCAGGGAAGCCATCCCAGACTGCCCATCTACCTCCTACTGAGATAGAGCAGGAAAATGAGGCAAGGGTCATGCAATTGTAAAAATCTACTTAGCCTGCAAAAAAGACACAGTTTATTCTTCAACTTAATCTACATATGCTGTTCTTCATCTTCTTCCAGCCTCTTAATCAATTAAGTAACTTTGTAACCAGGAGAGAGAGAACTCCAGAGTGTACATGAGCATGTATGGGTAAAGAATGCCAAGATCCGAACCAGCACAATCACCTAAATAACCCTATTCTTAAGACAAAACTTCAAAGGAATTACGAGCCAGCTGTATACATCATGCCTTATGCCTACCCTACCCAAAAGGCCCTATAAAACTCCAAACCCTAAACCCTGAAGCACGCCTCCTCTCTGAGGTCACCTGCACTCCCGTCTGAGTGTTTAATGTCAAATAAACTTTCCTTTTGCATAGCTGATTGCACTTACTCTGAACTCTTCCATGATAAAGACAAGCACTATCTGACCTCCACCTCCCATGGTAAACGTCTCTGTCACTTTGCTATTTCTTTCAGCTTTCTATACACAATCCTTTTCTCTCTCCCTGTTTTATTTAAGATCAGTAGGGAAGTGGAAGTTCTCAGAACATAAACTCACTTCCTTCAGTGCTCTGAGGCTCCCCCAAATCTTGGGGTGGCAGGATATAATTTCCACACTGTGCAGATCAAGCGGACACTGGACATCAGGTGACCCTGGCTTTAGGAGCTGGCAAGGGATCTGCCCAATATGGAGGAGTTCAGTGAGTTTCCCTTTCCTTCCTCTGTTCTTCTTTGTTCTCTGCTGCCTGCATGGCTGCTGACATTCACTTTCACTCTCCCTTTAATGAATTCCTTCCTTGCTGGCACTTGTTCAACCTGATCCAGAATTCTTTCCCAATCAGAGTCAAGAACCCTTCCCTGTCTGGGTTGAGGTTTCACCCAGTGCACAGGGAGAAACCTCCCCTCCCCAGATGCAGCTACCCAACAACACTATTATACATTCCACTAACACCTCCTTCATTGACTCTTCCCAGCTGTGATTTGCTGTTAATCTGTGAAATTATTTGATTAAGGTCTGTCCTTCCCATTAGAGCACAAGCTCCCTGAGGGCAGGAATCATGTCAGTTTTAGGTTCACTCCTGTTTGGTGAGCAGGGAGAGGGCTAACATTTTGCATAATTCATTAAAACTTAGTTTGATTTGGCTGACTGGTTTGACAGTGAGGACTGCCATTAGGTTATAGAGCAGGCACTTTTCATTAATTGAATGAGCTAAGTGAACTGTGCCAAGATTTTGAAGCAATAAAGACAGACTTAAAGTCTGTGTATAATGTACAGCACTCAGAAATCATGTTCTTTGCAACTACTTAACCAATGATTTTACAAATATGTCAACTTGAAGTATGCAAGAGAAAATTAAAGAATTAAATTTTGAAAAGACAAAATAAAATACATGAGGTACATAGTTGTTCAAAATTCTTTTAGGGCATATGAAGGCAGAACAAAACTGAAATAGTATTATCACTGCCTTACTGCAAGACTCCCCCTTTTCCTGTTCTTGGGTGGGTGTCAATCAGCATCTGCTTGAACACATTTAGTGGTGGACAAATCACTTACATGGTAGCTCAAAGCATTGTTGGAAAGTTCCACTTGTGACAAAGTTCAGCAAGCCTGGAGTTGAAAGCTGTCTCTTTGTTGTGAGCTGGAATAGCCTCTCATCCATTGAGCAGGCTTTGATGATCCCAAGATAGACATACCAGATATCCAGACCTTCAATCATTCTTAATTAAATATAATTTCTTGGCAGGGCACCATTGTTCTTTGAAGATCTCCATTTCCCTTTACCTAATTAACTCCTACTGTTCTTCAGCAATAAGCTTAAATGTCACTTCTGGCATCTCCAAGCAATGTGTCCATTTTCTACACATGGAAAGGGGGAAGGCAGGGGGTAAAGACCCAGCCTGACCTTATATATCTTGGCTTTCTTTTTTAATTCTGTAGGAAGTCATCTCCAAGCACTTCCACCTATACTTCATTGGCTGGGATATATAAACCCTTAGTCATAAGGGAGGCTGGGAATTCTAGTATTTTGCTTTCCAGTTACCCTCCTAGAGAAGTCATGGTGTGAGATGAGCAAAGTGATAAAGCATATGTTGTAAAAATTACAAGCTATGATTTTAAAAGTAACTTGGAAGACTATAAGGTAAACTAAATAATTAACCAACAAAGTAGTTATTTAAACTAAACCAAACCAAACAAACCTTTGACACTGCGTAAAGCTATGCAACTTTCTAATTGGGTTAAAGCAAAAATACAAACAGTTCACCAAAAAACGCAGACTCAAAAAGTAAAAAGTAGTATTGATGTAGAGCAGGGACATGGGACAAACATCATGATTAATTTTTCCTGCCTGTGATGAAAAATACCAAGATATAAATAGTATAGTAAGAACAGGAGGGACTCCTTAAGGCTAAGATTCCATTTTAAAAACCAGGGACTTAGGAGGTAAGATTCCTAACATATTTTATGGTAATCAGCCAACAACTGACCCTATCTTAAGGCAGGGCAAGCAGTTCTAAATGGTATGATTCCACTGCTTGAGGGTAACCACTGTCTTGGAGAAGAACAGGATTAATAAATTCCTTGTGTTAAGTTTACCTTACAGAATATCCAGAGGACTGACTATGGATGGTGACATAATGTCTCTCATGGGAGATGGACATCACAAGACCACATGTCAAGCCTATGCTTCTTTGGCTCTTTACATCATTCTTGAAATCCTTAAAAAACAAAAATCCTAAGCCTTTAAGCACACCTTCTGTCTGAGGCTGCCCATACTCCCCTTTGAGTATGTACTGTGCCTTAAATAAAATCTTCTTGCTGCTCAACTTACTGCACTTTGTCTCCGTGCTCTTCCAAGCCTGTTGAGAGATTAATAAGAGACCACTTTTCCCAGTAATAAGCATCTTCGTTACTTTTCTATTTCATTCCATTTTCTAGACTTAAGCATCCGTCTTTTCTCTCTCTGTCCTACTTCAGACAAGTAGGGAAAGGCTACTGAGATGTCTGATTTGGGCTTGCAAGTTCCTGTCACCTGGGTGACCCGGACAGGACTGCAGCTGTAGGATCATGCTTTTTAATAGCCTGCCCGAAAATCTCCTTTCTTTGTTTTAGGAAAGTTCTTAGAACATAATCTCACTCCATCCAGTCTTCTGTGGTTCCCCCAAATCTTGGGCTGGTAGAAGCTTAGTTGCCATGCCATGTAGATTCAAGCAGACAATGGCTGTCAGGGGACCCTGACTTCAGGAGTTGGCAGATGATTTGCCATATGAGGAGCAGGAGTTCAATGAACTTCCCTTTCCTCTCTCTGCTCTTCCTTGCTCTCTACTCCCTGCCTGTCTGCTGCCATTCACTACCACTCTTCCTTTAATGAATTTCTTCCTTACTGCACTTGTCAGACCTGTTTGTGAATTCTTTCTCAATGAAAGTCAGGAATCCTCTGTCTGGGAACCCTTAACAAGCAAGTAGACCTGGGCCTTGCATTTGCTTTGACTTCATTTCTGTGTTTAATTCCAGAGTTGCAAATAACAGGAAATGAACCACAGCGTTTCACAGTTAACATCAAAGGCAGGAGACCAGGAGGCCGACTGTGAGAATTAAAAGGGTAAGCATTCCAGTGAGTAACAGCCATGCAACACTCACTAGGACCATCCTAGTGCACAGGGTGAGACGTCTCTGGATGCGGAGGCCCAGCCAGCAGTATATATGGCCTGACTTTGCTTTGTTCCTAAAATTTTCTAATGACTTCTCTTTCCATTTCCAACTCCAACCATCCTATCCCAAAATGTTAAATGGTTGTGACGCTTATGTTTTCCAATCAGCATGTAAATCAGAAATTTGAAATACATTTTAAATTGTGGATCACACCATTATGTGACTTTGAGTTTTTCAAGGCAACTTAATTTTAAAAACACACATAAATGTTCAGTTGATTACACCTAAGACCATTTTATTCTGGTGAATCAGCATGATTTCTTCATCAAATTAGGTACTTTGTCTGCTTTGTGGAATATTGGCAGTTTCATTTCCTGTTAAGGAAACAGTATCTTCAGAACTCAGATAATCTTTTGCATTTATCATTTGAGTACTGAAAATAAATAAACATAAAACAGACTTACATATTTGGGGAATAGCATATCAAATGTTTTAAATGCTTTAGAAGATTCAGGTTATTTAAAGGCTTAGGAGGGGATTATTTGTTCTGATTGAAAAAAAAACCCTATCTTTTAATATGAGTATTTATATGGAAGAGCTAGTTTTGAAGCTGTTCTGCTGATGTGGTTGGATTCGTGGCTAACTTCTCCCTTTTGTAAAACAGAATCACACCATCGTCATAATCTATACACTCCCACCAGACTCTCAGAATGAAGTTTGGGGTGGCTCTGGGGGTTAGAGCCCCAACCATCCCTGTGTACACTGCATATAAAATCCTAACAACTTTTGGGAAAGTTTTTCCTTATTAGTGTTTTGTTTTAGAAAAAGTCTGGAAGAGGACATGATGAAAAGTCTAAAGGACAAGGAAGATGAGGAGGAAGAGAAAGCATTTAAAAATAGAATCACATGATTTGCAAGCCAGGAAAGAGCAAAGAGAAAAAAGAGCTTGAGAAATCAGAGAATGTGCTGAGTGGCAGGGAAGAAACATGAGCAACATATTGAACCTTTTTTGCAGTGGCTGTTTAGGGGAGGTATGAGAGTGAACTTAATGTAATATCTATCCTGTAAGCAGTGCCTAGGAAGCAAAAAATCAGAATTCCAAATATCGTAGCATGTAAGGCTACAGTCTTTCCCAGCCCACTCCACATTTCCTTTCTTTTGTTCCTTTGCAGAACTTGCCTTCCACCTACATGGCCCTGGTGTCCTGGTAAGAGCGTCAGTCTGATGCCCTGTCTCCCTCTCTTATCTCCTCCACTCTAGGGGTTGGCTCAGAGCTAGGTGTACCCGGGATTCACAGTTCCCACTATTTCCAGATGGTTCACAAGCTGGAGGCTGTGGCCTGGACTGTTGGCTGCCATCTTCCTTGCCTTGAGGGAGCACCTGCTGCAAAATGCGGCTGCGGCTGCGGCTAAACTCTGAGGCAAGGGCATGACTAACATTACCCCATTTAATCTACACAGCCAACTATGAGGTGGATGTTCAAGTTTATGACCATGGGATTTGGAACTGAGTTATAAACTGCAGTGAACACAGGTACCTCTGACTTCTTTCTGTGTGAGAAAAGGAACTAATTATTCTATTATTCCTGGTATCTCAGGAGTAACAGACATTCAAGGGCAAGGCCTTACATGCTGAATGAAATGGAACAAATCATCCACTTGCTTCATCAAATACACCTCCCAAACAACAAAATACATGATTCAGCATAGAAGAAACTAACCACTCATGCAGATAACACATTTTCTGAGAGAGCCTTTGACTAACCTTAGTAATCCTGTCTCCACAGGAGAGGCCTCCTTTTGGGGAACAGAGAGAGGGAGGAGATGCCAGTTGTGAGGCTGGGGCCTTCCAGGGCCATAGCTGTGATCCTTAACAAGCTAGTAGACCTGGGCCTTGCATTTGCTTTGACTTCATTTCTGTGTTTAATTCCAGAGTTGCGAATAACAGGAAATGAACCACAGCATTTCACAGTTAACATCAAAGGTAGGAGACCAGGAGGTCGACTGTGAGAAAGAATTGAAAGGGTAAGCATTCCAGTGAGTAACAGTCATGCAAACTCACTAGGACCACAAGAAGCAAATTGTGTGGGAACGCACAAGGGCCAACCCCACGTAAGAGTAGACCTGGAGCTCTCGGAAGAGTGTAAAGTTCCATGCAAATGTGAGAAATGATACATAAACCACAGTTAGGGCAAATATTCATAAGATGGAAAAAAGCTTTTTAGTGTAAATTAATTTGGGGACATACAGATTTACAGTACATACATTTTACCCATTTGTTCTTTGCTCTAGAGAAAATGTTTGCTCTTACATTCATCAGACCATAAAGGTCATAGATTACATGGCACTTCAACTTTGAAATGAAAGTTTGTGTGCTGCCCTTTAATAAAAACAGTAAATTTACAAATCATGCAGCTGGGGTGAAAGCAGTAGTAATCTGCTCCTTCTCTTCAGCTCAGTTGTTCTCAGCCTCAGGGAGCTTTACAAAAATGCTGATATCTGGGTCCCCCCACCCCCACAGAGATGCTGACATTCATTGGTCTGAGTGGGGCCTGGACATCGTAATTTTTTTAATCACCCCAGGTGATTCAAAAGTGCGGTTAACGGCAAGAAGAACCACAGTCTACAGGGCTGCTTAGAGATAAGGCAGCTGCTCAGAGAAGGAAGGGAATTTCTGGAGGTAGGTTGGAGTCCATAGTCCTGATTTCATCCCCTTTAACTCAGCACCCTCCACCCCAAGATGGGTCCCCAGAAGTTTCTACTCCAAGGAATTTGGGTATTAAATAACACCTTTTAACCTTCTCATTCTTTCATATGTCTGGGAGAAAAAGGTGTAAAGGACAATTTCCATGGCTCGTATCTGTCATGTGTCATGTTGGTTTTGCTCACCTCTACCACTAGGCTAGAGTTTGGACAAAAAAATTCAATATTAGACTGTTGAAGAGATGGGACTGTGTGTGTATGTGTGTGTGTGTGTGTGTGTGTGTGTGTGTGTGTGTGTGTGTGTGAACAACTGGAGTAATTTGGTGCAAAGGTGCAGCCTGGCAGTTCTGGAAATCGCACTTGTGGTTAGCAGCCTTGACCAGAAGCCTATGTAACCTCAGCCATAAAAATATTTGTCTAATTGTGCACATGCAGGGGCTTTAGTTTCTATCTAGTTTTATTTCAACTGTGTAACAATTAAAAGAGAGCTAGGAGGGAAAAAAAGTGATCTTTAACTCCTCTTTATCTCTGAGAACTCATCCTAGTAAAAGAAAATGAGGTTTAATGAGAAGAGGCCAAAATAAAGATGTGAAAATCAGATTGAAAATGAAGATTAATTTTCAAGAATCTGATTTCAAAATGAGAGGCTCCCTGCTGTGACTTTGCCATAACTTCATTTTGATAATTTTGATTTGATGTAAATTCTACTCCAGTCTAATTTCCATGAGTGTCTGCCAAAAACATCCATGTTTCCTTCATGTACATTTCCAAATCTGCAGAGATTCAGATTTACATGGCCCTGGGTTAAGACTGAAAGAGGAAAACAGTATGGAGGTTTCTTTAAAAATTAAAACTAGAACTACTACATAATCCAGCAACCCAACTTCTGGGTATTTACCCAAAAGAATTGAAAGCAGGGTCTCAAAGAGATATCTCCACTCCCAAGTTCATAGCAGCATCATTGATAATAACCAAGAGGTGGAAGCAACCCAAATGTCCATTAAAGGATGAATGGATGACACAATGTAGTAGCAATACACAATGGAATATTATGCAGCCTTAAAAAGGAAGGAAATCCTGTCACATGTTACAACACAGATGAACCTTGAGGACACTATGCTAAGTGAAATAAGCCAGTCACAAAAGAAAAATACTGGATGGTTTCATTTATATGAGGTACCTAAAGTAGTCAGATTCATCAAGACAGAAAGGAGGATGGTGGATGCCAGGGGCTCGGATGGGGACATGGGGAAACTGGGAGTGGTCGTTAATGGATTTGAGTTTCACTTTTACAAAATGAAAAAACTGAATCCTGTTCACATCAATATGAATATAGTTAATGCTCCTAAAAACTGCACATTTAAAAAATGGTTAAGATGGTAAATTTTTGTTATATGTTTTTTACCACAACTAAAACAATCTTGATTTCAAGCATCAAAAACAGAATGTGGATAGCTTAAAGGAAAAAATTTTGGAAGACTATTTGACTGCTCATGGAATCTCTGGGAAGGCTGAAGATCCAAACTTAGTCTATAAGAACAAAAAAGACTAAAAATCAGGAAATTCAGTGTTCCCATGAACTTTCAGAGTTTTGTGTGTTCCCTTGACTAGAAAGCATCCAGCAACAAATCTTAAGTTTGTAAACATGAAAAAAAACCTAGAAGGCTGAGTTAAGGGAAGTCAAAGGGTTTAGGCAGCAGGTGTGCTCTGTTCTAATGGGGACAGGTACAGCCATGCAATTGCAACTCTGAAACAATGAAAGGCAGAGGACTCAACAGTCCTCCTAAAAGATACTCCATTTTGATGTATTTTGATCTAAGTCTGAGTCTGTCCTCATTGTATTAAAGAAAAAGTCTCTTTTTGGTGGGAACTAAAAACAAAATCTGATTCATATTGAATTTTTTTCCCAAACGTTACACAAAGGGAAGTAATAATGCCGACTGTGAGAACTAAAGTGGAAATCAGATCTCAGACCAACCAGAGTAACCAATGCGGACAATAGACAATAACTGTGACTCTAATGAAATTCATTTCTCAGCTGAAGGCAATGGGTGGTTGTTTCTCCTGCTCTATTCTTAGTACTTTTTCCCTTCCAGGGAAACAGCTCTCCTCAGTGTGAAACAATAGATATTCACACAGCATTCCCAATTTTCTGGGTTCCCAGTGTTACCTAAAATGTCATGACCTCCTTGCTTCCTCCACAATATATGACAGAGATGCCTCCTTCAGCAGAGGGTCCCAGCTGTTTTCATAACAGGAGTGGAGTCAGGGAGGTGGGGAGCAGCACTGAGGGAAGGCTCAAAAACTGTGTCTTACTCATCTTTTCATCTCCACTGCTATGCCTGCCATTTACTGGCATTCAGTAAATGTTTGTTGAATGAATAGGACAAGGAAATTTGGTGTCCTTATACACAACACATCAAAAGGAGCTACAAGTGTTAAAGTAAAAGTGGTTGTTGCATTATGACTACTCAATAAACGCTAAGGGAATGTGTGGTCAAATGAACTGGATTTCCTAGTGACCATGCCCACTGGTGCCTTTTAGGCTGTTGTGGTGTGGGGTCTAGCTGCCTACCAAATATCTACTCTCCAATTCTCTCTCAAAGTCAAAGAATCCCAGTTTTTCACTTGGCATATTGCTTCCCAGCTGAAAGACTACATTTGTCAGACTCCATTGCAGCTGGGGTAAGTTATAGTCAATGGGTGGAAGTTTGGTAAGTCTTAGAAGGGGCAGCATGTGCTCCTTCCTTTCTTTCATTCTGCTGCTTAGAACTATGCTGTGATGGCTGGAGCTCCAGCAGCCATTTTAGATTGTAAGTATGAGGAACATAGTCTAGTGATGCCAGATCAGAAAGCTTGGAAGGAGCCTGGGTTCCTTATGACCATGGAGTATTATACCAGCCCTGGACTGCTTACTTCTGAACTTCTTTTATTTCAAAAATAAACTTTTTAGCCACTGGTTTTAGGGTTTTTACTACTCATAGATGAACCCAATCATAACTGATAACAGCCGTGGTCTCAGAAAATTCGAAATTATGGGACAGGTCTCAGACCCTACATCCCCTTTCCCCTTTCTCTCAAGACATCAGATTCTGTTTAGGGAGGGTGCAAGTCCTCTCCCTCACAAAGGCATTCCACCTTAGATTGTTTTTATGATAAATTCTTGTATAACTGCAAAGGTAGTTTAACTTGACTGGCAGTCTTCTGGCTTGACTCGTCTCCCCTTAGAAGCCGGTGAAGTATCATGGTGCTTGACCCATCTGCCTCCCTCACTCCTGACCTCTTTCAGGCTTGCCTTCTCCATACAACAAAATTATCCCACACCCCCTTGCAATCTGATTAAATTGATTCATTGT
Source organism: Manis pentadactyla (assembly GCF_030020395.1). Lineage (NCBI taxonomy): Eukaryota > Metazoa > Chordata > Mammalia > Pholidota > Manidae > Manis > Manis pentadactyla. Next base: position 18,353,423 of record NC_080038.1, read on the forward strand.
AAGCGAATGAATAACTAATAGCCTTAATCTGGGAAGAAGGGTATGAGAGGGCACATCCATGAATGTGCAATTCAGAATGTATTTTTAACAGGTTGGGGGGAGTTACAGGAGAACATGGTTGAAAAACAACTTGTCCAGGCCACACAGACAGTAAGGTACAGACTTGGAACATGAATTCAGGACTTCTAGCTCCTACTTCAGTGTTCTTTCTTCAAGCCAGGAAGTCAGTCACCTTGGGCACTCCACTTCTGAATCAGTGCTAGCAAGTCCAGGGTCACCACAAAGAGCATGTGGGGGGTGAGACATGTGCCTTACGAACTCTGCCATGTTGGAATCTGTCGGCAAAGCCAAAGCCACAGGAGCAGGAAGCATGTGGCGAGAATCATGGGATGAACTTCCATCCCAAGTCTCTGAGCAGTGCATGATGGGAAAGGGTAGCAGATTATACTGTGTGCACGTGACTTCTCTCGTGTTGCTCTCTCATTTGTTTTCTGAGGAAGGAAGAGATCAAATTGTCTAGAAGGCATCTCTATCGTGTCTTCTAAGTTTAAGTTTCTGCTATGGGTCCCCTATCTTCTTGGTGATATTCAGAAATAACAGGTTATACAAATCTTTTTTTAATGTGGTAAAATTTATATAAAATTTACCATTTTAACCGTTTTTAATTGTATAGTTATCTCAGTAAATACATTCACATTGTTGTGCAACCATTACCACCATCCATCTCCAGAATTCTGTTCTTCATCCCCAACTGAATCTCTGTCCCCAGTAAACACTTAACTTCCCATTCCCCTCCACCCTGCCCCTGGCAACCACCCTTCTACTTTCTGCCTTTATGAATTTTACTACTCTAGGTGCCTCATGTAAGTGGGATCACATAGTATTTGTCCTTTTGTGTCTGGCTTATGCCACTTAGCATAGTAACTTTAAGGTTCATCCATACTATAGCATTTGTCAGAAATTCATTCCTTTTTCAGGCTCAATAATGTTTCATTATAAGAATACAAATAGGCACTGATGGACAGTGACTGTAATGGGGTATATGGTGGGGACTTGATAATGGGGGTAGTCTAGTAACCATAATGTTGCTCATGTAATTGTACATTAATGATACCAAAAAAAAGAATACAAATAGGAATTGTTTTTAAAGAAAAATGCATACATAAACAAAGCTACTGAAGATATCTGATACTGTACAAGGGATTGAATTGTGAGTCTATGGTTCATGCATTAAGTACAAAAGGAGCTGTTGGACTTGCCCAGATATCAGGTGCCAGAAAAGAGAGTATGACATAGGCTTGTCCCCTAAGACAGACTGCAGTCGACCTGGGAGGCAGACACAAGTAGCTTTAATGTGATATGATCAACGTTATGTCAAAACAGAGGTGAAACAGATGAACTCTCCCTAGGAGGCGTCAGAATGATTACACAAAGGCTGACTTTTGAATAGGCCTTTTAAAACAATGAAGACAGGGTTATCTGGACTGGTGACCTCCATGGCAGGGCTGAAACTCTCACAGGTGGTGGTAGTAGGGGTTGTTGAAGTTGCAGTAGCTGCAAAACAGATTATACCAAAACATGGAGACAAAGAAACAGTGATTTATTATGCTCATGGATACTATGAGTTGTCAATTTCATCATGGCACAGTAGGGACAGTTGTCACTGCTCCACTAAGTGTCAGCTGGAAGACTTGAAAACTGGCTCAGTCATATGTCTGACAATTGATGCTTGCTATCTGCGAAGATCGTAGCTGGAACTGTCAGGGGAACACCTGCACATGGGCTCTCTGTGTGACCTGGGCTTCCTCCCAGCATGGTGACTGGGCTCTGAGGGTGAACACAGTGAGGCATCAAGGTGGAAGCCACATCACCTTTTATGATCCAACCTCAGAAGTCACGTAGCATCACTTCTGCTGCATCCGATTCAATAGGAGGAAGTCACTAAGGTTGGCCCATATTCATAGGGAGAATTGGACTCCACCTTTTGGTGGGAGGGAGAGCCAGGCTTTACAGGAACATGTGGAACCAGAAATATTGCTATGGCCCTATTTGATCATAGCAAGTTTAGCAGTAGGTGCCTTAGGCTGGAACCACCTTGGCATGGGGATTCCTTTTGGGACAAGGGCTAGTGCATGAGTATAAATCAGCAAGAGTATAAAGAGTAGTAACCTTGGGCCACCACTCCAGCCCTTGTTAGTGACTCATTTCAGTAGTGATCAGGTGGGAATGACATGTCTGTCTTTCATTTAGGACTAACCAAGCCAGACCTAGTAAACCCTGGGTTCTTGACTATAATTTGGTGGGGGGAGGGCTGAGAGGGGAGGGGTGGGAGGGAGGGAGGACACAATACTTTATTGCCTACTAATTTGGGTATGTGAGTGTCTGGATAATTAATTTGATTACAGACATGACACTTGGACCTCCAGGCTGGTAGAAAGGTCACACATGCTAGAATTTTCATATGCTAATTCATGGGCCTGCGTGGCCCACAGCCACATTAGAAGCTTTTGAGAACAGGAAACATCTTATCTGGTCTCCTCAAAGAGTTTAACAACAAGCTTGTTTTTGGAATCATACAACCCTTCACCTAAATCTCAACTTTGCCACTTCCTAGTTGTGTAGCCTTAGATATGTCATTTGATTTAGCTGGACTTGAGTGTTCTTATCTCAGAATTATTGAAAAGATTAAATAAGATTATTTTGCCCTGCATCAAAAGGTACACAATAAATGGTAGTCCCTTTCTTTCCCTCTAAAACATGTTGAATGGCCAGGCATACTTGGATTCCCCCACTCCACCCTTCCCCATTTAGCACTATTTCCCATGAGTCCTTCCTCTCTGTGACTCTGATGGTGAATGTTCCAGAGACTTCCCTGGAGCCCTGCAGGTATGCTCCCCCAGGTGACACCCCCAGAAGTTTCACTGCTCCCCTGTTCTCATAATGGTAGGCAGAGGAGCTGGGGAGGCAGGAAGGCCTCAGAATCAAGAGAGACAGAGGAGCTAGCATGCCATGGGGAGCAGGGAGGAGGAGGTCAAGTTACTAGAGTAAGTTAAATCCTCTCCATTTGTTGATGAAACAGATATTGATTGCATCTTACTAGGTTCCAAACACTATGCAAGGAGCTGGGGATACAGCAGTGGGGAGGAACAAGGTCTCTAAATCTTTGCTGACTTCTGGAACTTATATTAGTCGATAGTACACTCTATGTGGGGGGAAAGATGGTGTAGAAAAAGAGACAAACAAAATATAGCAATAGTATAAGCAAAATAAAAATACCTTACACTGGCTCATAAGAACCCACCCAACCAGAGACTGGTTTAGGTCAAGACCTGCATGACGAGGAGCTAGCCTTGCAAAGGTCCAGAGCAGGGCTGCTCACCCCCAGCACTACTGCCATTCGGGGCTGGACTGTTCTTTGTGTGGGAGTATTCTGTGCTCTGGAGGCAGTTTAGCAGCATTCCCAGCGTCTACCCACATGCCAGTAGCACCTACCCTCCCAAACTGAGGCAACCAAAAGTGTTTCCTGACACTGCCAAGTGTTGCCTGGAGAGCAGAATTGCCTGACTGAGAACCACTGGGCTCAAGTAAGGGAACTCCTGGCAGAAGGAACAAGGTCCCCAGCCTGCCTGGTCTCACCAGTTCCAAGTGCCCCTCCCTCTGGGTTAATCTGTTAACTGTGCCAACTGGCAATAGATCTTAGAGAGGAAAGGAGTAAAACAGGAAGCGGGAGTACTTCCTGGCTCGACACTTCAGCTGTTGGCTGCTTTTCTTCCTGACTTGCAGCCCTACACTGGGACCAGACAGTGTCAGAATATGGCAGGGCACACAGGCAGACAGGTATCACAGGTCTGGGCCCTGCATCACGTCCCTGTAGAGGACCCCCTGCTGTCTACCAAACTCAGAGATGGGCCAGGCAACCACATTTCTACCAGTCAAGACCAGATTTTTAGTTGCCTTTAGCAATTGTCTGTTAATTGGAAAAAACAGATATAAACAACTCTACCTCAAGTTTTATCCACTAAACTCACCACCTCTAAATCTCATCAGCTAGAAATAGGTAATAAGTCATAAAGAGAAACAACTGAGCCAACTGTCACCTGAACTCCTTAAGTATATTTTGATTACATTTTGAGAAATATCCGTCACTCTCATTTCAGGCAACATATACACATTGTATGGGTCAGAACAGTGTCAGTGCAGAGTTCAGATAACAGGGATGCTGCTCAGGCAATGCAGGACAGTCTTCTTTTCATTTTTTTAAATTGTGATAAAAACCACATTAACATAAAATTTACCATCTTAACCATTTCCAAGCATACAGTTCAGTAGTGTTCAGTACACTTATGTTGTTACGCAACAGATGTCCAGAACTTTTTCATTTTGCCAATCCGAAAGTGTACCTATTAAACAAGAGCTGCCTGTGTTCCCCCACCCCAGCTTCTGGCACCATCATTCTGTTGCTGTTAATTTGACTACTTTAGATGCCTCGTATCAGTGGAATCACTCAGCATTTGTCTTTTTGTGACTGGTTTATTTCACTTAGCATGTCCTCAAGTTTCATCCATGTTGTAGCGTGTAACAGGATTTCCTTCCTTTAAAAAATTTTTTTTGGATTTGTTTTCAATTTCCTTCCTTCCTTTGTAAGGCTGAGTAATATTCCACCGTATGGATCTATCCTATTTTATCCATTCATGTAGATGGACATTTGGGTTGCTTCCACCTCCTTGCTACTGTGAATAGTGCTGTGAACATGGGTGTGCAAATACACACAGGGTGTTTTTTTAAACATCTTTATTGAGATATAATTCACAAACCATACAATTCACCCATTTAAAGTATACAATTCAATCGTTTTCTGTATATTCAGAGTTGTGCAGCCATCACCACAGTTTTAGCACATTTCCATCACCCCCAAAAGCAGTCCATCAGCAGCAGTCACTCCCCATCCAGGCACCACCCCATGGTCAGTTTTGTGAGTCAAATTGGCTGAATTATAGTCCCCAGTGTTCAGTCAAACACTAATCTAGGTACTGCTATGAAGGTTATTTTGCAATTATGATTCCAGTCTATAATCAGTTGACATTAATCTCAGTGGGCTTGATTTAATCAACAAAACACCTAAGAGTAGAAATGAGCTTTCCTAGAAGAAGAAATTTCACTTGTGGACTGGGGAATTCAGCTTACACCTAATACTTTCAGCCTGCTCCTTGTGATGGCCTGCTCTGTGGATTTTGGACTTGCCTAGTTAATCCCCATAATTCCCTAAGCCAATTCCTTGCAATAAACTTCTTTCAATATATATCTCCTACTTGTTCTGTTTCTCTAGTTGAACCGTGATTGATACACTCCACTCTACTCCTACCCTCCAGTGGCCTGAGCAACCACTAATCTACTTTCTGTCCCTATGGATTTGCTTTTTTAAGACATCTCAAATAAACAGAATCAGAATCATACAATATGTGGACTTACATTACAATATGTGGCTGGACTCTTTCACTTAGCATAAAGTTTTGAAGAGTCATTGGTGTAGCATGTATCAGTACTTCATTCCTTTTGATGGCTGCATAATACTCTATTGTTGAAAAATACATTTTGTTTATCCATTCATCTGTTGAACATTTAATAGTTGCTACTGCTTAAATGTTATGAATGAATAATATGCATGGACATTGATATACAAGTTTTTATGTGGACCATGTCTTCATTTCTCTTGGGTATACACCTAGGCGTAGAATTTCCAGGTCATTTAACAACTCTATATTTAATATTTTGAGGACGTGCTGTATTGTTTTCTCTACATCCTCATCAGCACTTGTTGTCTGTCTTTTTGATTATGGCCATCCTAGTGGATGTGAAGTGGCATCTCACTGTGGTTTTCATTTGCACTGCCATAATGACTAAAGATATTAAACACCTTTTCATGTGTTTATTGGTCACTTGTATATCTTCTTTGGAAAAATGTATTCAAATCCTTTGCCAGTTTTAATTGGGTTATTTGTCTTTTTATTGTTGAGTTATAAAAGTTCTTTATATATCTTAATGCAGTCTCTTATTAGCTTTACACCTTTACCAAGGTTTATTCCTATGTTGTCTTCTCAGAGTTGTAGTTTTAGCTCTTACATTTAGATCTATGATCCCACACAGTCTTCTAAAAGTCTTACCTATTTGGTAGTGCTTTCCCAGGGAAATATTTATGGCACCAACAAAAAACAAACAATCAGACTATTGTGTTTAAAACAAAATATGCAATGTGTGCTCTTTAGCATTCTGATCTAGGCTGAGAACAATATTTGAAATGAGCCAGTGCTCTCCCTGTAGGACAAATAAACGCTTTCATAAGTACGTCACTTTTGAATGGAGTGCAGTTTATGACCTATTTACTTATGAACCACCCCAAACAGCTTGCCTCCATAGCGTGAGGGAAGGAAGAAAGACTCTATTGTGAGAATCAGGAAAAAAAAATTCAATCACTAATTTGGTCTAAACAAGGGAGCTTAGAGTTTTCTCTTTGGCTTTCAAGAACTACCTTCTCTTTGCTTGAGGAAGACTAATAAGAACTGTTTTTTAATATCTTGTGACCTGGAAATATTTAATGTAAATATAATAGGCCATTTATTTTATGTTGGTCCTCTAAAACTGAGGGAAAGATGGCATGATATAAATAAAACAAACACCATCTCAACATGGTGTTTCAGGGGTCCGCAAGACTACCCATTTAGCGATTTGCTAAAATAACTCACAGGACTCGGAATGTAGTTGTACTCATGGCTTAGGGTGATGACAGCAAAGGGTAGAAGACATGACCAGCAAAGGAAAGACACAGGTGGAGTCTGGAGAAATCCATGTACAGGCTTCACAGGTTCTCTCCCTCCCAGCCTGGGAAGAGACACATTGAGCACGTTCCTTTCCCCAGCAGAAAAAATACAGCCACACTTGTGCAATGCTTCTGCCTAGGTAAGCCCATTAGAGACTTAGCACCCAAGGTTTTTATTGGGGGGCTGGCCAGACAGGCAGCCCCTGTGTAGCTACTACCCAAATTCCTGATTCGCAGGAGCATATCAGGTGTTTGCCATAAATCACATTGTTTGCATAACCTACATGACCTGGTAGGGCGAGGTCTGGTGCCCCAGTCTTTATTGCTTGAGGAACTTTTGAGAAGTTGTTTCCTAAGTGCCCACCCTGTAAGCAGGCCTTTCTGAAGATGGCAGCCTCAGGCCTGCTATATTAACTCCCTTCTGCACAGAGGCTGTGGCACTCTCTCAAGCTCTAGTTTGAAGTTTACTTAAGGAAACATTCAAATTTGTTGTCTAATAATATTCCAAATTTGTCATCATTTCAGTGAGTTGAAGTTTATCCTATATATGAATAAAAAATATAAGTATATTACAATATAAATATTGTATAGTGGCATGTTTAAGCTACTAAGAGATTCTCAAAGGAGAATGGTATATCTTATTATGCAAACAGATACTAATTTTTAAATTAAACATATCTTTTCACTAAAGTAGGAACCTATAGGATCTCAACCAGTACTACTCTTAGCCAGATGTTTAAATTCCTATTCATACTTGAAGGAAATTAGATTCTATATCTTGTCTATGTGCAACATTAAGGAATGAGCTAGAGGAATACACCAACAGTGCCCTAAAAACCCAACCTGGGCTAACTCTTGCTACACTTGCTGGGGACAGAGGTGTTCCAAGGGGAAAACAGTGATCACACAGACAGCTGGAGTTAGATCTTAACAAAGTAAAAGTAAAGTCATCCTTGTTTCCACTTATTACTCTCCTTCCTTCTCTAAAAAAGTGTACACAAAAGTGTACAACCACTGCCTAGGTACATTATGTTCGTGTTTTAAGCAAATATCCTCAGGTGCTTCTTTGCACAAGATGATATATGGAATCACTATCAGACAGTTAACCTGTAGGTGATGATGCTGTTGCCTTGTAATTATTCTGATTATTTTGTGTATATGCTTTATTTTCACATCTGAATTGTAAACTGCACTTCTCCTCCCTGCCCACTATAACACAATATTTAGATGGTGCACTCAGTGGGTCCTTAATAAACCTAAGGGAGAAAAGTCACAAATCCAATGCCCTTTTGGTACCCTCAAAGACTCAAATGAAACCAAATCAAAATGCAATTTTGAACTTTAAAGAATACACTCAACATAAGTTTAGTAATATATACATCAATGCCTTTGGTCAGCACTGTGGGAACACTAAGAAGAAAGATACTTGCCCTGGCCTCAGGAAGACTGTAGACTACTAGAGATCAGGTGTGAACTAACCAGGGTAGAACATGCATGAGGCCATAAGAAATCTAGAAAGTGATCAGGAGTTCAGAGAGAAAAGGTTTTCATGTCTGGGTGGGAATTCAGTTCTTTGAAATGTAGACATGATGGGGAATTCAATAGGAGTACAAACAAATTAAAAGGTTTTGCAAGGGTGAAAGCTTTTCCTGACTCTCACATCCTGCCTAGAAATGAATAACAAGAACTGAAGGTGTCCCACGGGGAAAAGAACAATTACACAAAGAAATCTGTTAGTAATACGTTGAGCATCTTTAGGTCAGCAGGGCCACCTAAAGCCAGTAACACAAAGTGAGGAGTGGAAAACAATGCCAAGACTGCCTGATGGATAGCGAGGAGGAGCGGAAAGGAGACGTGTCCTCCTTTCCACCCTTACCAAGTGCATGAGGCAGGGAAGGCCCTGGGGAGCACCGTGGCCACTTCCAGCTCTGAAGAGCCTAGGCAAGGCTAACAATACACCAAGCAGTCTCTGCTTTTCTTCACAGGAACACCACCATTTCCAGTCCCAGGGAAAATACCCCCCAAATGGCTCACAGCCTCCCTGTTGAGCAATGTTGTAACTGAAGGTTGCATTCCTGATGGAAGGATTCAAAAAATGAATCAGAGATATGACCCACAAAATGCCACAGATAAAAGACACACCACAACCTTCTAAAACTTCTAAAAGGGGGGAGAAATGTATCATACTGCATTCACTACAGGAAGGGCCCCTTTGGACACATGGAACGGAAGTTTACAAAGTAAATATGAGACTTTTATTATTAGCTTCCTTGCCTTTCTTAGAATTTGGTTTTAAATGTTTTTGTTTTGTTATTTTTATCTGTGTCACTTTTATAGGGACACAGGACTTTGAGTATCAAACAGTTCTAGTAAGTCTGTTGCAAAAACCAAGCATCCACTGTCTCCCTCATCCCATCCTTTCCTTGGGTGCTAATGCCAACTTAAAAATCCCTTTCCTCTTGTCTTCTTGGGATTTCAAAAAGCATATTTCAGAGAATGTTCAGGCATGATCATGACCTGAAGACCATTTTCTCATTATTTAGAGAAGGCGTGGAAGATAAATTATACCTGCTGATATTGAAAAGCTGGTATTTTCCCTTAGTGAACAAAGCATTTAAAATCATTCTTTGAACCACACTCAAATTTGAGGTCACTAACAAAATCCCAGTACTGGGTTATCTAAGCAGTTCAAGGATTCACTATGACTTCACTTTTGAGTGTGGGGAGCAGTCTTTGAACCCTGTATTTTTCTCCATCTTTGCCTTCTACTTTTTCTTCCACCTGTCCTCTATACTCCCAGGAAAGGCCAGTGCTGAGGGGAGGGTCCTTCGTGGTGTACCTGAGAGGACAGCCTTTACGGACTGACTCTGTGAACGCAGATCTGAAGACTACCCCACAGGTCGGGGGTGGGCAGGGAGAAGAGTCACTTCCTTCCCTATTCTTTTGCTTTCCGGAGTCACAGCTAAGTTCCAGCAAAGCTCTGAGAGGATTAAGAAGATAAGGACCCTTCCATGTGAAATTCGGTCATGTCTGGAGTTTGACCTAATTGTACCTGCAGAACTATGGGCTGGCTGATTATGGACGTGAAACTTGAACCTATCAGAAGGGAAACAAAACATCAGGCGGGAGGTGTACAGGGTGAAAACCAAAACCTCAAGCCAAGTTTCTTTCGACTGATGGTGAATGAAACCATTATTTCAAATGTTTATCTTTAATTAAAATTAAGCCTTGGATGAGAGTTTAGTCCCACAGATATACTGTTGGTTCCTCTGACATTCATTTTGCATTAGGCTGGGTGGGTGGATCATTGAATTAAAAAGTGGGAACTTTTACATTCATGGCAAATCACTCAGCTTATAAAATAAGCACGCATACTGCTGCTCACAAAATAAAGTGTTTCTTAAATATCAAGCCACAAGATGAGTGCAAAGTGTATTTCATTAAAACAGGACAAAGAGAACATGATCTCTTTGTTTTGCTGAATTCAAGGATCCTGAATTTTCTCTTTAATCAAAATCAGTAATGCTCACTACACAGTCTAATTTTAACTGTCACTTGCTTTGCTATTTAACCACAAGCAAGCCACGTTTTTCTTCCTGTATACGTGAACACAGGTGTTTTGCCTATATTTGAATTTTCTTTAGGCCATTGGGATACAATGCCATTGATCCACTAGGGAAGTGCTTTGTACGACATGGGCCCCTACTGGGCCAGGACCCAGCACTGCACTCAGGAGAAAAGCTGCCGACACAGTGGCCCAGGCACCTGCTTCTCCACTACCAGTGGCTGGTCCTACTGCGGGCCTTGGTTCTTGTTCTGATTTTGTCCCAAGGGGTGCCCCAGTGATAAGATTAAATGAAGGCATCCTTTGGTGCCCCTGATCCCTTCTTTTTCTCCCCCCGACAGAAGCAATTGCTCTTAAATCTTGATTTTTCACAAAGCAGTCTTTCTTAGGACTCTAACTACCACACTATCACAGAACAGACCACACCACACTTATCTCTTCAGAGGCCCTTAACTCACTGCATGGTAAAGAACATCCCCTGCAAAGTCCCGGAAGTTACTCAAAAAGAACTATGCTGATTAAGTTACAGATAAGATGGACTGAGATTCATTGTTTTCTTATAAGGAGAAATGGTCATAAAAAACAGAATTAAAAGTGTACACGTGAGTAGAAGACAAGTACCTCAGGACCGAGAAAAGCAAAGTACAAATGTACTGAGATCCAGAAAAATCCAGGAAGGAAAGATATAAAAAAGGACTTTGAAAAAGCTTAAAGAGCTAGAGAAATGCAAGATACTATAATTTTATATTCCCCACAGTTCAGGGTTCATGGAAGGCATGGAAAAAGTGCTAAATATAAAAACAGAGCAGCACTGGATACAAACAGCCATGAAAGAAAAAGAGCACAGTATAAAAGACCACTGAGTTACCCTGGTGGGGGGTGAGTCCCTTGCTGTCCTAAATACAGGCCAGATACTGTTAGGAGCCAGGCTCTGTGATCTCCACCTCTAACTCCCCCTTGGAAGAGTTAACACTTTGAGGCAACGTTTCAACATTCACTAAAGCATTAAAAATGGGAAACAATACCTTACAGTTAGGAGGCACTCAAATACTTGTTGACTAATGATCTCCAGAGCACGCTGTGGTGCGGGCCATTTCTTCATCTCTAGATCAAGCAATCTAAAAAATGAGGAAGCTTGTGGAATCTCTACTTTCTGGAGGTGTTGTAGGAAGCCAAACCACTGGGAAAAGCCTGAAATAATAATATATTTATAATGAGAGATTCTAGTTTAGGCATAGCATTAATGACTGTACAATAACACAAAAGTGTTCCAGCATAAGAAGAAATAAAAACCTGGGTTGTGTGTGTGTGGGGGGATTATTCTAGGCACAAATTTGCTTTAGCTCATTAATCTGGTAACAATGTTGGCACCATTCCTGCCGTTTTGGCTGTATTACATGTATTTAACATTAACATGTGAGTGTTCCATTTGTGTATTGCTATCTTTCCAACTGTTATCAATTCTAAAAAGTCAACAATTAGGAATTAAATTGACAATAGAAGAAAAAAAACAATTTTTAATTTCTGAATCTGATTGAAAATGAGAAATTCTCAATTCTCTTCTACATACTGTTCCCCTACCATCCTTCCTGGCTGGTTGACAATTCAAAGAGGCTCCTGCTGTTCCTACCAGCATTGGGAATATGGACGCTCAATGAGCTGTGCATGCAGGGGCCACACAAATGAATACAAGGCCTACATACAGACAACCAACACACACAACCACTTATCATTCCTCCACTGGCAGGGGACAGAGGCTACTTTGTTATGAGTCTGCCACTAGTGATCAAGAACCAGAAGGTCTGTACAAGCTGGGAGGCAACAGCATACAACCAGGGGTCACAGTCACTGTCTCCTTTTGTATGTCTTCTACAGTGTCAGGCAAACTATTACAAGTTTTCTTCCCTGTGCTGGCTCCTGAAGAAGCATCATCTCAGCTCCAGAGCCACTCTTCTCGACTCGACTCTACTACAAGGCTCAGACTCTGCAGGATGCCAGCTGATAACCCCTGCCCTAAGAAGAGTTAACAGTTTTCTTTCGCACACACTCAGGGACATACACCACACAAACACACTCCACCACACACACACACACACCCCCCCCACACATGAGCACCAGATATACTTAAACTGTCACTCAATATCAGGAAAAAAGGAGAACTTTTTTTGAACGTGGAATTTTAATTATATACATAAATAGCAATATGAGAATGAGGAGTTCTAAGACTTGCACATTATCTCTAGGTGAAAGGACTTCAGATTAATCCACCTGTAGAATGGCATTACCCAAGATAAACAAGAGGTCTAGTGTAGTTTTTCCTGAAGAAGTAAGCCAATTTACTGCATTCAATACTGACTTCTCTGCCATTTTTCTGGAAATACTGCATTACTGTATGGTGTTTCCAATGTTTACCTGTAACTAAAAGAAAAAGAAAACGTAAGTAAACTGCGCCAGAAAAAAATTATAATGACTCTAAAATTCTGCATTGTGAAAAATCTTTGTTTAAACAGAAACCACGTCAAATATTTACATTATCATTATATGACCATGGGGATCATAATGAGCCAGGGAAAACTATAATTATTCCCATTTTATAGATGGGTAAACTAAATATGAGAAAGGTTTTGTCTTTCATCAATACTACATTCAGATTCTCAACCGGCTGTGTATTTGCACATAATTAAACAAATGGATGGATGGAAGAATAAGAAATGCCTAAATGGCACTGCACACACCACATCTCTCCCCTTGTGAAAACCAAACAACTACATTTCCATCTATCTGCTGGAGAGCCTGATTACATCATTTGTCAATGTGACGTATACCTTTCCTCACTTCACCTCCTCTTTATTTTGTAGAATGAAACACATCAATCCAAAGGCACACCAAAGACACATGAACTCCTCTCCAGATTGCTTTTCCCCCATATGCAATGAATCTACTTAGTGATTAGAGGCTTATCAATATTTTAGAGGCAGTGACTACTCACTTGATCTTTTAATATAAAACCAAAAATTCTTACACATGTAAACCATTAGCTTACCTTTCCTAACTCAGTTTATTAATCTGTTTGGGACTTCTCTAAGAATTCAATAGATTTACTGCATTGTTGAAAACTACAAACTAGAAACAGCCTATGTTAATAAAGACTCAATAGACTATGGTAGTCCTCCTAGGAAATTATTAAGCAGCCAAAGGAGGAATGAGATACATCTATAAGGACAAATAGGGAAAGATAAACATGATATATTAAGTGAAAAAAGCAAGTTAATTGATACAGTCGACATCTATGAAATATTCTTACCAAAAAACTGAACCTAAATCTTATTAAGCCTTCAGATCCAAACTATCAGTTTGTAGGGAATGCACAGATGACAGGAACCAAGAGATAAACACAATGACACTAAATGGATGCACCCAGCCACAGCCAGAACATGGGAAATTCTAAAGGACAAATAAGCCTGGCTTTTCAATAAACAAATGCCAAGGGAAAATGAGAGAGAAGAAACCATTACCGTTTAAAAGGGACTTAAGAGACCTATCACTCAAAAGCAATATGCAGATCTTGTTTGGATCCTGATTCAAACAAACCAACATTAGAAAGTTATTAATGAAATCAGGGAAATCTGCATACTGTCTGGATACCAGATGATATTAAGGAATTAATGTTAATTTTTTTAGGTGTGATAATAAAACTGCGATATGTGCCCTTATGGAGCTTTCAGTATACTTGCAAACCAATACAAGGAATATGATCTCATTCTGTCAAAAAGCCAAAGGCATATGTGGATGTGTGAGTGTGTGTGTATGGTGTGTATACACACACACATACATATTCACACATAGATTAAAAAGTCTGAAACACTATACCAAACTGTTAAGAGAAATTATCTCTGGGAAAGGCACAGAGCACAAGACAAGCTTGAAAAATAGCTTAAAAAAGTCTTTATGACAAATATGTACCACTTTTATAATTAGAAGTTACATGTCCAATAAAGATCTAAAAAAATTAAGAATGAAATCAACACTGCATATACAGTAAGCTGAACTCTGGCCCAGAATATTTTTGAAAAATGAAATGGATATTTACATAGTTTCCCTGCATTCCATGTCTCATTATCCCTATAGAGAAATATAACCATGTTGAGTGTAAAGTTTCTGGAGGGTATGTGTGGCTTCCTAGCTGCTCACCCTCTGTCTCCCTTCTAATAGCACATTGATGCCTATTCTGGGATGGGTCTAGGCCTCTGCCTTTCAACAGGCTCCCCAGGTAATTGGTTTGTATAACAATGAGACCTAGTATGGGGTTGCTATATGATGGGCTATAATGTCAAAGAGGATCAAAATTTTTTTTCTGTGACCCCTAAGGGAGGATCCAGACCATTGTTTAGGAATTCAAGGAGAAATATTTTGCTTAGTATAAGAAACAGTTTCCAAAAAAATAAGAACTGCCCAAAGATGGCTTCCCTGGGGTGGTGGTGGGGGGGGTGAGTTTCCTATCAGTGGAGGTTAAAGTATGAATACACAGAGCTAAAAGGGATTTATGCTCAAGGCTGAGAGTTGAGCCAGATGACCCCCATCAAATTCTAAGATTATATGACTCACTGGGACTCCAAAAACATGGAGACAGCTTGAGAAAGATAAACCTCAAACCCAGGGCTTTCATGAATTTTATGAAGAGCAGCCATGTTTATAATAAACATAACAATGATTTTAAAAAATTTATTGTAAAAGAAAATTTCATATTCATTGCAGAAAATTAAAAACTGTAGTTATATAGAAGAAAAAATATAAAAAACCACCCATAGTCCTACTATCTCAAGAAATATACTTATGTGGATAAAATGAAAGTTCATGTGGCCAGGATTCTCACCTGGCCCTGGTTGGCTAGCTCACTACACGTGTGGTTAATGCATCATTGTTGACTCTATATAGAGAGCCCTGCTCAGTATTCTGGGTGACACAGTGGCATGGCTGCAAGGCTGGAGAGCAGAGCAGAGGCTGGCGTGGTGGCAGCGCCAAGGACAGAGGCCCAGAGGACAGCTGTGCAGGTAGAGAGGCCCAGAGGCAGAGACCGGCTTGCCACATGCAGACTCGCTTTAGTGATTGACCTGCCACCGTGGAAATAAAGTTGGGTATAACCCTTTCACCCCAAGAATGTTCTACTGTCATTTCTTTGGTCACACTGAATCCATAGTGAACTTGCCCAGGCTGAAATCCATTGGCAAGACAACTGGCGTAGTCGGCAGGATTCATTGGTGACTAAGGAAAAAGAACAGGCTGCCCTCATGGAAGGAGTGTTTCAGCAGGCCACACCTACAGACGGGGAGACATTCGAGTGTCCCCCTGTGGACATGTGGTACTGTGAAGGGGTGGAGACTGGGGTCCACCCCAAGAGAAAGAAAATTTGTTGCTGACTGGATGGTGTCACTATCACGTTCTGTGGAAATAGTAAAGGATGTCATGGTAACCCAAGAGGAAGCAGCATGAGAAGGAACAGCAGCCCAAGAAGGAGTGGCACAAGAAGCAGCAGTATGGGAGTGCAGGCTGCCAGGTGCTGTGGGGCAGGTGAAGGAAGAGGTCCGAGAAGGAGCGGCACAAGAAGAAGCAGCACACAGACTGCCAGGTGCTGTGAGACAAGAGAAGGATGTAGTGGAGCTGTCAGCTCCAGAAATGGAGGAGCAGAGGTTTGACGAACAGGTAGTGGCAGAGGCCCTGCTGGTGCCAGAGGCATTGGCCCCTCCTTAGTTGAGACCCCACCTGGTTGAAAGCTGGTGGAAAGCCAGAAGGACTCGGCAACTGCGGGTTCTTCCAGGAGAGGTGCAGACCCCTCCTCAGGTTGTGGAGCACTCCATGCTCTGCTGCTATCCGCAGGCTCAAGAACAAAAGGAAATATGGTCTGCTTCTTGAAGGAAAAGGCAGGAGCAGACAGAAAGAAATTGGATGACTGGAGTTGTGGCAACAACTGAGACTGGAGCAGCAGTTCCGGCTGCTGAGGACAAAGCAGAAGGCAGAGATAAAGCAACAAGATCGGCCTGTGTGTTTGGAAGACTTTGCTGGAGAGGCTGGAGAAGGTGGGTATTGTAAGGCTCCCCCAGGGTCCTTTAGGTTAACTCATTTGAGTAGAACTGGTTTGAATACAGCCAGGATAACCACTTGGTGGCAATGGATCTCCTTAGGCTTGAGGGTTATTATAATTTGTTGTAATTTTTGTTATTTGTATATTGTCGTGGCCTCTGTTGTTATTATGGAATTTGGTTACAATGCTCCAGCTTTCTGGCACAGGGACTACTGCAGAGGATTGAGGGCACATAGACTGAGAGGAGAGAATTCTGGAGAAGTGGAGTGTGGATAAAATGAAAGTTCCTGTGGCCAGGATTCTCATTTGGCCTTGGTTGGCTAGCTCACTACACATGTGTGGGCAATGCATCGTTGTTGACTATATAGAGAGCCCTGCCCAGTGCTCTGGGAGACACGGTGGCACAGCTGCAAGGTTGCAGGAGAGCAGAGGTTGGCGTGGCAGTGCCAAGGACAGAGGCCCAGAGGACAGCTGTGCGGGCAGAGAGGCCCAGAGGATGGCTGTGCAGATAGAGATGCCCAGAGGCAGAGACCAGCTTGCTGCATGCAAACTGGCTCTGAGTGATTGGGATTTTAGTGATTGACCTGCCACCGTGGAAATAAAGTTGGGTATAGCTCTTTCAACCCAAGAATGTTCTACTGTCATTTCTTTGGTCACACTGAATCCATAGTGAACTTGCCCAGGGCTGAAACCCAATAGCAAGATAACATCCATTTTTTGTTGTATTTCCTGTTTTTTAATCTTTTCTAAAACTGCCTCACTCTATGTTTTTTTCTTTTTCATTTAACAATTGTGCACATGTTCCCATGCAATTAAATACTATTGAGGCATAATAACATTCTTCTTTATGGATATACCACCATTAAGCCATTTTCCTGTTTCTGAATATTTAGATTGTTTCCAAATTTAATATGATCTACTTACCATCCAATCCTAACTGCTAGTATATAATTTTTAATATATACACAAAATAATATTATTATAACTACTATTTTGTACTTAGCAGATGCTCAATCAGTAAATATTGAAGGAATAACAAAAATAAAAGGTGAACTGAATATAAGAACCAGAAGAAATCACACTGATTTTCTGACTTTATCTGATACCACTCTAAATTTCTCTAACCTCAGGTTACTCAACCATTAAAGAATGAATAATTACACTTATGAATTCCCTATGTCACTTACAATATCTCTATATAATCTTGAGCTTCTCTACAATAGTCATGTGTTCAACAGATGTTTACTGAATGCCTATTAGATGAATACAAGTGTGCTTACTATAGTGAAATGGTGTTTGAAAAAAAAATAACCTAAGAAATAAAAGCATTTTTTAATAGTTTGAAGTAGTTTTGTAGACAAATCCTAACTGTTGGGTTCTAGCTTGTCAATAAAACCCAGGTACTTCTCAAGAACAAACAATTAAATTAAGTCATGGCACTTTAACCCAGAAATTAAAGAAAAGGAATGAAAAATCATCCTGATCCTATATTTCTGCATAAAGTTGAAACTGGTATAATTAATTAATTAAAGACAAGTCATTTCAGCTGGTGTTAACAATGTTAAAAATAACAGTTTTCTTGCTCTTTACCTGATTACAATGGGTGGAGCATGGAGCATTCTACTTATTTCCAGGTGAACTCTTCACATTTCCTGGCTTGTGAAATAAAAAGTAAAAAATATTAATAGTTTGAAGAGAAGAGTAGAATGTCTCAAAGAGCCTGTCTTCAGTATTTGGCTGAATGCAAACATTAAATATTATTAGAATGCACAGTGACCCATTTCTCAGTAAACTGAAGGCCTCATATGGCTCCCTGAGGGCCTTACTGTCTAGAGCGACATAGGCAAGAGGAGGGCAGGAAATAAAGGTCCATTTTTCTTCACTACACAGATTTGGCCAAACAGCTGATTCTATAAAAAATCACATCAATAGTGAAAAGATTTCTTTACCACATCATGCCACCATCATTGTTAATGAAGGTTTTATACCTATGAGAATGCTTCCTGTAGGTACTCTGTTCTGTGTGTCATCCATCATAGGGGCCAAATTACAAAACATGTTTTGTGAAAGGAGTTATAATCAGCCACACCCATTCTGCCTGGCCACCATCTGGGAACATATAATTAGGTCATGTCATCCATGAGAAGTGACGTAACAAGGTTTCTAGTGGGAAAATTTCATTCATGTGCTAAATGTTTAAAGCCTTTCTTTCCTACATGTTTTTAAGACTTTTACTCTGAAAACCTGTTGGTAAGACCTGCTGTACATCAAGGATCTGAGCTCTCATAAGATGGCAACCTGAAAATCAGTAGGCTGCAGTTGAGCAGGCAATGAGGCCGTGATCTGTGGTCTGGACTTGGTACAGGTTCTTCTGGTAGCCTTCTCTCAGTCACCCATGACCGAAGGAGGGGTGACTTTATCCCCAGTGAGAAAGCAGGAACGCAGGACTAACTATGTAATTGCAGAGCATGGTTTCTAGGCAACTTCAGGCTTACAGGAATGGCTGAGAACTGGTCACTAAACACAGTTATCAGACACCTGGCTTGCCTGAATTATAGTGCTTTATACCCAATGTTCCAGCATAATTAACAGTGCCCCCTTTCACTCTCAAGAGTATCCTGGTTTAGATGATAAACTACACAGTCACTCTATCTACAGATCATATCCACTTGCTGATGGAATTCCAGGGAACGAGACCCTATGTACCGTTTGGTGGACCAGGCCCACATGTTCTCTGAAAGGACTCAGTGCCTGTGTACCTTACTCTACTACTCAAGAGTCACTTTCTCACACACACACACACACAGTTCCAGAGGAGCTTCCTACTGATGCATTTGCCAAATTCTTTCTTGGGATGAGACCTTTGCAAAATGTATCCCCTGACTTAAACCAATCCCAATTTTTGCCTGGCTAAATGCCATTCATCTTTTAGATCAAACCTTTCCCCTATCTCTTGCCCTTCGATTTAGATGAGAACCTTTTTATTCACATCATAGCATCCATGTACTTCCTGATTTGTGTAATTCTTTCATGCATGTTTGAATCTTTCACTAAATACAAACTTCACAAGGGCACAATATCCATCCTTAAGGCCTCCCAGCATATAGTATTTAAACATTTGTTGAATAAACAAATGGAATGGGATGGAACCCCGAGATCTCCTGAGCATAAAAAAAAGTTTGAGTATGTACTTAACGAAGAACAAGAAGAGAGAAGTAGAGGCTTATGAAGGTAAGTGAGATATTCATGTTCAACAATTGGGTCTGTCATAAAAACCATGTGGTTCTCTACCTAGTTAAATGTATTTTAGGTCTGAATTACCTTAACAAAATGCTTGCGAAGTACTTCTAGTGATATTCATATCTACTCTACTATCTATACTTACCAGCATCTCAATCTCAAAAATACAAGATGCTAAATTCATGAGCTTATTTATCTTTTGGACATTAAGAAAATGAGCGCATAAAAACATTCTTTTGGTTGAGGAAAACAACTAAGTTGCTAGGAAATTCTTGTTTGGTTACATATCACTTACAGTATAATAAAACATGACAGTTAAATATCTCACTAAAGAAATATTGAGCCCACCCACCCTATTACAAATCAAATCTCTCTTGGCAGAAACTGCCATGATCTCAGAAAAAAACACATTCTGACTTCAAAGACAGTTCGTGATTTAGCACAAGCCAGAAACTAAATTTTTTTTGCATTTTCAGAGTTTTACTTAAAATATTTTAGAACTCAGTTGTTCTCTTTATAATTCAATTTTAATACATATCAGGTTTTGTTGGTATTTTTTAGTAACTAATACATGTTATTTTACCCAACATATCTAAAATACTATTATTTCAACATATAATGATTATATAAAAACCAATCAGAATAAAAATAATGAGATGACTTACATTCTTTTTATTTGTACCAAGTCTTCTAAATTTGGTGTGAATTTAAATTTACAGCACATCTCAATTCAGACTAGCTACATCAAGTACTCAATAGCTAATGGCTACCATCTTGGACTGCACAGGGCTAGAGTAATAAACTAAACAGCACCGTGATGGTTAGTTTTATGTGTCAACTTGGCTAGGCTATAGTAGAAAATCAATTTTCTTACCATGTCCACAAACATGAAAGGTAATTTCTAATATCAAAACAAGACATTTGTTTTAATTGGAACATGTATTTCTAATTAGTATGCACTGCCACGTGAAGGGGGATTTCCAGCTAAACCTTTGACTACAGCAGCCCACTGAAATGTTTTTGAGCTCCTCACCAGTTGAACTATACAGATTAAGTACTTAACTTCTCCAAAATGCAATTTCCTCATTTGTGAAACAGTGCTAATAATAGAACCTGCCTCACAGACTCTTGTGAGCAGAGTTTAGCAAACAGTTCAGTGCCCAGGGCTAAACTCACAGCAAGTAGTGCTCAGTAAACATTACCTATCCTCTGTGGTAGGTCGCTTAACTTTTTTTGATGAAGAAATAAAAGGTAAAGATAAGTGACCTGTTAAAGACCCCAGTGAAATTCTAGTTCACTGGATGTGGTAGGCAGAACCATGGTCCCCCAAAGATGTGTGAATCCTAATCCTGGAACCTGCACCTTTACATTGGGAAGGAGAATTAAAGTGGCATTGGTATTAAGGTTGTTAATCAGCTGATCTTACAAGAGGGAGATCATCTTGGATTATCTGGGTGGGCCCAGATGAATCACACAGGTTCCTATAGTCTAAGAGGGACGCAAAAGACCCGGTCAGAGAAATGAGACATGAAAAGGACTGTACCTGCAGTGACTGGGCTTTGAAGATCGAGGAAGAGGGCAGTGAGCCAAGGAATGCTACAGCCTCTAGAAGCTGGGAAAAGCCCTCAGCTGACAGTCAGCAAAACAGATCTTGGTCCTATAACCCCAAGAACTGAATTCTGCTGCTTCCCTTTCATTTTTCTGCTGAGCCAGCAGGGGCCTGAACACAACTATTAAAAGCCCAGCTTCAGAAGTTCTGCTCAGCTTTCAGGTTTAGATTTCTTTATGTATTTTCTTGCTCTTTTAAGAATTATTAAGGTTTTTCTTTTTAGTTATTGTTAGGCCTTTAACAGTCATTCTATAATTCTTTGATGATAACTTATTACATTTTTTACAAACCTAGCAAAAACTAAGCATGACATTTACTGAGACACACTGCTGTGTTTGGCTAATTATAGGACAACTCCAAAAGAGTCATTGTGACTCTGGGGCCTGACACCCACAACTGGCCTCCAACTCTGATACTCAGACCTTGGGCCAGAAATATTCTCAAAGGATTTCAAACTAGCAATGGACAATCAATAAATAGTTTCATGTTTTTATTAAGCTCCTAGAGTCAAAGAGTGAAAACCATAATGGAAAATATCAATAAATCAACTACAGATCAAAATCATTAATTTGTAAAGACATATACACCCCTATGTTTATTGCAGCACTATTTACAATAGCCAAGAAATGGAAGCAACCTGAGTGTCCATCAGTAGATGAATGGATAAAGAAGATGGATACATATACACAATGGAGTATTACTCAGCCATAAAAGAAGAATGAAATATTGTAATTTGGATGGACCCAGAGGGTATTACACTAAATGAAATAAGTCAGAAAAAGACAAATACCGTATGATTGCACTTACATGTGGAGTCTAAAAAATAAAACAAATCAACAAATAAAACAGAAACAGACTCATAAACACAGAGAAAAAACTGGTGGTTACCATGGGGAAGGGGGATGCAGGGATGGGTGAAATAGGTGAAGGGAATAAAGAGGAACAAACTTCCAATTATAAAATAAGTAAGTCATGGGAATGAAAGGTACAGTATAGGGAATATAGTCAGTAGTATTTAGTATCTTTGAATGGTGATAGCTGGTAACTATACTTATCATGGTGAGCATCTCATAATGTATGTAATTGTTGAGTCACTGTTTTGTACACCTGAAACCAACCTAATATTGTATGTCAACTATGCTTCAATAAAAGAAAAAAGTTAAAAAAAAAAAGAAAGAAAAGAACTTCTGATCAAAAGACACCAAAACTGAAAAGATAAGCCACAAACTGGGAGAAGACATCTGCAAACATGCAACCAAAAATATAAGTCTATGAAAAAAATAAATCATTAAGAAAGGGACAAATGAACCATAGAAAAATGGCCAAAAGATATGAACAGACATTTCAAGAAGAAGAAAACAATAAACATGTGAAAAAATGTTCAACCGCATTAGTAATCAAGGAAAAGCACATTTAACAACAATGAGAAATTGTGGGACCATTTTGACAAGCCAGAGAGGAAACTATCACAGTGTACTTGGGTCCTGTCAAAGAACTCCAAGCCAACGTCTACCAGCCAAGATGGAACAATTAAAACTTTAATAAGGATAAGAATTACAAATATGGATAAATCTACAAATTCATAATGATATTAAACAACCTAATTGGTGACCTCCTGAGGATGATAGGAAACCAATTTTTTATTTTGAAAACTGGATAAATAAGAAGAAAAAATTCAGCATTTATCCTGTCTTCCCTCTAACTGGGTAACTAAATAGATGAGGGGAACTGGTTCCTTACTAAAGTATTCCAACTAATATGTGAAAATGAAATGACAGAGAAGTAGAATTAGTACCATTTTCCAACTCTCAGTGAATCACTGGGTCTTGGCATTGAGCATCAATAGCCACTAATACCAAAACAGCAAGGCAAAAACCAGACTCACATGTCAACACAGACCTACAGCTTTGCCAACAGGATCAAACAGGAACCTGATTAAGCAGCCTCTGGATCCAGCTGCCAATCTGCAGGAAATGCAGAGAAGAGAGGAACATGTCCAGCTGTACCATCAGTGTGCAATCGGCAAAACTCAAACTGTGGGAAACTCTACAGGTCCAACATGCCAGGTTCTTTTAACATATACATTGTAAAGAAAACAAAAGGACGGAAGGGGAACCTCTACATTAAAAGTGACTTAAAAGGCAAAAAAAAGGCATATAAAGTGAGAAATAATAATGGGCAAGACTAAAGTGACAGGGATAAATACTTAGGTGATAAAGCCATTAAGAAAGAGAAGGAAGTTACTACTGTAAAAGTCAGGATAGGAGGGTTTTTTGGGACAGAGGGGGTGGACAGTGACTGGGGTGGGCTACATGGAGGGGCTTCTGGGGTGGCTGGCAAAGTTCTATTTTTTTGTCCTAGATGATGGTTACAAGGGTATGTATCTTATAATAATTCACTTAGCTGTAAAATCATAAATGAAAAGTTATTGGACGGAAGCCCATTGTTGGGCAACTGGGGAAATCTGAACCTGGGCAGTGTATTAGGGAATATTTATGTAAACAGTGAGATGGGGGAGAGAGAACCAAGATGGTGGTGTGAGTAGAGCAGTGGAAATCTCCTCCCAAAACCATATATATTTTTGAAAATACAACAAATACAACTAATCCTAAAAGAGAGACCAGAAGACACAGGACAACAGCCAGACTACATCCACACCCACGAGAACCCAGCACCTTGTGAAGGGGGTAAGATACAAGCCGCGGCCTGGCAGGACCCGAGCGCCCCTCACCCCAGCTCCCAGTGGGAGGAGAGAAGTCGGAGCAGGGAGGGAGAGGGAGCCCAGGGCTGCTGAACACCCAGCCCTAGCCATCTGCACCGGAGCACAGACACAGTGCGTGTGTGGGGGGCTGGAAACTAGGGAAACAGGACAGTAAGACCTGCGAGTGGGTCCCCGCAGCCGGCGCACCCGGGACAAAGAAAAGCGAGTGCTTTTTGAAAGTCTTAAAGGGACAGGGACCCCACAGCTGGACAGAAGTGCCCCGGGACACTTAGCCCAAAAGCTGGGAATCCTGGGGAACTCCAGGCGCCCAAACTCCCGCAGCGCAGCTCGGAGGCCCCTCACTGCGATAAACAGCCTCCCGCCTGTTCCCCCTCTGATGTGGCTCCGCCATATTGGAGAAGCAGCCTGAGGCAGGCCACGCCCACAGCAACTGCAGTGCTAAACTCCATAGCGGCCGGGCAAGATCAGAAGCCCTGTCTGCATGCAGCTGCCCAGCACAAGCCACTAGAGGCCGCTGTTCTCCCAGGAGAGGAAGGCCACAAACTGGCAAGAAGGGACTTTCTCTTACCCAACACACGTGCCAGCTCCCCACAAATACAACTATCGCCATGAAAAGGCAGAATAAACTGATGCAGACCAAGATCACAGAGGCAAACCCTGAGAAGGAGATAGACCTAACCAGTCTTCCTGAAAAAGAATTAAAAATAAAGCTCATAACCATGCTGATGGAGCTGCAGAGAAATACGCAAGAGCTAAGGGATGATGTCCAGAAGGAGATTACAGAAATGAAACAATCTCTGGAATGATTTATAAACAGAATGGATAAGATGCAAGAGGCCATTGATGGAATAGAAACCAGAGAACGGGAATGCATAGAAGCTGACGCAGAGAGAGATAAAAGGATCTCCAGGAATGAAACAATATTAAGAGAACTGTGTGACCAATCCTAAAGTAACAATACCCGCATTATAGGGGTACCAGAAGAAGAAGAGAGAGACAAAGGGATAGAAAGTGTCTTTGAAGAAATAATTGCTGAGAACTTCCCCAAACTGGGGGAGGAAATAGTAGCTCAGACTATGGAGGCACACAGAACTCCCAACAGAAGGGACCCAAAGAGGACAACACCAAGACACATAATAATTAAAATGGCAAAGATCAAGGACAAGGACAGAGTATTAAAGGCAGCCAGAGAGAGAAAAAAGGTCACCTACAAAGGAAAACCCATCAGGCTATCATTAGACTTCTCAACAGAAACCTTACAGGCCAGAAGAGAATGGCAGGATATATTTAATGCAATGAAACAGAAGGGCCATGAACCAAGGATACTGTATCCAGCACGATTATCATTTAAATATGAAGGAGGGATTAAACAGTTCCCAGACAAGCAAAAGTTGAGGGAATTGGCCTCCCACAAACCACCTCTACAGGGTATTTTAGAGGGACTGCTCTAGATGAGAGCACTCCTAAGACTAAATAGATGTCACCAGAGAAAATAAAATCACAGCAAAGAAAGCAGACCAACCAAATACTAACTAAAGGCAAAAAATAAAATCAACTACCCACAAAAGCAGTTAAAGGAAGCACAAAAGAGCACAGAATAAACAACAGAATAAAACATATAAAGAACGGAGGAGGAGGAATAAGAAGGGAGAAAAATAAAGAATGACCAGACAGTGTTTAAAATAGCTCAATAAGTGAGTTAAGTTAGACAGTAAGATACTAAAGAAGCTAACCTTGAACCTTTGGCAACCACGAATCTAAAGCCTGCAATGGCAATAAGTACATATCTTTCAATAATCACCCTAAATGTAAATGGACTGAATGCACCAATCAAAAGACACAGAATAATAGAATGGATAAAAAAGCAAGACCCATCTCTATGCTGCTTACAAGAGACTCACCTCAAACCCAAAGACTATAGGAACAAAGAAAGACTGAAGGAACAAAACAGCAGCAGAATCATAGAACCTAATGGACTAACAGTTACCAAAGGGAAAGGGACTGGGGAGAAAGGGAGGGAAGGGAGGGATAAGGGTGGGGAAAAAGAAAGGGGACATTACGATTAGCATGTATAATGTGGGGGGGTGCATGGGGAGGGCTGTGCAACACAGAGAAGACAAGTAGTGATTCTACAGCATCTTACTATGCTGATGGACAGTGACTGTAATGGGGTTTGTGGGGGGGAGTTGGTGAAGGGGGACCCTAGTAAACATAATATTCTTCATGTAATTGTAGATTAATGACAACAAAATTAATTAATTAATTAATTTAAAAAAACAGTGAGATGGTAACTTTCCTGAGCCTGATAACGGCAGTGTGATGATATGAGTGAACGTCCATGTTCTTTGGACATATATGCTGAATTAGATATGGGTGGCAAGTGCTGTGATAGCTACAACTAACTCTCAAATGGGTCAGAAAAATAAAACACAAACAAAGTAAAAGTAGCAAAACATTCATTGAATATATAACATATTATATATTCTTTTATTTTGAAAAAACCAAACTACACTATGATGACAACAGATCACACTACCAGGACAGTATTTCTGGACACACCCATCCATCTTTGCTTCACAGTTTTGACCAAGAGTTCATTTCAAGTTGAAGCAGATAAATTCCTCTTGAGTGACCAATGACAATGATAGTACTGAAAGGCCAACTTATCCAAACTGTATTGGTAGAAGACTCAGTGCAAACATTTAGAATTAATTCCAAAAAGGGATGTGGCAGAGCAGAAAAATGCCACAGACCTATTCAGGGTCTCTGAGATGTAGATCCATGGGAAATAACATAATTATGAATTGACCTTCCTACCACTTTAAATTTCAAGGCTCTGTTTCAAACACAATGCTCACAAATTTCTTTAATTATTTACAACCAAAAGCATGTACATCTGTTACACCATTAGAGTACTGATAAAGAAAAATTCTGAAATGTCCTAAATTAAGTGACAAAGGGCCAGAGAATGAGGGAGAAAAGGGCAGGCCATCGATGATCAACAGCCACAGGCAGTAGCTAACCAGAAACTCCACGTTCCTGGATGAAGCCATTTCAACAATCATCTAGAAGATCCCCAGAACCACATCCCCCTAGTACATGAGTCTGACCGTCAACAACCAATCCACAAGCCTTCTCTATGCACTAACCACTTATCCCCCAATTTTCCCCGCTTCAAGTTAGCCCACCTCCCTTATCTGTAGCCAGTGTGAATTTAAAGAACTTTCTTTTCTTGAGACTCCTTATTCATGCCCCCTGTTTCTTGAGTCTAGCGGATGAACTGTTTCTGTTAATTTGCCTTGCTGCTGGTGAAGCAGGAACTTCCTGCCCCAGGACTCAGTCCTTTTTCTGGCTGTATCTGTGAAGGCTCAAATAAACCCTTTTATTTCAGAGGTCTCTCAGTCTGTAGGTTTTGATATGTCAGTACAAACAATTACCTGAGACTGGTAATTGAAGCCTGACCTGAAAACCAATTTCCAAACAAGGTAAGAAATAAGCAAAAATCTCCTTCATGAAATGTCCCCCAATTCCCTTCTAACAGACAGTGCCCGGGCCCCAAAAGATTTCTGTTCCAGGGTAGCTTAAATCTTTGCTCTCATTGATAAAACAAAAGCAAAAAACCCCACTGAAAACCACAAAATCTAACAAGAAGGGAGCAGGGGAATCAATATAAAGCAATGGCATTTCACTACCAAATAATTCCTTAAATCAAAGTTTATCAAATATTGAATAGGGCCTTCTGCTATTTCTCATTTAAAACTTGTTCTAAATGTTTAATTAGTCCACATCAACTGTATTACTTTTTATTGAGAACAGACAGCTGTCAGGAAAATTATGCTTTGGGAGTAAACAAATGGAAGAACGCTAAGTTCTCAAAGACGCTGAGGAGGGCAAGGGCATAGAAGATTCAAGAAAGAAATGCGGACCAACCTCAAGCTGATTAGACATCAGAACTACCTCACTCTCAAAAAATGTACATATAAATCTGGGTAGCTTTAGTGTCTAATGTTTCCAAATTACCATAAACTGCTGGCCTGTTTAACTTGCATTCCAACCACAGTCCGGTCGCTTCCGCAATGGGCTGAACTCTCAGAGCGGGGAAATCTATTTCAAAGAGTCTCTGGGGGGACACCCTTTGGCTTTGGTGTGCATGTGTCTGCGACGATACCACAGTGAGCACTAAGAACTGAGGCTCGGTTTAATTTTCCATGTTTCTAGGGCTGTGTACAGGTTTCCTGACATTTGATTTCCTTTCCCATAAAAAACTCAGTGTGGACTTAAGAAATTTTTTTAACAGGAAAGAAGGCTTCCAAAGAAAATGTCAGAGAAATTAAAACAAAACTCTGAGTGTTTATTTTTTAAAGGGATTGCCGAAGGGCACTTGATAGTAATACAGAACTTCCTACTCAAGAGCTAGTTTAAACAGGCTCAACAGAAACTAATTCCTTTAGAAACCACCAGTATAAAAATCAGTCTTAAGATTTCACTGGAAGGTCATTTATGTAAATAATGAGGAGGGTTCACAATTTATTTTATGTTATTTTCAAATTCTAGTTCAAAATGCTGGATTTTAATTTTGAGATAGTTATTTCTATTTTTTCTTAAAAAGTATTCTGATTTGAGATGACAGGAGTCAAAATGAACTTCCTTCAATCTGTAGGAAGTATGTTAATATAAGAACCTAATTCTTCCTTATCGGAAAGAAAACGTTTCAGCAAACACAGGCAACATTCAATCAGCTATGTGGCTGTGAGAAGAGATAAAGAAGATACCTTCTTACAATTACACAACCTCCCCTTTCTGCCCCTCATCCACCAGTCAGCACGAGAATGTGGCTTGTAGCTGGTGGAGAGTCCCCAACACACCATGGCTCATACTCTTAACTGGGCCAAGAAGGCCAGGGGATGAACAGATACAGTACTGCTAAAGGAAAGAACAGAGCTTATGATAAGTGAAACAGTTAAGAGGAGGAGTCTTGGTTGTCTTTTGCCTGGGAGCACACTATGTTCCCTTTGAATCTAGTTATGATAAAACTTTCAGACAATATGATATACTTTGAGCAAATTACAAATACAACACAGCAAAAATTATGAAATTATGTTCTAAGAGTACATGGCAGTAGAGTACATTTTATGGTCACCACTTATTCAGCCTTGCTGATAAAAATAAAATGCACCAAAGTTCTACTGTTCCTCCAATAAAGGCCACCAGAGAATCTAAGCTAAAGGGATTATGAAAAACAAACTGGAAAAGCAAGAGCAAGCAACAGGGTTATCAAGAATTTTACAGAACCCTAGAGAAACCACATATTTAAACCAAAAGGAAGATAATGAAGATCTTCTCACCTTTTGAAAGTTCTCCTTCCACAAATCTTCCATGACTATGTATCCTCGTAAACCCCAGTCATACAATTTCTCACCACTGACCTTGAAACAAAATAGAAAATATCCATTGCTAGTCCATAAATGACTGGTAAGGAAGAGAATTTTCCATTTCCCTTTTTCCTGTTTCTAAAAGAACTGTATTTAGCATATGATGGTCATGGAAGTCTTGGGACAGATACATTTAAAATGTGTAATGTAAGCAAATAAAAAGATACTAAGATCACAGAATAAGAAGAAAAAATAGTTTAGTTGTATATACTTATTGTTTAAAATAATCTGCTATTAATTGCAGGTGTATATCTTATATTTTCACAATTTCAAGGAGAAAAAAATGTAGACCGTTGCTGATATGGAAAATTCCTGAAAATCAGACACAGAAAGAAGGTTTCTACCTATCACAACTAGCACATAGCACATAACAGCCAACCAATCACATTTGCCAAAATCCATCACCATTTTAGGGGGTTAGTTAGGTGAACCCAATGAAGATGTTCTCAGTTTTCCCAGGTCTTTCAAAACATAAAGTCTTCAAATTTCTACAGGGATTTTGCCTCCTGATTCAAGATCCTTCCTGCAACATTCCGAGAGATAGGCCCTGGGGTCAGAGAACAGTTTGGGGTCAAGGAGCCACTACCTTAAAATGCACTTGTCCACCTTTGGCTGGCTGGCTTTAATTGCTGGAAACTTTTTTTTAAAGTATTGAGGTTTTTTTTTTTAAGTGCTTCCAGTAGTTTGTGTTCACTGGTCCTACTTATGGCAGAGAATGTTGACTACATTCCTTCCACGTGACAGTACCTCAAATTTATTTTATTTTAAACAAAGCAGTTATTATTCTCTTCCAAATTTTTGTAATAATTTATCTATGTATATAGCATTGTAGTTTACAAAGCACTTTCACATGAATTATCTCTATTCTATATAACTACCCCATGTGGTAAGTTCGCAAAGACTGTAAGGAATTATTCAGAGGCTGAGTGACTTATCTAAGGTCACAGTGCTAGTAAATCCAATGGTTGCAACACGCTGGTGTCTTACAAGTTATATTCTTCCAGTTGCTCTAAATGTTCTTAAAATATGATATATGATTCTATTCTTGGAGCCACCAGTGGACATATTGAGCATTTACCATGTATATGGCACTGTTCTTGGTGTTTTAGATTTCTGAGAGGAAAATAACACTTGTCATCACTTTAAAGGGATTTCTTACAGTACTTTTATTCAAACACTAATGAACAGAAAACAATATAAGCAATTAAATGGCTTGTCTAAGAACAGGGTATTCACTGAAAAAAACTGAAACTGAAATAGGAACTAAATGACACTAAAACACTATCAAAATCTCTTTCAGTAACTGATGTTTGTTTTCTTGTGACAAAACAGACTTATAAAATTTACCATTTTAACCATTTTTAGGTATACAATTCAGTGACACTAAGTATTCTCACAGTGTTATGCAGCAATCACCACTATCCATTTCTAGAACTTTTTCATTATCCCTAACAGATCACTAATGTTTTATATCTAGTAAAAATAAAGTTAATTGTTTTGTTCTGGCTTACTCTAGGTACAAAATAAAAGACAAAACTCCTTTCCATTGACTTTTAAAATAAATTAGAATACAACTCAGACTTGCATCCTACCATCTTGGTTGTGAATACAAAAGATCTTTTGCAACATATGCTGTAGCATACAAGATACAAAAAGACCCCTACTCAGGGAACAGCCACATATTCTTCTCAGCCAGGGGCCAAGCCCATCCTCCCTACCCCATTCATTTACTGTTTTTTAAAATCCATAACAGACTGATGATGTTTGATTATTTTGATGATCTAGGGCAGGCAGACATGATTTATTGTTCCAGAGCTGGAGTCTGCACCAGGCAGAACACTGTCTGCCTCCAGGACTGCTGTAAGCAATGTCAAGCTCACCTTGGAAATATCTTACCAGCATGTGCCACCAGAGCCATCAATTTCCCATAGCTGGAGCCACTGGACTCCCACCTACAACTGCAGTGTAATCCAGGAACCTAGACTCAAGCCTGTCATGAGGACTCCAGAGAGCTCAGTGTCAGGTCAGTCTAGCTTGGAGCCCTCAGAGCCCAAGTCTAGGAGGGGCTGCTGCTCCTCGTAGACCAAGTCTCCATGTGATACACAGTTCTGGCAATGGGGTCCCTGTCTCCATAAGCTGTCCAGGACCTTAAAACATAGAGCATCCCTTGCTCTTGACAGTTTTCCAAGGGACTCTACATATAGAGTCCCACTAAGTCCAGATGGACTTAGGGAGTCTAGTCTATTACCAGTCTAGTTGCTTCTCAAAAATCAGGGGCATTAAAACTCCCTGGAAGGCTCGCTAAAACAAAGATTGCTGGCTCTCACCCTTAGAGTATCTGAGTTAGTAGGTCAGGGTAGGACCTGAGAATGTGCATTTCTAGCAAGCCAGGTGGTCTTGATGCTGCTGGTCCAGGGACATTTTGAAAACTGCTGGTCCATCTGTTGTGGACTGAACTGTGTCCCCCAAAATTCATATGTTGAAACCCCAAACCACAATGTGACTGTATTCGGAGATGAGACTTTTAAAGAGGTAATTAAGGTTGAATGAGGTCATAAGGGTAGAGCTCTAATCCAATATGACTGGTGTCATTATAAGATGAGGATGAAACAATAGGGATGTGACTGTACAGTGAAAAGGCCATATGAAGACACAGCAAGAAGGCGGCCATCTGCAAACCAAGGAGAGAGGCCTCAGGAGAAAGCAACCTTGCCAACATCTTGATCTTGGACTTCTAGCCTCCAGAACTGTGAGAAAATAAATGCCTGCAGTTTAAGCCCCCCAGCCTGTGTCATTTTGTCACGACAGCTCCAGCAGACTAAGACATCCATTTCACCCATGTTATCTGCTACTGTGTTCTCCTACTTGCCAGGATGCCATCAAACTGAGGCCTGAAGGGTAAGGAAGGAGCAGCCAGCTGAGAGCCCTGAGAAGGGTGTTTGCAGCACAGGGAACTGCAGTCCCCAAAGTCCCCAGCCAGGAAAGGGAGGCTGGGGCCAGGACCAGGGAGCAGGTGCAGAAGGCCAGAGCACAGGCCTGGGCCTGTAACTCCAAGGAGGGCAGGTGGTGGCCAGATACGCCCACACTGAGAATGGCCCGTTAGCTATCAGCTTTGGAATTTGAGTCTCCATGTAAATATGAAAAAAAAAAGGTATCCTAAAATTTCCTTTGACTAATATTCAAATTAGCATGCATTCTCTGAATACTTGGCATGACTGGAAGGAGGGCCAGAACTGAGGTACACAGCAGTGCAAAAACATTGAAATTCGCTGCAATTCAACTCTATGTACAAATAAATTTTAGTCCAGTGTTATAAAAGCTGCAAAATAAAATTAAGCAGTAAACCCATACATACATAGGAATGATGGACATCCGAGTTTACTGGGTCTCACTTACCTGGACAAATATGATGGCTTGTTGTGGATAATAAAGAGAGGCAGCTAATCCCATGAAACCAGGTGGATACACTAGCTTCTTTATTTTTGAACCTATTAAATATAAGTTTGTTG
Source organism: Manis pentadactyla (assembly GCF_030020395.1). Taxonomy (NCBI): domain Eukaryota; kingdom Metazoa; phylum Chordata; class Mammalia; order Pholidota; family Manidae; genus Manis; species Manis pentadactyla. The sequence goes on from NC_080038.1 coordinate 18,386,393, forward strand.
ACACCATCAGATGATTTGCTATCCTTACCTTCCCAATCTGCCATCCTACAGTGACAGAGCATGTGCCTTATAATATCATATGCACCAAAAGAACCACCACATTTTCATAGCTTTAGTGACATACAATTCATACAACTCACCCATTTCAAGTGTCCAATTCAACAGCTTTTAGTGTAGTCACAGAGGTGTGCAACCATCACCACAATCAATTTTTGAACATTTTCATCACCCCTAAAAGAAACCTCACGTCCATTAGCCATCACCCCCCGAGGCCCTTTGACCTCGGCCCTACAGAACCACTAATCTACTTTCTATCTCTATGAATCTGTCTACTCTGGACAGTTCATATAAATGGAATTATATAATATGTGGTCCTTTGTCACTGGTTTCTTTCATTAGTACAACGTTTTCAAGAGAACCACCATTTCTAAGGGAGCAGAAAGGAAGACTGTTTTGAAAGAAAACCACACATTGTTCTATGGTTTACATTCTTTCACAGTAAACTGGCTTCCTATTTAAAGACTGAACATAAGCATTCCTCTCTTCTCCTTTCTAATGCTCCATAAACATAACAGTACAAGAATAAAATGCTGATAATAAATCCACAACCAAGAGAAAATGTGTGGAGGGGTCCACTGGTAGACAAGAAGTGTCAACCAATTATCAGAAAATGGAGAGTGAACAGAAGCAAGGAGACAGTCTTTAAGTCCTGAGGAGGGACTGCAGCACAGGACACAACAGAATGTCCCCAGCAGCCCAGAGATGCCAGCTACTGTAGAGGGTGGAGGGATCAACCAGGTATCAAGATTGGGGACAAATGCAGGCCTGTGCAGGGACCAGGTGATCCTCTCCTTCCTCCATACCATCTCAGGGCAAAAGTGCCTGTGGCCAGGCAGTCCTTCCAGGCAAAGTTTAAAAAGGGGGTGGGGTGTTTCTAAAGCAATGCCATGGATTTTCTGCTGAGAACCAAGATTGATGGTGTCTGGGCACATCCATGCCAGTGCCCGAAAGTACAGCCTTCCTCGTGCAGGCTGAGGGTAGGCACCTCCCCAAAAAGATCAGTTCCCTTTCAGGTCACTCTGTGGTACAGCCTGCCTGCCATCTATGCACAACAAATTCTTACTAGCACTTCAATTGCCTTGTTCTTAAACACGGATCACCTATCATTTGAGGAAAGCCTGCAACATAAAAGAGAAGATCAAGAAAATCAAGAAGGGAAAAAAAAACCTCATAGAAAACAACTTAAAAACAAGCTAAAACTGTTATCATCAAATAAATTCAAGAAACTACTACATTAAAGGAAAAAAGTTCTATGAAAAAGGACACTAAGAGAACAAGAAAGAGCTCTTAGAAATGACCAAAGGAAAAAATTCAAACGGAATACAATAAAATAATCAAGAAAATGTAAGAGACATACAGGGTCAGTTCAAACAGTTCAATCACAAATTAATATGAGTTCAGGAAGGAACGAGGATGAGAGTAAATTTTCAAAGAAATACAAGATGGGTGTCTTCCTGAGGGCTGCATGCTACCAAAATGCCCAACCATGAATGAAAAATCTGTATGTAGTCACAGTACAATGGAAGGCGAGAACACTGAAGATTAAGAGAAGATTCTCAAAGATTCCAGGGGAAAAAATATGAATCATTTCAGAAGGAACAATCCAGACTGGCTGCTGACTCTTACATCTGCAATGCTGGATGCTAGAAGACATGGTCTTCACAGGTTTGATGGAAAACAAACTCTACCCCCAACCAAACTAGCACTTGGTATGAGGGCATAAAGTCATTTTCAGACTTGCAAGAACTTGGAAAGTATACCTCCAACATGGGCTTTTTTGCAAGTGACTTAAACATGTAGTTAAACATGACAGAGCAAACCAGGAAGACAATATGGAACCTAGGAAAAGAGGGTCAAACCCAAGAGAGCACGGAGCCATGTCCCGAGACAACAACTGTGCTGAGTCTCAGTCCAGACTGAGAGAGGATATAGAGCCCCAGGAAAAGGGGAATTGACAGAATAGAGAGCAGGATGGAGGGCTAGGAGAAACCTGAGAATGAGGGTAAGAGAATTAGTACAGGGTGAAAACAGGAGAATACACTAGAAACGGACTTGAACCTAGAAACAGTCTCCACTGAGAGGCACAAGGTTTTTGACATGGGACATGTATGTACAGATGCTAGTGCAATCTATGTTACTAATACTCACAGTTAGGGTAACATAAGCACTGTTTGTTTGGTTTTAAACTTTAAACAAACAAATCCCTGAAGATGGAACTGGGATTACAGAGGAATACAAATGTTATCAATCTAGACTCCTAATAAATTAAAGTTTTTCTCCTCGTCCTGTTGCCTTGATTGAAGGGATGATTACTTGCCTGCTACACCCCTGGGATCCCACCTGTACAGTTTGAAGCTTTAAGTGCCTAGGCAGCTCACAAAGGTTAGGAAGAGGTAAAGGGCAGCAAACCACCACCCAGCCATTGTCACTTGTCTAGGGAAAGCTGACAAGCAGCAGCTCTTGGGCCTCCAGCTTCTTCTGGTTCATACAATGAGCTGGAGGCCCAGAACTTCAGGAAGGAATGTGATCCCCAGCCTCTGCCTCCATCTCCATGTCCATACCTCCCAAGAAGCCAGTGGTATGGGCTCTACCTACCAGCAATGCCAGAAGGGAACCACTGGCTGCCAGTGCTGGTGGGCAACAAACACCTGCCACCCTTGAGTGGCCTGGCTAGGCCCACTTCCTCTGAATGGTCATCCATTCCCCTCTCTTCCCAGAGAGGTGCCTCCTGTCAACACCACAGTTGTGGCCATCCTCATTAACTGAGGCAGACTAGCTTAGCAGATATGCTCAGGAAACCCTACCGTATGATCCACAATCCCTCTTTTGGGTATATACCCAAAGGAAATGAAAGCAGTACCTCTAAAAGATCCTCTGCACCCCCATGTTCATTGCAGAATTATTCACAGTGGCCAATACGTGGAAACAACGTAAGTGTCTGTCAGTGGATGAGTGGATAAAGACTGTAGTAGTTATATACAGTGGAATATTATTTAGCCTTAAAAAAGGAGACACTGCCACTTGCAACAACATGGGATGAACCTGGAGGACATATGTTAAGTGAACTAAGCAAGACAGAAAAAGGCAAACACTGCATGATCTGATATGCAGAATCTAAGAAAGTCAAATACATAGAAGCAGAGAGTAGAAGGGTGGTTAGTAGGAGTGGGGAGGGAGGTAGGGGAAATGGGAACATGTTGGTCAAAGGATACAAAGTTAGATTATATACGATGAACAAGTCTAGAGAGCTACTGCATGACATACTGACTACAGTTAATGATACTGAACCCTGGAAATGCACTGAAAGGAGATTTCAGGTGCTCTCAACACACACAAAAAAAGATAACTATGTGAAAAGATATGTTAATTAGCCTGACGGTAACAGTCATTTCACTGTGTGTGTGTGTGTAGGTATGTGTGTGTATGGGTATGTGTATCTCTCTCAAGACATCATGTTGTATACCTTAAATAATACAATTTTAAAAATAAAAATAAATAAAATGTTAGACTGGAAAAAAGAAAAAAAAACTTACCTTCTGAGGCCGTCTGCTGCTGCCATCATAGGGGACCATCTATGTAGAGAGGCATACAGACCACGCCAGCCACCCATAAACATACCTACCATCCCACTCATCTTGCTTAGTGAGCCCCTGACATTGTTCACTTCAGGCCCTTCTACCCCAGCGCCCACAGGAAAAGGCCTGTTGTCAAGTGTGTGTGCATGAGTGTGTATGCTTGTGTGTACTTTTTTGAAAAAGAATTAAAGTCTTAAATTATCTTAATACTACTGAGACCTCCCAGGATAAGGAAAGAGAGAAACAAAAAAGCAAATGAAAACAAAGGAACAGGACCAGCAGTAGTAGGTGTTCCTATGCTGCTGTTGTGCCCAGGAAAGTAGTTAAAAGAGAGCAATTTAAAGAAAAACTTTCTATTTTAGGAATTTTCATAAAGCCTGAATTTTACATTCACTGAAACTTCAAGTAGTCCATAAGAAATTCACCTCACTATAGTGAACTACTTTATAATCTTTTATTTCCTATATGTTTTGCAATCCAGCAGTCTTAATATGGTAATATTTTTAATCGGTATTTGTTAGCTTTTAATTTTAAAGTGTTTAAAAAATTTTTTATATTATCACTGATGGCCAAAGCTATAACACATGAAGAAATTAATAAAATGCCCATGAAAGCACTGTTCTACTTGGTGTGATTCACAGCCTGATCTTTTTTTTTTTTTTTTTGAGAAATGACTTACTTTTTTAAAAAACTTTTTATTAAGGTATGATGGATATACACTCTTATGAAGGTTTCACACGAAAAAACAATGTGGTTACTACATTTACCCATATTATCAAGTCCCCCCCCATACCCCAATGCAGTCACTGTCCATCGGTGCAGCAAGATGCCACAGATCCACTGTGTGCCTTCTCTGTGCTACACTGTTCTCCCCGTGATCCCCCACACCATGTGTACTAAACATAATACCCCTCAGTCCCCTTCTTCCTCCCACACCCCTCCCCTTTGGTAACCACTTGTTCATTCTTGGAGTCTCTGAGTCTGCTGCCATTTTGTTCCTTCAGTTTTGCTTCATTGACAGCCTGATCTTAATAGTGACACATTTAGAAACAGTTTCTGAGGTCTGGCAGACTTTGGTTAACAGAAGCTCACTCTTTCTGTACCAAAGAACAACAGTAATTTGCTCACGTAGATGTGCCTATGAAGGATAACTAACTTCTTTTTTTAACTGACAGTACACAATTTCTTTCATTTTATTGTTTTATATTTTCTATATATGCTTAAAATCAAATATATTGGAGAAAACCACCACATCAATTATATATTAAGAAAGCCATATTCAGGAACCCACTCACTATGAAAAGTGACAAATGAAAAGAAAGAACCAAATATACATCTTATCTCTCCCTGATATTATTAACTGTTAAGAAAAAAACCCACATAATTGCACCTACCTCTAGCCAGAAGGAGTCCAATAATGCCAGCAAAACCAATAACACCAAGTCTTGGAAAAAATCCAGGAGGTGCATTTTGGAGATATTCATAGCTGTCTATAATAGAATCAGACCGGGAAACAGTTCCATAAATTGCTCATTAAAAGCTAAACAAAAAAATCTTATTTATGACTACTATGTATAGTATCAAATGCTTTTCAAGGAATATATCCTTTGCTTTCTGATAACCTGAGTCTTTTCAAGACATTCATTTTATGTGATATACAAACATGATTTACTATTCACATAGCAAGTATCCAACTTTCAAACACTTTTGGTCTGACAACCTACTGACAATAAAGTAATGCTGGACTACCTTTATATTCCTGAAGGCAACGGATCTGAATCAACTACTCACAATAGGAGAAATACAAATACAGGGATCTCTTGCTATCTAAACTTGTTATCCAAACACAGAAACAGAATAGATTTAGATAAATCTTTGGATAGATCTGCTGCTGCTTGAAGCTTTCCTGTTTGTTTTCTGAAAATCAGGAATCAAATCCATTAGACTCAGGAAAAAATGTATCCTCTGCCATCTGAATTCATTACTTGAACTCAAGAACAGAATAAATTTGGACAATGAAGGAAACTTGCAGTGCAAGTACATGTGGGAAATAGTCACTGTTGATAGATAAACAAATAAATGCAACACGAGAACCTACCTGCCATGCCTGAACATGCCTTATGATCTCAATCCCATGATGCCTCCTCTCCTCTCCACTGAGCCAATCCCACCAAGTAAGAGCCAGCTTAAGTTCTAGCTCCTCAGAAAAGCCTTTCCTATACTCATCAGCTCACACTTCTCTTCCTCCTCTGAAGCCCATTATATTTATTCTCTGTACTATCATTTGGCACCTAATCCTGTGAATAATGAAAATTGTGTTTAATTATTCAAGGGTATATTTTATGTCTCCTCAAGGAGAACATATGCTCCTTAATGGTGGATGGCTTAGACTTCTATGTTATCTTCTCTCAGTGGTTAGAGTGGATGTTCATTCAACAGCCATTAAAAACACTGCTAGGAATTGATGGGACACCAAATGAATTAACAAATGGACTTTAGCTATGTCACGATTTAAAAAGCCTTCACATTTCTCTCCCAACCTCATCTTCAGCACTCTGCATCTGTTTCCAGTTGCTGGCATATGATACATTGAGGCACCCTCCAAGCCTTATCATACTATGCCCTCTGTGCAGAATACTGCCCGAGTCCCACCCCCACATTTTGATGTGGCTAATTCTGTTCCTTCAAGATTCATCTCAAATCCTTTCCTGACTACTCTCACATCCCCAGGGTCTATTACACTAGTCTCCTTCCTCTATGCCTTTGAGAGTGGTCTGTGACTGTCTCTGTATTTGCACTGGTATTGAATAACTTATTATATGCACCTCAGTGGTTCTGACCACTGTCTTAATCAGCCTCCATCTTCAATGCCTGCTAGGATGGTGACATAATAAATGTATGTGGAACTGAACTATTTAGAATACTCGGGAATTCTCTCCAGATACATGCCAGTTTTTCTTCTCCAGGGTTCTTGGGAAAATGTGGTGCTCATTTTAAATACGACTATAGGGCTTGTGTTGTTTGCACTAACTCCTGTCTAGTCTTTTACTTATTTTGCCTTTAACCTATCTTTAACTTTCTATATTCTTGTTTGGGTCATTTAAGACAATTTTCTACTTCTCTTAATTTCTGCTTTCCAACATGGTGTTTTCAATTCCAGACATGTACACAGAGCAGTTGACAGAAGGACACCCAGATGGCATTGGAGAGCTGAGCTGAAGTGGGTAAATTACACAGAAGTGGGAAAGATATGCTATAAAGCTGCACTGAAGCCAGAGCCCAGCTTCTGGTAACATGTCTTAGCTGTGATTGCTAGGAAATGGACTATGTTGGCACACAACAACACAACTCATAACGGAATGTTTCTTCTTAAAAACCTTGTAGTAACTACGAGTCCAAGAGAAGGAAAAAAAGATTTATGTTGCAAATAATGCCTACTGTTACGAATCAATGGGAAATGACAGTTGACATTGAAGAGACGGCCTCAGTCAACAGATACAGACAAAAGATCAGGAGTTCTTTAGTTTCCTCAGGTAAAAAAATGAAAGTAACAAACTATCCAACTGCAGGGTTGTTGAGGATTATACATAAATTAACATTTTAAAGCACTTAGACTAGTTTCTGGCACATAAGAAGCACCAAACATGTGTTTGTGAAATTAAGATGTTACTTATTAACATATATGAATAATTTAAAGAACTGGTAGGCTATTAATATGTCTGGCTTCAAGTGAAAAATTTATCTGGTAGTCTCAGGGGTATCAGCACATCAACACTCTGTGATGATCTTCACAAACAAATAAGCCAAGCTCAGGCTTAGTTTATTCTGTCATGGAAACACTTGTAAAAGCAAGAGTTTAGTTTGCCATGATGCACAATAAGGGGAATGGAATATGATCAATGACTATTAATTTACTGGTTTCTGACAGAGATTAGACTGTGAACCCAGTTTATGAGTATATGTGATAAGTGGATGTGAAAAAGAGTCAAGGATGATAAAAAACCAAGTGAAAAAATGTAAGAACATTACTAATTATGCAAGAAAGCCTTTCTAGGCACACCAGTCCAATTCCTTCCTGCCCCTAAACTTTTATAACATGTATTAATAGCCACGCAAATGTGCTATCCTGGTTCTGAAAACCTATTGATGAATTAGTGTGGGTTAGTGTGAGTTACGGACACTGTACCTGGAAAGAGATTTAAAGGTAAAAAATCCAGTGTATCTGCAGTTGCTAGCCATTGTAATGATCTTGAATAGGCTTACTTGAGTATTTGGGGACACTAGTCCTCTGAAATCTGATGAAAACAGTAGATCCGCTTTCCAGAAAAATCCACACAGCTCTAAAATTCTGCATACAGTTTTAAAGAATTCACAGATCTCCTGGAGCCCATCCATGGAATTCCAGTTAAAGAGTCCAATGTTAATGAAGAAACTGATTATGCCCAGTTAAAAATCAACTTACCCAACCCCCACTGAACCACACTCTGCATCTGGGGCTTAGATTGGGAGTACATTTCCTAAAAAGATGAAAAGAAAATGAATGAGTAGGATTCACTGATGAGAAAGTAACTATATATTTGTCTTTACTGAATAAATTATCATGTTAATAACACTTTTTGAACAAAGGGATATACTATCTGTTTTTTTGTGTTCTTTTCTTCTTTTGTAATTTCCCCTTCACCACAAATTCCTCAGCAGAACAGCTTATTATTGCCACAGGAAGCAAAGATTTCAAGTAGAGTGATTTCAACAATCCAGCCTTTTCATTTTCTATTAAAATTGAAGAGAATGGACAAAAATCAATCCCCTTAATAAAGTGGCAATCCTTTCCCTGTAAGATTAAATCTGTCTTTCACAGAAGTCTATTTCCTGATTTGCCATGATTTTAGAGCTTATTGCTAAAAACTGCCCATCTGAAGCAGGAATGACCAGCTTTAATAGGGCAAAGGAGTCTATATCCCAGTTTGGAGAGATACCTTAATCCTGAAGCAAATGAAGTATTAACATTCTCTTAATAATAACAACCATACAGTGGCTTTGTACATGACGTCCTAAAGAAAGCAAGGGACTAGCTAGAAGGTACTCACCTTCAAGAAGTCTACAGTGAAGATGGCAAAAGAGATAATGCAAGTTGCCACACAGAAAAGGATTTGGTTTATTTATTCAGTTCAAGTAGCAAAAAATTATCATAGTACTGTTAAATGGCCTTAAATAATAAATGCTAAATTTGGGGGAGGACATAAAGAACATAAAAAAACTGAATATTGCTTCATTAAAATTCATTATTGTCCTTTCGCTCCCCATAAATAAAAACTACAGATCAAAGTCTAGAGTGACTGCCCACTTCTTTGCTAGCATAATCTGTTTTCCTATGAAGAAAAATTAAATTAGTTCTTGAACAAAAGGGCCAGAAATTGTTCGCCTGAAAAAGGAGCCAGGAATTAGAAATATTTCTACTTATGAGGACTTCATTCTATAGGAAAATCAAGCCACTGTAATCACAAAAAAAGCTTTTTTATTTAGAAGTAGTACAATTAATGTTGATAACTATTCTATCACCAAGAAAGGTTATTTTACTGCACTGAGCATCATATGCAGATGAAAAGGTAGAAAACGAAAAGCAACCTTAAGATGGAAGGTGAAGAGACAAAGTACTTTTATAACTGAGGGAGAGAAAGAGAGAGAGAGGAGTAACAGTCATGCCTACATGATACAAAAATACTTGCACAAATTTGCTGATCTTATCTTGACCACCAGCAGATGGTTTACAAATCTTCTAGAACAAGAGAATAAAGTCTTAAGTGTTTTCCAACACATTATGTAAAAGTCTTTAGGTATTTCATAACTCAGTAATATGGTTATGTATTACTGAGTTAGGTATAATGGCTTAATTTATATTGTTGATGGAATCTATGTTTACTATTTTCTTTCTAAATTGGTAAACAAAAGTTTAGCACTGGCACAGACAATGGAAATTAAAACTTTTAAAACAAGTTCTCGATGAAAATTGAGTTTATAAATCTCAAGCAAAGTAAATCGAGACCATGTCACACACCTCTACATACTTTTTACTAGTTTGTCATTGGTTTTCACAATGCAGAGAACTAACCACTATCTGATCACAGTGAGCTACCAGGGATCCCGTCATCAGTTTCCAAAATCAAGATCAAGTACAGCAAATATATGTATCAAAGCCCATGAGAGCATTCTGTAGATCGTAAACTTCAGTTTTGGACTAACCATCTCAGAAATGCTTTCATGAACATAATGACAAATGCCTAATCTACAACCTCAGCAGTGATGGAAGCCATTCTGTATGCAGTTCTTTGACCACTGGGACAAATAATTCAGTACTCACATATGCAATCGACCCTCTTTTAGTTATCTGCCTCCCTATTATAACATCCAAAGTGCTCTATGACCATTTCTGTTTAAAGTGGTACTTCTATAGAATCTCTGGGGTGAGAAAAATTTCCCAATTTTGATAATAAATGTTTATATTATATCTTTTTCTTTTTACAAGAGTTCCAGCCCCATGTCTTCCTCTGGTAGACAGTAATGCTGTCATAGCTATCACCAGCAAGATAGTTAACAGCCCTCCTCTGTCAAGTCAAGGTGGCAACCACTGCCTGGTGAGAGGGAAATCTGCTCTGTAACTATGGCAACAGCCACCACCAGGAAGCTAGGGCTCTCCGCTTCCCCCCCCTCCCCAGATAGCACTGATGAACACTGGTAAGTTGGGACCCTTGATTGTGCCTTTTTCTGAAACCATGCAGCCAATAAAGACTTTGCACTAGTAACTCTAAACTGAAATGCATCCATCCATTTTCAGAACGGCTGTACCTGACACCAACTTGTGTATGGCTCACAGTGATGTCGGAGATGTGAGATGCTTTCTTCAAGTTGGGTCCTTGGCTCCTCCACATATTTAGATTGACCCTCAGGAACAGAGTAGAGTGAAAGCTGCGTACATCAAAAAACAAGACAAAAAGAGTATACAGTGATGAGATAACATAATCAACTATCAAATTGGTAAGCATCATATTTCTAATAATTCATGAAACTGCAGTGATTTGCATGGTTACGTGCACCCTGAGCCTTGTTTCAGAGAATCTTTACACCTTACTTATGCCCATAATCAATGAGGACAAGGCCAAGCAGGCAGGCCTATGAGGTGTCCTACCCTCCTCCCACCCTACTAGTAGCAGACAAAGCAGCCCCCCTTTATTCATTTTATACACTAGTATTTGGTATTCCACCATAGATTTAGTTTGGAAAAAGGATTCTATTACTCTAAAGGGTAGGTTAAAAAAAATAAAGCTTGAGGGTAACTGCAGAGCACTTTACTTAGTTCAAAAGATCAGTCTGGTGCTAACCAAAGCAGGAGAGGCAGCAGCTTTGCTCCCCACCCAGAGAAGGAACTTTTCGCAGCCACCACTGGCTGCCTTCTTCACCCTAAAAAATACCACTGCCCCAAGGCCTGAGAAGAAGAGAAAATAAAGGACAAAAGACTAATTAGCTCTATGTAAACACCATTCAAGTAACTCTGCCCATGACTGAAGGCATCTTTATCTTTATGTCACTTCACTTTAAGTCAACTGAAACCCAATATCCAAAATAATCAGTGGGAAGTACAGACACAAAAGAATGTAAACAATGGAGAGTAGATTTCTTGTTTTATCTATTTAATATTTATTAAGCATCTACTTAGGAACCTCTAATCCAGCCAAGAAGCAGAATTAGTTTTTAATCTCTTAGACTAGGTCTTTAATCTCTTAAGGTAAAATATGAATGTTTTCTTGGCTTGATAGCCAGTCTAGAATCTCTAGAATCAGGCAGATCACTTGGAAGCAAGTTGTACTTATAGTCTACTGGGACACATCAGATTCCCCACCAAAAATCGAGGAAATATTCCTTACTTGTGCCCTTAGCTAAGTACCACTAACAAACGTTTATCTGTTGAAAAAGCCATAGTTTAGTAGCTTCCCATGAGGAAAAACAAACTATAAGGAAATACATTGCCTCCTTTTAAATATTTTCTAAACTGTAATGTTTTCCTGATATTCTGTTTGTATGCTTCTTATAGTAGCTAAACCAGACATTCAAAGTACATCACAACATGAACAACGCGTTACCTCATTAACTTTCACGGAAGTTTTGTGAGGTGAGTCCTTTTTCGACGATGCATAGACTTTGAATGTGAGCAGACTCCAGCTGGCTGGCCCCACAGACCTCTGAATTACCTGAAACACAGAAGCAATCTTAAGCCTCCTTTCAATGCTACAAACTGAATGTGCATAGTATAAGCACATTCCTGTTCTCAGCCACTCCTGCCTGGAAAGGCTTATTGCGCTTTATGAGAAATAAATGTATTCCTGAAGTTCTGTGGGAGTCAATGCCTAAAAAGTATGTTCTCATGGACTTACAATTTCAGGTCGCCTTCATCTTAATTTCCAAAAGACAGGAGTTCCTAAGTTTTTTTACTTAACTTTTCAAAGAAAAGACACACACACAAATGCACATACTAGGAGTAAGTGAGAAAATGCTACGAAATGAATTTAAAAGTACAAAATAGTCCTTATCTCTTTCTCCCTCTCACATACACATAGCCCTCACCAACAACAGCAAGGGAAGGAGTTTTTAGTGATCTCACTTAGTGATTCAATGAACAGAGTGAAGATTATTTCTATAAATCTAACAATCAAACTTTCAGAAATTCTCCCTTTTCATCCCCACCCAGAGCTGGTCTCCCCCACCTCAGTTCCCAAACTCAGACTTTTCCTGTGCCTTACTCTCCCCGACTGGGTCACTCATGCCCATAGCTTCAACATGAAGCCAGTGGCTCCCAAATATGTGGCTCCAGCCCAGAGCTTCCTCCTGACCTCCCAACTCACTTATTCTATTACTTCTAGACATTTCCACTTGGATTGCTACACAAGATCCCCAGACCAAGCATGTCCAAAACCAACCCATCAGGATCTATGCTTCCAAGTCCACATTAGGCCTGATGGGTGGATGTGTGCTGTGGTATCAAGTCAGGACACTTTTTTTTCAGTAATAACCCCTGACATTTACACAGCATGTGACCACCTAGCATCTTTCTCCCAGACCTGTCCATCTTCCACTACTTCCTCTCTCAGGAATGGTGCCAACCATCCAACTAAACAACTTGATCAGAAAGTCTGAGGTCACCTTCACCACCACCAGTCCTCAGGTCATTGAGTCTTGTTAATTCCGCTTGTTAAATTATCTCCATTCACTTTCTCCTCTCTATCCCCTTCTGCACAATCTTCCCTTGGGCCCTCATTTCTTTCTTGGATTGTTTTATCAGCATTTTACTGCCCACCTGGTCTTTTGATGGTTGGAACCACCACACCACAAAAGAAGGATCTTTCTAAACTGCAAACCTGATTATCTTCTCTCCTTATTTGCATTCCTTTGGTATTTACTACCTAGGACTTTTAAGTGAGCCAAAAAAGGCCCATTATGATCAGACCCCAGTCACCTCCTCTAACCTCATCTTTCTGTCACTCTGCCTTCTCTCACAGAACTTGAACTTCCTATATTTTTCCCATGCTTTTATCCAGCTTCATTCATTTACACATGCTAATTGCTCTGCCTCAAACATCTGCACAGCTGCTAACAGCAGGAAATTCGTTGCTTTTCTTATTTATCCATTTATTTATGTCTACCAAGTTCTCCCTACCAGATTGGAAGCCCTTTCAATATGGGGCCATGTATTACTCTGTATTCTTACTGTCCATGACTGCCTAGAACATAAGAAATGCTCAATAACTGTTTTTTTGCCTGCATGAATGGATGGAAGAGAGGCAAAAAATAAATGAGTGGTTGACTTGTTTTAACTACTTAGGTATGTTTTGGCATCATGGAAGTCATATGACTAAGATTTGCAGTGCCTGTAATGTGAAAGACTGGATATTCTGTAATACTCACAAAACATATAATGCTAGATAAAACATAACAAAATGTCTGTTGAAATGCATGCCTGGAGTCACATAAAAAAAAGGAAATTCCCGTATTTGAAAAAGAAATAAAGAGCTAGAAGCTGTGTGTGTCTGTGTGTATGTAAAAAGAGTGGTTATACTTTGGCTTAAACACAATTAACACATCCTGCAGTAGTAAGTGTTCATCTTGAAAGGCCTTAATTTCAAGGCAGTATTGCTACAGAATTCTTTCGTCTCCACGGTAAAGATTGGCCAGCTACGCTGATTCTACAGTGTGGTCCCTCTCTGCACTACATGCAAGGGCCTACTAGGCTGTTGGTATCTAGAGGTGCCAACTCAGTGCTCTCTGCCCTCTGGGTCGATCCATAACTTACTGACAACACCATATGAACTGGGGACTTTCCACTGAGACAGTTGGCCCTCACCCAGACTTTTGTTTCAGATTACCTCCTTATGGGCAGCAGAATAGTGCCCTCCCACATCCAGCCTGGGGCCTCTAAGCATTTGGGGTGCTTTGGGTAAAACTGTAATATCTCCAGAATCTCCCACCTGGCTTTAGTACATCTGCATATCAATAGGTATTTCAAGGGGTGGGGAGAAGTGTCCATCTACATATCAATAGGTAATTATAGGGGCAAGGGAGGTCTATCAAGACAGGAGAGGTTGGGTGGAGATCTCTTCTGCTGCAGCCAGGTCAAGAGAGGAAAGACTGGATGCCTGCTTGTAAGAAATAAAAGGGTTTCTTAATTTTATTTCTCCCTTTGACTAATTTCGGTTTTAGAGATATTTTGCCCCGGGATTTTTCCTCCGGAGTTACAGGTACATATTGTCCCCTATCTTTATCCCCATCTGATATAATGCCTTATGTTGACCTTTTTAATTCTCAATTCCTACTTTCAATCCTTAATCCTGTCTACTTTTCACGTATTTCATTTTTCATCTCATAGCCTTCTATTGTTTTAATTCAGATTTACACTTTTATGTTAATGACTGTTCTCACTTAACTTTCATCTTTTACTTTGTCTCAACTCGCTTACTTTTGAAATTAAACATTTTATTGGATTCTTGATTTCTACTTCATTTATTTTTCCATCTTATCCATTTTTCTAGCTTTCATATTATGCTAAGCCTGCTTCTTTACTGTCCAAGTTGTTTTCTTCTTCCTCTTCTCCCCCCAGCACACCCTCACTCCCACCCCAGCATGAACTGTGGCCACAGAAGTGCTAGTGAGCAAGGAAGTCCTCTTCTGCGGTTGCCCTTTCAGCTTCCTGCAGACTCTCAACTACTAAATAAAACAAGAAAAAACAAATCTCATCCTAGGAGATTTGTGAGATCCACAGATTAACTAACACTCCCTAGGGCCACAGTTCTCTGCACTGAGAGCACATGGTTTACTTCAGGGTTTCTCAACCCCAGATGCCAGTGGAAACCCCTCCCAGTCATGAGTCAACCCCTCCCAGTCTCCAGACACTGCCAGAAGTCTCCTGGGAGGCATCCCTACAACACTGAGAAGCACTGATTTACTTCAATAAATTTTACTTTCTGATGTCTCTCACCATCTAGACTTTTAATAAAAAGTGTTTTAAAATCCATGGCCCCAAACCCAATATACAGTGATAGAAATCAGAACAGTCAATATCTGGGGGAGGTGTGTGAAAGCAGGGAGGGAATGGACTTACTGAGAAGGGGTACAAGGGAACTTTCTGGGGTGGTAGAAATGATTGATACCTTGATTGGGGTGGGTTACAGAAGATGTATATATTTGTCAAAACTCAAATTGTAAGACCTGTACAACTTAAAAATCTGTGCATCTCACTGTACGTATACTGTATCTAAACAAAATCATGCACACCTAAATCGTGTCAAGTTAATGCCAAAATATGGATGAGACTGCAGGCCAAGGGTGACTACTAGGAAACAGTGAGCCACACACCCGACCACGGTAAGAAACTAGGTGGTATTGATCTGTGTGATGGAAACCCACAGGAGGAACCTCAGTTAAAGGTGCACAGGCAGACAAGCCTGGTACTGATGCACTGCCCAACATCTTGTGGGGTTCACTTTTCTTTCTGCATCAAAGGGTCTGTTCTTGTTGAGAAACCATCCCTTCTACCTCAGTCAGACCAGATGTTATCACAGATGGAGATTCTGGACACTGGGCCCCTGCTGGGTGGCCAGCCTAATCTATAATAGTGCATGCTAAGTATTCAGGCCAACCCATTCAATATCAGAATTTAAGAAGGGAAAGGCTATTAAAGAGGGCAGAGATCACCCCAGGAAGTGAGAGAGCAAGAGTGGGTGAAGAAGAACCTTCTTCAATCCTTCATCTCCCCAAGGAAGAAAAAGAACACTAATCTGGAAGTTGGAGGTCTTGAAGAAAAATTGAAGCAACTTCCAGTATCTGGGTCATAATCACTAAAGCTCTGACTGTGTTGTTTCAGAGCTGGTCTATCCTTTGGAATACACCCTTCAGTTACTAGATGCCACTCCTGGAATTCAGCCAGTGAGGGGTCTCAAACTTAAGGACCCCTGTACTTGTCTGAGGTTTTTGAATACAGACCCATAGTCACAGGGAGAACTAAAATTTGGCTCAGACAAAGGTGAGCTGGTGACCCTTAGCTTTGCAAACTTCAGGGGGAGTGTCATTGAGTTCCCTGGCTCATGTGGCCAAACCTTTCTTTCTATTTCTCTAGCAAGATATCTTAAAACTCCCCCTCCTAGACCTCTGGACTCTCTTTGTCTTTCAATGGAAACTGAGGGGCAGTATTTGCGGTTGGTTGGATGGGGCCCTAACAGAAAGGGTTGTAAAAGGATAGCCGCCATTGTCTTAAGGGCTTTTGCTTCTTACTCTCCACTGAAACTCATCAAGGACTGCTGAGAACAAATCTGGCTAGGTAAGCAGAGTCACAATATGACATAACAATTAGAAGAGGTCAACCAGAATTTTATTTGAAAAAGCAAATATTTATTGTATACCTACTCTGTGTCAAGCACAGTGCTAAACAGGACATAACACTTAAGCAGACATGGCCCCTGCCCTTACAGAGTTTCCAGGAAGCTTGTGAGTTTACTCAAAAAGACTCGCGATACAATTAAAAAATAAAAAGACTCAGGCACAAGACTGAGTTTAGCCTTCAGCTCCAGCAGCAAGGGCACATTCTTGGACAGTTAACCAAGATAGGAATCTGCTGCGGTCACGCACACTTAGATCATAATTGGTATGCAGAAGGCTAAACTGTCCTTGTTTTGTAAATAAAAGTGCACTGCCTAGAACTCTAGCTCCAGGACCACTTTCTGATCATCTCCCAATAAAACTGCTTGAAAGACAAGCAAAAACCTCAAGCTAAATAAGCTACCCTCAGAATTATCCACTATCATGAATAGTGGAGCTCAAACTCCTGAAAACTTGCTTTCTTTTTCAACTTTAAGGAGGACCCATAGTATAGCTTTCTTTTTCAACTTTAAGGAGGATTCATTTTTAACAAGAGTGCCCCTTTATTTTCCCACCATTACAGATCAGTTATCTTCTTAGACCTTCCATTTAAAATATACACCAGTTTCCTTTTCAGTGTAATGTGTGCGAGCCTTGCTTTGCAGGCCTGTGAACACAAGAGGTTTCAGATTTACCTGGGGAGATTTTTTAGAAGCAGATTCCAATGCTTTACCCCAGAAATGTCTGATTTAGTAAACCTAAGAGGGACCTAAGAATCTATTCCCATGATCAGCCAAGTTTAGAAAACCACTATTCCACAAGTAGATGCCTGGGGAACAATTACTCAACTCTAGTTTGTAAAAACACTCAAACATACTTATTTTAAAAACATTTCAAAGAATGAAATGAAAATCGATGAAATGAAAATACTTTGATAAAAAGAAATTCATCCTAAACAAAGAAAGAAACAGTGACTGGCCACCCACTAAAGAAGTTATGGGATTTATTTACATTCAAGAAAACCTTTCCCATCTCAAACACAACACAACCAATACCCTCCACCCAAATTCCCTTTCTAACTACCACCCTATTCTTCTATTTACCTCCACAGACAAGTATATTTTAAAAATAGACTACAGTATGGAAGGTAAAATAGTGGATACCCCTGGCAAGCTGGGGAGAGAGTAGAAGGGCCAGGAGGGCTTCTAGAATGCTGGATACACTGGTATGGTCACTTTGCAAGAATTCACTTTGACCTGTGGGCTTTTCTGTGTATTGTATTTCAACACAGCATTAGAAAGACAAACTATGTTTGCTTTCTCTACTTTATTCTTCCCTCCCTTCACTACTCAAGGTACCTAAAATTGTTCTTCCCAAGGCTCCCAATGGCTCCCAATTACTAAAGTCCAGTAGACATCTGGCTTCTCAGTTGCACCCTAAAACTGGTGACAATGCCACCATCTTCAAACTCTTTCTTCCTTTGGTTTCTGATATTCTACTCTAGCTCCTTTCTACAAGGGCACACTTTACTGGAGGGCAGGCTTTCGCTCACCTTCTCTTCCCCTGGCCAGCTCTGCAAGGTTGATGAGTCAGAGTAGTTCTTTAACCCTTTAGCCTCAGACTCCAAAGCAATTCCATGTAAATCGAAGTCTTTAACTCCTGCCCCATGCTTTTGATGCCCAAATCAGTATTCCTGACATTGCCCCACCTGCCTCCTAAGCCTCAGGTTTCTATGTCTAACTCTCCATGGACAGCTTCACCAGGTTTTTCAATTGCTACCTCGTAATGAATTACCTTTCTCCAAAAACCTGTTTTTCTGAGTTTGGTACCTCACTTAAATGGACCTACAAGCCACACACAGTCAAAGGACATCAAAGCAACTCTTAAGTGAAACAATGTAAACAGACTTCAAAGACAGTAGGATGTGGTCTCTGCCTCCACACTAATAAAGTAGATGAATGATAACAGCACCTGTGATAAGAGTGCTAACAGACAAGGGACAAGAATAACACAGAAAAGGGAACAACGTTCCACAATAGGGAATTCTGGGCAATAACTGCAGAGAAAAGACAGAATTAGTAGAGTTTCTTCCTTCCTCCCTTTTTTTTTTTTAAGCAAAGTCACCTAACGGACTGATGTTAAGACTCAGTGTCACTAGGAACAGCCTCTATAAGAGCAGGGACAAAATAAACCAAAGATTTTGAACATGAGAATGATTCCTGACATCACAATCTTTTTCAGCTATGCCCATATGCAGATAGGATCTCTACAGGGAGCAAAGAGAGGCAACAATAAACCATGGCTGCTATTTTAATATCAAAGCCATTCTCAATCAAGAAATTCCCTTTTAATATCAAGGTCAGATGGGGGTATGATGATAATCTACTCAAAATGATTTGGTATCAAAAACTGCATCAATGTAATGTTTTAATTTTTGCATTTAAGCTATCACATATCTTAGCTGTCATATAACCTGTACACTAAAATGTGCAGCTGTTTCCAAAGTTATTGCATAAGATCATTTTTATATCTATCATTACAGAAAATAAATGCATTTGGGGACATTTAAAAAGTAAATGCCATTTTAAATTGGATATTCCCCTAAATACAGAAAATGAGACACAATTATGTATTTCTTTCCCCAAATGTTACAATGGTTCTTTCATCTTCTGTCAACCTTTTCTGTAACAATTTCTATCTGAAGGCATTTATAAAGAGGTAAAAATCTAAAATAGATTTTTTTTAAAAAAACATCTGTGAAAACTGACAATACTTTGAGGTTAATCTTGTTCTAAAAAAAAGAACATAAAACAAGAAAATAAACTATGTGAAAGAATTTAGGGTGAAACAAAATGATGAAAACAATCAACAATTAATCAGGCCACATTGCTGCTTTTAGTAACGTGTCATAAACTTAATTACAAACAAAGAGAAACATCAAAGAATATGCCCTTCTCACACAATGAGCATTCAATTCAGTACCTACATTTTACACATTAATGCTTTCTAATCTGGAGGGCCACAGACCCAACTGGTAACAGAGGCTTTCTCTGAGAAGCGGTTAGAGGGAAGCAGAAAATGAAAGCATGATCGTTATCTTAATTGCATTGTTTTGACTTTTTACAAGGAAAAGTTACTCAGTATTACTTACAGAATTTTTAAAAATAGTTATTTTCTCACCTCACACTTGTTAGGATGGTCACTATCAAAAGAAGAGAAAACAACAAGTTAAAACTAGAACTATCGAATGTTCCAGCAATCCCACTTCTGGGTATATATCTAACAGTACTGAATGCAGGGTCTCAAGAATATATTTGCACACACACGTTCACAGCAGCATAAATCACAATAGCCAAAAGGTGGAAACAACCCAAATGTCCAAGGACAGATGAATGGATAAACAAAAGGTAGTATATGCATACAACAGATTATTAGAGTCTCAAGGACATTATGCTAAGTGAAATAAGCCAGTCACAAAAGAGAAATACTGTATGATTTCATTTATATGCAGTATCTGAAGTAGTCAGTCATAGAAACAGGAAGTAGAATGGTGGTTACCAAGGGTAGATAAGATGAGGAAATGGGGATTTATTGTTTAATGGGTATAGAGTTTCAGTTTTGCAAGATTAAAAAGTTCTGAAGATCTTTTCCACACCAATATGAATATACTCAACACTACTGAACTGTACACTTAAAAATGGTTAAGATGGTAAATTTTGTTATGTGTTTTTTTAGCCACAATAAAAAAAATGGTGCTAAAAAAAACTGGTTAATGGATTACTGTCTAATTCCACACACAAAAGTAAACTCAAAATGGATCAAAGACCTGAATGTAAGTCATGAAACCATAAAACTCTTAGAAGAAAACATAGGCAAAACTCTCTTAAATATAAACATGAACAACTTTTTCATGAAGGTATCTCCTTGGGCTAGGGAAACAAAAGCAAAAATGAACAAGTGGAACTATATCAAACTAAAAAGCTTCTGTAAAGCAAAGACAGCATCAGTAGAACAAAAAGGCATCCAACAGTATGGGAGAATATATTAAAAAATGACATATCCAATAAGGGGTTGATATCCAAAATATATAAAGAGTTCATGCACCTCAACAAACAAAAAGCAAATAATCCAATTAAAAAATGGGCAGAGAATTTGAACAGACACTTCTCCAAAGAAGAAATTCAGATGGCCAACAGGCACATGAAAAGATGCTCCACATCACTAATCATCAGAGAAATGCAAATAAAAACCACAATGAGATATCACCTCACACCAGTTAGGATGGACAACATCCAAAAGACAAACAACAACAAATGCTGGCAAGGATGTGGAGAAATGGGAACCCTCCTACACTGCTGGTGGGAATGTAAATTAGTTCGACCATTGTGGAAAGCAGTATGGAGGTTCCTCAAAAAAAACTAAAAATAGAAATACCATTTGATGCAGGAATTCCACTCCTAGGAATTTACCCTAAGAATGAAGGATCCCAGATGCAAAAAGACATATGCACCCCTATGTTTATCACTGCACTATTTACAATAGCCAAGAAATGAAAGCAACCTAAGTGTCCATCAGCAGATGAATGGATAAAGAAGATGTGGTACATATACACAATTGAGTATTATTCAGCCATAAGAAGAAAACAAATCCTACCATTTGCTACAACATGGATGGAGCTAGAGGGTATTATGCTCAGTGAAAGCCAGGCAGAGAAAGACAAGTACCAAATGATTTCACTCATCTTTGGAGTATAAGAACAAAGCAAAAACTGAAGGAACAAAACAGCAGCAGAATCACAGAACCCAAGAACGGACTAACAGTTACCAAAGGGAAAGGGACTAGGGAGGATGGGTGGGAAGGGAGGGATAAGGGGATTAAGGGGCAATATGACTAGCACACATAATGTAGGGGGGGCCATGGGGAAGGCAGTATAGCACAGAGAATACAAGTAGTGGCTCTATGGCATCTTACTATGCTGATGGACAGCCACTGTAATGAGGTATGTGGTGGGGACTTGATAATGGGGTAATCTAGTAACCACAATGTTGCTCATGTGATTGTATATTAATGATATCATAATTTTTAAAACTGGTTAAGATAAAAAAAGTTATAAAACAAAAAAATCAACACAGCCAGCAAAAAAAGTTAAAAGTATGCCTTCTCAAAAAAAAGTATTTTCTCTCCAAAGTAGTAAACTTAACAGATCATATCCTGAATCAGAATTTATTCCAACTATTTGCATAACAAATTAATAAAGGAAATTTACTTTCAGTATATGATCATATTATGGCTTCCATTTCTAAATATCTTCAGATTTAATTTTAAGCCTGTAAGAAAGTCAATCTTATTTGAAATAAAAGTTAGAAAAACATATTAGATGTACAACAATACTTCAATAAAAAGAAAAGTGTATTAAAAATGGCATTTGTTTAAAAAGGGGGGATTTTTTAAAATGTCAAACTGAGAGTCTAAGAAGTATGCCTAGACAAATAGTGAATCTGTGGCATCTTACTACACTGATGGACAGTGTTTGCATTGGGGTATGAGTGGGGACTTGAGAATATGGGTAAATGTAGTAACCACATTGTTTTTTCATGTGAAACCTTCATAAGAGTGTATATCAATAATACCTTAACAAAACAGCAGCAGACTCACAGAACCCAAGAATGGACTAAGAGTTACCAAAGGGAAAGGGACTGGGGAGGATGGGTGGGAAGGGAGGGACAAGGGGGGAAAAGGGGCATTACGATTAGCACACATAATGTAGAGGGGGGGCACGGGAGGGCTGTACAACTCAGAGAAGACAAGTAGTGATTCTATAGCATCCTACTATGCTGATGGACAGTCACTGTAATGGGGTATGTGGGGGGGACTTGATGATGGGGGGAGTCTAGTAAACATAATGTTGCTCATGTAATTGTAGATTAATGATACCAAAATAAAAATAATAATAATAAATAAAAATACCTTAATATAAATAAATAAATAATAAATAATAATTGAAAATTAAAAAAAGAAAGAAGTATGCCTAGAAACGAGTCTGAAAAGATGTTGACAGTAGCTATTTATAGGTGTTGGGATTCAGGTTGATTCTTTAGTATTATCTGTATTTCCTTAAGTCTTTACAATGAATATTCATTTGTTTTGTAACACAGAAACAGCAAAAATGGCTGACTCCTGAAGGTATGCTAAAGAATTTGCTACAAATTACAAAACTAACTCCAAATGAAGAGAGGCAAAAATGTGTTGATCAATGATGATTTCTGGAATAAATATATTGAGCAGTGACAGCATGTTTGGAAGAAATATACTGACAGGATAATTAAATTTGTCCTCTCAAAATGAGTGCTCTGATGGACACTCTGATGAATATATAAATTTGGAGTACTAATAGAATCCACGATCATTTCAAACTGTCTCATAGTGAAAGGTTTATGAAGCCAATATTTTAAGAGTTGTGACATTAACCAAAAAGAAAAAAAAACTGTCTTCCAACTATGACACAGAACTATTTTATGAGAAACTTCCAGTTCAGTATTTCTGTACCTGAGTAACTGATATTTCCTAGTTCTTCCTCATCCACTGTAAACAGAATGTGATCTAAAGGGAAAGAAAAAAAATGAGGCTGTTCTCAAGATCAACATCCTTACAGAAAAACCAACTTCTATTTTGTCTGTGAAGGGCAGAATTTGCCACAAAGTTAGGTCAGCAAAGCAAAGCAAATACATTTCATCTGCAATTGTTTCACTTCCTACTTTTTAAAAATCGTTACCACATTTTTTCTTAAATTGACGTAAAAAAATAATAAGCTTGCCTGATAAACAGGAAGGAAATCTCAGGGCCAAAGAGTGAGATCATTGTTCCTTCAGGCAAGTTAAAAGTCATCTGGTTGTGTTGTACTGGTTTCACAGACTTGGATCACATATGACATATCATTCACCATGTTTCAAATTTGTTTTGAACTTCCTCATTCAGACAGAAATTTACGCCTGCTTACCTAAAATTCCAAGATACGTACACTGTTTATTCTTGAAATGGCATCCCAAAATCCACTCAATCTTTTCTGAGTTAAGGGAATATAGGTAGGAAAAAAATCACAGGGAAACATTTACTTTGAGACTTGTCTTTCAAATGCTTCTGTATTCTCAAACTAAAAAGATCTACATTTTCAAAGAGGAAGAGCTATTCAGCCAAAGTCAAGTCTATCTAGACATAGGTTTCATTTCCGCATCGACCACTGTGGGCACCGAGAATGCGGAACTCACTGACAACACTGCCTTGGATCTCATCTCAGTTATCCACAGGCCTTTTGTTCTTTAAGTAAACTGCCGCATTCTTCTGGGGGAAAAAAATCATGCACACGGCTCAATCGGCTGATGATAATCTGGATTCATAATGAGAATCTCTGTGAAAACATGGAGCGACAAGAAAAGTCAGTATGTGGACTATACACAGCAACTTTTAACAGTGCTTGCAAACTATGTGACTCCACCAACAGGCTCAAAGTCAATATTTGCCAAGTGAGGTAAGCTATAAACAGGCAATGGAGGAAACTTGTTGGAGTCCTTGTATCATTTGCTGCTTACTCAACAGTTTAACCCATGTCTGTACAACACGTGAATCAGCACGTCTAAGGGGAGACGAGATTGATTGCAGCAAGTACAAAGGAAAACAGGGTGTTATTTCACAAGGGCTGATGTTTGTGGGATAGGGAGGAAAAGAAAAACGAAACTTTAATATTTTCATATACTCTACTTAAAAAGGCTGCTCAAAGAAATGAAAGACATATCCAGAGGAAAAAAAAAAAAACAACACTAGGCTTCCTCGCAACCAAAGCAATGAAAACACACTTGTGAATCTCTCTCCAGCTCCCATGGAGGGCTCCTTCTCCTCAGCCAACCTGAAGAGGGCCTTAAACTGGAGCCATGTGGACTCTGAAGAAGACATATTGTAATGCTTCAAGGAGCCAGAAAGAAGTAGGGGACACAGGGCAAGTGATACTCGTTCAAAATACAACTGTACTATCTGCACTGGTATTATCATGAAAATACAACTTAATATTCAAAGTTATAGCTTCTCGGCATATTGAAAACTCTACAGACCTTGCTCTAAATTCTTGCTTCAACAAGTTTCAGTGTACAGTGAACACTAATCCCCACTGCATTAAGGAACTGGCACTGTTCAAGTTTTCTAATAAAACTGGCATGAGGCCAATCAAAACTTAGGAAAAACTCAAAAAAAATAAAAAACAAATAATTTCCAATTTCTAAAACATCTTTAGACTGAGATTTTTGTCCTCTATATCTACATGAAGTTTCACGTTGCATACACTAACTGTAAAATCCCACATAAGCATTATTGGGGAAAATCAACTGGTACAAACTTTTTTAATTCCCTCATTTAAAAAATCTTTGGCACTTTCCTGTCATGTTATATACAAGTCAACTCTCAAGTTTTTGAAGTAGGTATGTAGCTTTGCTATAGACGTTTCTTATGGCATCTAATGACTTGCAGTAATTTAAATGTACCCTACAAACACATATCAAAGTTCATTTCTTAGCCTCTAGGAAGTTCCAGTCTAGCCTAGAAAGGACATGGATGTGGAGCACATATACATACAGATTATAAATTAAACCTTTATATCACAAAAGTCTACAAATACACATAGGCCTCCCAGGGTAATAAAGTCATTTATCATGTCAAGTGCATTACCTACTGTTCTTCATTTTGTCTCTCCTCCCCATTCTTTTAAGGCATAATTCACCTATTTCTTCCTTCCCCTCTTGCAGTGTTAGCTGCACATGAGAGGCTATTTGCATTTTAGAAGTAGATGGAAGAGTGCTGTAGTGTCCTAAGCAGAATTCAGTTCCAAGTGAGAAGTGAAAGGTTGACCTACTTTTTACAGTCCTAAATCCACAGTGCTAACCTGAACTCTAGATCATGTCAGAGGACAGATATGACACAGAAGGGATTGAAAATACCTTATACTCATGGAGTGCCATGTGGTTTATTGTTCTTTTCACATATTATCGCATTTGAACCTCCCAACAATCCTGTGTGATATGGAGGCATATATTACTATCCCCACACTACCTTGATAAGGGGACTCCAAGTCGTTAAGAAACCTCATTAAGGTGGATCAGCCAGAAACCACAAATACCACAATTAGAACCTGAGCCTGTGTTTTCTGTGTCCAGTGGTACAAGACAATTTTATTCCTTCTTCTTTGTTATCTAGTACCCAACATCTTTGGTGGGTAAGAAAGGAAAAAAAATACAATTAATCCTGCACATAAATAAGTACTCATGTGAATAAAAATATATTCACTGTAATTCCTCAAGGAGAATTTCCTCAGAGATGCTTAATTATAAGGGGAAAAATATTATTCAAAATATGTGGCACTTAAAATATTATTTAACTAAAATAACGTTATGGTACGTCTTTTCCAATTTACAGACGATTTCCTTTTCCATTTTGCAGTGTAATTCTCCTTTCAGTTTGCACTAGTAACATACTATTCATGGTAATAAAGTTAATTTCAGATAGTCAATAAAGGCATTACATCAAGAGGTAGTAATGCCTTATAGCCAAGAATAGTCACCTCTGGCTCCTCTGAGCAGTGAGCTCTGAATACAGGTCACATCGCTGTCCTTCAGGAAGGAACTGAGGTAGACCAGCTTTCTTTAGGACCCCTTCTCACCCTTGAAGTGTCTGATGATTCCCACATCTCCAGCTGGTATCTCATGAAAACTCCATTCAGGCGGGTTACGTGTCAACTGATCACCACCTCTTAATGGCCAAGACACTTCAACATGTGCAACCTGTTCAAAATCAAATTATCACCTCCCCCCAAACCAAGCGCAGCCCTCTTTCACTTTCCCATCTCAATGACTGGTCTAACAGCCACTCAGTTTTCCAAGCCAAAAGCCTGGGCAGCATCCTTAAATTCTCCTCGCTCCTCTACCACATCCAATCAACTACCAAGTTCCAAGTTTTGAAATTAAAAATACTTTTAGAAAGCACAGACTGAGCACCACTGTAACATCACTGTAGCTGCCTCCTACAAGATGCTAACTGAAAGTTCACAGCTCACATTTACCAAGCACTTTGTACCAAGCACTATGCCAAACTTTCAATCTGAGTTAATTTAATCCACACAGCGGGAGGTTGGTGCTAGTCTTATCCTTGTTTTACAGATAAAGACACAGCTACAGAGAACTTTAGTTCATGGAGCATGGGAAGCCCAAGGTCTTAACAGGGTGCTGAACTCTCACTTCGGTGTGTATTTATGCTCTGCGTAGAAGGCCCTTTCAACCTTGTCTGCCCAGCTTTAAAGGTCTGAGCGAGCGCCTTTTCCTCTACAAAGTCTCCTGATGCCTCCTGCTGGTGCTCATTACTCTAAGTCAGTGGTTCTCATGGGTGGCTACATGCTCTACGCACCAGATGCCTAGATCCCAACTCTGGAGATTCTGATGGCATTGGTCTAGATGCAGCCTGGGAATCACAACTTGTAAAAGCTCCCCAGGTGATCCTAATGTGCAGTCAAGGCTGAGACCCACTGCTCTATACTGTGCGACCCTTTTACCAGAGCCCTTCTCTGTGTGGGAATGGACTTTTTATATCTGCACTGCTAACTGCACCATGAGCTCCTCAAATAGAAGTTTCACAGTCACATGTGTGTGTGTGGGTGGGGGGGGTTGCTTTTTCAAAACTAGAGGTTCCAGGATCTAATTTAAAAACTAAATCAGACCCATGAGCAGGGCCCTGGAAACTGTCTCTGGAATAATTTTTATGTGCAGCCAAATTTGGGAACTCTCTTCCTAGGTAAGAACTGGTCTTTCCATTTGTACCTGCCAGAGTACAGCACAGTGCCTAGACCATAGCTGGAGTCTGATAAACATTTGCGTAATGAATGAAATCTAGTAACATGAATCTGGGTACTGGGTGTATGTATTCAACATTCAAGCCTCTGGCAGCTGCACCCAGAAATGCTGCTTCCTGCAATTGAAGGCATATACTGGGCAGCTTTTCAAATGTTTTCTAATCCACCAGTGCCCCCTACTGACCTGAAGATGGATAGCTAAATCAAAACAATGGAGAGCAAATATTCTAATTGTATATGCACATAGAACTAGTCACACACACTGTACCTTTCCACCAACATGTGTACAATCAACTCCTTTGCCCGCCAGTCCTAGCTGAACCAAGCTGACAACTCTCAAACCCAGATCAATCCTACCATTTGCTATCCCCATTCCCAGGTTGCATTCAGGACAGCCCTCAATGCCTCTCACTTACCTTTTCTGTTCCTCGGTCAGTGCCTCTTCCAAATACCACCATGCCCATAAAACTGCTCATCTCGAAAACACAAGAAACCAGTCATCTACCAATTTGCCTCACTTCTGGCTATTCAAAGTATGATGGGGGGTCCAGCATTCATATCACCCAGGAGCTTGTTAAAAAATGGAGAATCTGAGGCCCTACCCCAGACCTACTGAATCAGGATCTGCATTTTAACAAGAGTCACATGCACATTAAAGTGTGAGAAGCACTAGTTCTCAGCTACTAGACTTAACACTGCCATTTTTGACAAATATTTTTCTAAGTAACCCTTTTGAAATAAGTCATCATGCACCTACACACGTCTTTAAAAAAGAGAGACCAGTATACTGATCTTTTAAATTGAAAAAAAGTTGACATACAATACTATATTCTTTTCAGGTGTACAGCAAACAACAAATATATATATATATATACTACAAAATGCACACCACAGAGCTGTCACAATACAAAATTATTATAATATCATTGACTATAACCCTATGCTGTAGTTTTCATCCCCATGACATATTTGACAACCGGAAGTTTGTACCTCTAGATCCTCTTCACCTATTTCACCCATCCTCCCACTCCCTCCTCTATGGCAACCACCAGTCTGTTTTTTATGTTTATGAATGTTTCTGTTTTTTGTTTGTTCATTTGTTTTGAGTGTTAGATTCCACATATAAGTGAAATCATACGGTATTTGTCTTTCTCCATCTGACTTATTCACTTAGCATAATACCCTCTAGGTCCATCCATGTTGTCTCAAATAGCAAGATTTCATTCTTTTTTATGGTTAACACTCCATTGTGTGTGCATACACCACATTGTCTTCATCCGTTCACCTAATCAATGGACACTGAGGTTGCTCCCATTACCTTGACCACTGTAAATAATGCTGCAATAAATCCAGTATACTGATGTGATAGTCACATAATGGAAAATGAAAAGGAAAGGTTTATAATAATTATATTTCAGTATACAAATATTCAACACAAAGATGTGAAGAACAAGAGGAGTTTCCAAATTGTACCCCAAGCAGGTGGTACCATCCAGTTGAGGACCACCAGTCCACAATCACTCCCACCCTTCTTTTCCTTCCACTTCACAGGAGGAAGGAAATCTCTCCCCTACTTTTTAAAGCTGAGGAATTCTCTTATGAAAGCTCCCTCCCTACATTCCTTCCTAGGCCATTAATGTTGCCAAATCTTGAATACTGGAACAACCACAAAACAGCTCTAGAATCATGACCCAACATGTCCCGCTACCTACCATACTCTCCTTCCCTTGACAGTTAAGCTTATGAACACTGCCACTGTGTCCATTTATTCATCTTTCAGTAACCAATCCACATTAATTTTTCACTTCCATCAGTAAATCTACACATTTAAAGATCATGAAAGTATTCCAAATTGCCCAATCAACACTTCTCCAGACTAACCTAACTCACCTTTCTGTAATAGACATTGTTGGTTGCACATGTCATCTCCATTTCCCCATTGTGTTCATGAATTCATTTCTTTCCCATGTGACTGAAGTAAAATGAGCCCATCCTTACCTAATCCTGTTTGGTGTAAGCCAATCAGAGCATGGCATTTCCCTGGCACTAGCTACTGACTACTTTGGTACCTGACCTAAGTCGGTCCAATTAGACTGAAAGAAGGGTGTGCTCAGAGTGTGGTAATTTTGTCCTCTCTCTGGCTTGCTCATTCTAGTGAATTGGAAAGCATGTGTTACCGGCAGTCATCTTGTAACCATAGGGAAACCAATCTTACTGTGGAAAACCAGGAAAAGAGACAGGGCCCTTGATG
Source organism: Manis pentadactyla (assembly GCF_030020395.1). NCBI lineage: Eukaryota > Metazoa > Chordata > Mammalia > Pholidota > Manidae > Manis > Manis pentadactyla. The sequence goes on from NC_080038.1 coordinate 18,416,058, forward strand.
ACATTGTTGACCCCATGGAGTCCATCCTTCCTTTGGACTGTGAGATAATTTTCCTTACTATTTAAGCAACTTTCCCAGGTGAAAGCATGCTAACATAGCCTATCCTCCTTGAAACATTCCTCCCTTGATTTTCTCAACATCACCTTTTTGTACCCCTAACTCCTACTTATCAAAAGTTGCTTCTCAAACATCTCTGGCCTCCCGTCTTCCTCTGCTTACTCCTTATGTTTCGGTATCTGCCAAGGTTTGTTGTGATCTTCTCTACTCAAACTACATGTTTGAATAATTTTGGCTCACTGTATCTTCCCCATGACACAGCAGAACTGAACTACTGGCACTTCCCCCAGTGGGTAACATTGCTGATGTTCTCCAGCTCATCCACTTGAGGAACCATTTGTCTTTCAAAACTAAATTTAAATGTCTCCTCTGTGAAGCCTCCCCTAAAATGCCCAGAGGTTCCTTGCCTTTTTTTGTGCCACAGACCTCTTTGACAGTCTGGTGAACCTATACTCCTTCTCAAAATAATGCTTCTAATTGCATAAAATACCAATTACATTGCAATAGTTATAAAAATATTTTTAAAACCCGAAATCTGATATAGTAATGTATGCTTTTTTATTAGCTCATTAAATAAAAAGATCTAAAACTGAATTTTATAAGTACTATAATTTTGAAGTAGTGAGCATAAATATTTGAGATCAGCAACAACTGTAATGTGGTATGAAAATGTGTGTGACATGTGTTGGTCCTATGACGTCTACTGGTGACAGGTCCTGCTAATACTACTGTGGTTTGTTCTGTAGTAGCTTGTTCATTGCTCCCAATGAACCACACCTCCTCACATCTATGCTCTTCTATAGTGCCCCACCATATTGACTCTGGGCTTTGGCATTACGACTTGCTTTGACATCAGCAAATGTGATGCAAACAGATAAGTGTTTGCACATTGGGACTTGTTCCCTTGGAACCCAGTAACCATGTGAAGAAGCCCAAAGCAGGCACAGAAAGGTATCAAGGCCCCAGATATGGGAGTAAGGCCACCTTGAAGTATAGCCACGAGCTGAAGTCAGCGACTGTGGGATGCCTGCAGAATTGCCCAGCCAACCTATAGATGGTGAGGAATAATAAGTCATTCTTGTTTTAAGGCACTGGTTTACCGTGGTTATCTCGCAATAGGTAACTGAAACAGTTCATCTGAATTCATAACTGAAGGAAATGCTACATTTCCGTTGGAGATTGGTGAAAATAGATTACTGTTTTCCCATCAGATTTCAGGAGCCCCGATTTCTATCCGCAGACCCTTTGAGGGGCCAAGGAGCCCAGGTTAAGAACCCCTGGGCAGGCAGAGGAGGTCCTGCTGTCCCTTTTACTACCACAGTACATTGCTGATACCCATATAAACTGATCACAGCATAGTCTTTGTTGTTGCAACCCTAAAACTGGGCTGAGCTCCTAGCACATAATGTGTTCATTACAAATTTATTAAATGAATGCAAATTGCTTATGGTATCTGTTGTCTGAACTGAACTGTGAGCAGCCTGAAAACAAAATAAAACACTTAGATGGCACTTCTACGTGCTAGGGATTCTTCCAAGGGCTTTACACATACTAACCTATTTATTCCTTCTAACAACTCTATGAGGTTAGATGCTATTCCCCCAGTTTCACCGACAGGATAAAATGCACAGAAAGAGATTGATTTTCACAGCTAGAAAGTGGCAATGCCAGGATTGGAAGGCCTAATCCATGTTCTTATTTTATATCCTAATGTGCCCAAAGCACATTACAGAAGCTCAAAAAAACTTTTAAATGAGTAGTGTAATTTTGAGATTTCATTAGCACCATTTAATGGTGGTATGCTTCTGAAGACTCAGTTTTGTAGACTAAGTTCTGGTAGCTTGCGATTTGCTTTTCATGATAGGAAACCTCATTTACTTTCTTAAAAGTAGTAGAAATAACGGCTTCATGTTAAAATGCAGACTTTCGGAACAGAGTCTTCACTGTAAAAATCTATTTCTTTCAAAGGACGCAAGTTCATAAAAAAGTAAGGAAATACCAAATAATGTTCACTGGGGAGGGGAGCTAAGTTCCAGCTTCCCCCACCTTTTACCCAGCCGTTCCCACGCCAGCCTCCCCCAGGCAGCGGCTTCCCCGAAGGTGACCCTACATTCACACACCAGGTTCTGAAACCTGACCCTGCCAGGCAACCAAAGATAAACCCCAAAGTGCCCTAAACTGGCTTCACACCACCCAGAGCCCAAGAGGGCGCCAGCCGGGTGTGGGAGGTGCATACTTCGGGGGGTACTTTAACTTTTCAGTGTTTTATTCACGAGACCACAACCCAAAGGGCCCACCCACCCAGGGTCTCACGTCACCGCCCGGCAGCCGCTCACTCCACGAGGACCGATGAATGAACGGCGGGGCCGGCACGCAGACTGCCGGGGGGGGCGGGAAAAGCCTCGGGGAGAATTGGGCCTGGTTCCCGGAGGGGCCCGCGAGAGCGCGGGAAGGGCTCCGGGCGGCCGGGACAGGGCGGTGACAGCTGCGGCCCGGCTCCGTCCTCTCACCTTCAACATGCTGGCAGCGGCAGCTCCGACCGGGTCACCCCAATCCCGGCCCCGCCCACCAGACGGGCGGCTACGGCGGCCGGGTAGGGCCCTGAATCCTCCGACCTCAAGTGGGCCGCGATGCGGGCGACGGCGTTATAGCAAAGTCAATCCAGCGAAGGCTTAGTTCCGAAGCCTAAGCTGGAAGCTGAGTCGTGGAGCTGCAGCCTGTCGCGCCCCAGGCGGCGAGCGAACGCAAACTCCGCCTCCCTGAGGCTCCGCCCCTGTGCCGGCAGTTGCTAGGCGGCAGGAAAGCGCCAGCTCAGTGTGGGCGGCACCCGGGGGCGCGAGGAGGGAGGTGCCAGACGCGGCGCCGCACTGGCAATTGGCCTTCGTGGCGGCGATTGGGCGCCCACCGGCGTGGGCTGGGAATCCTGTACACGGCGGCCCCCGGGCGGGGGCGCTCGGCGGTCCTCCGGCGGCTTCGAAAGCCTCGCAGCCGGAAGCCGCGGACTTTAGAGGCCTGGGTTTACCTCATAGAAGGTTTTCAAATTTTTTTTTCCGTGGGCTGGACCTTTCTGAGGTTTTAAATTTAACCTAATCTGTCACGTCCTTTGGTCTCTAAAGGCCCTGACATTTTTTTATATTAAGGTATCATTGATATACAATCTTACGAAGGTTTCACGAGAAAAACAATGTGGTTACTACATTCACCCTTATTATCGAGTCCCCTCCATACCCCACTGCAGTCACTGTCCATCAGGGTAGTAAGATGCCAGAGTCCCACTTGTCTTCTCGGTGCTACACTGCCCTGACATTTTTTTCCCCTTTAAAATATTTAAGCCCCTCACTGTGAACCAAATGTTTGTCTCTTAATAGTAGTAGAAATAAGTAATAATGATTATATACTAACAAGAATAGGAACACAGCATTTGCTATGTGCCCAGCTGTGATCTAAGTTCCTTACTGATATTCACCTAACCTTTCCAATAGGGTGTGATTATTATTCCCAACCTAATAGATGAGGAAACTGAGGCACAGAGAAATAATTTGTACATACCATACACAAGGGAAGTGGGAAGCCAGGATCCAAACCTAGTTAGTCGGCCTTTACAGATTGTGAACTCAACTATACAATGATTATAGTGTCTTTTAAAGGGGTGTATTTCATATTTCATTCTGTGTTTCACATCCTAACCCCATAGAAAGTGTAAACTCATCCTGGCAGGCATCCGGAAGATTTTGGGGATTTGTGTGGTGACGTGCCCATGACACCACTAGGAACACATCTGTAGTTGTGCAAGTTGTGTTTATTTCTCAACTGCAAAGAAAACGCACACCTTGGGAAACAGTGGGGCATCTCAGTAAGAGGGTATTAGGAAGATTTACTATAGGCTTTGGGCTTTGGTTGGGTGATTTTGGGGTGAATTCAAGAAAGCAAGGCTTTGCTCTGGATTGGGTGTTGTTAGGAAGCCCAGCTTTGAGTACTGGGCCAACTCCCAAATGTTAAGGGCTGCCTTTCTCTTTCTCAAGAGAATTGTATATTCCAAGCCATCCTCATCCTCCCCATCAGAAAAAATATTGAGGAGATTCTGAAGGCTCTGCTTTAATAAAGGGATGCCATATGTATATAAAAGTATGAAACAGAGTGCTAAATTAGGGCAGGAGTTCTTAATTCAAGTGATACCAAGTCGGATGGGGGAAAAATTGCAACTTTATTTTCATAACCTCTAACAGCTTTATTTAGCATTTCTTTGCATTATAGTGGAGGCAACAAGCCACAGTACTAGCAGCGGTACCTGTGACCTTGTCATCAATAGAAAGCATAGATATTTTCATAGCACATTACAGCCATGGCAGATTTCTTAAATAGCATTGCTGTTCATTACCACTTCACAAGTATAGCAGTTATTAGAACTCTCATTTTTTTTTTCAAATTGCATCATCAAGTCTTTATTTCCACATTCACGAATATGTAAGAGTTTCATGTACCAGGGACACTTGGTAAAAGTTGGGTTTTTTTACTGGTATACTCTTGTCTATTCAGCACAACAAAAATTTCAGTGCCTTTTACTCGTGTTTCATAAAGTACTTTTCTTTTTTTTTTTTTGTAGATAATTATTTTTTATTGAAGGGTAGTTGACACACAGTATTACATTACATTAGTTTCAGGTGTACAACATAGTGATTCAACATTTATATACATGACAATTCTAGGTACCAGCTATCACCATACCAAGCTGTTACAATATCTTGACTATATTCATTACATCCCGGTTACTTATTATTTTACCATTGGAAGTGTGTACTTTTTTTTGTGTGTGTGTGAGGGCATCTCTCATATTTATTGATCAAATGGTTGTTAACAACAATAAAACTCTGTATAGGGGAGTCAATGCTCAATGCACAATCATCAATCCACCCCAAGCCTAATTTTCGTCAGTCTCCAATCTTCTGAGGCATAACAAACAAGTTCTTACATGGAGAACAAATTCTTACATAGTGAATAAGTTCTTACATGGTGAACAATACAAGGGCAGTCATCACAGAAACCTTCGGTTTTGCTCATGCATTATGAACTATAAACAGTCAGTTCAAATATGAATACTCATTTGATTTTTATACTTGATTTATATGTGGATACCACATTTCTCTCTTTATTATTATTATTTTTAATAAAATGCTGAAGTGGTAGGTAGATACAAGATAAAGGTAGAAAACATGGTATAGTGTTGTAAGAGAGCAAATGTAGATGATCAGGTGTGTGCCTTGTTAATCAAAGCTAGACAAGGGCAATAAAACATCCACATATGCAGAAGATTTCTCTCAGAACAGGGGGGTGAGGTTCTAAGCCTCACCTCTGTTGATCCCCAATTTCTCACCTGATAACCCCCCTGCGACTGTGCCTGTCTTAGGTTGTTCCTCCCTTGAGGAATCTTACCCGTCTCTGGCTAACCAGTCATCTTCCGGGGCCATACAGGGAAATGTAAAGTTGGTAAGTGAGAGAGAAGCCTTATTGTTTGAAATGGTTAGCTTTTTATTTCTTTGCATATTTATGCCCTGTAGCTTCTACGCCCAGCATTTGTCTTGCGGTATCTTTACCACTTGGAAGAATTATGATACTCGGTAAATTTGATATGAGGCACGAATTCTATTTAAGGGTTGTAATTAGGAAGGAAGAAGAAAAGCTATAGAAGTAGCAGGTGGCAGAAAACATGGGAAGATTGATTATTTCCTTGACATATCTTCTTGTAGAGTAACTTCAGCATGTATAGGTTTTAAGCTACTACTTAAATTGCGCACACACATTAACATAATAGGAGTATAGTTACATAACCAAAGCATACCTGTAATTACCAGCCATCTCCAGTGAAACCAAGAAAACCAGTTAGGCACCTTAGGCATTTGTGAAAACTTATCTATGATATGGTGGATATTGTCCAACTGAACTTGAACAGTCTGAGAGAAATCAGACAAATTAAAACAACCCATTCCTGGGGAATGTTCACATCCCTTATGTTCTTTTAACAGTAAATAGTCTGTAGTTGTAAGATTTTGGAGCGCTACAATTTACACTTCTCCTAATTCTTGATTGAGTTCCAACAGTATAGATCCAGTCAAATTTGTTGTTTTACTGTATGCACAGGCCAGCTTAGATATCTCCTTCCTCATTCCCATGGCAAGTCCAGGAACTGGTGGGATGAGTGCATCTACAGCTGTAGCAGTGCGTGGATCTTTATTGGGGTTTTTTGATGATCATCTTCTGGCATGAGTCTTCCAGAGAGTGCTGATGTTGGAAGTTCTTTTTCATATTGTATCGTAGTTCATTTTCGGGGTAGCCCAATTAGGCTTTGATCCTCTGTATAAACACAAACAGACCCTTTGCCTACACTTTTATATGCCCTTTATACTCTTGTGTAGAACTCATTGGAGGTTACCACACAGGAACTGCCCTTTTTTTTTTTGGTATCACTAATCCACACTTAAATGACGAATATTATGTTTACTAGGCTCTCCCCTATAACAGGACCCCCTATAAACCCCTGTACAGTCACTGTCCATCAGCATAGCAAAATGTTGTAGAATCACTACTTGCCTTCTCTGTGTTGTACAGCCCTCCCTTTTCTCCTACCCCCCATGCATGCTAATCTTAATACCCCCCTACTTCTCCCCCCTCCTTATCCCTCCCTACCCATCCATCCACCCCAGTCCCTTTCCCTTTGGTACCTGTTAGTCCATTCTTGAGTTCTGTGATTCTGCTGCTGTTTTGTTCCTTCAGTTTTTCCTTTGTTCTTATATTCCACAGATAAGTGAAATCATTTGGTATTTCTCTTTCTCCGCTTGGCTTGTTTCACTGAGCATAATACCCTCCAGCTCCATCCATGTTGCTGCAAATGGTTGGATTTGCCCTTTTCTTATGGCTGAGTAGTATTCCATTGTGTGTATGTACCACATCTTCTTTATCCATTCATCTATCGATGGACATTTAGGTTGCTCCCAATTCTTGGCTATTGTAAATAGTGCTGCGATAAACATAAGGGTGCATTGGTCTTTCTCATACTTGACTGCTGCATTCTTAGGGTAAATTCCTAGGAGTGCAATTCCTGGGTCAAATGGTAGGTCTGTTTTGAGCATTTTGATGTACCTCCATACTGCTTTCCACAATGGTTGAACTAACTTACATTCCCACCAGCAGTGTAGGAGGGTTCCCCTTTCTCCACAGCCTCACCAACATTTGTTGTTGTTTGTCTTTTGGATGGCAGCCATCCTTACTGGTGTGAGGTGATACCTCATTGTAGTTTTAATTTGCATTTCTCTGATAATTAGCGATGTGGAGCATCTTTTCATGTGTCTGTTGGCCATCTGTATTTCTTTTCTGGAGAACTGTCTGTTCAGTTCCTCTGCCCATTTTTTAATTGGGTTATTTGTTTTTTTGTTTGTTGAGGCGTGTGAGCTCTTTATATATTCTGGACGTCAAGCCTTTATCGGATGTGTCATTTTCAAATATATTCTCCCATACTGTAGGGTTCCTTTTTGTTCTGTTGATGGTGTCTTTTGCTGTACAGAAGCTTTTCAGCTTAATATAGTCCCACTTATTCATTTTTGCTGTTGTTTTCCTTGCCCGGGGAGATATGTTCAAGAAGAGGTCACTCATGTTTATGTCTAAGAGGTTTTTGCCTATATTTTCTTCCAAGAGTTTAATGGTTTCATGACTTACATTCAGGTCTTTGATCCATTTTGAGTTTACTTTTGTATATGGGGTTAGACAGTGGTCCAGTTTCATTCTCCTACATGTAGCTGTCCAGTTTTGCCAGCACCATCTGTTGAAGAGACTGTCATTTCCCCATTGTATGTCCATGGCTCCTTTATCAAACATTAATTGACCATATATGTCTGGGTTAATGTCTGGATTCTCTAGTCTGTAGAACCCTCATTTTTTTTTAACGCATAAAGAAGACACATTTCTCTAAGCTTGTTTTTTTTCTTTTTTTTTTTGAGAGGGCATCTCTCACATTTATTGATCAAATGGTTGTTAACAACAATAAAATTCTGTATAGGGGACTCAATGCACAATCATTAATCAACCCCAAGCCTAATTCTCAACAGTCTCCAATCTTCTGAAGCATAACGAACAAGTTCTTACATGGTGAACAAGTTCTTACATAGTGAATAAGTTCTAACATGGTGAACAGTGCAAGGGCAGTCATCACAGAAACTTTCAGTTTTGATCACGCATCATGAACTATAAACAATCAGGTCAAATATGATTATTCGTTTGATTTTTATACTTGATTTATATGTGAATCCCACATTTCTCCCTTATTATTATTATTATTATTATTTTAATAAAATGCTGAAGTGGTACGTAGATGCAAGATAAAGGTAGAAAACATAGTTTAGTGCTGTAAGAGGGCAAATGTAGATGATCAGGTCTGTGCCTATAGACTAAGTATTAATCCAAGCTAGACAAGGGCAACAAAACATCCACGGATGCAGAAGATGTCTCTCAAAACGGGGGGGGGGGTGAGGTTCTAAGCCTCACCGCTGTTGATCCCCAATTTCTCACCTGATGGCCCCCCTGCAACTGTGCCTGTCTTAGGTTGTTCCTCCCTTGAGGAATCTTACCCATCTCTGGCTAACCAGTCATCTTCCAGGGCCATACAGGGAAATGTACAGTTGGTAAGTGAGAGAGAAGCAATATTGTTTGAAAAGGTTAGCTTTTTACTTCTTTGCAGATTTATGCCCTGTGGCTTCTATGCCCAGCATTTGTCTTGAGGTATCTTTACCACTTGGAAGAATTATGATACTCGGTAATTTCGATATGAGGCACGAATTCTACTTAAGGATTGTAATTAGGAAGGAAGAAGAAAAGCTATAGAAGTAGCAGATGGAAGAAAACATGGGAAGATTGATTATTTCTTTGACATATCTTCTTGTAGAGTAACATAAGCATGTATAGGTTTTAAACTACTAATTAAATTGCGTGCACACATTAACATAATAGGAATACAGCTACATAACAAAAGCAGACCTACAATTACCAGCCATATCCAGTGAAACCAAGAAAACCAGTTAGACACCCTAGGCATTTGTGAAAACTTATCAATGATATGATGGATATTGTCTAACTGAATTTGAATAGTTTGAGAAAAATCAGACAAATTAAAACAACACATTCCTGGGAACTGTTCACATCCCATGTGTTCTTTTAACAGTAGATAGTCTATAGTCGCAAGATTTTGGAGCACTGCAACTTGCACTTCTCCTAATTCTTGGGTGAGTTCCAACAGTGTAGATCCAGTCAAATTTGTTGTTTTACTGTATGCACAGGTCAGTTAGATATCTCCTTCTTCATTCCAATGGCAAGTCCAGGAACCGGTGGGATGACTGCAGCTACAACTGCAGCAGTGCCAGGATCTTTGTTGAAGTTTTTTGATGTTCGTTTTCAGGAATGACTCTTCCAGAGGATGTTGATGTTGGAAGTTCTTCTTCATATCGTATCTTAATTCGTTTTCTGTGTAGCCAAATTAGGCTTTGATCCTCTGTATAAACACAAACAAACCCTTTGCCCACACTTTGATATGCCCTTTATACCATTGTGAAGAAATTATTGGAGATCACCACACAGGAACTGCTTTTTTTTTTAAGAGAAAGGAATATTATCAGAAAAATGTACTTCCATAGCTGATCATCTGACACCCTTTAAATGATCAAAATTAAGGGTATTTAAAGCATACATTAATTTTTGATTTGCAGTTAGTTTTATCCTATCAAGAAGTAATCCCCCCCTTTTTTTCTTTTTTTTTGTTATCATTAATCTACAATTACATGGAGAATATTATGTTTACTATGCTCTCCCCTATATCACATCCCCCCTACAAACCCCTTCACAGTCACTGTCCATCAGCATAGCAAAATGTTGTAGGATCACTACTTGTCTTCTTTGTGTTGTACAGCCCTCTCCTTCTCTCAGCCCCACCATTATACATGCTAATCATAATACCCCCTTTCTTCTTCCCCCACCTTACCCTCCCTACCCACCCATCCTCCCCAGTCCCTTTCCCTTTGGTACCTGTTAGTCCATTCTGGGGTTCTGTGATTCTGCTGCTGTTTTGTTCCTTCAGTTTTTCCTTTGTTCTTATACTCCACAGATGAGTGAAATCGTTTGGTATTTCTCTTTCTCCGCTTGGCTTATTTCACTGAGCATAATACCCTCTAGCTCCATCCATGTAAGCTTGTTTTTGAAAATATTTGGGCAATGATTTCAGTATAATTGGAGTCCTTTGTTATTCCATGTATTTTATGTTACACATTTTAAAAACTTAGTCCTTAGAAGGAGTCTGTCTGCAGGGGCCCATGGAACCACAAGAAAAGATTTAAAAACCCTGGTTTCATAGAAAAGACTAAGCAGTTACTAAAAATTTGGGGGTTGTATCCAAACTGGAGTAATGTGTCAAAGGATATAAAATCAAAGGTGGAATCAGATCACTTAGTACACACCCTCTCACTTTCCCAAGGAGGGACCTGAGCTACTGAGAGGTTAAGGGACTCACCCAAAGTTTGCATCTATTCCATGATAAAACCAGGACAAAGCTTTTAGACACACATGTGAAAACTCACTCTGCTAGGCACTGAGGATTCCACAGTAAGCAAGATGCCTCCTGCCTTCAACCAGCTTGTTGGGGGAGAGCCACGAAAACAAAGTATGGTGCAGTATGAGAAGTACTGTAAAAGAGAAATATATTTAGTATTATGGGATCTTGGAGACAGGAGTGAGCAGTTCTGTGAAAAAAAGAGGTGGAAAACTTCAGAGAAGAGGCATCAATTAGCTGGGGTCTTGAAGGAGAAATTGGTGTTTGCTGGTGGTAGGAAAGTCATTTTGCAGGTAGGAGAAATGGCATGGGCAGCTGCACCGAGTTGTAAAACATTGACTGATTTTGGCAAATTTTTGTTCTCATAGAGTATAGAGAGGAATGCTGATGAAAGTTGGTATTTTGAAATTTGAAAGAGAATGGAACTAGGTAGACTGTGAAAAGACTTAAACCCTATTCTAAGGAGCCTGGACTTCAGCTTGAAGGAAATGAGGTGTCCCTGAAAGATTCTAAGTTGGGGAATGATAAGGTTGGATTATTGCCTAAGAAGTTCACTCCAGCTGCAGTGTGGACGATGACTAGGAGGATGAAGAGACTGGAGACAGGGAGACCAGTAGGAAGGCTATGGAGAGACCCCCTTGTCTTTCCTAGGTACCTCATAGTGTTCTTAGTACACAAAGAATGTAAACTGTAAGCAAGATTACGAGATCCACAACGCCTTCCTTTTTTAAGGAGTTTTGGAATTAGCGCAACAATCATATGGCACTTGAGTCTCGTTCCAACAGTATAATAATATAGATTATGACTTCCAACACTTAATTTATATACTTTCAGAGTATTTCATTATAAGGAAAATGAGTCATCCCTCCAAGGTGTCAGTTACTGATGTTCCAAAAACAGATAATCCACGCACAGGAAAAGGCCACAAAGGACATTTGTCAAATGTGAAGACAAAGACAGTACAACAGTAAGTACTCTCGTCTTTCGCTTTGTATCATTTTCTGCAACTGGATAGTTTCCATACAGTACTTACCCAGCCAACATAAAATACATCTTGTTTTGTAAATTAGAGGTTTTCTGTGTGTTTTAAAATTACTTTCAAATTGAATAATAATTCTAATTATAGTATTTCATAATTTATGAGGCATGTTAGCACACACCTCTTTGATCCTGTGAAGCAGTCTTATTATTATTTTATAAATGAGGAGCAACTGGGAGAAGGTAAGTGATTTGCAGAAAGGTAAGCAGCTAATAAATGACCACAGCTAGGATTCAAGGTTGAGGCCTTTTCAACTCTACATGTTATAGTCTGCATTTTGCAAGCGAACGGTGACGTACTACAGGAGTGCCTACCTCTCTTTGCATGTAGCCCTGTGAGGGTAAATAACAGGGTCGGGGAGTGGTTTTGGAGAGAGAAAGAGATCCCTACAGTCTGCCAGTGCTGGAATATGATCCAATGTGGATGAATTCTCTGACCTGACAGGGATGAGCCTGACTCAGGCAAAGATCAGAAAAGGGAGTTTCTTTTTCTAGGGCATGGTCATCTGCTCCCAGAAGACAACTGGGCCTACTGTAACTTTGACCTATTCCATGTTCTATTTTCATAGCTTTTGAACTAGTTGGACAGGGTTTTTAAGAACTAACTATAACAGAATCATTTTAGGTCATAGATGTTTTTAGAAAGCAAGTATGTCTCCTCACACTTTTCATTTATAATATATATGCCTTTTGATGATAAAGTTTTAGCCAGGACTTCTTTTCATCTCAAGGGAAATATTCTCAAGTATTTCATATCCTCATTCTGACTAGATTCTGCAAATGACCAGTTCCAATTACCACATCCAAATGTTGCCCATTAGGTCAGTCTTATCATGGGGAATGGGGAGGTGTAGGAAGAAGAAGCATAAATTCAGAGTTCCCCAAGGCTTTGAAAATGAAAACTGCTTCACAAATTCTAACCTTTTTTTCTTCTCTCAAAATTAATAAAGATATTTCAGCTCATACAATACAGAGAGCTTGGTTATCTCATATGGACAAAGCAATATTTCAACTCCTAAAGCACACAATTTGTGCAGCTGTATGTATTTTACTTTTTGTTTTCTTCGACAGATTTAATTAACTTATAAGCTAAAAAGTCTGTTAAGTAAAGACAGAATATATAACTTTTTTATCTCTTCTGTTTGAATCTAATAATATTGCATGGGGTTCTGGGATTGCTTGCTTGGCTAGCCCTACAAGAATACTTCTGGATTTATTTTGAACATGGGTGACTTTATTTCTTTTTCTGAAAGCAATATGATATTTCAGATTTTGATTTATTATTTGAGGATGTGAGACAGTGATCTTCCAACAAAAAAAATCTCTGAATTAAAATTGCCCTTCCCTTCCACCCAGCAATTTCACTTCTAGGAATCCTTCCTATAATATATATACAACTTCATTGCAGTATTGTCTCTTCCAGCAAAGTAAGTTAAACGTATAATGTTTTACTGGTTAAGTAAGTGTTGGTGTTCTCATAGTGTTAAACCTCACAGCCTTGCATCTGATGCTGCAATACAAAGATAGTGAAAATACCTCATTAGTGAAAAAGGCAAGTGCAGAGCAGTCTGAATATGATCCTATTTGAGTAAAAAAAAAAGGCAAAACAATGATGAGTATCCCCCCAAAAAATAACTCTGGCAACCCTGGCAGAGTCCTAAGCTTTCCTTTGTAGAATACCGAATATTCTCCTAATAAAATCATCCATGATTAAGGCAGTCTACAATTAGTAATAGTCACATCAAGGGAATTTTAGCAGCTCTGAAAACAACTAAGGACTGAGCAATGTGTACACTTCTGCATCATCTGACGCCAGACCCATTTCTGATGTCAGTAAAAGCAGAAAACACAGGAAGTCTACCCAAGTAAAGGTCCATTGTCCATTACATATGGAACTTGTGCTTCATTTTCATAATACTAGTTTTGTCATTATTTTAGAGTCTTTTAGTGACAGAAAGAAGGAACTTAATTTTCTTTTCATCTTTTATCCTAACATTTCAACTTACTACCTTATGTTAATAATGCTTTATCATTTTAAAAGCCCTTGCTGTACATTTTTATGTGACTGTCATAGGCATAAAGGTTGGGCAGGGTCATATGGGGAGAAAAGTGGAGCCTTTAGAGTCAAACAGATCTAAGTTTGAATCCTGGCTTCTCCATTTACTACCTGTATGCCTTTGGATAAGTTGCCGACACTCGCAGAGCCTCAGCCTGCTCATTTGTAAAATGGGAATAATAATATTCAAATAATATTGCTGAGGCATAAAGATTAAATGAGGCATGTGTATAAAGCATCTAACATAGTATGTGGTATATAAAAGGTGTTTAACAGTTAGTAACATTACTATTATTATCCTCATTTTACAATGACTTATTCAACATCAAATACTTGTTAACACCTGCTGTGTTTCAGGCCCTGTACTAGATGCTAGGAATATGGTGATCAAGAAGAAAGACCCTGTCCCTACCTTCGTGAAGCTTACAGACTAGTAGCAGACAAAGGCGAGTTTATAGTTGATTACAATACATCGTGGAAAGTGTTGTCATGGGGAAAGAACAGTGCCTGGGACCTCAAGGAGGGACACATACCCAAATTTGGAGGCCAAACAAATGAAGTAACTGACTCAAGACTACACAGATAATCAGTGGGGGAACCAAGACTAGAACCCAGGTCTTCAGAACTGCAAGTCTGGCGTACTGTTCACTTTACTGTGCTGCCTTTATACTAAATTATGTCTGGGCAGGGTGCCACCTTCCATGTACTGTACTATCATCTATTTCAGGAAACTTGTGTGACACATGAAATACTGAACGAAGTGAGCCCCTTAGAGGCTGAGCTTGTTAAAGATCCTAGCATGAAGTGTAAAGTTAGATTCAGGTAATGTCTCTATACTGACTTATTTCAAGAAGTACTTAGTTAATATGAAGAAGTCTTAGAAATTAATTTTCTTAGGTCCTCATACCTCCTCATTGCAAAGTAAATGTGTTGTTCTTATTTACATTGATTATGCGAAGAAACTGAGGCATGACTCTTGAGCCAAAAGTTGCCTTGAGAGTGGGTCTCATCTCCCATGATGTGTTCAGTCTGGACCCACATATACAAACAGTTATGAGCTCACACACCAGAGTGTGGCTCTTCCACTCTCTGTAATCCATTTCATGACCAGTTCTCTGTATACTCCGGCAGAGCCTTTACCCTCCATGCTAGAAGCTACACACAAGGGGAGGAAGTAGCTGAGCCCCAAACCTGATGCCAAATGACTAGTTTTGGGTCCTTATTTCAGATTTAGGGGCAAGACATTTCCACCTGTCATCATGTTTAAAATTTTTCATCATACTGAAGGCCATGGTTACAAGTATCTCAGCGGAAAAAATGCATTAAAGCCGTCGAGTGACGTGATATTTCATGATGCAAATTTGATGTTAATTTAGCTTCTTAACATTTATACAGTATCTGAATTGCATTCAAGTATACGGACTAAGTTATTTCACCATTAAACAGCCCAACAAGAAGGTAGTATTTTCTTTAGGCATCATGTTTCAAAGGATCTCCCTTTATTAGCTAAAATATTATTTGGAATGAATTACAGCCTGACAGTTTCTAATCAGATCCAGGATGTGCAGCATTTATTCTCTGATGAATATTAGAAAAGGAAAAGAGACTGCTTTTCTCTGTGTTCTCAGGCAATATCAGAGAACATTTAACTCAGTTTCGGAAATGTATCAAATGGAGTATTTTCATATGGAATATGAAACATTAATATTTGTTCATTTGTATGGAATGACTTCAAATGTGAAAGTAGATATTTATCCTCAATTCAAGGGATAAATCCATGCCACATTGACTTACAGAATAAACTTATAGTTGTCCCTATAAAATATCATCAATCATTGTGTCTCTGAGGTTATGTAATGGGACTTTTCCAGGAACTGGGGTTTTCCCAGGTCAGCTCCTGTGGCCCCTACTGTCCCCAGGCTGAAGCAAATGAGAACCTTAGAGGCTGCAACTGGAAAGCACTGTCTGTATATTACAACTTCTCAAAATGCTGTATAATAACTTGAATTTTTATTTAAATTACAAAGTAACTGTTGGAAAAAAAGGAAAATAGCACAGAGATTTTTTAAAAAGGAAAATATGTCTTTATGCCTTTCTTCTCTGTGCTACAACTTTCACTCACCTGGGGTGATCACTGTTAATAGTTTACTGTGTATCCTGAATTTTTTTCCCAGGAGAATATACACACAAATATATAAAATTTTTGTTCTTATAAAAATGTGATCATAGTCTTCAGCACGAGTTTTTCACTAAACATTTACAAGGGGTTTTGAATGATCAGAACATACCCAACTTGGAGAGAACAGTTTAGGGGTCCTTTCCCCTTTACTTCAGCTTCAAAATAAATTTTGGTAACACTTGGATTCATGGTTGATAGAAAACCTGTGGAAGTGGATTTTTTCTCACTGTAAATTTACTCAACTCCTTTGCTTTTTTTTTTTCCTGGGTTCAAATCCTGGCTCAATTATTATTATTACTATTTTATTATTTTTATTTTTTTGAAGAAAATTATGTTTACTAGGCTGTCCCCTACACCAAGTTCCCCCCACATACCCCATTACAGTCACTGTCCATCAGCATAGTAAGATGTTGTAGAATCACTACTTGTCTTCTCTGTGTTGCAAAGCCCTCCCCTTCCCCCACCCCCCACATTATACATGCTAATCATAATACCCCCTTTCTTCTTCCCCACCCTTATACCTCCCTACCCTCCCATTCTCCCCAGTCTCTTTCCCTTTGGTAACTGTTAGTCCATTCTTGGGTTCTGTGATTCTGCTGCTGTTTTGTTCTTTCAGTTTTTCTTTTGTTCTTATACTACACAGATGAGTGAAATCATTTGGTATTTGTTTTTCTCCGCTTGGCTTATTTCACTGAGCATAATACCCTCTAGCTCCATCCATGTTGTTGCAAATGGTAGGATTTGTTTTCTTCTTATGGCTGAATAATATTCCATTCTGTATATGTACCACATCTTCTTTATCCATGCATCTACTGATGGACACTTAGGTTGCTTCCATTTCTTGGCTATTGTAAATAGTGCTGCGATAAACATAGGGGTGCATCTGTCTTTTTAAAACTGGAGTGCTGAATCCTTAGGGTAAATTCCTAGAAGTGGAATTCCTGGGTCAAGTGGTATTTCTATTTTGAGTATTTTGAGGAACCTCCATATTGCTTTCCACAATGGTTGAACTAATTTACATTCCCACCAGCAGTGTAGGAGGGTTCCCCTTTCTCCACAACCTCGCCAACATTTGTTGTTTGTCTTTTGGATGGTGGCCATCCTTACTGGTGTGAGGTGATATCTCATTGTGGTTTAAATTTGCATTTCTCTGATAACTGGTGATGTGGAGCATCTTTTCATGTGTCTGTTGGCCATCTGAATTTCTTCTTTGGAGAAGTGTCTGTTCAGCTCCTCTGCCCATTTTTTAATTGGATTATTTGCTTTTTGTTTGTTGAGGAGTGTGAGCTCTTTATATATTTTGGATGTCAAGCCTTTATCGGATCTGTCATTTACAAATATATTCTCCCATACTGTAGGGTACCTTTTTGTTCTATTGAACTCCTTTGCTTTTTGAATGTAGAAATTGTGTCTTAGCAAACTGATCCAACTTTCTTGAGTTTACTTCTTTCCTAATATGAAAGAAACAAATTTTAGTCCATTCAGATTTTAGCCTAAGTTCACTTATGGAGGGTGGGGAGTTTCACAAATTTTTGTTGTTGTTGTTCCTTCTTTTCCCTTGTTCTTATTTCTGTTTCTAGTTTCATTTCCTTACCATTTTCCAATGACTTTTCTCATGTATTCACACACACACAAAGCAAAGACAAGTGAAAAGATATAGAAGAGCATAAACAACTTTGGAGAAGAAGAAAGAAAGTTAGATTTACACTCCCTGATTTCAAGACTTGAAAAGCTACAGCAATCCCAACAGTGTAGTGATGACATAAAGGTAGACATGTAGATCAATAGGATGGAATAGAGAACTCTGAAATAGACACACACATAGATGACCAATTGATTTTCATCCAAAGTGTCAAGGCAGTTCAAATGGTGTTAGAACAATTGGATAACCATGTGTACAAAAAGAGATCTCGTTTCAGTTACCTACTTTGATGGTCTATTTTCAGAGCAATGCTTATTTACAGAGGGTTGTCACTATATCTCATTCACAAACTATATTTAGAATATTCTAAAGCCTTGCTATTCAAAGTGTGGTCTGCAGACCCACAGCACTGGCATCCCTGGGAGCTTATTAGAAATGCAGACTCTCAGACCCCACCCCAGACCCATGGAATCAGCATCTGCATTTTAACAAGACCCCCAGACAATCCTCAGCATAATATGGTTTAGCAAGTACAGTCCTAAAGGTGTCCTTTTCCATCACCACCATGGCCTGGGATACCTCTGGCTTACTGACAATTCTTAAGTGTTAACATCCAGCAACTGTTACTTTAAACTGAAGATCCCTATTTGAGGATTGGGCTTTTATGTAAAAAGGAAAAACATTATTGTTAATAATAGCTGCCCTTATTGAGCATTATCAAGTACGATGTTAAACATTTTATGTGCACTACCATTTAATTCTCATGAACTCTAGAATGTAGGTTGTGTTATTATCTTCTTTTTAAAAAGACTAAGTAACTTGCCTAAGTTCTCACAACTAGAAAGTTGAAGGAACTGTCGTTGAGCCTGACTCCCGTGCCCACGCTCTCAACCACTTCTGAGTCAGGAACCCCACTAAATATGTTCTCTTATGCGGCCCCTGATCACTCGGGCACATGTTACTCCCACATGCCTACATGAAGCTGGAACTTGGAGAGGCCTGCCAGGGCAGAACTGAGACCTGAACGCTTCTCTGGGTTTCCACTGCACTGTCCATGCTTTGAGTTTGAAGCAATACCCACAGTTAGGGCAGTTTTATTAATTTGGAATCTATATATAATTGAACTGGCCCCAAACCTAGAGACTCTGTTCCTTGTCAGGATGCCAGTTTTTACCACTTTCATGAGTGAGAATTTCCAGCTGGGTGGGGAAGTGGGTTGAGGAATCTAGAGTAACTTGATAGGCCCTAGCATGGAGCTAGGCCAGCAAGTAGCCACAGGGCTATGGGGGCTTCTGGGCCACAGTGATCTGGGCCACAGGTATCGGAGGAGGTGTCTAATTGTGAGATGTCCCCCTCTAACCCTTTGAGTCACCCACTAAGAAGGGAACTTGCCTCTTGAATCCTAGGCTGACTGGCTGCTGTCCTGGAATCTTTGCCTAGTTTTCACCCTTCCCTTTCATCTGGGGCTGGACTCTGCCATCCCTTCCTATCCACAAAGACTTTGCTGAGTCTGGCCACACACACAGCAGATGTCTGAGAAAGAACATCTTGGCCATTGGAGGGCAGACTTTTTCAAACCCCTGTCACTAGTGGCAGGAAGCCTGCCCTGTGCTGCCAGGCATGGGTTTTTTGGCTGAGAGACGGGGGTGGACCTGACACAGCTGAGCCACACATGGGGCACTGTACAAATGAAGAAACTGGGGCTTGGAGAGATCGGTGGTGGTAGCTGAGTGGAGTAGAGGAGGCAAGAACTGACAAGAAATACCATATATGAGTAACCTGAGCTTAAGTAAATATAGTTATATCTGAAGAAATTCTCAAAAAAGAATTATATAGTTTGACATTACGTAACAGGTTTCCAGACCTGTTCAGTGTACAACTATTTGCTTTTACCTTCAGTGTAACTGAGGGGATGGCTAATGAGAACCTGCAGGAAATTAATGGCAAGAAAGCATAATGGAGATACATGCCAATGCTGCCTTCTCTTCAGATGCATGATATGTAAAGAAACTAATGAAATGGAAAACAAAAATGATCTGCCTAAAGGAAGGTTCCATCACATTTCTAGTAAACCGTTTCCCTTCAATTTAATGCATTAGGAATAAAACTACAACCATTTCTGTATTTTCCTTCATTTCCATATGTGTCTGTGTTCTAAGCTTTGGAATTAAAAAACAAATTTAAAAATGAATATTCTGGATGACAAAAGTGTGAACTGGCATAGAAAATACATTAAGGTTTGCTGTTGTATTGTGTGTCAAGTAAAAAGAACAGAGATTCCAAGTGTTGAGCGGGTCTCAGTCACTCCTCTAAGGCCTTATACCCACAGTATAACACCAGGGTTACCACACTTACACAAGTAACATATCCTGAGATGCAAGGGAAAAGAGAAACTGATCTGGAATCAAAAGATACTTGAATTTTCATCAACACCAGTCTGCCTCCACATAAGCTTACCCTTGGTGGCCAGAAGCACAGATATGTAATATAAATATGTGTTATAAGAGTCAGCACATACTTATGGGGGGTGGAAAGAGGGTGGGGAGCACTTCAATTGCTACTCAAAGTCCATGTATAGCTGTCAGCAAAGGATGGGTATATAAAGAAGGGTATGATGCAAATAGGGCCAGGGCAGGATTTGAGCCTCTTTTTTTTCTGTGACTCTTCCACCTCTGCCCTCTCACGTGCTTTCCTTGAGTACAAAATGTTGACATTTGGGAGAGAAGAAAACCATTTGCTTTCTACTCTAGCTACTGAGAATCAAGTCTAAAAGAAGGGGGAGGGCTAAGCAATGCGAAATGTACCTGTTTCCATTTGGAAGGGATGGGTTAATAAACATATAAAAGAGAGTTGGGCCCAGTAACACCTTTCATTGCATTTCCTAGGGCAACCTATTTAATAACCAGATAAGTTTTCTCTGCTTTGACAACACAAATGATGTCATAGGTTTGTTTTGTTTTTTAAGGGAAAAGAATGTTTTTAAGGGGGGGGAAAGCAGATTTTTTAAAAACTGCGCTCCTCTGAGGATTGTAGACTCAGCTACTCTTCCAGCTACATATTAAAACTATGTAGATATAATTATGCAAACAAATTTTAAGTGGTTTAAAAAATCCTTACATAATCTTTTCTTTGAGAATACAGTCTTTTCATTGAATAGCGTGCTGCTAGAAGAAAGGAACAATATTTGATGTATTTGTCAGAAAAACTATGTAAAGTGTGTACTGATAACTATTGTTATTATACAACTATTTTAAAAGTTGATTTTGTATTCTCTTTATAGGCAGTCGTTGATGCTTGCAGAATAATGGGGGAAAAGAAATTTTATCATCAAATTATGGAAGATGAACATCTTTTCCAGAAGTTGAAAATAACTGAAGAAATAGATATTGTCACCCTGCAAGATTACATGCAAGTAAGGAATTTGGATTAAGATGCTGGAAAAAACAACAAAAAAACCTTCTGACCTTATCCTTCAAGATAATAAATTTTGCAACAACATGGATGGAGCTAGAGCGTATTATGATACAATACACACAATATAAAATTTACTATTTTAAAGTGTGCAATTCAGTGGTACTAAGTACATTCACAGTGTTGTATAAATAATACCACCATCTAGTTCCAGACTCTTGTCTCCCCAAAAGGAAACCTCACACCAATTAAGCAGTCACTCCCCATTCCTCTGTCACTCCAGCCCCTATCAACCACTAATCTACTTTCCCTTTCTTGAGATTGTCCCTGTTGTGGATATTTCATGTTAATGAAATCATATAACATGTGGCTTTTGGTGTCTGGGGAATGATAGCTAAGGAATGTGGGGTATCTTTTAGGAGGATGGAAATGTTTTGGAATTAGATAGTTGTGATGATTTAGTGTGAATTTTTTTTATTTTGGTATCATTGATCTACAATTACATGACCAACATTATGGTGACTAGACTCCCCCCATTATCAAATCCCCACCACACACCCCATTACAGTCACTGTCCATCAGCATAGTAAGATGCTATAGAATCCCTAATTGTTTTCTCTGTGTTGTACAGCCCTCCCCATGCCCCCCCTACATTATGTGTGCTAATAGTAGTGCTCCTTTTTCCCCCTTATTCCTCCCTTCCCACCCATCCTTCCCAGTCCCTTCCCTTTGGTAACTGTTAGTCCATTCTTGGGTTCTGTGAGTCTGCTGCTTTTTGTCCCTTCAGTTTGTTCTTTGTTCTTATACTTCACAGATGAGTGAAATCATTTGGTACTTGTCTTTCTCCACCTGGCTTATTTCACTGAGCATAATACCCTCTAGCTTCATCCATGTTGTTGCAAATGGTAGGATTTGTTTTCTTCTTATGGCTGAATAATATTCCATTGTGTATATGTACCACTTCTTCTTTACCCATTCATCTACTGATGGACACTTAGGTTGCTTCCATTTCTTGGCTATTGTAAATAGTGCTGCGATAAACACAGGGGTGCATCTGTCTTTTTCAAACTGGACTGCTGCATTCTTAGGGTAAATTCCTAGGAGTGGAATTCCTGGGTCAAATGGTATTTCTATTTTTAGTTTTTTGAGGACCCTCCATACTGCTTTCCACAATGGTTGAACTAGTTTACATTCCCACCAGCAGTGTAGGACGGCTCCCCTTCCTCCACATCCTCACTAGCATTTGTTGTTGTTTGTCTTTTGGATGGTGGCCATCCTAACTGGTGTGAGGTGATATTTCATTGTGGTTTTAATTTGCATTTCTCTGATGATTAGCAAGGTGGAGCATCTTTTCATGTGCCTGTTGGCCATCTGAATTTCTTCTTTGGAGAAGTGTCTGTTCAGCTCCTCTGCCCATTTTTTAATTGGATTATTTGCTTTTTGTTTGTTGAGGTGCATGAGCTCTTTATATATTTTGGATGTCAACCCTTAATCGGATATGTCATTTATGAATATATTCTCCAGTACAGTAGGATGCCTTTTTATTCTATTGATGGTGTCCTTTGCTGTACAGAAGCTTTTCAGCTTGATATAGTCCCACTTGTTCATTTTTGCTTTTGTTTCCCTTGCCCAGAGAGATATGTTCATGAAGAAGTTACTCATATTTATGTCTAAGAGATTTTTGCCTATGTTTTTTTCCATGAGTTTTATGGTTTCATGACTTACATTCAGGTCTTTGATCCATTTTGAATACATGTCCAGTTTTGCCAACACGCACTGTTGAAGAGGCTGTCATTTCTCCATTGTATATCCATGGCTCCTTTATTGTATATTAATTGACCATATATGTTTGGGTTAATATCTGGACTCTCTATTCTGTTCCACTGGTCTGTGGGTCTGTTCTTGTGCCAGTACCAAATTGTCTTGATTACTGTGGCTTTGTAGTGGAGCTTGAAGTTGGGAAGAAAGATCCCCGCTGCTTTATTCTTCCTTCTCAGGATTGCTTTGGCTATTCGGGGTCTTTTGTGGTTACATATGAATTTTAGAACTGTTTGTTCCAGTTCGTTGAAGAATGCTATTGGTATTTTGATAAGGATTGCATTGAATCTGTAGATTGCTTTAGGCAGGATGGCCATTTTGACAATATTAATTCTTCCTACCCAAGAGCATGGGATGAATTTCCATTTATTAGTGTCCTCTTTAATTTGTCTTAAAAGTGTCTTGTAGTTTTCAGGGTATAGGTCTTTCACTTCCTTGGTTATGCTTATTCCTAGGTATTTTGTTCTTTTTGATGCAATTGTTCCTAATTTCTCTTTCTGCTGCTTTATCATTAATGTATAAGAAAGCAACAGATTTCTGTGTATTAATTTTGTACCCTGCAACTTTGCTGAATTCAGGTATTAGTTCTAGTAGTTTTGGAGTGGAGTCTTTAGGGTTTTTTATGTACAATATCATGTCATCTGAAAATAGTGACAGTTTGACCTCTTCCTTACCAATCTGGATGCCTTGTGTTTCCTTGTGTGGTCTGATTGCCATGGCTAGGACCTCCACTACTATGTTGAATAAAAGTGGGGACAGTGGCCATCCCTGTCTTGTTACTAATCTTAGGTGAAAAGCTTTCAGCTCCGTGCTGTTAAGTACGATGTTGGCGGTGGGTTTGTCATATATGGCCTTTATTATGTTGAGGTACTTGCCCTCTATACCCATTTTGTTGAGAGTTTTTATTATGAATGGATGTTGAATTTTGTAAAATGCTTTTACAGCATCTATGGAGATGATCATGTGGTTTTTGTCCTTCTTTTGGTTGATGTGGTGGATGATGTTGATGGATTTTCGAATGTTGTACCATCCTAGCATCTCTGAGGTGAATCCCACTTGATCATGGTGTATGATCCTCTTCATGTATTTTTTAATTTGGTGTGCTAATATTTTGTTGAGTATTTTTGCATCTCAACATCAGGGATATTGGTCTGTAATTTTCTTTTTTGTGTGGTGTCTTTGCCTGGTTTTGGTATTAGAGTGATGCTGGCTTCATAGAATGAGTTTGGAAGTATTCCATACCCTTCTACTTTCTGGAAAACTTTAAGGAGAATGGGTATTATGTCTTCTCTATATGTCTGATAAAATTCAGTGGTGAATCCGTCTGGCCTGGAGGTTTTGTTCTTGGGTTGTTTTTTGATTACTGATTCAATTTCTTTGCTGGTAATTGGTCTGTTTAGATTTTATGTTTCTTCCTTGGTCAGTCTTGGAAGGTTGTATTTTTCTAGAAGGTTGTCCATTTGTTCTAGGTTATCCAGCTTGTTAGCATATAGATTTTCATAGTATTCTCTAATAATTCTTTATATTTCTGTGGTGTCCATCATGATTTTTCCTTTCTCATTTCTGATTCTGTTTATATGTGTAGATTCTCTTTTTCTCTTAATAAGTCTGGCTAGGGGTTTATCTATTTTGTTTATTTTCTCAAAGAACCAGCTCTTGGTTTCACTGTTTTTTTTCTATTGTTTTATTCCTCTCAATTTTATTTATTTCTTCTCTCATCTTTATTATGTCCCTCCTTCTGCTGACTTTGGGCCTTATTTTTTCTTCTCTTTCCAGTTTCAACAATTGTGACTTTAGACTATTCCTTTGGGATTGTTCTTCCTTCTTTAAGTAGGTCTGGATTGCTGTATACTTTCCTCTTAGAACTGCCTTTGCTGTGTCCCACAGATGTTGGGGCATTGTGCTGTTGTTGTCATTTGTCTCCATATATTGCTTGATCACTGTTTAAGTTTGGTCACTGATACATTGATTATTTAGGAGCATGTTGTTAAGCCTCCATGTGTTTGTGAGCCTTTTTGTTTTCTTTGTACAATCTATTTCTAGTTTTATGCTCTTGTGATCTGAGAAGTTGGTTGGTAGAATTTCAATATTTTTGAATTTACTGAGGCTCTTTTTGTGGCCTAGTATGTGGTATATTCTGGAGAATGTTCCATGTGTACTTGAGAAGAATGTGAATCCTGCTGCATTTGGGTGTAGAGTTCTGTAGATGTCTGTTAGGTCCATCTGTTCTAGTGTTTTGCTCAGTGCCTCTGTGTCCTTACTTATTTTCTGTCTGGTGGATCTGTCCTTTGGAGTAAGTGGTGTGTTGAAGTCTCCTAAAATGAATGCATTGCATTCTGTTTCCTCCTTTAATTCTGTTAGTATTTGTTTCACATATGTAGGTGCTCCTGTGTTGGGTGCATAAATATTTATAATGTTTGTATCCTCTTGTTGGACTGACCCCTCTATCATTATGTAATATCCTTCTTTATCTGTTACTTTCTTTGTTTTTAAGTCTATTTTGTCTGATACAAGTACTGCAACACCTGCTTTTTTCTCCCTATTGTCTGCATGAAATATCTTTTTCCATCCCTTCACTTTTAGTCTGTGTATGTCTTTGGGTTTGAGGTGAGTCTCTTGTAGGCAGCATATAGATGGGTCTTGCTTTTTATCCATTCTATTACTCTGTCTCTTTTGATTAGTGCATTCAGTCTATTTACATTTATGGTGATTATTGGTAGATATGTACTTATTGCAATTGCAGGCGTTGGATTCTTGGTTACCAAAGTCTCCAGGGTAGCTTCTTTACTATCTAACCATCTAACTTAACTCACTGATTATGCTATTATAAACATGAATAAGTCTGATGATTCTTTATTTCTCTCCCTTCTTTTTCTTTATTCTCCTCTCTTTATATGTTAGGTGTTTTATTCTTTACCCTTCTGTGTTTTCTTTGACTGCTTTTGTGGATAGCTGATTTTATTTATTTTTAGTTAGTGTTTGGTTGGTCTGCTTTCTTTGCTGTGATTTTATTTTCTCTGGTGACATCTATTTAGCCTTAGGAGTACTTCCATCTATAGCAGTCCCTTTAAAATACCCTGTAGAGGTGGTTTGTGGGAGGCAAATTCCCTCAACTTTTGCTTATCTAGAAACTGTTTAATCCTTCCTTCAAATGTAAATGATAATCATGCTGGATACAGTATTCTTGGTTCAAGGCCCTTCTGTTTCATTGCATTAAATATATCATGCCATTCTCTTCTGGCCTGTAAGGTTTCTGTTGAGAAGTCTGATGATAGCCTGATGGGTTTTCCTTTTTAGCTGATCTTTTTTTCTCTCTCTGTTTGCCTTTAATACTCTGTCCTTGTGTTTTATCTTTGCCATTTTAATTATTATATGTCTTGGTGTTGTCCTCCTTGTGTACCTTGTGTTGGGATATCTGTGAGCTTCCATGGTCTGGGAGATTATTTCCTTCCTCAGCTTGGGGAAGTTTTCAGCAATTATTTCTTCAAAGACATTTTCTATCCCTTTTTCTCTCTTCTTCTTCTTTTGGTACCCCTATTATGCAAATATTGTTCTGTTTGGATTGGTCACACAGTTCTCTTAATATTCTTTCATTCCTAGAGATCCTTTTATCTCTCTCTGCCTCAGCTTCTCTGTATTCCTGTTCTTTGGTTTCTATTCCATTAACAGTCTCTTGCACCTCATCCAGTCTGCTCTTAAGCCCTTCTATCGATTTGTTTCATTTCTGTTATCTCCCTCCAGACTTCATCCCTTAGCTCTTGCATATTTCTCTGCATGTCCATCAGCATGGTTATGACTTTTATTTTGAATTATTTTTCAGGAAGATTGGTTATATCTATCTCACCAGGCCCTCTCTCTGGCATTGTTTGAGTGATTTTTGACTGGACCAGGTTCTTCAGCCTTTTCATGGTGATAGAAGTGATTGCTGGCAGGTGGTGTGTTTGTCTGCTGGGAGAACAAAGTCCCTTCCTGCTTGTTGGTTGCCTTGCACTTCTGCGCTGCCTGTGCCAGTTATCCACACACAGGGAGCAGTCTCTAGGTTAATTCCCTGAGCCACCATGGGCAGGGCAGCCCTCAGGATAGCCTACGGCACTGCTAGGTGCCGCAGGTGCACTGGGTGTGTTCTCCTGTGAGAACGGCACCCCTTCATGCCTTCAGGACTTTTCCCCAGCTTCCTCTGCCTATGCTGGGCAGTTGTGCACTTGGGGCAGCCTTTGGGTCTGTCCCAATTAGATGCATGCTGGGAGAAGACTCTGTGTGGTTGCTGTGGGAGGGGTTGCTCCCCAGCTGGTCTGCAGCAGTGGCGCATCATCCAGTTTGCCTGCTCTGCCGGTGAGGTGGAATGAACGGCAGGCTGCTTATCACTGTGAGGGGCTTCAGAGCTGTGTTGTCACCCAGGGGGTTAGGGTGCCTGAAGTTCCTTAAGATTCCTAGCCTCCTGGGCTGAGTGTGCCAGGACAATTTTGTCTACCTGTTAAATCCTTGTCCCTTTAATACTCTTAAAGCACCCGCTTTTCTTTTGTCCCACAGGAGCCAGCTGTGGGGACCCACTCGCAGTCTCCATCTCAGATTTTACTTTTCCATTTCTCTAACATCCAGTACACCATGCGATGTGTGTCTGTGCTCCCACTGCAGATTACTAGGGCTAGTTATTTATCGGTCCTGTGCTTCCACTCCCTTCCCACTGTGATTCTTTTCCTCCCGCAGGTGATCTGGGATAGGGGAAGTGCTCACGTCCCTCCGGGTCATGGCTTTGTATCTAACCCTTTTCGTGAGATGCTGAGTTCTCGCAGATGTAGATGTAGCCTGGCTGTTGTACTGTATCTTCTGGTCTCTCTTTTGGGATTAGTTGTATTTTCTGTATTTAAAAAAATATATATGGTTTTGGGAGGAGATTTCTGCCACCCTACTCACGCCACCATCTTGATCGCCTCCTCCATCGATATAGTGTGAATTTATTAATACCACTGAATTATATAATTTACAGTAGTTAAAATGTTGAATTATATATTAAGTGAATTTTATCTCAGTAAAAAGTCATGGTGCTAAGAGAGTGCATGATGGGGATTTGACCTAGTAAGGAAGGGCTCTACTATTGTTCACTTGTTTTCTGCTACATGTTACAGAATATTCACAATCACAAGAGGCTTCAAGAGTAAAGGACATTTATTGATAGGGGGTCCTAAGCTAGCTAATGCAGCAGCTCAAGGACATCACAGTCCTGGGTCAGCTTTTCCACAGTCCTCTTGGCTTCCTGCACATGGTAACAGGATGACTATCACATTTTCAATTACATTCAAAGACAGGAAGAAGGGAACTCCTGCCATTTTTTTCTCTTCATCTCAAGAAGAAAAGTCTTTCCCAGAATCCCCAAAGAGACTTCCCCTCAGGTCACATTGGTCAAAAGTGGATCACATGCTCCACCTAAACCAATCACTAATAAAGGAAAATGGGATCATTTCCCATGATTGACTTGGAACAATCATGGTTCATGTGCTTGAGCCCTTCCTCCTGGACATTATTACTGTTCCATACCTGAAAAAAAAATCAGGATTCCACAAGCAAGGGAGAAGTGGGAAATGGTTGATAGGCAGGTGATCAGCAATGGGTCACAGCCTCAGTCTAGAGCTCAGTGGGTGGCACATCCCAAGCAAAGGGCCTGAAAGCAGGACTGTAGGGCTGGAGCAGAGAGCACAGAGAATGTGGCATGCAGTCAGGCTGCAGGGCTGGCAAGAGATCATCATGTAGAGCTTTTGGCCATAGTAAGGTGTTTATTCATTTTTTCTTGATTCTGTGTGCAATGAGAAGCTGGTTCAGTGTTTCAAGAAATGAGGTGCTCTAGTCGAATGAGTGGGATACATCTACTGTAATGTAGAGAATGCATTAGAGCCTTCTCCTAATTTGGAGGTTCTACAGTTATTTTAGGAGAGATGGTCATATCTTGGTTTATGGCTGTGAGGCTGGAGACAAAAGAGATGATTGGAGAATAAAAGCAGTGGGCCTTGCTGACAGACAGGGAGGTAAGCTAAAGGAAAGTGTCCAGTGTGGCTCCTAGGTTTCTGGTTTGCCTAACTGATCAGACAGCAGAGCTGAATCAGGGAACTTAAACTAGATATCTGAATAATAATAATAGCAAATGCCGATGTAATACCAACTCCCTTTATTCTCATAACAACTCTAAGAGGCAGGTACTGTTACTACCTACATTTTACAAGTTCTGAAGAAACAAGGGATCCCTGAATTCCATTTCATAATAATAACATATGACCTTAACTATTCACCCAGTTGCTTCAGTGTGAAACATTAAATGAAAGTGAATGCAGTGCCTCAGAGACTCCCAATTGTGTTTCTTTCTTTTGGAGCCTTCACCTAGAAGATGAGGGAATTGAACCAGGAAATTAGTAGAGTTTGGGGACACCAGCTATCTTTGCTAAGGACATGGGTTGTATACTTGAAGACTGTGATTATGCCAGGGATTGGTCTCGTAGAAGGAAGTCCCCAGATAGACATATTGGAAGAGAGAGAGCACATTGCTGACATTTATTGAGCCCTTTATGGACACTGTTTTTAGCTCTTTATATTGCATATTATCTCCTTTAACTTTTTAGTTGTCAAGCTAGGTGACCCTTTAACAGATGAGAAAAATGGAGTTTAATGAGGTTTTTAAAAATTTTCCCAAGGTCACATGGCTAATAAGTGCAGAGCACATCGACAGTTCTGAGATGTTTGCCTGTCTTACTGCCTGACTCTCTGGAAATCACATGCATGGGCAGTTCTCACTTGCCGGGTAGTACTGGGTGGTGAAAGTGACCGTGCAAGCCGAAACAATGCAAAGCAAGCTGAATGACCAAGGGGGAACATTGTGAGTGCCCCGTGCCTTTAAACAAACTTGCCCAAACACTGAAAACTCTTCTACTGTCTGTTATAATATATAGGAAACTGAAGGAAAAAAAATGAAGAATTCAATCAGTACAGTATAATTTAAAATGTTAGAAACAATGAGAACTAAATGTTTTATTTCTTTATTAAAAAACTTACCAACTGTGAATATACTAAAACCATTGAATTCAACACTTTAAAAGGATGAATTGTATGAGATGTGAATCTCAATAAAGCTGTAAAAAAACCATTTCTTGAGAGTAGTTTAAGCAGTGCTTGCCTTCTTGTTCTTCTCAGATAGCTTACAATATGGAGTGAGCATCTCTTCTCTGCCTTGGCAGACTGTCATACTCTTTTCTAAGTTTGGATCACCCACCAACATTCTATCCTTTGTGCTTTAAATGTCATGAATTATCTCACAGTTCCTTTAAGGTGAAGTATCTTTTGCCAGCGTCACTTCCTCTGGGATAGCTTTATCCTTTTTGTCTCAGCCACTTTCCTCATTAATGTTTAAGTTTACCTTCAACAAGTTCCTCTAGCTTCCTGTCTGCAGTCTCTTGAATGATGGCAGTGACTGCATCCGCATGGTCACCTGTTTCTTCTAGAACTCCATGTACATTCTATTTGAATTTCACTTCCAGCATTGCCACTTTTTGTTTCTTTCTTGGCTTATTCCCTCTTCCAATTATCTTTTTTTGTAAAATGTTACATGGATCTATCACTGGGAGACAAAGAGGCAACACAGCTACTCACTTTGCCGTCTGTGTGGGAAATGAATAACAAATCCCCAGTGACCAGTCATGGATACACTTCGAAAGAAGTGACAGAATTTGTCACTAATCACCATGCACATCTGTCATTTATGTTGTGCTCTAGGGACTGAAGAGCAGCTAGCAACAGAGGTTGTACTTCTTTGCAATTACTCAGTTACACTGTGGTAACTGAAATTTGAACCATGTTGTTGGAGGACTAAACATTCAATTAAATAGTGGTAATTGAAATTCATGCATGCCTAAATGATACAAAGGGCGGACTGCCTGTGTGTGTGAGTGTGAGTGCAAGCATGGGCCTGTGGTATATACCCTAAAAGCCTAGCTGTTTGTTTTTCCATTTCCTAGCATCATAGCTCTTCTTGCTCTATTCCTATCTCATAGCTGAACATTTATAAGGCCAAATTGACTATATATATTTGCATTTTTTAAATTCCTAATTTGACATTTTGAATTTTAAAAAGAGAAAAGGGGGATTTCTACAGTTATTCCAAGTGAAAGCAGTGAAACTCACTTCTTAGAACAGAGATGAGCTAATTTCTAAAAAGGTTTGTGCAAATGTCCTCTCGACCCAAGCATGTCATGAATGAGCACTACCAGGTATGCAGATCACATAGCTGTTGTCAGTTTTTAGACTCATCCTGAGTTTAATTTATCTGAGTCATATGTGCCACTGAAACATTTATGCATTAAATAAATATTTAGTGAGTGTGGTACCATGTGTGTGATACTGTGTGACTAGGCTCCTGCCATCCTGTAAGGAGCTAAAATGTACATAGCTGGCTCAAACATCAAGTAGTTGATAATAAAAGAGATGCTGTTGAAGTTCAGAGATGGGATCAAGGAATGCTTTTTGGATGAAGTATCCTTGGAATGGAATCTTGGGATGTGTATCCAAAAACATTTCAAAGCACCCACAACCAAAACACAATTCTTAATTGCTTTTTCTGTAGAGTATTCCAGTCACCTGAATGAAACCCCTGCATCTTCTGGTGGCAGAAATAATTACTGGCGAAAATTAAGCCTCAAAAACATTCCCAAGACAATGATAATATATGACATAGTTGATTATGCAGAGTCTGGAATAATCTCAAAGTGTCTCCGAAAGGAAATGAAGTATCTGTTACAGAGACCACAAACAGAACAGATGCGTCAGCACCAGCTACAGATTGTTTCTGAAGTTAGGTAATAGTGACCCTTTTCCAGGGTTACACCACTGGGGGCATTTCTGAAAATGGTCACATTCTGCCAGATATCTCACAAAAGATAATAACAGGCCATACGGAAAAAGAGGGGTGGGCAGAGTGCTCAAAACATATGCAACCCTGTAAACGGAGCACTAACAAAAAGGATGTTTGGTACCTGGGGAGATACCTTGTACCACCAGACAGGTAGCTCAGGATGGCTGGAGGCCACCATGGCAAATATAAAAAAATGTACAACAATGGAGTGTAAATGCTGGTGACCCTTTCAGTTAGAGCAGATAGTGGGCACTGGGACAGCACAGATGAAATTGGACCCTGGGCCAGGGTGCCTGCCTCTTAAGTAGACATGAGAGGCAGTACAACCTGCCAAGAACCAAGAAACCACTGAGGGTGGAGAGTAGGGTGGAGGGCAGTAAAGATGGATGGTGGGGACCAGGATTGCCTTTCTGGGGAAAGAGCCCTAGATGCAGGTGGTAATTCTTGTTTTCAGAAATACAGCCCAAAGGGTTCCCTTTGACCATGCTGCACAGAGCTGAGGACTTTTTCCTTTCCTACTGAAGGTTGTAATTCTACTCTCACTATTCTGGCTCCCCTTGCTGAGGATAAATTGCATATAAATTACAGTGACATTATTCCTTCCTTTACGAATAGCATGTGAGCCAATTCACATTATAGAAATGCATGTTGTAGCACAATAGGCTGTATTATGATCTGAAACAACATGGACAGGATACGACTGCTCCAGTTACATTCCTTTTTTTCTTTCCATTACCATGTCTCGCCTAGCCCTTCTTATTTACAAATTAAGCTTTCATTTTCCAGAAAAAGAGATAATAGACTGAAAAGGACCTGTTGGTAGTCTATTTTCACATAGTCATATTTGAAATGAAAATTGCTCCTTTAGTACATGAAGAAGACATGGTGTCCATCAGGCAAATACACTGGATTTTTTTCAGGAGTAAAGATGAGTGGTGCTGACCCAATAACATAATTTAGCCCATTTATTTTATGTTCAAGGCTATACATTTGCCCGACAGATGGCCTGGTGTAAGGTGCAGTCTGTTGTCATGAAATAGATGTTCTCTAACTTGCCCATATAAGCATTGAATATAGAAATTAACCCTATTACCATCAAGGTCAAATAAATGATGTAATTTTCTCTGCTCCCATATATGACCCTAGGCTTCCTGCAATTTGAACTCATGCTACTATCTAAGAATGAGTCACTTAAAGAGCCAAATAAGTAGCCAAATTATAAGTCAACTGAAGAGGGAAAAGTGCTTTCTTAAGGCCTTCTTTGAATGCATTCTTAGTTTGGGATTTCCCCAAAGCAACCTTGAGACAAGGATTTGAGCATGAGTAGTTTATCTGGGAGGTGATCCCATAAACCACTGATGAGAGGGAGCAGAGAAGTGAAACAGGGAAGGGCAGCAGTCCAGTGTGTTAGTAAACATGTTACCACCATGAGTAACTGGAGCTTAATCCTTCCTGGGAATGTCCGAATCAGTATAGAACATGGAACTCAAGTTATTCATTAGCAGGGGAGGTATTAATTCTCGGGCACTTTCCCCACACATGGGCTCTTGTTTTCACAAGAAAGTTGCCAGGCTGATGCTGACAGTTGGAAGTTGGGCCCATGGGCCCTGTAGTGGTAAGGTCAAGGGGACTATGGGCATGGCACTGGCTGCGTGTGAGCCCAACACTGATAAAAACATGGTTTTCCCAGCCATTATGAAGTTTATTACTCTTTCTGTGTTAGTATGTAGTATATAAAAAAGATTCAATGACTACTACACAATATTTTCCAGGAACACTGACTTTAAATTAATACCATGTTTTATAACTCAGTAGCAGCAGCAGGACCATCATCTATACACCTTCATAAGTAGCTGATAAAGAACTAAGCTATTTAACTTAAACAGAAATGATAACTGGCCTATAAACTTACATGCAGTATTGCTCCAAGTACTGAGGTCTATGAATATTTCCTAGAGGATGCTTTAATAAAATTTGGAACTTGCTGTACATTTACATTTTAATTTGTGCATTTTTTCAGTCTATAATACAAAAATTTTCTAGGCATCCTTCATCCTTCTCAAGTGGCCAAACTTTATATCGGCCCAACCAACAGCAAAGCCAAATTAAACATCTGGGTCATCGATTGAAGGAAGCTCAAATGAAAGTTGAAAAAATGAAAAAAGTTTATAAGATAGCTAAAGAAACAAAATGCTTCTGCAGGGACTGTAAGTTTAACTTGTACTGAATTCATTGTTTTGGACAATATTCAAACCGAGTACTTCTACTTCCCTAAGCAGAATTTTCCTAATCTACAAGTTCAAGGCTGAGATACCTATGGTGTATATCTCAGATAGTATACAGCTACATTCTTCTTGCTAACATATATATTAAACATTCTTCAACAGTATGAGTAGCTATTCTGATAAATAGCTGGTTTGGCTACACATCAGCATGAGTTGGCAAAAAAAATCCTTGTTGGCTCTGTATGTCGACTCTCTTGATTCAGCACATCTCTAATGATGCTTTTCTCAAAATAGAAGTCATTTCTATCTACACTCTTAACATATCTATTCCTAAGGTTGTTAAAAGCTCTATGTGTAAAGACATCCTCAGTACACTACTACATTGTAGGAATATTTACAATGAACATGTATTCATGAATTACTTTGTAATTTTTTAAAACAATGCTATACATTTTTTTTGAGATGAGGCTAAGTATAACAGCCAAATACAAGAACATAAACTAGTGAAAACCAACTATAACACACTTTCTGCTTTCACTTATAATTCTACCTAGGAACTGCAAATGGATGCACCAGATAAAAAGCAGCAACAGATGGTCGTGTTCTCCACCCGATCTTTTGACATTGTGAAAGTTGGAGAACTCACATCAGGTGACGAATTGGAAAAAGGAGAAAAGGAATTATTTGCCTGGTGTCAAGATTTCTGTACTAACAGTTCTCCATCATGTTAATGCACAGCTAATTGACAGAAAACCAACTTACTTAACAATGTGCTTGTCTGTCTATAAATGATCAGTATGAGTATTAAAGGAAAACAAAGTATAGACAAGCCCTTGGTATGCTTTCTTAACCAAAGGTGTGACCAATTTTAAGCTCTCTTTGTATTTACCACTGGTACAAATGTTTTTTAAGGACAGAATTTTAATCTGAATAAATTATTTTGACTAGATGCCCGTGAACTAGCCATGCACAGTTTTGTTGAAGAAATGTTGAGTAAATTAGTCCCTGAAACTTTATTCAATTTTGATTGTCTTTCATGTAAAAAAAAACATCTGAACAGGCCATGCTTAGCATAAATATGAGAATTCACAGAATAAAATGCTGCTCTTGAGTCAGCCTCCAGTGCCTTTTTTTTAAAGTAGCATGTTGTTTTTACAGAACAGCTTGTGTTTGACCTATTCTGAATTGTAATAAAAATAATACTGAATTTGTTGCTACAGTAAGCATGACAAGCATACCTAATCATTATCTTGAAGATTGTAGGCACCTAGGGCAGGATGCTGCATCTGCTTTAATGTTGTACTTTGGATGTTTTTCAAGTATAAATACTGTTTTGAGTAATATTTATCAATTCCCTTTTGAACTGATCATCTCATTCTTAATATAGTACAAATTGTTGATACTTTTTGTGATCCAGGCTATTAGATTATATCAAACCTAGTTAAACAAAGTGCATTATTTATTGAATTTTAAAAAGACAGTTTTTCATTTTGTTTCACATTTAAAATGTGGGGGTCGATTGCTGATTTAATTCAAGCAAAGCAGCCTATAAATGGATCTGATTCTCTGCTAAAACATTTTCTTAAATGATAAAGAACATTTGCGTAAATGTGTGTGATTCCCACTAGAATATATTTAACATAAATTTGTACTCTTTGATATTAATGTATCTCCATTTGATATCTAAAAATAGGATGGATAATCCCCTTGTTTTCAGAGCTTGTACTGGTCACTGGTTGAATAGAAAACATGTGTTTGTCCTTATGAGTCACACATATTCTCTTTCATGAAATTGGGAAGCAGTTCCTCATCCAGTCAAACGCATATCAGATTCAGTCCACTAACAGCATGTGCAATCACAAACCTAAGGAAGATTTCAGGTAACAAGGTGAAGGAAAAGGACAAAGGAAAGACAGACTCTGTGTTTAAGGGCACCTACTTCTCATAGTTCATTACCTATGACTTTGTCCTCTCGTCATGCCTAGCTGCAAAGGAGTCTGGAAATTGGACTCTTGTTTGGTGCAGTTATGTCTGCAACTAAAATTCTGTTGTTATCAAAGAAAGGGATTATAGTTATTAAGGCATAACTAGCATCAGTTGCCAGACAGAGAGCATGTCTTCCATTGATTCTTTTAACTCAAACAGTGTAACCACATCACAGAAAATCCATTTAAAAGTAGAATTACACATAATCTCATCACTATAACAACTGTTTTCATTTGCTTATATCTTTCTAATCTCTCTAAATGCACACATATTTTCACATGGTTGTAATCATAAGTAACATAGCGATTTAGAATTTTCACTTAATGTTATATCTTAAACATAGTCTGTTTAAAAAATAATTTTAATGGCCACATGAGAGTCCTTTGGGTTGATGAGGCATAATTTACCTAACCATACTAATATCATTGGATATTTCAGTGATTGTAATTTTTGACTGTTATAGGTAATTTACACTAAAGGGAACATCTTCATATACAGACTTTTTCCTTTTGGTTTTCTTTCTGTATTTATCTGTAACCTATTTGCATTGTAACCAGAGAACATGATTTGTATGATACAGATTCTGGGAAACTGGTTGAGACTGGATTTATAGCCAAGTATGTGGCCAGTATTTATAACTGTTTCTTGCACTTTTAAAAAGAATGTACATTCTCTGTTGCTGGATACACGATTCTACACATCCTTTTCTAAAATAATATATATATATTTTTTATTTTTTTATTTTTTATAATTAATCTACAATTACATGAAGAACATTATGTTTACTAGGCTCTCCCCTACCCCAAGTCCCCCCCACAAAACCCATTACAGTCACTGTCCATCAGCATAGTAAGATGTTGTAGAATCACTACTTGTCTTCTCTGTGTTGCACAGCCCTCCCCTTTCCCACACCCCCAACATTATACATGCTAATCATAACACCCCCTTTCTTTTTCCCCACCCTTATCCCTCCCTACCCTTCCATTCTCCCCAGTCTCTTTCCCTTTGGTAACTGTTAGTCCATTCTTGGGTTCTGTGATTCTGCTGCTGTTTTGTTCCTTCAGTTTTTCTTTTGTTCTTATACTCCACAGATGAGTGAAATCATCTGGTATTTGTCTTTCTCTGCTTGGCTTACTTCACTGAGCATAATACCCTCTAGCTCCACCCATGTTGTTGCAAATAGTAGGATTTGTTT
The DNA here is from genome assembly GCF_030020395.1 of Manis pentadactyla. Lineage (NCBI taxonomy): Eukaryota > Metazoa > Chordata > Mammalia > Pholidota > Manidae > Manis > Manis pentadactyla. The sequence goes on from NC_080038.1 coordinate 18,453,137, forward strand.
TCTTCTTATGGCTGAATAATATTCCATTATGTATATGTACCACTTCTTTATCCATTCATCTACTGATGGACACTTAGGTTGCTTCCATTTCTTGGCTATTGTAAATAGTGCTGCGATAAACACAGGGGTGCATCTGTCTTTTTCAAACTGGGCTGCTGCATTCTTAGGGTAAATTCCTAGGAGTGGAATTCCTGGGTCAAATGGTAAGCCTATTTTGAGCATTTTGAGGAACCTCCATACTGCTTTCCACAATGGTTAAACTAATTTACATTCCCACCAGCAGTGTAGGAGGGTTCCCCTTTCTCCACAACCTCGCCAACATTTGTTGTTGTTTGTCTTTTGGATGGTAGCTATCCTTACTGGTGTGAGGTGATATCTCATTGTGGTTTTAATTTGCATTTCTCTGATAACTGGTGATGTGGAGCATCTTTTCATGTGTCTGTTGGCCATCTGAATTTCTTTTTTGGAGGACTGTCTGTTGAGTTCCTCTGCCTATTTTTTAATTGGATTATTTGCTTTTTGTTTGTTGAAGTGGGTGAGCTCTTTATATATTTTGGATGTCAAGCCTTTATCGGATCTGTCATTTACAAATATATTCTCCCATACTGTAGGGTATCTTTTTGTTCTATTGATGGTGTCCTTTGCTGTACAGAAGCTTTTCAGCTTGATATAGTCCCACTTGTTCATTTTTGCTTTTGTTTTCCTTGCCCCAGGAGATATGTTCATGAAGAAGTCGCTAATGTTTATGTCCAAGAGATTTTTGCCTATGTTTTTTTCTAAGAGTTTTATGGTTTCATGACTTACATTCAGGTCTTTGATCCATTTTGAATTTACTTTTGTGTATGGGGTTAGACAGTGATCCAGTTTCATTCTCTTCCATGTAGCTGTCCAGTTTTGCCAGCACCATCTGTTGAATAGACTGTTATTTCCCCATTGTATGTCCATGGCTCCTTTATCGAATATTAATTGACCATATATGTTTGGGTTAATGTCTGGAGTCTCTAATCTGTTCCACTGGTCTGTGGCTCTGTTCTTGTGCCAGTACCAAATTGTCTTGTTTACTATGGCTTTGTAGTAGACCTTGAAGTTGGGGGGTGAGATCCCCCCCACTTTATTCTTCTTTCTCAGGATTGCTTTGGCTATTCGGGGTCTTTGGTGTTTCCTCTACGTGTTCTTTTGATCAAGCTTATTAATAGTATTGTTTACACTTTCTATTTGCTACTAATTTTTGGTCTGTGTGACATCAGTTACTGAGAAAAGTGTATGTTATATCCTATTATTGTAGTGGACTTGTCCATTTCTCTTCATAATTTTGTCAATTTTTGCTTTATGCTATTTGAAGATGTCATTAGTACATATATAATTTCAGAATTAGCATTTCTTCCTGGTGAATTGAACCTGTTATCTTGATGTAGTTACTGTCTTCATTCCTAATAATGCATTTTGCCTTGAAGACTATTTTGTCTAATATGAACAGAACTACTCTAGCTTTCTTCTGGTGGATGTCTGCTTGGTGTATCCTTTTCCATCTTTTCATATTTCCAGTGTTTTTTTATGTGTCAGAGACTGGCTAGATGCTCACTAATTCCATTCCTCTTTCTGGGAACACAGGACTACATTTCCCAGCTCTTTCTGCAGCTCTGTAGGGACCACCAGAGGAATGTGGGCAGAAGTAATATATGCCACTTCTAGGCTTGGCCCCTAAAATGTCATGCATGGTCTTCAATGAGTTATCACTCCTGTTCATATGGCACGAGACAAAGAAATCTAAGATAGCAGAACTAGGATTGAAGGATCCCAGATTCCCACATTACTGATTGAAGGAACAACAACCAAACAGCAGCCTGACCAGGACAGACAGAAAAGCTGAGCATCTCTGCCTCCACGCTGTGTCTTTTGCTGCCTTAACCTGTGGGCCAAAAGGAAAAACAAGAAGAAGAAAAGGGCTTCTGCTCAGCCCTGCAGCCCTGCACTAGGCTTGCTAATCATCAAAAGGAATTTTACTCACAGTGTGAGATTTCTGCAACTATCCCCTTGCCCAAAGCTTACCTCCTCCAGGAAATAGGGAAATATGCATGAAAATAATGATTGCCCTGTCTAAGAGTTTTAGGAACATCATGACCAGACCTAGGACGGTGAGAGTCAACTGACCAACGACAGTTTCTCAGCTCTCCTCGGACGCTCACTGGAGCTTAGATATCTGCAACTGTCAGTCACCACTAATCTGTTCCCCCTTCCCTAGCATAAAAGAAGCTTGCAATCAAGCTGAGTTAAGATGGTGCTTTAGGACATTAGTCTGCCATCTCCTTGGTTGCTGGCTTCCCGAATAATCAGTTTCCTTGCCTCAACACCTTGTATCTCGACTTATCAACATGTCCTGCAGTGAGTGGCACGAGTTTGGTCATGAGTAGCATGACCTGATGAACTGTGAGGTGAGCAAGAAATAAACCTTGTTGTGATCAGCCCCAGCAATCTTAGGGGTTGGTTGGTAAAGCAACTAACATTATTTCTTCTCATATACCATGTCTTTGTGTTTTAGGTTTTCTCTAGGATACAGCAAACATCCAGATTGCTTGTTTTGTTTTGTTTTAATCCAATCTGAGGATATTCTTTTAAATCCTCATTTTTATTTTGTGATTTTAATTGATTGTTGATTATAGAACTATCTTTACCATTTTATTTGGTGCTATCTTGCTTTTCCTATGTCTTTTTCCCCCTTTCCTGTTTCTTTCAGATTATTCCTTTGATTTCACATTTTTCCCTCTATTGTTGTGGAAGTTATACACTCTATTTCTGTTCTTAGTGATTACTCTTAAATTTTAGCATGTGTATTTAAAGTATAAATCAGTAGCTCCAGCCCCTTCCCAAACTATCCAATGGCCTTAAAATGCTAATCACCATCCTTTTGTCTTGAAAGTTACTGTTATTCCAATATTTTAGCACCATCTTGTTTTTAACCTCCTAATTAGACTTCATTATTGTCTCATAAATCTCAGACTTTCCTCCTGGGATTGTTTTCTTTATCCTGATGTATACTCTTAAAACCTCCTTCAATGCGCATCTTTTGGTAATAACTCTCATTTTTTGTTTTTCTGAAAATGTCCTAATTTCATTCTTCTTAAATATGTAATTTAAGTAGATATCACATTCTTTATTAACAGTGGTTTTCTCTTAGCAATCCGAAGTTATTGTTCACCTGCTGCTGCCAGTCTAGCTGTTGTTCTTTACAGATGATCTCTTTCCTCTCTGAAAACTTTTAACATTTGCTCTTTGTATTTTGTGCTCTTCAGTTATGCTGCTGCTGAAGACTGTCTCACATTCTCTCTCCCCTACCTCCATTTTATTTCACTTTCCCGTCCATTGAGAGTCTGGGTTTATGAAGAAGACTCAGTTCCAATTCCCTACCTTCCCTGAACCTAAGATCTTGTCTCTCACACACATGAGGTCTTTAAAACTCAAGAGTTTAGGTCTCTGGGAGTGACAAACATGCTCCCATGCTAATTGATAACTCCCTTTTTATTTTTCACTCCTGATGATTTTCCTTCTTAGAAACTCAACTATACATTTTAAAAGATTTTAAAACATTGTTTTATGTAGGATTTTTATGGTTTTTGCAGTGGAATGGTGTTTTAGAAATTTTGTCTATCATTTTCTCATAAGTGAAAGTCCACTTTGTCACTTCATTCTGTTGAATTATATTTGTAGGATAAAATCTTGAGAGGGGTACTACTTACTGCATCAGACTTTAAATATTTTCATAGCTGTTCATATGCATTGTCAGATTGCTTTCCAGCTGTTCTCTTTTTGACTGGTAGGTACTATATTTATATTTGTTTATCCACTTCATGGAGGCAGAGTTGTATCATAGAGTATGGGCTTTGAATCCACCAAATCTGATTCTCTCCCTACTCCAACTCTCTCTATCCCTCCACTCTTCACGTATTATAGAGATTAGAGAAACTCTTTTCCTTATAAGTTTTGTTGTGGTTTGAGATGTGAAAGAATTAAGAAAGAAGGTGAGGGTCTCAAGATGGCAGTGTGAGTAGGGCGGCAGAAATCTCCTCCCAAAACCATATATATTTTTGAAAATACAACTATTCCTAAAAGAGAGACCAGAAGATAAAGTACAACAGCCAGGCTACATCTATATCTGGGAGAACTCAGAATCTCACAAAGGGGGTAAGATACAAAGCCATGACCCAGCAGGACCCAAGCACTCCCCCCACCCCAGCTCACCCGCAGGAGGAAAACGTCAGACTGGGGAGGGAGTGGAAGCACAGGACTACTAAATAACCAGCCCTAGTAATCTGCACTGGGGTCGAAAACACACATTGCATGGTGTACTGGATATTAGAGAAATGAAAGGGTAGGGTCCGAGATGGAGGCTGTGAGTGGGTCTTACTCACACTGGAGTGTGAGTAACCACACAGAGTCTTGCCCTGCACGCAGCTAACTGGGACAGGCAGTGGAAGCTGGAGCAAGGTCTGGAAGGCATGAACGGGCCATTCTTGCAGGAGGACACACCCAGCGCATAGCCGGCTCCCCTGGGACAAAAGAAAAGTGGGTGCTTTTTAAAGCTCTTAAAGGGACAAGGGCTCAAAAGCTGAACAAAATCGTCCCAGCACACTCAGCCCAGCAGGCTGGGAATCTTGAGGAACTTCGGACCCTCTAGCCCCCTCGGGGGTAAAGCAGCCCCGAAACCCCTCACAGCAATAAGCAGCCTGCCATTTGTTCCCCCTGACTGGTGCTGCAAGTGGACTGGCTGATCCACCACAGCTGCAGAGCAGCTGGAGAGCGGCCCCACCCACAGTAACCACACAGAGTCTTGCCCTGCACGCAGCTAACTGGGACAGGCAGTGGAAACCGGAGCAAGGTCTGGAAGGCATGAAGGGACCATTCTTGCAGGAGGACACACCCAGCGCATCTGCGACCCCCTGCAGTACTCTAGGCTAGCCCCGAGGGCCGCCCCACCCATGGCAGCTCAGGAGATTATCCCAGAGACTGCCTCCCAATGTGCGGGTAACCGGCACAGGCAGTGGAAGCCAGAGCAAGGTCCAGAAGGTATGAAGTGGTGCTGTCCTCACAGGAGAACACACCCAGCATGGCTGTGACCCCCCCGCAGTGTGCTAGGCTATCCTGAGGGCAGCCCCACCCACAGCAGCTCAGGAGATTGTCCCAGAGGCTGCTCCTGGTGTGCGGGTAGACAGCACAGGCAGCGGAGAAAGGCAAGGTGACCAACAAGCAGGAAAGGACTTTGTTCTCCCAGCTGACACACATGCCACCTGCCTGTGACCACTTCTATTGCAATGAAAAGGCACAAGAAACTGGTCCAGTCAAAAATCACTTAGACAACCCCAGAGAGAGGCCTGGTGAGATAGATATAACCAATCTTCCTGAAAAATAATTCAAAATAAAAGTCATAACCATGCTGATGGACATGCAGAGAAATATGCAGGAGCTAAGGGATGAAGTCTGGAGGGAGATAACAGAAATGAAACAATTGATAGAAGGGCTTAAGAGCAGACTGGATGAGGTGCAAGAGACTGTTAATGGAATAGAAACCAAAGAACAGGAATACAGAGAAGCTGAGGCAGAGAGAGATAAAAGGATCTCTAGGAATGAAAGAATATTAAGAGAACTGTGTGACCAATCCAAACAGAACAATATTCGCATAATAGGGGTACCAGAAGAAGAAGAAGAGAGAAAAAGGGATAGAAAATGTCTTTGAAGAAATAATTGCTGAAAACTTCCCCAAGCTGAGGAAGGAAATAATCTCCCAGACCATGGAAGCCCACAGATCTCCCAACACGAGGTACACAAGGAGGACAACACCAAGACATATAATAATTAAAATGGCAAAGATAAAACACAAGGACAGAGTATTAAAGGCAAACAGAGAGAGAAAAAAAGATCAGCTAAAAAGGAAAACCCATCAGGCTATCATCAGACTTCTCAACAGAAACCTTACAGGTCAGAAGAGAATGGCATGATATATTTAATGCAATGAAACAGAAGGGCCTTGAACCAAGAATACTGTATCCAGCATGATTATCATTTACATTTGAAGGAGGGATTAAACAGTTTCTAGATAAGCAAAAGTTGAGGGAATTTGCCTCCCACAAACCACCTCTACAGGGTATTTTAAAGGGACTGCTCTAGATGGAAGTACTCCTAAGGCTAAATAGATGTCACCAGAGAAAATAAAATCACAGCAAAGAAACCAGACCAACCAAATACTAACTAAAGTCAAAAAATGAAATCAGCTATCCACAAAACAGTCAAAGGAAACACAGAAGAGTACAGAATAAAACACCTAACATATAAAGAATGGAGGAGAAAGAAAAAGAAGGGAGAGAAATAAAGAATCATCACACTTTGTTTATAATAGCTTAATAAGAGAGTTAAGTTAGATGGTTAGATAGTAAAGAAGCTACCCTGGAAACGTTGGTAACCAAGAATCCAAAGCCTGCAATGGCAATAAGTACATATCTATTGATAATCACCATAAATGTAAATAGACTGAATGCACCAATCAAAAGAGACAGTAATAGAATGGATAAAAAAGCAAGACCCATCTATATGCTGCTTACAAGAGATTCACCTCAAACCCAAAGATATACACAGACTAAAAGTGAAGGGATGGAAAAAGATATTTCATGCAAACAATAGGGAGAACAAAAGCAGGTGTTGCAGTACTTGTATCAGACAAAATGGACTTCCAAACAAAGAAAGTAACAGATAAAGAAAGACATTACATAATGATAAAAGGGTCAGTCCAACAAGAGGATATAACCATTATAAATATCTATGCACCCAACACAGGAGCACCTACATATGTGAAACAAATACTAACAGAATTAAAGGAGGAAACAGAATGCAATGCATTCATTTTAGGAGACTTCAGCACACCACTCACTCCAAAGGACAGATCCACCACACAGAAAATAAGTAAGGACACAGAGGCACTGAGCAAAACACTAGAACAGATGGACCTAACAGACATCTACAGAACTCTACACCCAAAAGCAGCAGGATACACATTCTTATCAAATGCACATGGAACATTCTCCAGAATAGACCACATACTAGGCCACAAAAAGAGCCTCAGTAAATTCAAAAATATTGAAATTCTACCAACCAACTTCTCAGATCACAAAAGCATAAAACTAGAAATAAATTGTACAAAGAAAACAAAAAGGCTCACAAACACATGGAGGCTTAACAACATGCTCCTAAATAATCAATGGATCAATAACCAAATTAAAACAGAAATCAAGCAATATATGGAGACAAATGACAACAACAGCACAAAGCCCCAACATCTGTGGGACGCAGCAAAGGCAGTTCTAAGAGGAAAGTATATTGCAGTACAGGTCTATTTAAAGAAGTAAGAACAATCCCAAATGAATAGTCTAAAGTCACAATTATTGAAACGGGAAAAAGAAGAACAAATGAGGCCCAAAGTCAGCAGAAGGAGGGACATAATAAAGATGAGAGAAGAAATAAATAAAATTGAGAATAAAACAATAGAAGAAATCAATGCAACCAAGAGCTGGTTCTTTGAGAAAATAAACAAAATAGATAAACCCCTAGCCAGACTTATTAAGAGAAAAAGATAATCTACACACATAAACAGAATCAGAAATGAGAAAGGAAAAATCATGACAGACAACACAGAAATACAAAGAGTTATTAGAGAATACTATGAAAATCTATATGCTAACAAGCTGGATAACCTAGAACACATGGACAACTTCCGAGAAAAACACAACCTTCCAAGGCTGACCCAGAAAGAAACAGAAAATCTGAAGACTAATTACCAGCAACGAAATTGAGTGGTAGTTGACATAGCAGACCTGAGAAAACCGACCTTGAGGAAAAGCTAAGAAGCAAACCAGTTTATACTGTGGGATCCCCAGAAGACTTAGGAATTGGCAACAGCAAAAAAATTATCTTTGAAAGTGAGGGGTGAAGGAGAAGGAATTAGCTGAAAATCTGTTTAACAAGCAATTAGAACACCAAATCCCTTCCCCACTGTCATAGATTGCAATGTGTCCCTTCCTCTCCCCAAGAATAGGCATTGAATTCTTAACTCTCAGAACCTCAGAATGTGACCTTATATTTGGAAATAGGGTTGTCACAGATGTAATTAAGATGAGGTCACTCTATAGTAGGGTGGGCCCCAAATCCAATAGGACTGGTGTGTTTGTAAGAAAACAGCCATGTAAGACTCAGTTGCAGGAATTCAAACAGTTGCTTCTAGGGATCAGAAATGGAGGGGAACAGGAGCAGAATCTAGTGGACTTTATAATGATCATTGTAGAACTATCTGACTTTTAAAGCTCCATGCATATATGCATTTGATGGTTAAAACTAAAATGTTTTACAAATACAAGAAAGCAGGATAATTGTTGGGATGCAGACAGGACTGTGCTGGAGCAACTCATATTTAGCTTGCTCAAGTTGTTGTTAGATTTCCAGGAATTTGGTCAGCCAGTTGTTAAATATAGCCATTATTAAAAATTGAATTGTATAAATTTACCATTAAGTAAACTATGATATTAAGTGCACAGTTAGTTACTTAGAACTCATCATTTCCTGGTTATTTTACTACATTTTATTATGATCTATGATCTTGATGTTATTTATATTGTATTTGGTAGAAGTGCTATATAATGGTGTGCTACTGGATATCTCTTTTCAACTCTACATTGTAATGTGCTGGTAACTTGAAAATATATGTATCTTGTTTATTTCTTAGACTTTTTTATTGTTAAGTATAATACACCTACAGAAAACCATCCATATAAAACAAATATAGTTTAATGAATAATTTTAAGGCAAGACACCTTTGTAACTTATCACATCAGATGTACCCCAGAAAAAGAACCATAGCCGACCACCCCAGAAACTCTCCACCTGCTGCCCCTCTCCTAAGAGAAGCCATACTTCTGACTTTTATGGCAATCACTTCATCCTTTATAGTTTCATCCCCTAAACATGCATCCATAAATACTATGGTTTCATTTCACCTCTTTTTAAAAGGGCTTTTACCTCTTTTTAATCTGTAGGTTCCCCATTCACCTCTTTTTTTCCCCCTTACAATTTTTTGACAAACTGGATTGTTCGTCTGCAGCATCTCCCATGATCTGGATTTTGCTGATTGAATTCTTGTGGGGTAGCTTAACATATTCTTCTGCCCTCTGTATTTCCTGTAAATCAGTAGGTAGATCTAGAGATTCATTCTTTATTATTAACAACAATGACAACAAAAATACTAATTCAGCAAATATATATTGAACATTTACTACATGCCTGAACGGGGTGCTATAAAAATACAAAGTAATTTTTAAGGACTTTCATTATTTCAGGCAACTGGCAGAATCTTCTTAAGAGACAAATTGTTAGAGTTCACTCTATAACATTATCTTGGTTGCCATCTCAAAAGGTATCTCCAGAAGTGTTAAACCTTATGTGTGAAATATATATTAACTGACAAAGGGACCCCTAGTAATAGCATAGAGGTGTTCAGCAATGCCTTCCTGAAGAAATTAACTGCATAACCACTTGTACAGAAACCTCTGTCTGTTACTCAAGGCTGGTTTTAACAGCGGTACATTAACCAGGCACCATTAACAATGATTGCAGATTTCATAGGAATAGTTGTAGGAACTCAGCAATACAGGATTTTAGAAAGAAAAAGAGGAAATTTTATTACATATTTCTAAATAATCAGAACCTTAAGTTAAAAAAAGGACAGAGAATAATAAGATTCTATAACTTAATGAATACTCTCTATTAATGTTTTCCTATGATGAGCCAATAACAGTCTTCCTAACTAATCCTAATTATTTCTAGAATAATGTTGACAACTTGAAGCAATTTTGCTTAAAATCAAACATCAAGGCTTCCTGTTCATGAATAGTACGTGTCTAAATTAAATGTGGTTTAATTTAAAATAGTTTTGTGGCTTATTTTCATACTGTACTCGTGAACATTTTACCATATATGTGTATATATATATATATATATATATATAATGAATTTAAAATAGTTTTGTGGCTTATTTTCATACTGTACGTGTGAACATTTTACCATATATGTATATATATATATATAATATATTAAATGAATCAAGTGTTAGTAACAAGAACTTACCTCACCTCCACTCTTAAATCTTTGCTTGGAAGTAAGATGAGATGCTCAGATTTGTGGACCAGGAAGATATGAAAGAATGAAGCTTGCCCCCAGACCAAAAATTTTCAATGCTATTCTATAAATTTACAGAATTATTTTCAGCTGTGATTCATAGAAATGACATTAAGTTTAAAATATTCATGTATATCATTTTTTAAAGTTCTCCAAGAGTAAGTTATTTCCTTCTATATTTTTGGGAAAGTGAATATTCATTTTTCCCTGGTAATATTAAATGATGACAATCTTTGGCATTAAAATCACCCCATCAAGTGATATTTTCCAAAATGCTCCAATATTTACAGAGTATACGAAAACTTCTAAAGTGAAAATATCAAGATACGATGGTTATGGACCAGACTAAGAAAATAAATATCAGAAATTACACCATTTCATCATGTAATATTAAGAAAGAAAGAAATACAACCTGAGTTTATTTTGGATCAATAATTATTACAGGTTTCTATAAATAAAAAGCCTCCAGTGTTAAAAGATGTGGAATCTGCATTTCTGGAAATCTATGACTAATGCTGTTATACTGTATGTCCCAGGGAGTTTTATTCTGACATCATCTCTTGAGAAACTTTAAATATTAATGCATAGGTTATTCTCAGCATGTAGTCCATTGTTCTTTTCCTCAGAGTACTTTCTCATTTAGCACAAATAAATTGATGTAATTTTTTAATATGCTAAATAGGATCAGATGATGACATGCAGGTTTACATTCATTTAAAGTGAGTAAAAAATGCTCTATGCAAAGACTATGCACCGCCAGCCCTTTTGTTCCTTCCCAAATTCTATCTGGAGACACAGCATCAAAGGAATAATTTTTTAAAATATTTTTAATTTTTAATTTTAATATCGTTAATGTACAATTACTTGAACAACATTATGGTTACTAGACTACTCCTATTATCAAGTCCCCACCACATACCCCATTACAATCACTGTCCATCAGCATAGTAAGATGCTATAGAATCATAACTTGTCTTCTCTGTATATACTGCCTTTCCCGTGTCCCCACCCTCCTACATTATGTGTGCTAATCGTAATGCCCCCGTTTTTCCCCTTATCCCTCCCTTCCCACCCCTCCTGTCCAGTCCCTTTCCCTTTGGTAACTGTTAATCCATTCTTGGAGTCTGTGATTCTGCTGCTGTTTTGTTCCTTCAGTTTTTGCTTTGTTCTTATACTCCACAGATGACTGAAATCATTTGATACTTGTCTTTCTCCGCCTGGCTTATTTCACTGAGCATAATACCCTCTAGCTTCATTCATGTTGTTGCAAATGGTAACATTTGTTTTCTTCTTATGGCTGAATAATATTCCATTGGTTTGTCTCTTTTCTTAACAGTGTTTTTCAAAGAGCAGAATTTGGATGAAGTCCAGCTTGTCAATTTGTTATGGATTGTCCTTTTAGTGTCAGAGATAAGAAATCTTTGTTTAACCCAGGTCACAAAGATTTTCTTCTATAAGTTTTAATGCTTTAGGTTTTCCATCTAGGTCTGTGATCAATCCTTAGTTCATTTGTGCACATGATATGAAGTGTACAATAGGATCTTTTGTTTTTCATATGAGTGTTCAGGGGTTCCAGCAACATTTGTTTAAGATACCTTTCTAAAAATTGCCTTTGCACCTTTGTCAAAAATCAGTTGACCATATAGGTGTGGGTTTATTTCTGGACTCTGTTTTAGACCATAGATCTAAGTGTCTATCTATCTTTTTGCCAATACCACACTGTCTTGATTATTACTCTAGCTTTATATCACATGTTGAAATCAGGCACTGTGAGTCCTCCAGCTTTGTTCTTCTTCAAAACTGTTTTGACTATTCTAGTTCCTTTGCTTTACCATACCAATTTTTAGAGTCAGCTTGACAATTTCTACAAAAGTCTTTTTGGGATTTGGGTTGTAGTTGCATGGAATCTATGGATCAATCTGGGGAGAACTGACATTGTATTACCTATAACGGCATACCCAAGTTAGCCCAAAATTAAGTAGTTTACAGTATCAAATATTTATTTTCTCACAGATTCTGTGGGTCAGGAATCTGGGTGCAGCTTAGCTGGCTGCCTCTCCTTCCAATCAAGTTGTCAGCCAGGGCTGAGTTGAAGGCTCAACTGAAGGCTCTGATTCAAAACTCATGTGTGGTTGTTTGTAAGATTCAGCTCCTTTTGGGCTGTTGGTTGGAAGCCTCTCTCAGTTCCTTGAGCTGTGGGCCCCTCTCACAGCAGCTCACCACATGGCATCTAGCTTTCCTTAGAGAAGGAGAGTGAGAGAGTGCTCAGAACAAAAGCCACAGACTCTTTGCAACCTAATCTAAGAAGCAGCATCATTTCTGCTGTATTCTACTCACTAGATATGCAAGACTAGGTGTAGCCCACACTCAAGGGGAGGGAGTTACACAAGAGCATGAACACCAGATGGCAGGGATCATCTTAAAGACTCCCTACCACAGATATCTTAATGAGTCTTCAAATTTGTGGAGGTACTATATCATTATTTATTTAGGACTTCTTTGATTTTTTTAATTGATGTTTTATGATTTTCAGCATACAAAATTTGCACATATTTTGTAAGAATTATACCTAAGGATCTCATGTTTCTGCTACTCTTGTAAATAATACTATTTCCTTTTTATTATTATTTTTATTTTATTGAAGTGTAGTTGACACACAATATGAGTTTCAGGTGTACAACATAGTGCTTCAACATTTATATACATTACAAAGTGTTCACCATCTAGCTACCATCTGTCACCATACAAATGTTATTACATAATACAATATTTTTATTAAGGTAATATTGATATACACTCTTATGAAGGTTTCACATGAAAAACAATGTGGTTACTACATTTACGCATATTATCAAGTCCCATACCCCATTGCAGTCACTGACAATCAGTGTAGTAAGATGCCACAGGTTCACTATTTGCCTTCTCTGTGCTACACTGTTTTCCCTGTGACCCCTCATACCATGTGTACTAAACATAATACCCCACAATCCCCATCTCCCTCCCTCCCGACCTGACCCCCCACACTCTTCCCCTTTGGTAACCACTAGTCCCTTCTTGGAGTCTGGAAGTCTGCTGCTATTTTGTTCCTTCAGTTTTGCTTCGTTGTTATACACCACATATGAGGGAGTTCATTTGACACTTGTCTTTCTCCACCTGGCTTATTTCACTGAGCATAATATCCTCCAGCTCCATCCATGTTGTTGCAAATGGTAGGATTTGTTTCTTTCTTATGGCTGAATAATACTCCATTGTGTATATGTACCACCTCTTCTTTATCCATTCATCTACTGATGGACACTTAGGTTGCTTCCATATCTTGGCTATTGTAAATAGTGCTGTGATAAACATAGGGGTGCATATGCCTATTTGAATCTGAGAAGTTGTATTCTTTGGGTAAATTCCAAGGAGTGGGATTCCCAGGTCAAATGGTGTTTCTTTTTTGAGTTTTTTGAGGAACCTCCATATTGCTTTCCACAATGGTTGAACTAGCTTACATTCCCACCAGCAGTGTAGGAGGGATCCCCTTTCTCCACATCCTCACCAGCATTTGTTGTTCTTAGTCTTTTTGCTGCTGGCCATCCTTATTGGTGTGAGGTGACATCTCATTGTGGTTTAAATTTGCATTTCTGTGATGATTAGTGATGTGGAGCATCTTTTCATGTGCCTGTTGGCCATCTGAATTTCTTCTTTGGAGAAGTGTCTGTTAGATCCTCTGCCCATTTTTTAACTGCCTTATTTGTTTTTTGGGTGTTGAGGCGTGTGAGTTCTTTATATATTTTGGATGTTAACCCCATGTTGGATATGTCATTTGCAAATATATTCTTCCATACTGTAGGATGCCTTTTTGTTCTGTTGATGGTGTCCTTTGCCATACAGATTTTTAGTTTGATGTAGTCCCATGTGTTCATTTTTGCTTTTGTTTCCCTTGCTCAAGGAGATGCATACAGGAAGAAATTGCTCATGTTTATATTCAGGAGATTTTTTACTCTGTTGTCTTCTAGGAGTTTTATGTTTTGTGACTTATATCCAGGTGTTTGGCCCATTTCGAGTTTACTTTTGTGTATGGAGTTCAACAATAATCCAGTTTCATTCCCTTGCATGTAGCTGTCCAGTTTTGCCAACACCAGTTGTTGGAGAGGCTGTCATTTCCCCATTCTATGTCCATGGTTCTTTTATCATATATTAATTGACGATATATGGTTGGGTTTATATCTGGGTTCTCTAATCTGTTCCATAGGTCTGTGGTTCTGTAATTGTGCTGGTACCAAACTGTCTTGATTACTGTGACTTTGTAGTAAAGCTTGAAGTTGGGGAGCATAATCCCCCCAGCTTTATTGTTCCTTCTAAGGATTGCTTCGGCTATTTGGGGTCTTTTGTGGTTCCATATGAATTTTAGAACAACTTGCTCTATTTCACTGAAGAATGCTGTTGGTATTTTGATAGGGATTGCATTGAATCTGTAGATTGCTATAGGCAGGATGGCCATTTTGACAATATTAATTCTTCCTATCCATGAGCACGGGATGTATTTCCATTTATTGGTACCTTCTTTAATTTCTCTCATGAATGTCTTGTAGTTTTCAGAGTATAGGTCTTTCACTTCCTTGGTTAGGTTTGCTCCTAGGTATTTTATTCTTTTTGATGCAATTGTGAATGGAATTGTTTTCCTGATTTCTCTTTCTGCTAGATCATCATTAGTGTATAGGAATGCAACAGATTTCTGTGTATTAATTTTGTACCCTGCAACTTTGCTGAATTCAGATATTAGATCTAGTAGTTTTGGGGTGGATTCTTTAGTGCTCTTTATGTACAATATATTATCTGCAAACAGGGACAGTTTAACTTCTTCCTTGCCAATCTGGATGCCATTTATTTCTTTGTGTTGTCTGATTGCTGTGGGTAGGACCTCCAGAACTATGTTGAATAAAAGTGGGGGGAGTGGGCATCCTTGTCTTGTTCCTGATCTTAAAGGAAAAGCTTTCAGCTTCTCACTGTTAAATATAATGTTGGCTGTGGGTTTGTCATATATGGCCTTTATTATGTTGAGGTACTTGCCCTCTATACCCATTTTGGTGACAGATTTTATCATGAATGAATGATGAATTTTGTGAAATGCTTTTTCAGCATCTACAGAGAAGATCACGGTTTTTTTTGTCCTTTTTGTTGATGTGGTAGATGATGTTGATGGATTTTCGAATGTTGTACCATCCTTGCTTCCCTAGGATAAATCCTACTTGATCATGATAGATGATCTTTCTGATGTACTTTTGAATTTGGTTTGCTAATATTTTGTTCAGTATTTGTATCTATGTTCATCAGGGATATTGGTCTGTACTTTTCTTTTTTGTGTGGTGTCTTTGCCTGGTTTTGGTATTAGAGTGATGCTAGCTTCATAGAATTAGTTTGGGAGTATTCCCTCTTCTTCTACTTTTTGGAAAACATTAAGGAGGATGGGTATTAGGTCTTCACTTAATGTTTGATAAAATTCCGCGGTGAAGCCATATGGAATAGGAGTTTTGTTTTTAGGTAATTTTTTTTTGAGAGGGCATCTCTCATATTTATTGATCAAATGGTTGTTAACAACAATAAAATTCTGTATAGGGGACTCAATGCACAGTCATTAATCAACCCCAAGCCTATATCTCAACAGTCTCCAATCTTCTAAGCATAACAAACAAGTTCTTACATGGTGAACAAGGTCTTACACAGTGAATAAGTTCTTACATGGTGAACAGTGCAAGGGCAGTCATATCACAGAAACATTCAGTTTTGATCATGCATCATGAACTATAAACAATCAAGTCAGATATGATTATTCGTTTAATTTTTATACTTGATTTATATGTGAGTCCCACATTTCTCCCTTATTATTATTATTATTTTTTAAATAAAATGCTGAAGTGGTAGGTAGATGCAAGATAAAGGTAGAAAACATAATTTAGTGCTGTAAGAGGGCAAATGTAGATGATCAGGTCTGTGCCTATAGACTAAGTATTAATCCAAGCTAGACCAGGGCAACAAAACATCCACAGATGCAGAAGATTTCTCTCAAAACAGGGGCAGGGGGTGAGGTTCTAAGCCTCGCCTCTGTTGGTCCCCAATTTCTCTCCTGATGGCCCCCCTGCGACTGTGCCTGTCTTAGGTTGTTCCTCCCTTGAGGAATCTTACCCATCTCTGGCTAACCAGTCGTCTTCTGGGGCCATACAGGGAAATGTACAGTTGGTAAGTGAGAGAGAAGCAATAATCTTTGAAAAGGTTAGCTTTTTACTTCTTTGCAGATTTATGCCCTGTGGCTTCTATGCCCAGCATTTGTCTTGAGGTATCTTTACCACTTGGAAGAATTATGATACTCGGTAATTTTCGATATGAGGCACTAATTCTTCTAAAGGGTTGTAATTAGGAAGGAAAAAGAAAAGCTATAGAAGTAGCAGACGGAAGAAAACATGGGAAGATTGATTATTTCTTTGACATATCTTCTTGTAGAGTAACATAAGTATATATAGGTTTTAAACTACTAATTAAATTGCACACATACATTAACATAATAGGAATACAGCTACATAACAAAAGCAGACCTACAATTACCAGCCATATCCAGTGAAACCAAGAAAACCAGTTAGACACCCTAGGCATTTGTGAAAACTTATCAATGATATGATGGATATTGTCTAACTGAATTTGAATAGTTTGAGAAAAATCAGACAAATTAAAACAACACATTCCTGGGAACTGTTCACATCCCATGTGTTCTTTTAACAGTAGATAGTCTGTAGTCGCACGATTTTGGAGCACTGCAAGTTGCACTTCTCCTAATTCTTGGTTGAGTTCCAACAGTATAGATCCAGTCAAATTTGTTGCTTTACTGTATGCACAGGTCAGTTAGATATCTCCTTCTTCATTCCAATGGCAAGTCCAGGAACCGGTGGGATGACTGCAGCTACAACTGCAACAGCGCCAGGATATTTGTTGAAGTTTTTTGATGTTCATCTTCAGGAATGACTCTTACAGAGGATGTTGATGTTGGAAGTTCTTCATATCGTATCTTAATTCGTTTTCTGTGTAGCCAAATTAGGCTTTGATCTTCTGTATAAACACAAACAAACCCTTTGCCCACACTTTGATATGACCATTATACCATTGTGAAGAACCTATTGGAGATCACCACACAGGAACTGCTTTTTTTTTTTTTAAGAGAAAGGAATATTATCAGAAAAATGTACTTCCATAGCTGATCATCTGACACCCTTTAAAAGATCAAAATTAAGGATATGTAAAGCATGCATTAATCGTTGATTTGCAGTTAGTTTTATCCTATCAGGAAGTAATCCCCTTTTTCTTTCTCTTTTTTTTGTTATTATTAGTCTACAATTACATGGAGAATGTTATGTTTACTAGGCTCTCCCCTATACCAAGTCTCCCCCACAAACCCCATTACAGTCACTGTCCGTCAGCATAGCAAAATGTTGTAGAATCACTACTTGTCTTCTCTGTGTTACACAGCCCTCCCCTTTCTCCCACCCCCCACATTATGCATGCTAATCA
Organism: Manis pentadactyla; assembly: GCF_030020395.1. Taxonomy (NCBI): domain Eukaryota; kingdom Metazoa; phylum Chordata; class Mammalia; order Pholidota; family Manidae; genus Manis; species Manis pentadactyla. The sequence continues at coordinate 18,470,888 of NC_080038.1, forward strand.
TAATACCCCCTTTTTTCTTCCCGCCCTTTATCCCTCCCTACCCACCCATCCTCCCCAGTCCCTTTCCCTTTGGTACCTGTTAGTCCATTCTGGGGTTCTGTGATTCTGCTGCTGTTTTGGTCCTTCAGTATTTCCTTTGTTCTTATACTCCACAGATGAGTGAAATCATATGGTATTTCTCTTTCTCCGCTTGGCTTATTTCACTGAGCATAATACCCTCTAGCTCCATCCAAGTTGTTGCAAATGGTAGGATTTGTTTTCTTCTTATGGCTGAATAGTATTCCATTGTGTATATGTACCACATCTTCTATATCAATTCATCTACTGATGGACACTTAGGTTGCTTCCATTTCTCGGCAATTGTAAATAGTGCTGCGATAAACATAGGGGTGCATCTGTCTTTTTCAAACTGGAGTGCTGCATCCTTAGGGTAAATTCCTAGAAGTGGAATTCCTGGGTCAAATGGTAAGTCTATTTTGAGCATTTTGAGGAACCTCCATACTGCTTTCCACAATGGTTAAACTAATTTACATTCCCACCAGCAGTGTAGGAGGGTTCCCCTTTCTCCACAACCTCGCCAACATTTGTTGTTGTTTGTCTTTTGGTTGGTAGCCATCCTTACTGGTGTGAGGTGATATCTCATTGTGGTTTTAATTTGCATTTCTCTGACAATTAGAGATGTGGAGCATCTTTTCATGTGTCTGTTGGCCATCTGAATTTCTTTTTTGGAGGACTGTCTGTTGAGTTCCTCTGCCTATTTTTTAATTGGATTATTTGTTTTTTGTTTGTTGAGGTGGGTGAGCTCTTTATATATTTTGGATGTCAAGCCTTTATCGGATCTGTCATTTACGAATATGTTCTCCCATACTGTAGGGTACCTTTTTGTTCTATTGATGGTGTCTTTTGCTGTACAGAAGCTTTTCAGCTTAATATAGTCCCACTTGTTCATTTTTGCTTTTGCTTTCCTTGCCCGGGGAGATATGTTCATGAAGAAGTTGCTCATGTTTATGTCTAAGAGATTTTTGCCTACGTCTTTTTCTAAGAGTTTTATGTTTTCATGACTTACATTCAGGTCTTTGATCCATTTTGAATTTACTTTTGTGTATGGGGTTAGACAGTGGTCCAGTTTCATTCTCTTACATGTAGCTGTCCAGTTTTGCCAGCACAATCTGTTGAATAGACTGTCATTTCCCCATTGTATGTCCATGGCTCCTTGATCAAATATTAATTGGCCATATATGTTTGGGTTAATGTCTCGAGTCTCTAATCTGTTCCACTGGTCTGTGGCTCTGTTCTTGTGCCAGTACCAAATTGTCTTGATTACTATGGCTTTGTAGTAGAGCTTGAACTTGGGGAGTGAGATCCCCCCCACTTTATTCTTTCTTCTCGGGATTGCTTTGGCTATTCGGGGTCTTTGGTGTTTCCATATGAATTTTTGAACTATTTGTTCCAGTTCATTGAAGAATGTTGCTGGTAATTTGATAGGGATTGCATCAAATCTGTATATTACTTTGGGCAGGATGGCCATTTTGACGATATTAATTCTTCCTAGCCAAGAGCATGGGATGAGTTTCCATTTGTTAGTGTCCTCTTTAATTTCTCTTAAGAATGTCTTATAGTTTTCAGGGTATAGTTCTTTCACTTTTTTGGTTAGGTTTGTTCCTACATATTTTATTCTTTTTTATGCAATTGTGAATGGAATTGTTTTCCTGATTTCTCTTTCTGCTAGATCATCATTAGTGTATAGGAATACAACAGATTTCTGTGTATTAATTTTGTATCCTGCAACTTTCCTGAATTCATATATTAGATCTAGTAGTTTTGGGGTGGATTCTTTTCTGCTCTTTATGTACAATATCATGTTATCTGCAAACAGGGACAGTTTAACTTCTTCTTTACCAATCTGGATTCCTTGTATTTCTTTATTTTGTCTAATTGCCATGGCTAGGACCTCCAGTACTATGTTAAATAACAGTGGGGAGAGTGGGCATCCCTGTCTTGTTTCTGATCTCAGAGGAAAAGCTTTTAGCTTCTCGCCATTCAGTATGATGTTGACTGTGGGTTTATGACATATGGCCTTTATTATGTTGAGGTACTTGCCTTCTATACCCATTTTGCTGAGAGTTTTTATCATGAATGAATGTTGAATTTTGTCAAATGCTTTTTCAGCATCTATGAAGATGATCATGTGGTTTTGTCCTTCTTTTTGTTGATGTGGTGGATAATGTTGATGGATTTTTGAATGTTGTACTATCTTTGCATTCCTGGGATGAATCCCACTTGGTCATGGTGTATGATCCTTTTGATATATTTTTGAATTTGGTTTACTAATATTTTATTGAGTGTTTTTGGATATTGGTCTGTAATTTTCTTTTTTGGTGGGGTCTTTGCCTAGTTTTGGTATTAGGGTGATGTTGGCTTCATAGAATGAGTTTGGGAGTATTCCCCCCTGTTCTATTTTTTGGAAAACTTTAAGGAGAATAGGTATTATGTCTTCTCTGTATGTCTGATAAAATTCTGAGGTTAAGTCCGTCTGGCCCGGGGATTTTGTTCTTGGGTATTTTTTTGATGACCGTTTCAATTTCTTTGCTCGTAATTGGTTTGTTTAACTTTTGTGTTTCTTGCTTGGTCAGTCTTGGAAGGTTGTATTTTTCTAGGAAGTTGTCCATTTCTTCTAGGTTTTCCAGCTTTTTAGCATATAGGTTTTCATAGTAGTCTTTAATAATTCTTTGTATTTCTGTGGAGTCTGTCGTGATTTTTCCATTCTCATTTCTGATTCTGTTGATGTGTGTTCATTCTCTTTTTCTCTTAATAAGTTTGGCTAGAGGCTGATCTATTTTGTTTATTTTCTCAAGGAACCAGCTCTTGGTTTCGTTGATTTTTTCTATTGTTTTATTCTTCTCAGTTTTGTTTATTTCATCTCTAATCTTTATTATGTCCCTCCTTCTGCTGACTTTAGGCGTCATTTGTTCTTCTTTTTCCAGTTTCGATCATTGTGATGTTAGACTATTCATTTGGGATTGTTGTTCCTTCTTTAAGTGTGCCTGGATCGCTATATACTTTCCTCTTAAGACTGCTTTCACTGCGTCCCACAGAAGTTGGGGCTTTGTGTTGTTGATGTCATTTGTTTCCCTATATTCCTTGATCTCTATTTTAATTTGTTCATTGATCCACTGATTATTTAGGAGCATGTTGTTAAGCCTCCATGTATTTGTGAGCCCTTTTGTTTTCTTTATAGTATTTATTTCTACTTTTATACCTTTGTGGTCTGAAAAGTTGGTTGGTAAAATTTCAATCTTTTGGAATTTACTGAGGCTCTTTCTGTGAGCTAGTATGTGGTCTATTCTGGAGAATGTTCCATGTGCACTTGAGAAGAATGTGTTGCCTGTTTCTTTTGGATGTAGAATTCTATAGATGTCTATTAGGCCCATCTGTTCTAGTGTGTTGTTCAGTGCCTCCGTGTCCTTACTTATTTTCTATCCAGTGGAGCTATCCTTCGGGGTGAGTGACATGTTGAAGTCTCCTAAAATGAATGCATTGCATTCTATTTCCTCTTTTAGTTCTGTTAGTATTTGTTTCACATATGCTGGTGCTCCTGTGTTGGGTGCATATACATTTAGAATGGTTATATCCTCTTGTTGGACTGAGCCCTTTGTCATTATGTAGTGTCCTTCTTTATCTCTTGTTACTTTCTTTGTTTTGAAGTCTATTTTGTCTGATACTAGTACTGCAACCCCTGCTTTCTTCTCTCTGTTGTTTGCCTGAAATATGTTTTTCCATCCCTTGACTTTTAGTCTGTGCATGTCTTTCGGTTTGAGGTGAGTTTCTTGTAAGCAGCATATAGATGGGTCTTGCTGTTTTATCCATTCTGTTACTCTGTGTCTTTTGATTGGTGCATTCAGTCCATTTACATTTAGGGTGACTATTGAAAGATATGTACTTATTGCCACTGCAGGCTTTAGATTCGTGGTTGCCAAAGGTTCAAGGTTAGCTTCTTTAGTATCTTACTGCCTAACTTAGCTCACTTATTGAGCTGTTATATACACTGTCTGGAGATTCTTTTCTTCTCTCTCTTCTTATTCCTCCTCCTCCATTCTTTATATGTTGGTTGTTTTATTCTGTGCTCTTTCGCATTTCCTTTAACTGCTTTTAGTGGGTAGTTGATTTTATTTTTTGCCTTTAGTTAGTTTTTGGTTGGTCTGCTTTCTTTGCTGTGATTTTATTTTCTCTGGTTTCATCTGTTTAGTCTTAGGAGTGCTCCCATCTAGAACATTCCCTCTAAAATACCCTGTAGAGGTCGTTTGTGGGAAGCAAATTCCCTCAACTTTTGCTTGTCTGGGAATTGTTTAATCTGTCCTTCATATTTAAATGATAATCGTGCTGGATACAGTATCCTTGGTTCAAGGCCCTTCTGTTTCATTGCATTAAATATATCATGCCATTCTCTTCTGGCCTGTAAGATTTCTGTCGAGAAGTCTGATGTTAGCCTGATGGGTTTTCCTTTATAGGTGAACTTTTTCTCTCTAGCTGCCTTTAAAACTCTTTCCTTGTCCTTGATCTTTGCCATTTTAATTATTATGTGTCTTGGTGTTGTCCTCCTTGGATCCTTTCTGTCGGGAGTTCTGTGTATTTCCGTGGTCTGTTTGATTATTTCTTCCCCCAGTTTGGGGAAGTTTTCAGCAATTATTTCTTCCAAGACACTTTCTATCCCTTTTTCTCTCTCTTCTTCTTCTGGTACCCCAATAATACGGATATTGTTCCTTTTGGATTGGTCACACAGTTCTCTTAATATTGTTTCATTCCTGGAGATCCTTTTATCTCTCTCTGTGTCAGCTTCTATGCGTTCCTGTTCTCTGGTTTCTATTCCATCAATGGCCTCTTGCATCTTATCCATTCTGTGTATAAATCCTTCCAGAGTTTGTTTCACTTCTGTAATCTCCTTCCTGGCATCTGTGATCTCCCTCCGGACTTCATCCCTTAGCTCTTGCATATTTCTCTGCATCTCTGTCAGCATGTTTATGATTTTCATTGTGAATTCTTTTTCAGGAAGACTGGTTAGGTCTGTCTCCTTCTCTGGTGTTGTCTCTGTGATCTTGGTTTGCCTGTAATTTTGTCTTTTCATGGTGATAGAGATAGTTTGCAGAGCTGGGACGAGTGACGGCTGGAAGAACTTCCCTTCTTGTTGGTTTGTGGCCTTTCTCTCCTGGGAGAACAGCGACCTCTAGTGGCTTGTTCTGGGCAGCTGCGTGCAGAAAGGGCTTCTGATTCTTGCCAGGCTGCTATGGAGTTTATCTCCAATGTCACTGTGGGCATGGCCTGCCTCGGGCTGCTGCCCCGAAATGGTGGAGCCGTGTTGGAGGGGGAACAGCCGGGAGGCTTTTTATCTCTGTGAGGGGCCTCCGTGCTCCCTGCTGCCCAGGGGGTTAGAGTGCCCAGAGATCCCCAGATTCCCTGCTGCTGGACTAAATGTCCCAGGACCCTTCCGTCGGGCCGTGAGGTCCCTGTCCCTTTAAGACTTCCAAAAAGCACTCGCTTTTCTTTGTCCCGCATGCAACGTCTGCAGGGACCCGCTCACAGGTCTTACTATCCCGTTTCCCTAGTTTCCAGCACCCCACACATGCACTGTGTCTGCGCTCTGGTGCGGATGGCTGGGACTGAGTGTTCAGCAGTCCTGGGCTCCCTCTCCCTCCCTGCTCTGACTCCTCTCCTCCCGCTGGGAGCTGGGGTGAGGGGCGCTTGTGTCCCGCCGGGCCGCAGCTTGTATCTTACCCCCTTTGTGAGGCGCTGGGTTCTCGCAGGTGTGGATGTGGTCTGACTGTTGTCCTGTGTCTTCTGGTCTCTCTTTTAGGAAGAGTTTTCTTTTCTTTGTTGTATTTTCAAAAATATATGTGGTTTTGGGATGAGATTTCTGCTGCTCTACTCATGCCGCCATCTTGGCTCTGCCTCTTCTTAGGTAATTTTTTGATTACCAAGTCAATTTCATTGGTTTTAATTGGTCTGTTCTGATTTTCTGTTTCTTTCTGTGTCACCTTGGAAGGTTGCATTTTTCTAGAAAGTTGTCCATTTCCTCTAGGTCATCCAGTTTTTTAGCATATAATTTTTCATAGTGTTGTCTAATAATTATTTGTATTTCTGTGGTGTTTGTAGCGATTTTTCCTTTATCATTTCTGGTTCTGTTTATGTGTGTAGGGTAGACTCTCTTTTTCTCCTGATAAGTCTGGCTAGGGGTTTATCTATTTTGTTAATTTTCTCAAAGAACCAGCTCTTGCTTTCATTGATTCTTTCAATTGTTTTATTCTTCTCGATTTTATTTATTTCTGCTCTAGTCTTTATTATGTCCCTCCTCCTTTTGACTTTGGGTCTCATTTCTTCTTTTTCTAGTTTCATTAATTGTGAGTTTAGACTGTTCATATGGGATTGTTCTTCTTTCCTGAGGTAGGCCTGTATTGCAATATACTTCCCTCTTAGCACAGCCTTCGCTGCATCCCACAGATTTTTGCGGTGTTGATTTATTGTTGTTATTTGTCTCCATATATTGCTTGATCTCTGTTTTTATTTGGTCATTGATCCATTCTTTATTTGTGAAGCCTCCATATGTGTGTGGGATTTCTCATTTTCTTTGCATAATTTATTTTTAGTTTCATACCTTTGTGGTCTGAGAAACTGGTTGGTACAATTTCAATCTTTTTGAATTTACTGAGGCTGTTTTTGTGTCCTAGTATATGATCTATTCTTGAAAATGTTCGATGTGCCCTTGAGAAGAATGTGTATTCTGCTGCTTTTGGGTGTAGAGTTCTGTAGATGTCTGTTAGGTCCATCTGTTCTAATGCTTTGTTCAGTGCCTCTGTGTCCTTACTTATTTTCTGCCTGGTTGATCTGTCCTTTGGAGTGCATGGAGTGTTGAAGTCTCCTAGAATGAATGCATTGCATTCTATTTCCCCTTTTAATTCTGTTATTATTAGTTTCACATATGTAGGTGCTCCTGTGTTGGGTGCATAGATATTTATAATGGTTATATCTTCTTGTTGGATTGTCCCCTTCCTTTATCATTATGTAATGTCCTTGCCTCTTGTGACTTTCTTTGTTTTGAAGCCTATTTTGTCTGATACTAGTACTGCAACTCCTTTTTTGTCCCTGTGAGTTGCTTGAAATATATATTTCCATCCCTTCACTTTTAGTCTGCGTATGTCTTTCAGTTTGAAGTGAGTCTCTTGTAGGCAGCAATATAGATGGGTCTTGTTTTTTTATCCATTTAGTGACTCTGTGTCTTTTGATTGGTGCATTCAGTCCATTTACATTTAGGGTGATTATCAATAGGTATTTACTTATTGCCATTGCAGGCTTTAGATTCGTGGTTACCAAAGTTTCAAGGGTAATTTCTTTACGATCTAAGAGTCTAACTTGACTCACTTAGTATGCTATTACAAACACAGTCTAAAGGTTTTTTTTTTCTCCTCCTTTCTCTTCTTCCTCCATTCTTTATATATTTGGTATCATGTTCTGTACTCTTTGTCTATCCCTTGACTGACTTTGGTGGTATTTTATTTAATTGTGCATTTGCTTAGTAATTGGCTGTTCTACTTTCTTTACTGTGGTTTTATTACCTCTGGTGACAGGTTTTTAGCCTTAGGAACACTTCCATCTATAGTAGTCCCTCCAAAATACACTGTAGAGAGGGTTTGTGAGAGGTAAATTCTCTCAGCTTTTGCTTATTTGGAAATTGTTTAATCCCTCCTTCAAATTTAAATGATAATCTTGCCAGATAAAGTAATCTTGGTTCCAGGCCCTTCTGCTTCATTGCATTAAATACATCATGCCACTCCCTTCTGGCCTGTAAGGTTTGTGCTGAGAAGTCTGATGTTAGCCTGATGGGCTTTCCTTTGTATGTGATCTTATTTCTCTTTCTCGCTGCTTTTCATAGTCTCTCCTTATCCTTGATCTTTGCCATTTTAATTATTATATGTCTTGGTATTGTCTTCCTTGGGTCCCTTGTGTTGGGAGATCTGTGCACCTCCATGGCCTGAGAAACTATCTCCTGTCCCCAGATTGGGGAATTTTTCAGCAGTTATCTCCTCAAAGACACTTTCTATCTCTTTTTCTCTCTTCTTCTTCTTCTGGTAGCACTATAATGCAAATATTGTTCTGTTTGGATTGGTCACACAGTTCTGTCAGTATTCTTTCATTCTTAGAGATCCTTTTTTCTCTCTGTGCCTCAGCTTCTTTTTATTCCTCTTCTCTAATTTCTATTTCATTTAGTGTCTCCTCCACCATAACTAACCTGATTTTAAAACCTTCCATTTTATGTTTCATTTCTGATACTGTGTTCCATAATGATTGGATCTCCAACCAGACTTCATTCTGAGTTCTTGAATATTTTTCTGTACCTCCATGTTCTTGTTAATGATTTTTATTTTGAAATATCTTTCAGGAAGATTCATGAGATCAATTTCATTTGAATCTTTCACTGGTGTATTCATAATTTTGCTTTGAATCAGTTTCCTTTGATGTTTCATATTTTTATGTGGCACCTTCTAGTGCCCAAAAGCTCTACTCTCTGGACCTGCTCAGCCCCTGGAGCAATGTTGGGGGTCACAGGGGAGCGGTTTTTTTTGCCTGGGGGGAGGAAATAGCTGTTTTCTGCTTCCTGGCTGCTATACCTGTCTCCACTGCCAGAATCAGTGGGCCAAGCACACAGGTATACACCTCTATGCTTTGTGTTTGTAGCTGATGTAGGCGAGGCTTCTGTCTGGCTGGCCTAATGCCAGGGTAGGGTTTGCTGGTTTGTGAGCCAGGTGGTGCTGGCCAGGAGGAAGTTGCAGCAGGTTGTGTGTCATGGAGGGGGGCCTTGAAACTGCATAGCCAGCCAGGGGCCTGGAATGCCTGAAGCTCCTGAAAGTTTCCAACCTGCTGGGCAGAGTGCACCCGGACAATTTTGTCTACCTATTGTTTCTCCTGAGCAGTAAGCCCTGTGCAATCCTTGCCGCTTTAGCAGCCCTCTCACTCTTAGGAAGTCTTTCAGTCTGCCCACCTTTCTTTTGTCCCAGAGCAGCTGGATATGGATCCCTGTTTTCCACAAGCAGCTGGAATCTCAGTCTCTCCAGGTGTTCTGCCTGTCTTAGTTTTTCCAACCCCCCTAATCATGAGAGCTCCATGAAATGTAGGTTTCTGCTCCCAGAGCCCATCTCCAGAGCTGGGTGTTCAGCAGTCCCAGGCCTCCACTCCCTCCTGGCTCTGTTTCTCTTCCTCCCTCTGGTGAGCTGGGGTGGGGGAAGGGCTTGGGTCCTGCCAGAGCATGGCTTTGGTAAGTTACCCTGTTCTGTGAGGTTTATTCTTTTCTCCAGGTGTATTAAGTCTGGCGCAGCCTTCTTTCCTGTTGCTCTTTCAGGATTAGTTGTATTAATTATATTTTCATATTATATGCAGTTTTAGGAGGAAGCTTCTGTCTCACCTCTCAGGGTACCATCTTTAATCCAATCTCCCATAATACAATATTATTAACTCTACTTGGAACATATATTAGACCCTCTCTATGCTTGGTAATCAATATTTTCTGTCATTCTTTTTGCCCTATATTGGTAATTTATTTAGATCTTCTAATTCTCTACTTTTCTATCTGCTTTAAATTTCTACTTTATTATATTTTTATTGTATAAACTACTTGATTTTCTTTCAAATCTACCCATCAGTCTTGATGGTCTGTATGCCCTTATTCTATTAACTGATTAACTGTATCTTTAATTCTTTATATACAACTAACCTCAGTATTTTATATTCTGTATCTGAATTCCCACCATCTGTGTATTTGTAGGCATGTGTGTGTGTGCCTGATTCTGAAATTTGATGTTTATGTTGACCTTCATTGATTTAGTAATTTATTTTTTTATTCTGAATTTGTAACTTTACGGTAATTTTTTTTTTTAAGTCTAGAGAAGTTTCCTCCAAAGAAAAAATATTTTTCTTCTGGCAGTTTTCTGTGGGCACTACCAAGGATCACTCTGAACTCTGTTTTAGGCATAGGATTTATTTGGAACCACAGCGATTTAGGTTTGCATCACCCATGTGAGTGCACTTGTACTTGGCCCTTCCCATGGAGTTTACTTCCTCCAGCTCCATCTGCAGGGTGGGCGTTTTCCAGTTAAATTTCTTGAGGCTGTTGCTCTTTGGCTCTCCTGCCTTTATGCAAGGGTCTCCAACCTGACCCTTTATGCACCTTGGGCTCTAGGCTTTGTCTCTGGGGTCTGACAGCAATGGCTCATTAAAACGTGGCTTTTGGCCATCAGGAATCAGCAGATACCTCCAGAGCAAGTGTAGTCTCTAGTTGTTGGGGATTTGTACTTTCCTACAATTTCTGCCCCACACCCCAGGAATTCCCTTACTTTCCCACCACTACTCTACACATTAAAATGTTAAGGCTTCTTTTTTTTTTTTGGTGTTTAATGTGCCCTGAACTGGAAGGAGTTTCTCTGAACCTCTAGTCTAGCATATTGTTGGAAACACAAGTCCTACTGTTAAAATATTAGTCTCTTCCTTTGCAGTTACTTTTTCCATGTAGATGTATAAACTCTGTATAAGAAAATACCATGCATACTGCTTTATAACCTGTTATATCATTTAGCAATATATTTTGCTCATCTTTTTATGTGAATAAATGTGTCAGTGGTGTTATGGGTGGGGTTCCCCAGGAAACAGACTCTGAGAGAGAGATTTGAATGCAGGAGGTTTATTAGGGAGTGCTCTTAAGGTCAACACCATCGAGTTTGATATCAATCTGGGTGATGGTTACATGAGGGTATACACATGTCAGAATTCATCGCAATGTATATACTGTTGATCACCATGTTGTATACTTGCAACCAATATAATATTGTATATCAACTATACTTAAATTTAAAAAATCAACAACAAAAAGACAAAGAAAAAAGGAAAGAAACTCCATACCTATTAAGTTGTCACATGGCATTTTCCCTCTCCAGCAGCACCTGGCAACCACTGTCTACAGTTTAAATGGGTTTCTTTATTCTAAATATTTCATATAAAATAAATCACACAACGTGGAAAAAATTCATCAAGCTGTACTCTAAGATTTGTGCATTTTATTGTATGTACCTCAATGTAAAAAATAAAATAAAACAGCAAAACAAACAAAGCACCATCGGGGAAGGGAATCAAGTGGGATTAGGCAGAAGGGGATATTAGGCAACAGTGCAGCAATCACAAGGGCTGTAGGTCTGGAGCAGGGAGGGCCCGGCAGAGCTGTCCCAAACTGAAAACAGAAGGCTGGGTCTTTATACTCCTGTGGAGTTTGATGTGGGTGCCTCCTGGGAAGGGGATGTGACATTGAGCAAGGTAGCTAACTTCAACTGAGTGCCATTCCTGGAGATGAAAATGGTCAGACTGTAGCCCTCCTGGTACCTGGAAATCCTGATGGGCGATGTGGTATTTGCTGCAGTGAGGGACACTCTGTGGTCCAAATAACAGAAAACCCAGCCAATTCTTGCTTAACAAATAGCTTTTCTCACTTCGTGTAAGGCCTGCCATAGATTATTGTTGGCATCAACAGCATCTCTCCCTTTTGTTAGGAAAGCAAAAAACTTTTCAAAGCCCCCAGTAGACTTCTCCTTACATTTCATTGGCCAAAACTGGATCACATGGCCTCTCCTAGGTGCAAGGGAAGCTGGGAAAATGGGAACAGGAGTGTCATGATTTTGTACCTACAGCAGTGAACATTGCTGCCCTGAACAGTACCTGGGTTCTGTTAGTATAAAAGAAGAAGGTAAAGGATTTTAGACATGCAACTAACAGACCCTTCCACAAATAGACCTCTACAAAATTATCTGGAATAATTGGATATGGATATAACTTGCTGAAACAGCCCATACCACTGGATGTTTTGATTGTTTCCATTTTGCTATTATCCACTGTGCTACAATAAACAGGCTTGCCTGTCCATATCTTCAATTATTTGCTCAGGATGAAATGCCAAATATGTCATTTCTGGGCCTAGAGAGTATACTTTTTTAAGGACTTTGATACAGATTATCAAGATGTACCAGAAAAAAGTTCTACAAACTTCTGTTTCCATGAGCAGTGAATGAAGAGGCTTGTTCCCTTAGATCCTTACTGACACTGGATATTAACATTCTTATTTATTTTCATCACACTTATATTATTTAAAAATACCTTGTTTTGATTTGCATTTTTTATTACCTTTTGATTCATCATATTTATTCATTTTTTGAATTGTGGTCCCAAAATAGGGTTTGTGTGGTTTTCAGAAAGCATTTTCAAAGTTACTGAGATATACTTAGCATTTTGCTATTGTCCTATAAAGGTTAATCATAGCAGATCTGCTGTGAACCTGAGCTGTTTGTTTAAATGAAAGCTCCTGCTTGACACTGACTCCCAGTCAAAGCATGGAACATTGATGTATAGTGTCTCTATGCAACCATGAGTCCAAAGAGCTTAGGGAAGTTGGACCCAGCTCATCAGCATTGTTTATTAATAACAAGGCAATTGAAGAATTGCATCTGGTCTTGGTGTGAGCCTCCTCTGCCCCCGCCCCTGGGTTTTGCTGGTTCTGCAGCAGAGATATGCTTAGCTGACCAGCAAAATAAAAACCACCTCGGCAAGGACTTCATTTTAGTCTCCCTGGTTCTGAAGCGTTTTGTGCACACAACAGTGGTTCCTGATCTACAAGGCATCTGGCCTGGCCCTTACAGAAAGAGCATGATATGAGCCCCACCTGGCCTCTCCAGATCCCTGCTGTGAGTCATATGCTGTTATGTATATATTCTGACTTTCACACTCTCGCTATAGAATGAACTGTACAATTTGTAAGCTTTGCCATTTTGGGTCCTGTGAGTCTTCTTCAGCAATTGGACCCTGTTTAAGCCCCACTGTTAGTGCAGCTATGCATTCAGTTTTTACACGGTTTCCGTGGGCACTAGGGAAAAAGGTCTATTGTCTACTGTTTCTTTCCAGGAAGCTGTTAAATAAGACATTACTTTTATCATTAAATGAGTCTCTATCCTTCATATTTTGTTCTTATGCATTTCAATGACATTTCATTCAGTTTTTTCTTTCAAATTCTATTAAGTGAATATTTTGATCTTTGGTTTCCCTTCATTCACGTCTGTTTTTCGTATTTTCCTCATTCTCTTACATTGATCTTTTTGTGCCATTGTGCAATTCCTTTAAATAACATAGAATTGATTTTCAAAAAATCTACTCTGGGAAATCTTACTTTTAAATATGGGAGTAGGTTCCATTTGTAGTTATCATTGTAATGAATACATTTAGTTGATTGTTTCATCTTTTTTTATGCTATTTCCTTTGTTTTATGATTTGTTTTTCTCTTATGAATATTTTCTTTGCTTTTATCTTCTTCATTGCTCTGGAAGGCACATACACTTCTTTTAGGACTATGGGGTATAACCTTTAAACACTCTGTAGGTCTAGAAAAGGACACATGTAAGTTGTTTTGATATCAATAAAGCTATAGGTTGTCTACAGGGTCAAGGCAAAAGGACTCAGGAGCCAACTTAAAGTTCTCACTAGCCACGGTTGGGATAATTTGAGCATCAGTAAAGATAACTGTGGCAGATTGAAACACACTGAATAAATTTGAATCAGTGAGTTCATACTACCAAAACACTGTTACTGTTTACACTTTTTAACAAAAACCTTATTGTTTCCCTTTAGAGCAATTTATGGCACAGCTATATTTGGAGAACTGTTAAATAAAATATTCAAGCAGGACAATAATTTAAAAAATTCTGTGGCCTATATTTCTTAAATTATCAGTATTTTTATGTGAAATGATAATCTTTTAGTTCCTCCTGAATCAGCCAAACAGAGCTCACTTTTACTTTCCTCCATCTTCTCTTTGTTAATAAAATCTTAGATGCAGACAAATCATAAAGACTTTCAAAACTACTTTTATCATTTTCACAATTTTCTCATTTTTGAACTCTGTGTTTTTGCTCTCTTGTTATTGTGGTGTATATTTTTATTAACTGTCTTTCAAAACATTGGTGTTGGTGAGTTGCCTTTGAACCCTGGCCCTACGGGAGAGCACTGCACAGCATGGGCTCCGGAGGTAAGACTGTCTAGTTGCCATCTGGCTCTTAGATAAGTTACCTAACCTCTCAGTTTTCTCATCTGTAAACTGAGGAAAATAAGAATTCATGTCTTACAGCATTGTTCATAGAGTGAGTGACTCAATATATATGAAGCACTTAGAACAGCACCTTTCACACGGTGTGTGTTTAATATTTGTTAGCTATTATTGTGAAAGACAATTTGGCAGAGCGTACAAATCTTCAGTTACAAACCTTTCCCCAAATAGTGTAGCGGTTGTTCTCTCTTCTTCTGAAAGCTGATGGCTGCAGAGAAGTCTGCAACCAAACTGACTTGTCTTACAGCATGGTAAGCTCTGGTCAGACCGCCGGGGTGTGTATCCTGGCTTTTCAACTTACACTAGCTGTGTGGCCTTGGGCGAGGTACTTGACCTCTCTAATCCTTGTGGTCATCATCTGTAAAGTCAGGCGACTCACAGACCTCCCTGTTGTGGGCCAAACCATCTTTCCTCTCTTTCATTTGTTGCTTTTTTTCTCACTCCAACCTTGCCATTCCAGTGGGACTTCTAATCATAGCACCCTCGGCCCCTGGCCAGTGACCTTACCCCTCCCTCTTGGCCACTGGGATGGCTCCAAAGGCGAGCACAAGGCATGAAGACGACTGGAGTCCGTCTGTGGTGAACCCAGACGAGAGACTCTGTCTTTTTCTTCTGGGGTCACTGAGCGAGGCTGCTGGGGGCCAGAGCTGCATGTGCCACGTGGACGAAGCCTGTCTGCTGCCACACCGTGCGGAGAGAGCCGAGGGAGCTGGCGAGCAAAGGGCTCACGACAAAATCGCTCCAGCTCCCGATAGCAGTCATCCCGAAGGCCAGCATCACCACCTGACTGGAACGCTATGAGGGCTGAAGGAGAGAACTCACGGGAAGCACCAAGCAGTGTACAGAACACAAGGTGAGCCCTCAGTGACAGATCGTTTCTCCTGCCTGCCGAAGCACGGGGCTTTGCCCCTTGTCGTTGAAATGGTTGCAAATGTGTGTGTGTGTGTGTAGGTAGCTTATTTTCCCTGAAACGAGGTGAGTTCTGTCCGTCTGCAGACCAGATCTTCCTTAAGCTTAGGAAAGTCTTTTTCTAACAGATCTTTCGTCACGGCCCCCCTTGGCTGGGAACGGCCAGTACCTGTATGTAGGTGTTCAGAGTCATCTCCGAATCTATCGTCTCTCTCATCGTATTCTCACGCCCCCACCTCTGAATGTTGAGGGCCTGGGGGTGTGGATGATGGTATTAATCCCAACAGGGTTGACTCCTTGTTCTTCTCCCCTCCATCGAGGCCCTAGAAGGCCCAGGGGGGGACGTGGGCCACTGGCTGCCACAAGCCCACCCCTGAGGGTTTCTGAGGGGATGAGTTTCTGCCGGTTCCCCATCCTATTGCCTTCCTGGCAGCAGTGCTGGCAGGTGTTTGTGACCCACGACATCTCGGTGACACACTTCAGGCAAAGTCAGCGGGAAGAGCAACAGGTGTGCAGGACCCTAGACGTTCCCACTGCCCAGCCCTGCAGCAAAGGCCTCGTCCTGGAGCTTGTTGGAAATGCAGACTCTCAGGCCGCACCCTGGACCCGCTGCATCAGCAGGAGCATGTTCACAACGTCCCGCGCATTTGTGTGAACATCACTGTTTGAGAAGCTCTGCTCCAGAGCCTGGGCTCAGTTTAACCTTTCTATTCACAGTCCTTTTTTTTTTTTGTCTATTCACAGAGCCATTCTAGGTGCTGCTTCTTGGGAAGCCAAAACCTTCCCCAATGCCTCACCAGACCAGATCATGTAATGCTCTGAGGTTTTAATTCTTCATGTTCATGTGAATTTCCCCTCAGTATGAAGTTATTGCTGTAAGTGGGGGCTCCACTGCCAGCGCTCCTAGGAGTCTTACATGCACAGTTCACAGTACGGAAGCTTCAAGTCCACTTGGTCATTCTTGGCCATGTTCCCAGCTTGCCTCACCTTTGCAAGAATCCTAAAACTTGCCATAATTGTGTCAGCAGCTTCTGTTTTATTCTTCTCTCCATAAGAGCTCAGTGAATTGAATACTTTCTGTTCAGTTGAGAAACAACTCAATTTCTTTCCACCCTCTAACCTCGGTATATTTTTCTTTCTCCAATATTGGATCAGTCTTGCTCACCCAACAATAACAAAATATCATCACTGACATGGTTAATTCCATTTTATTCTCACCAGAACTCCATGAGGTAGGTTTGAATATTCCCATTTTGAGGATGAGGAAACTCAGACTGGAGTCATCAGTGGGAATTGGTACCTTTCTCTTCCTCTTTAGGAGACTTACCATTCTCAAGGCAAAATATTTGATTTATGATGGGACACAGAGATTCATTATACTGTTTTGTCTACTCTTCTGTATCTTTGAATATTTCCATTAAGGAAAAGGTACATAAAACCAAAATAAGTAAGTACTATCTGTAATAGTGGATGACTGCCCAGTGTATCTCTGCAGTTCTGACCTCTCTTTTGGAGTTTCACCCAGATTTATATATCCAGTGACATTTGGACTTCTTCATTCTTGAACACCCCACAAGCATCTGAAACCTAATGGGGCCTGTACCTGCACTCCCGCTACTCCCTCCCCAAATCGCTCTTCTACCCATCTTTCCCGTGGAATTAATGGCATCATCACATGCCCTGTGTTCAAGATGGACCCAGCTGTTCTTTGGGACCGTCCCTTCTCCAGTATGTCCTATACCCAATCCATCGCCAAGTTCTGCCAGTCGTAACCTTCAGAGCATCTTAACTCCATGCACTTCTCTGTCTGCCATGCCAACCACCACCATTGTCCAAGGCATTGTTACCCTTCTCACTGACCTGGCTCCCTCAGTGAGCTTTCCAATGTCATCCTTACCCCTCTTCAGGGACCAGACAACCTTTTAAAACATAAATCACATCAACCAACTAGTTAGAAGCCTTTAATGACCTCACATTCCCTTAGAAGCGAATACAAACTTCTCACCAAGCCTTAGGCAGCCTGGGGGCATCTGGCCCTAATACCTCTCCTGGCACAGCTTGAACCACACTTTGCCTTCCTCGCTGTGATCAGATGCCTGGGTCCCTCTTTCAGCCACTCTGCTACCTCACATGCTTTCCTGCCACAGGGCTACATACCCTACCCATTCTCACATTTTTGGTTTTCTCTTACTCATCCTTTATATTTCCAGTTATATGTTTCTTCTTTAGAGAGGCCTTCCCTAACCACCCAGTCAGAATGAGCTTCTCCCAGGTAGTCTTTACAGGGCCAGTTTTCAGTTGCAGTAACTGTCACAATTTGAAATTACATGCTAATTTATTTGGGGGTTTCATGGCTGCCTCTCACACTTGAAGGATAGTTAATGTGAGGGCGCACCTTTAGATGGAGCCCCCAGAAGTGACAGACACATAGTAGGTGTGCACAAAGCATGTAGTGAAGAACTGAATCTCTCATTTTCATCTGTATTCTGGGAAAGCCTCTGAAGGAAGTCTTTCACATCAGCAGGTGAATTTTCTACAATATCCTTTCTATTCTTTACTGACCACATTTGGATTTTAATTCTGCTGTTGCCTTTGGAATTTTCTTAGTCTTTGAGTCAACTGCATTTTCAACTTTTGCTCTTCATCTACCTATGACCTTTGGCTTCTCGTGCACAGAGGTTATGATTATTTGCAGTCTTTTGAAGATGCCAAATAGTTTTGTTCTTCTGGCTCTGAAAGCCAGTAATTTTCCAGGAGTACCCTTTCTCTGAGTCTTCAAATACCTCTTTTATCCCCTAATCTGTTTATAGACCCCAGTTTGGTTTTTCTCTTAATTCATACACAAATAAGGGAAGAATCTTCCAGATTCAGTGTGTCAATCGAACGTGGGGGTTGCATTTAGTCTCAATTTTTATCATTTGGGTAGTTCTACCCCCTTGATAAATCTGCAGCTGGAAAGTGGGTGCACTGACAGGCACAGCTTCTGGGCCACTGTTCAACTTCTAATAGGCCTTTTCTCAGTGTAGCTCTTTGTACTCTGGTGGTTATTGCCCTCCTGTGCTCCTCTCCTCTGTACTGGAAGCTGGAAGCAGTAAGTGAAACAATTCTTCCTATGACTATGGCCACCTACAGTGAGTAATGGGGGAGGCTACACTTTAAACCACTGCCAGTCCGCTGGCACTTCCTGCCTAGCTGATTAGTAGGTTCTTCTTTCTCAATGTAAAAATGTAAAAAGACAGTGGGTAGACTGGGAGCAGGGGCTGTGGGACCAGAAGGGACTAGGGGGCTAGAGGTAGGAGACAGGTTTCAAGGGAAGGGGCAAAACTCAGCAACAAAACCACCTGTCTGACATTATAGCTCTTTGGGATCAAGAGAAATGAAAGCCCAGTCTTCTGACTAGTAAAGGCCCAAATTTCTGAATCAGAACACAGTTGGCAGAGCAATGTACCTTAAAAAATAAATCTTTCTCCAGTTCTGTTTCATGAAGGGAAACCTGAGTATTCCATAAGGTGAAATATGGATGTTTTTCTCAGTCTAATTCCATTTGCCTTAAAATTATTTTCAAGGCTGCTCAAAATTTTATATTGTTGGTCAACCTCTCATTATTTTAATGGATTTTTATTCTTTTCATGTAAGGTCATGGGATATTTTAGTGAAAAGCTGTGAGGAGCATCACCAGAGGGCTGTAAGATCCAATTTTTCTCTTATCCTCTTTCAACAAAGAAATTTGCAGATCCACAGAATATTCATGAATGATTTTTTTTTTTTTTGCTTAACATCTGCTCCCATAGCTCTGTCAGTGAGGAATTCATCATTCCCAAAGCATTCCATATGCCTTTCCACTCTGCATTTACCCATGCAATTTCCCCTGGCACAAATCCTCTTCATTTTTTGGCCTCTAGCAACTCAAGAACAGGATGTTTCGATCCTCCTCTTGTTTTGGGCCTGGGGACACTGACTCCATGTTTTTGAGTACAAACAAACATTCTAATCAGAATCATGCCAACATTGATGAAATTTTATGAAGAACATATTTCCTGAGCAATACTCAATTTAATTCCTTGATATCAATTTTCTATATAATGCAGATAAAGTATTTCTAGTGTTCATTTGCTTTGATTTTACTATTTTTTTTTCATCTGGAAAATTTTTTCATAAGAATATCACCGTGAAGATTTGTCCAAATAAAAAAAATTTTAATTTTACCCTCTTACAAGTGATTTTTACCTTTATGACAATTGTCTACCAATTGCCCATGTTGCAGATTTTGTGGGCCTAAACTCTGTCAAGACAGCGATTCCTCAGATCATTTTAAGTCAGTAGCAAAAGGAGCAGATAGCTGTGGAGGCCCACCCTTACCCCTCTGGCACTTGCCCTGCAGCACACAAGAATGGTGGTTGGCTTCAGAGTATAAACACCTGCAACTCCCCACCTGAGGGCTTTCTCTCAGCTGGACCCCTTGGGCCAGAAGTGCTGGGGAGTTAACGTGCCTGAGAACAGCCCTAAGCCAATGATAGAGGGCAGTTGGAGGATAAATAGCCCAGATTCCCCATCCTCTGGTGGGATGAGTCTGAAGTAAGTTCTACAGTTTTTCCCAGTTCCCCAGGGAGGGAGAGCAGTGGACCTCAGTCACACCCAGTGGAAAACTGCTTGATGATGTGCCCTTTGCTGGCTCATCCTCATCCCTCTTACTTTCTCCACCCCTACTGATGCTTTCTGTGATGATCTCCCAAATAAATCACTGGTATTCTCATTCTCATCTTGCAGTGGGCATCCAGGGAACCCAATTTCACACTACAAAGGTCATTGCATAAAGTTTTTGCCATTATCAGTTTTATTGTGTTGATTATTTTTACAGTCTGAATTTTCCATGGTCATTCTTTCAAGTTCTCAGAGTTAAACATTTGTTAACGAGTTAAAATGGGTCTTTAGCCATTATTTTCTTTTGAAACAAATTTTACTAGGTACTATTTTATGTTGATTATTTCTACCAGTATGAGAATCTCCTTAAGTAGAAGCCTGATAGATTGAGTCTGGGTGCATGCGTGGGTCAGAACTTTCTGCCTCATGTGACCTTCTGGGTCTTTTTTTACACATCCTTTCTTGAAAACCCTGTTCTATATTCTCCACTTAGAGAACTCCTACTTAATCTCCATGACCAAGTAGAAAGGCCAATTCCTCCATGAACCTTTTCCTGATCCTCACCAGTAGTAACTTTGAGCTCCCTTAGCATCCTTTTCCCTCTATTTAGCACCTTTTCTTGCCTAAGGTGATTTTTTGTTGTTTCCTCATTAGATTGAGAACAGAGTGGATCTTGTTTTTTTCACTCCCACCTAACTTTGCTCTAGAACACATAGCAGGTATTCTACAAATGTTGAATGTGTTTCCATTATAGAAGATGGAACCTTACAAAGAAATTTCTCATTCCCCAGATCCAAGGAGAATGTTGTTAACTTTTGAATAGGGTTTCTTTTGAGTCTATAATGTATACCATGCCTTTCTCAATAGCTTTATCAGCTTGTCCTCTCAAATATATTTGATTTGTAGTCATTTTACTTCATCAGTATAATTCCCATCACTTTCGTTTTCTCTAAATTCTTTTATATTTGCTTTTCACATTTAATGAAATTTGATATGATTTTTTAAAAAATCACCCCAATAATTAAAGATACCTAGTCATGTTTGGATTAGTATACTGAAGTGTGACAAAGCATAGTTGATGAGAAATCCTTCCAAACCCATAATGAAAAACCAAAATACAGTTGAAAATGCATAAATGACATGAACAGGAATCCACAGAACATATACGTATGGCAAATAGATGGGAAAAAATTACTCAACACTCACTATAAATAAAAAATAGAAATTACAGTGTTCACCTATTAGATTGTTAATGATTTCTTAAAGTATAGAGTGTGGTAATAAAACATATTCACTGTGAATGCATATATAATATTGTATAACTTTTCTGGAGCTTAATCTAGCAATATTTGTCAGGGACTTTAAATAGTTCATTTAAAAAATTTTATCTTTAAAAAACTACATTAAGGAAATAATCAGAAGTGCATATATATACATATCAAATGAAAGAACTTTAAAAATGTAGTTATATCTCATAGTGGGAGCATGGTTAGGTAAATTATGATATAGCCGTATTATGGAACACTAAGCAATCACTACAAATATTATTCCCAAAGAAATTTTAATGACTTGTGAAATTGCTTCTAATAAAATTTTATGAGAAATGGGATACAAAACTGTAATTATGCTGATTTCCATAACACTCTGATCCCTCAGAGTTTTCTATAGACCCCTTATTTTCCTGGCTATGGGTCACACTTTCCTGTTTCTTTGCATGTCTTGTAATTTTTGGTTGGAAACCTGACATTTTAGATAATATATTGTAGCAACTCTGAACTGTGTGGTTGTTTTGCTATTTTTTTGCTTATTGTGTGTTGATTTAGTGATTTGCCTGGATGAATTCTGTGGAGTATATTCCCCACTCACTTCCCTTCTCCCCCAACCCCAGTGTATAGTCTCTGTGTCTTTGCTCAATTTGGGTTTTTAAAATTTTTTTAAAGCTTGGATACCCAGGGATTGCCCAAGTCAACATAGTTTAGTGACCAGCCAGCGCTGGTCAGAAATACACTTAAACACCTTATGCCAGTAAGGCTTCAACCTTTTGCTAAGGAATCTGCGTGCGAGAGCTGGGGAATCCATTCAAAGTTGGAGCAGTTTTCAGCTTGTATTTTCTGTGTTTGGAAGGCCTCACATCCAGCCAGGGGCAAGTAGCTTTCTAGGGCCCTCTTAGTTCTCCCCTTAGGTGCACCAGCCTTGTCCATGAGCACAACCTTCTGGATCACCAGGGATAAAGTAGGTTGTCTCATTCCAAAGATCTGTTAAATTTCTGGCTGTTCTTTCTGCCAGTCTCTTGCTAAATCCAAACACTACTGAGACCTCAGACTAGCTGCAGTGTTGGTCACAGTGACATACGGGATTCTCCACAGTCCACTCCAAATAAGGGCAGGGCCCTCCGATGGCCCTGGTAAAACTCCTGTGTAACAGAGTTGGGTGGGGGGAGGTATTGGGATGGGAGCAGCCCCAGGCTGAAGTGTCATATAGATTCTCAAAGTTCTTAACTTCAGTTCAGTACATTTTGTTGAATAAACACTTTGCAGTTTGTTGTATACCTTTGGTCAATTTCCAGAGTGTCTGCATTTTTTTTTACAAGCTTGTCCAGTTTTATCTTGCTTTTTAGGGAGAGAATTTGCTGAGCTCCTTACTTGGCTATTCTGGACGTTCTGCTCCTTAAATCATACTAGTTGAGTAAATTAATTGTACAAATTCATCCTACTCCTGGGGGGAGAAGATGGAACCTTATTTGGGGTGTGAAATCCCCGGGGTAATGTCACCTTGGCGAAGTATCAACTTCAGCCTGGAAACTAAGTGAACCTGCAGGAGGAAGTCCTGTTTTATAGACCAGAGTACCTGAATTAGTGGTACCTCTGTACTTGTTTTACTCCTTAGCCCTGCTTTCTCAAGAACATTCATGGATCATATATATTCCACAAAAAAACAGAACTCAGTGGTCAAATATTTGGTTTACACTGAGCTATACAAAATCAAATTAACATCCGGACTTCTCAGAGCCTTTAATATGCTGCTTTGTTGAGATTCTCTAAACGATGTGTAGTGTTCCTCAAGATTATTGTAACCACCGAACACTTTTTCCCCCTCCAGAGCATTTCATGGGATTAATGATCTGCAAAACACCCTTTGGTTTCTTTTACTGGAATTTTCAGCCTGGATCAGAAATACCCTGATGTTAACGGAAGAAGTTTCTGTTGACAACTGATAGCTATATGCATCACCTTCTAGACATGTGAGCAGTGGTAGTGGAAATGCATGGAGGGAAATTCCTCAGGGAGGTCAATTTTGGCAGACAATCAAGCTAATACAGCTGCCCCTACACACTGGAGAATTTCATTGGTGACCTTCCAAGTTTCTGCATTCTATTTTTATTGAGGAGGACTTACCATGTGTCAGACATTAAGTTAGACACTTGGAAAATAAAGATTAAAAGATACAGCATCTGTCCTTAAGGAGTATAGTTAAGGGTAGGAGAAGACAGTTGCAACCAGGGTCAAAGGGGGTGGAGTCTAGGTATCCACAAGGTGATATGGTTAAGACCAAGGGCACAGTTTACCTGGCCTGAGGGCTAAAGAAGACTTGACAGAGGCATGATGTCCGGGTTTGTTCTTGAAGGCTAAGAAAGGCTTAGCCAGGAAAGGAAAAGGGAAGAGCATGTGCAAAGGCAGAGAGGCTGGAGTAAACATAGTATATGCACAGAACTCCAAGTAGCTTGCATAGCTGGATTATGGAATAAAGAAGAGACTGACAGATACAAAGGGAGCATAACACGATGGCCTAGTGTGACATGCTCAGGAGTTTGGGTCTTATTCTCAGGGTGAAGGGAGAATAAAGGCTGTTGAATCTCAGGATCAGATTTACCTTTTGAAAGCTCCCTCTGGAAGCAGTGTAGAAAATAGTCTCTGGAGGTAGAAGATCAGAAAGCAAGCTCTAGGAGGCCACCAAGAATGATGAGAGCCTGAACAAGGGAAGAATGGATAGACAGGAGAGGGCAGCTGAGCATTTAACCTGGTAGGACTGGATGAACTAAGATGCTCAGGTGAGGAGGTGAGAGGCACTAGGAGACAATTCCCAGGTTGCTGACTTGAACAATCACAGCAGGGAATGGTAGAGCCACATAATACAGAGAATAAGAACAAAGGGTAGGGTGTTTTGGAGGAGATAATGTACTCAGGTTTGCACTTGTTCAGTTTGAAATTCTGATAAACCATGTAAGAGATGTTCATGAGATGGCTGGAACTCTAGGTTGAGATATACAGATTTGGCAGGTATCAGAAGAAAAGTTGTAGGTAAAGGCACAGGTGTGGATGAGATTGGGCAGGGAGTGTGTGGGCTAAGAAAGCAGAGACAAAATCCCTGGGGAACTGTATTATCTCACTCTTTATGCCTATAGCATCTAACTTGTCACATACTACAATAAACATTTAGCTCAGTGCATATTGTGTATAAAAAAGTATCACACTAAATATGGAGGTACAGAGAGGAATGTAAGAAGGTCTTTTCATCGAAGGAGACTATGATGTAGTTGTGGAGTAAAAAGCAGACCCAAATATTAAGCAAAATGAGATGAAAAAAGAGCTATAAATGTGTTGAGTGTAGAAGCAGCATTTAATTCCATGGAGAAAAGAACACAGGTTTCAGCAGGGGAAGAGAGCATTTGACTTGGGCTTTGTAAAGTAAGTGGACTTTTGCAAGCAGGGAAGGGGAAAGAAAACAAAGTAATTTGAGGCTGGAAGTTGACATACAAAGATCACAACAGAATGGCGTGTAGGAAGTGATGGAGAGTAGGGCTGGAAAGGTGGCCTGAGGCCAGGATCCAGGGAATCCTGCAGAAGTTTTTCTTATGAGTTCATTTTTAAAAAGGTACACAAGTTCCTAAGTATATCCAAGATTCATTTTTGCCTATTCCCTAATTTCAGAAATGCCTTTAAGAATAATGAATCAAAAATGCTAAAGGAAATCTAAGAATCACCAAACCAAGGCTTGTCAATGCTTTTCCTCAATTCTGTATTTCCATTCTGCAAAAAACTGTGTTAGTGGAACTTCAATTACTTGGCTTCATTATATAATTTCCATTGCATGTAAGTATAAATAATTTCACTCTAATGCTCTCATTTGAATCTGTGGCTGAAAGCATCAGTAGAAATCACCTTTTTGTGGTATTTCTTTGGCACATTGGAAGAAAACAAAATGTATGCTGCTAATCAAGTCATGAGTGATTTTGAAAGTGGATTACATAAGCTAGTAAGCAATAAGAGATGAAGTATATTTTAAAGATTAAAAATATTTTATTTAAACTTTTCTTCATAAACACTTTTAACATTTTTTTCAATTTAAAAACAGAATGGGTAGCATAAACATGTTTGAATAGATTATATTCACGGCTTGGGAAAAATTACCTGACAAAAATGTAAAGGCTTTCAAAACAGGTATAAAAGGCAAACCTTAAATTATTCTAAGATTTTTAAATCGGTCCTAGGATTATTTGACTACTGGCCCGAAATGTACCTATAGGTCAAAATATTTTTCTATAGACAAAGTATGCCCAAGACGTATAGGGCATATACAAATTAGGTAGAAAATAACCTCTCCATTTACCTCACTGGAACATTCCTTCAGAAAGTAAAACCTAATCCTGACTGATACTGATTAATAAGGTTTTCAACGTAGTTGTTCCCAAAGATGTAAAAAGAAAATCCAGGGCTTTAGGGGGAACAGAGCTGACGGCATTCTTTCAATATCAGTTGGGTAATATTGAAGTTACACTGGCATACTGAAAGGATATGACTTCCATGAGTTTACCTATTCCAGTCTATGTCTACCAAATATTTGACTTTATAAACTCTCAATAAACTAATTTTTCAGGACTTTCATTTTTAAGATAAATCTCTTTTTAGAAGATATTTATTCCCAAACCAACTCTAATCTGATTGAACATATGATCCCTAAAAATGCTCAGAGTACAAAAAAAATCAAAAACGTATAAACAAGAAAAATGGCACTAGTAGCTTTACTGCCACATAGCCCTCAATTATATCTAATTTACATTATTATCGATGTTGTGTTTTACTTCAGTCTAAAACTTTAAATTATGTATTCTCAAAAGAGCTAGTCTTTTCTGAGAGATAGCTTATAAACTGAAATAACAACTTATATTATAAACTGAAATGTTATGACCTACAACCACATATACATATATAAAAATAGTCCCACTGAACGTCTGACATGATTAGATTATGCAGCTCAAATAATTTGTTATAAAATATTTTAAAGCTTAGTTTCATGTAATTAAGACAAAACTCTCTATTTTTACCACTTCTCCCCACACAAATGTGTGTGTCCTTTACTATGACTCGAGCAGGCTTCCCAGAATGAGGTGTCCAAAGGTGCTGCTTTAGAAAAGATACGTGAAGGGCTCAGTCAGTATTTCACAAATTATAGTAACACTCACACAGAGCAGAGTGACGAGGACACAGAGAAAGCTCTCTCAAGAAAAGCTAATAGTTCTACTAATTAAGCTTTCTTTTTTAAAAACCAGTAGTATTTCTTTCAATACAAAACCTTCAATGTGAGAATCTTGACTTTTATGAAAAGGTTGTAGTGCAAGGATTTTCTTTAAGCAGACTAAAGTCAAAACTTAGGTCAAAGACATCGAAGAGAACAAACGTTTCTCATTAAGATGCAATTAATGAACATTAGCTATTCTTATAAAGTCTGGCATTTAAAATGGGAAGTGAAAATTACATTAAGATCACAACAATTACACTGTATAGTTTCAAATCTCTTACTGAATTTTTAAAAAACTACTATTTTGAGCACATACAATGTATATAAACAAAAATGGTTCCAAAGGAAGCACACAAAAATAACTTGAAAAAAATTTTACGAAAAATTTTTCCATAGTTTAGTATAACAAAAATAAATCTCTTTCAGAAATTAAACCATAATTTTAAAAGGGAATGTATGTTAATCATGGATTTAAAATAATCTAAATTAGCACTACATATAAACGGAAGAGTTTTCTCATACATTCAGAACCCAAGCAATAGCAACTATTCTTAAAGCTCAAAACTGATTACAGCTAACATCAGGTCAGATATGATTTACGTGTGAAGCTAAACTCAGAGTTAGTTCAAGTTAAGATTTCACAAATTTTCCAAAACACAAACTTTGACCTTGACCTTGTGTCTTTAGCAGGAGGAACAAGAATATTCAATTGTTTGCCCAGACCTTACCCTAACTAGGGCTCTGAAATCATATCTAAGCAATTAAAGAGAACCACCACTGGAGTGTAAAAGCCTGATAGGGGTACCCTGTTCTCAGTCTTTTTTAGCACAAGACAACAATGAATACAATAATGAAGATGTTACTGTGATTTTAAAGTAAGGCAGCACACATAAAAAAACATGAAACCACTACTATACTACAAAAAAGATTTAAATGGCTACCCTACGTCCTAATTTTCAAAAGTAAAGTGATTAAAAATGGGTTTTAGGATGTACAGAAAGACTTTTATCCATAGTACCACGGGAAACAAGGTATCAATTTAATTTTTAGAAACTGAAGGTAATTGATAGGGCCACTTAATAAAAATTTAAGTCTCATATACAAAAGAATATTATTAACTGGATTTTTAAAATCAATGCCAATGTTTTTCTTTTTCAGAAATTGTGTGCTTATTCTTAAACTCAATTGACTCTAGTTTTTGAGTTTTAAAATCAGGGTCTTTTTTCCCATTAGTTTTTATTTTTCAATTAGTTGTCTAATTTAATTGCAAAAAACAAAAGTCTTCACATCTCTATGACTTCACTCTTCCATTTTATGTTCAGTGGTGGCAGCAGCAAACAAATTGAAACTAGAAAATTTATACAACAGCCATATAGAAGGCATTGCAATATTGCACCAATATCATAAGCTCTGGCAGATTTTGCCAGTGTAGATCTAGTCTGTATCAGATATAAACTTTATTCAGGAGAAAATGACATCAATCTGAATGATCCAGCCCCTGGTCATTCTAACTCTTGTCAACTACATGTTTATCCTTCGAGTTTGAAGAGTTGAAAGGTGCAGCTAATTCTCAAACACTTACTATAAATGCTTTTAAACAGTCACTCTTGATTCATCCTGAACTTTGAGGTTACTGTCCTTCATGCTAGTAGCTTTAAGTAAATAAAACAAAAGCTGAGGGCTTAGATCCCCAGTGCCACTATTTTGTACTAAACAAGTAGATAGGACTAGTTAAGATTATAATTCTATTCCTTACCTCTAAATCAAAACTGAGCTCAAATTTTCCACGAGTTGCTACTGCCCATTCAATAACAGATGCAGCAGCCTTATTGAATGTAAAGAATGGGAGTTGCACTTACTTTTAAGGGGCCTTTATTTAGGAGTCTGGTATTACCTAAATTCTCTTTAAAAGTGCTTGCATGCTGCAGGGCCAGGGCTTGTCACACACTCCAATTCTCACTAAAACTAGGGTAACAGTAAACATACTGCAAAGAAAAACACTTTCAAAAACAAGACATACATTGATAAGGAACAGTAAAGGTGTACTTTCAAAAGTAAAATATAAAATGCTAGTTTTCATAAATCCATACCTGTTTCAGGAATACAAAGAGTTCAAATATTACTGAACAAGTATGGACTGAAGACGGACTACTTGATACCAAATGAGGACTCCAGTTATTTTAACTTCCTAAAAATGTTAGTACATGAAAAGATGTTACATCTAAAATTCAACAAGTATGGCAAACCGTGTGTGTGCAAGTGCACTAGCTTAAAAATACAGAATCGTAACCACGCATAAAAGGAGATGTGCCTTATATACTCATAAGGTGTACGCAAGTATGGATATGCTATCACTAATACAATGCAGATAAGAGAAGGCAGCTTAGAAATAGTGTTTTGAATATAAAAAAGTTAACTTTGTAGAAAATTTATATTTTTGCATTTTCAGCAAAAAGCCATGCAAAAAGGTCAAGTTTTAAACGTAAATACAGAAACCAAAAGGTCTAACAGACTGAAATACACTGAAATAAATGTTCAAAAAGATTTCAGCTAGAGATAGGAACTGAAATTACATCCAGTGACACTTACTGGGTCTTCTCTTAGAAGGTGCATGACTCCTACGCTGACATCTGAAAGAAATATTCAAAGCATAAAATCAACTTCTCAGATAAGTGGATGGTTTTATTAAACTGCTTCTGGAAGTAGTTTCAAGAGCTAGCGCTTAGAATTAACTTATTGCATGAGTTTGAGGCCACTAAAAAGGAAAAAGGATGCTAGCACAGAATGAAAAATTTTCATGACATTAGACCAATGGCTTTGATAGTATAACTGGTGAGGTTTCTCTTTATGTTTTTTAATTTACTGCTCTGTAATAAATTTTTTGTTTGGCTTTTTTTAAGGGAGAAAGATGTTATTAGTTGCAACGTCTGACCTCGTCCAGTATATACTCCGGAAAATGCAGGTTGCATACTTGCAAACCATCGAGTTTGCAGGGCATCCGCGGGTACTCATCTTCCTTCCATTTGTTTTCTTCCGGGTCAAAGGTAAGAATGGAATCGCTGTAATGACCATTGTAGCAAAGGCCTCCAAGAACCATTATTTGTTTGTCCAGCACAGTCACACCATGGCCACTTCTACCAATTGGCATGGATGCCAAGATAGTCCACTGATCAGTCTCAGGGTTGTACACTTCTGTAGAAGGGCATCCCTGAGATTCAAAAGAGGCCCTCAAGATCACACAGACTCCACCAAAGACATAAAGCTTGCCATTGTAAGAAATCATCTTGTGAAAGCATCTTGCGTAATTCATTTTGCTCTTATTCTCCCAACAGTTGGTAACAACTTGGGTTCTCCTGGTCCGCTGCTCTATGGTCCCTTCTTTACTGGGGTCAAACACGCACACTTGTTTGGAGGTGGAAGATGATGTGATTCCACCAGTGATAAACAATTTGTTATTGAGCACTGTCCCCTCATGTCCATATTTGTTAACTGGATAAGGATCCACGAATTCCCATTTATCATTGGTGATGTCATATCTCTCCGTTGAATAGAAAGTCTCATCTCTGGTTCTGCCTGCTACGGCATAAATAAACTTCCCGATAACACCAACTGCAAATTCTGAACGTGGTACAGACATGTCTGCCATTCGGAGCCAAGAGTTTTGTCTCGGGTCATACCTGAACACTTTAGAAGAAGCATGGAATTCACCGTCTGGACCCAGTTCTTCCCCGCCCAGCAAGAACACAAAGTTATTGACGATAGCAAGGCAGTCCGGGCGCAGAGGTACTTGTGGGCCCTCCAATTCCCACCAGACTCTTGGTTTCTTTAAGAGAAGGATTTTACTGTTAACCATGCTATGTCCAATCATTCCTCGGAATACTGTAGTTTGGGGTTTGGCAGAGCGGATGCGGCTTGATTTCATGTCTAACAAAGGCTGCTGGTGAACGTTCTGAAAGTAATTCAGTGCTTGATCAACTTCATAGCGCAGCTGTCGGGAGTATCTATAAAATTCTGATGTCTTAACCTAAGAATACAAGTAAAAGAATTTAACAAGAACATCAATGGCAAACAAATAGCAAAGCTCACTAAGATGATTAGTCTATGACTGTAGGCTTGCTTTACTAAAACTGCTTTTCCTGTTAAGATCACATACTTGCTTTTTTTTACAGAGCTTTTATCGTATTTGCTTTTGTAACTTGTATTTCTAATAGTCTATGCACATTCCCTAGCTTTTTAAGGTAAACAAGTTATTTTCCAGGCACAAGCTAAATTCCTCTAACAAAATGTACTGTCACTTATTATATGTCAGGTCCTTGGCTACAAATGGTAGCCATGAGCACAAATAGAGGTTTCACAGTAGAGGAAATCATGGCCAAGGTTTTCTTAACCACAAGAACACTGTAAGAACCCTAACTGAGTAACTTGGGGAATTGAGTTAGTGAGTTAGTAAAACTTCAAATATACACAAAATTCACTATTTTTGACATAAAGACTTGGTCTAATATCATCAACTCCCACAGTAATAATTCAGTCAACTTTTTCCTTTTTGTTTTTGGAGCTGGAACTACCTAATATAATGATTACTAAGATCTTATGAAGCACTTTTAATTATTGTGCTAAGTGCTATGGGGAGATATAAAAAAAAGATGTCTGTTTCTTTAAAGAACTTTAAATGAAATGAAATGAAAATACACACTTACCAATAAGTAAACGAGGTAGCTGACAGGGGTGAAGCTACACAGTGTATTTGAGTGCTGTTAGAACTTTGGATATAGAACATACCAATTGGCCTGAAACACTCAAAGGGACACTTTGTGAAAGAGGTAAGACGTTGGAGACCAAGCAGAAAAAGCCTGTATCATGACAAGGATGAGATAAGAGGGTCTTAAATTTAGATGACAGAAACCAGATACTGCAGATATAAAATTGATAGAATTGCTTGACTGACTTGAAGTTGACAGAACTGCTTGACTGATTTGAAGTTGCAAGAGGGTGAAAAAGTTAAGACCCAAATGTGATTTGAGGATTTAGATCTAAGGTCACAGGGAGAGTGGTGTTAATAAGGGACACAGGGAGGCAAGCTGGTTTGGGAGGCATTCTACTTCACTGATGAACTAGAATTGCTGGTAGGATGCAGAAGTGGAAATGTCTAGGATCCTGCTGGAAATCTGGAATGACAGCTTGGGAGGGAGTCAAAACCAGGCATAGATGTTATAACCTTTTTTATGACCTTCCTTCCATCTCTTTTCTTCCCTCCTTATCTTCCTCATTCACTCCCCACCTTAGTCCAAAAAAACTATTTGAAACAGAAAGCACCACAAGTATTCTTCTTTTAAGTATTTTAATAACTGTATTTCAATAAAATTGGTTTCCTTTGTATTCCCAGGCATTTTGTCTTTTTTTTAATACTGTTTGTAGACCCTGTTCACCTGCTTTATTTATTACAGGCATTTTATCTTATGCATTTAAAATCATTATTCTGAATAAGGGTCTTTCAAGGGATTTTAGACTAGACTAGCAAAGGGGTAAATGGCACAAAAAAGGTTGAGACTTCTTTGTCTATTTCAGAGAGAAAACTGACACTATAACTGCATCAGGTATTTGAAAATAAGAAAAGATACAGAGGCATTAAACAATGGATTAGAACAGATGGACCTAAGGGACATCTACAGAACACTCCATCCAAAAGCAGCAGGATGCACATTATTCTCAAGTGCACATGGAACATTTTCCAGAATAGACCACATACTAGGCCACAAAAAGAGCCTCAGTAAATTCAAAAAGAAATTGTACCAACCAGCTTCTCAGATCACAAAGGTATGAAACTAGAAATAAATCACCCAAAGAAAATGAAAAAGCCCACAAACACATGGAGGCTTAATAACATGCTCCTAAATAATCAATGGATCAATGACCAAATAAAAACAGAGATCAAGCAATATATGGAGACAAATGACAACAATAATTTAACACTGCAAAAATTTGTGGGACACAGCAAAGGCCATGCTAAGAGGGAAATACATTGCAATACAGGCCTACCTCAGGAAAGAACAATCCCATATGAACAGTCTAAACTCACAATTAACAAAACCAGAAAAAGAAGAACAAATGAGACCCAAAGTCAGTAGGAGGGACATAATAAAAATTAGAGCAGAAATAAATAAAATTGAGAAGAATAAAACAATAGAATCAATGAAAGCAGGAACTCATTTTTCAAGAAAATAAAATATATATTTGGTAAAAATTAGTATCTTTTCATATTCCTTTTTTCTATTAATTGCCTAACAGTGTACCTTACCCATTTTTCTCATCTTTTTCTTATTGCTTTGTAAGAGCTAAAAGGCAATACCCTGGAAATCAACAAGAAACATACACCTCAAGTTAACAATTTAAGTGCCTACTGTGCACAGCCAGTGGTCTGAGAGCTACAAAGGTTTTGAAGAAATAGGATCTTGTCCAGCATAGTAATTAAGCACCACGTCAAATAGCACACTATGGTAATTAAGAATCCAATTTAGGAAATACCCAACTTTGACTCTCACAAGCTGTGTGATCTTGGGCAAGTAATTGAACATCCTTAAGCCTGTTTCCTCATTTGTATTATTGGGATAACAATATCACCTACACCTCATAACCCTACGGTAGGAAACAAACAAGATTATCTCCGTGAAAAGGACTTTGTATGGTGCCTGTCATGTGGCAGTGTACAAAAAATACTAGCTGTTATTAGCTATTATTACTGACCAGCAGGCATCTGTGGAAGTGTCACTCAGCTTAAACCAATGCATTTGGTGATGTGCTTTCAGTCCGTGTAAAAATTTAGGAAGTACAGGATAAATGAGAGAAACTGTTACTTTGGACTTAATCCTCACCAATAAAACACAATTGGTGGGAGGAAGCTTTAGAGAAAGCAGCCATGTTGTTTTGAGATAAGGAAGGAAGGGGATATTGCTGCACATACTGGGTAGGCAGATTTCAAGATTTTCAAAGGAAAATCAGGATCAATTCTAGATCAGAAACAATAAAGAAGTGTGAGAAGGCTTGGGGCTCTCAAAGGCATAAAGCTGACTGTCTAATTGCAAAATAACTGATGAGGGGAAGAAAAGGGGAAAGTATCTAAAAAATCTGATGTGCTGTGCTGCACAGAGAGCTTTCTGGAGTTCAGATGTTAAAAACCCACTTACAACAGATGGTAAAAGACAGGCTAGTAAAACAACTATTTATAAAGAGTAAAATGAAGCTCTAAGAATATTGTGACCAAGGCTAAAGCCTCAGGATGAACTGTGACTTTACAAAGTGCCAGATACTGAATAAATGGCATTTTAGAGGTTAAAGCGAAATGAAGCAAAGGAAGAAGTGAAGTTCACCCTGGGTGGGGTGGTTAATGCAATATTAACAAGGACAAAAAGAAACAGCCCTACTCCTATTTTCTTTCCTTTCTTAGCTAAGAATGTTTTATTCTTTCCAATCTGAAGAACAAATACAATGACTAAGAAGAAACTTAAATCCAAGATGGTTGAGAACATAAAGAACAATAGCTAGATATTCTCACCAAGTTCAAGTCATTCAATCACACAAATCACATTCCAGGATCCTGAGAGGCTTTGCAGGTAAGTCTGCTTAACTGCTTTCTGTAACCTGTGTGGAATCATGAAGAATGGGAAAGGACAAGAAGCCAGACAGATTCCTGAACTACAGACTGTTTTTAGTTTCAGGCTGATCCCAGATTGCTAAAAAACAGTAACTATTTGCAAATAAGAAATCACTACACACTAGGAAGCAACATGGTCTCACCAAATAATGCCAAGGTTGACCATTTCCGGTTTAATTTTTTGACGATGTAATAGCATGTGTACAGGATGAGAGAACCTATGACTTTCACAAAGTAATTAACAAAGTCTAATCATAAAGAAACGAGAAACACTGGGGACCCGGGGACCATCTAAAATTGCAGCAACAACTGTTAATGCATTTGGAAGGTAGGGTGAGCTGATGGCAAGTCCACAATCCTTATCAGATGCTCCAGAGATCCATGAACTCCAAATGTAAAGCTTTAACTGACTATCCTCAATATGAACTAACAATGTGATATGGCAGGCTGAAAAGCTAATAACATCATGGCCTGAATTAAAAGAATAGTCAATGCTACCCTCTCCATTCAGATGAAACCACGACTAAGACAGTGTTCAGTTCCATCACTACACTTTGGACATAGACAAAGTAGACCATGACCAGAAGACAGCAAAAGGATCTAATCATAGGAAGAATGGTCAAACAGATGAGAAATGTTTCAACGCAAGAGAAGACTCAGGAGAAAGCAACTGTTTTCAGAACTGACAAATGGAAGCTCAGAGGAAGATTTAGGCCAATATAAGGAAATCAGAACAGTCAAGACAATGATAATGGATGTTTTTTGCATTATTTGCAAGAGCACAAAAACCGTAAACTCAAATATCTATCAGTAAGACATTGGTTGAATAAACTCTGGTATATACCATTTGCAGTCATTAAAAAAGAATGGGGTTAATTCATAGGTACCAATGCAGATGTTCAAAATGTCAAATGATAAAAACTGTAGAAGAGTATATATAATACTCTCAAGAAATAAAAATGGACTGTTTTATACAGTTGGCATAAACAGGGGAGAACATATATATATATATATATATATACACATACAAAATATGGTTATCATTGAGCTTTAGGGGGGGTTTGCTCTTTCTAGGTTCTATATAGCTCGGTATTTGGCTTTTTTACAGGGACTACAGTAAAAAGGGTATGGGTACATATTTTCCCCAAGTCAGGGACTATCTATGTCTGGAATCAGTGAGCATCCCACCACGGGATGTAGTCCAGGTGTGACCACCTAGCAGGACCACTGCAGAGGGATTCCTAGCATGAGCACTGGAGAGGCATCCTGCCACTTGACGTAGTCCAGGTGTGGCGACCTAGCAGGAGCACTGGAGAGAGAGAGCATTCTGCCTAGCATCACACAAGGACTAGGCAGAATGCACTAACAGCCTTCCACCTTCCAACCCTAGGCTCTTGCAGGCCCCAACAAACTGGGCCAGCCTAACTGCTTCTCAGTCATTTTCCTGCCTTTCATTTTATACCCAATCGTCTTGTCCCTTTGTCCTCTTCTCCATTAATTTGACTGCGATCCTTTGAAATCTGGGTTCCAAAGAGTTTACAAGAGTTACTTCAACTCTTAAAGTCCAAATAAAAGCTATATATCTTTATCTTATTTGCTGTACCTCTAAGCCCCCAATAATGATAGCTGTGCTTTTTGATAGCTGATTATGCCATAAAAATATCTACTAACCAAAGAAACTTAACTCCATCTTCCCTTGGCCAAGGCTGGAAGTTCTAGATTTACCTTGCCCTTTTCCCAGAGCTACTTACTGATGCAATTTTCCTCTAAAACCACACAATATCAATAGGCAGAACTAGTTTAATGCCTCTGATAATCCTGGACTAAGTAATTACAATATATTGCTTTTAAACAGAAAGTGTCAGGCTGAAACCTTCTATGTGAATGGAATCACTGAAAATGCATTAATGAAGGGAGCTATCCAAAAAGAAAAGCAGAGCTCATTTTTTCAAAGAAAGCATTTCTCTCATCACTAGCTCTTCATATAACAGGTTAACTATCTGTATATCAGGGGCTCTCAAAAGATATGGACAGAATGACACATTTCTTTCATGTTCTGAACTACTTTCCTTATCCTTTCATAGGATTAAAAAGCTGTCTTGTTTTAACATTTGGAAAGAATATATTCATTATCACTTTTCTTGCTTTGATACTTTAAAAAATTGTATTATGAAAAGTGTCTTATTCTGAATACAAAATTAAAGCATGTATTACCTCTTAAAAACAGTGATCTGAAAATTTTAAGTTAACCATTTCCTCTTCTAACCTTCTTTTAGTTTAATTGTGTGTGGCACATATACATGTAGTTAAAGGACAAAATATGAGAAATTAATTGTAAATGTGGCTCCTGTAAATATATATTAAGTCAAATAAATAATAGTTAGCTAGCCATTACCACTGGGGAAAAATTCCATGTTTTTCCCTTCACTGTCAAAATGTTACATAATCCATTTATTAAAATTTTAGCTTTTACAGGTAATTTGTATGTACTACTAATTTTGAAAATTAAAATGGAACTGGCAATATAATTAAAATAGGCATTTCCACAGAGCTTATTACCTTTATTTGATTAAAAATCTGCAATTTAAAAATATCCAAAACTGGCTACAGTCTAAAGTTATTTTAGACTTTCAGCCAGCCAATTTAAGCTATCAGCTGTTTCACCTTTCAAAATGATTTTTTAAATGCCCAATATACTAAACCAAAGAAACGAAATGCATTTTATTAGTTTATGGGGTGGGGGTGGGGGTGCATGCTGGGAGTTGGAATGATCCCTGAACTCAAAATCCCAGGTCTGATTATGGATTAAAGATGGCAGCATGAGAGGTGAGACACAAACCTCCTCCTAAAACCACATATAATATGAAAATATAAAACAACTAATCCCGAAAGAACAACAGGAAAGAAGGCTGTGCCAGATTGCATACACCTGGAGAAAAGAACAGACCTCAAGGAACAGGGTAACATGCCAAAGCCCTGACCCAGCGAGACCCAAGCCCTTCCCCCACCCCAGCTCACTGGCGAGAGGAAGAGAAATGGAGTGGGGAGGGAGTGGAGGACTGGGACTGCTGAACACCTAGCCCTAGAGATCTGCTCTGGGAGCACGAACCTATATTACATGGTGCTCTGGTAATTAGTGGGGTTGGAAAACTAAGGCAGAATACCTGGAGAGACTGACATTCCAGCTGCTTGTGGAAAACAAGGGATCTGTATCTGGCTGCTCTGGGCAGGCAGTGTGAGAGACTTCCTAACAGCAAGAGGGCTGCTAAAGGGGCAAGAACTGACAAAAATGTCTGGGCGCATGCTGCCCAGCAGGTTGGGAAATTTCAGGATCTTCAGGTACTCAATCCCTGACTGGCTATGCAGCTCCAATGCCCCCCACAGTAATACGCAGCCTGCTGTGCCCTCCTCCCAGCCAGCCCACACCTGGCTAGCAAACCGGCAACCACTGCCCTGACGTCAGGACAGAGGGAAGCTCTGCCTACAGCAGCTACAAGCACAAAGAATAGAGGCTTATATGGTGTGTTCGGCCCACTGGTTCTGGCAGTGGAGACAGGCATAGCAGCTGGGAAGCAGGAAACAGCTCCTTCCTCCCCCAGGCACCAGCACTGCTCCCCTAAGAACCCTGACATCACTCCAGGGGCTGAGCAGCTCCAGAGAGTAGAGCTTCTGGGCACTAGAGGGCACCATACACAAATATGAAATGTCAAAGGAACCTGGTTCAAACAAAAATCTCACAAACACCAGAAAAAGGGTCAAGTGAGACTAAACTAATCAATCTTCCTGAAAGAGAATTCAAAATAAATCATAAACATGCTCACAGAGGTACACAAAAATATTCAAGAACTCAGGAACGAATATAGAGGGGAGATCCAATCGTTAAGGAACACAATGGAGGATTTTAAAAGCAGATTAGATATGGTGGAGGAGACGATAAATGAAATAGAAATTATAGAAGAGGAATACAAAGAAGCTGAGGCACAGAGAGAAAAAAAGGATCTCTAAGAATGAAAGAATATTGAGAGAACTGTGTGACCAATCCAAATGGAACAATATTCACACTATAGGGGTACCAGAAGAAGAAGACAGAGAATAAAGTATAGAAAGTGTCTATGAGGAGGTAATTGCTGAAAACTTCCCCAATCTGGGGTTAGGAGATAGTCTCTCAGGCCATGGAGGTGCACAGATCTCCCAACACAAGGGACCCAAGGAAGACAATACCAAGACATATAATAATTAAAATGGCAAAGATCAAGGATAAGGAGAGACTATTAAAAGCAACAAGAAAGAGAAATAAGATCACATACAAAGGAAAGCCCATCAGGCTATCATCAGACTTCTCAGCACAAACCTTACAGGTCAGAAGGAACTGGCATGATGTATTTAATGCAATGAAGCAGAAGGGCCTTGAAACAAGAATACTTTATCTGGCAAGATTATCATTTAAATTTGAAGGAGGGATTAAACAATTTCCAGATAAGCAAAAGCTGAGAGAATTTACCTCCCACAAACTGTCCCTACAGTGTATTTTGGAAGGACTGCTATAGATGGAAGTGTTCCTAAGGCTAAAAGCCTAGCCTGTCACCAGAGGTAATAAAACCACAGTAAAGAAAGTAGAACAGCCAATTACTAAGCAAATGCAAAATTATATCAACTACCCCCAAAGACAGTCAAGGGATTGACAAAGAGTACAGAACATGATACCTAATATATAAAGAATGGAGGAGGAAGAAAAAGGAGAAAAAAAAACCTTTAGATTGTTTGTAATAGCACATTAAGTGAGTTAAGTTAGATTCTTAGATAGTAAGGAAGTTATGCTTGAACCTTTAGTAACTGCGAATCTAAAGCCTGCAATGGCAATAAGTAAATACCTATTGATAATCACCCTAAATGTAAATGATCTGAATGCACCAATCAAGAGACATAGAGTCACTGAATGGATAAAAAAAACAAGACCTGTCTATATGCTGCCTACAAGAGACCCACCTCAAACCCAAAGACATATACAGACTAAAAGTGAAGGGATGGAAAAAGGTATTTCATGCAACTAATAGGGAGGAAAAAGCAGGAGTTGCAGCACTTGTAACAGACAAAATAGACTTCAAAACAAAGAAAGTCACAAGAGACAAAGAAGGACATTACATAATGATAAAGGGGTCAATCCAACAAGAGGATATAACCATTATAAATATGCACCCAACACAGGAGCACCTACATATGTGAAACAAATACTAACAGAATTAAAGGGGAAACAGAATGCAATGCATTCATTCTAGGAGACTTCAACACTCCACTCACTCCAAAGGACAGACCAACAAGACAGAAAATAAGTAAGGAGACAGAGGCACTGAGCAACACATTAGAACAGATGGATCTATCAGACATCTACAGAACTCTACAGCCAAATGCAGCAGAATACACATTCTTCTCAAGTGCACATGGAACATTTTCAAGAACAGACT
Source organism: Manis pentadactyla (assembly GCF_030020395.1). Taxonomy (NCBI): domain Eukaryota; kingdom Metazoa; phylum Chordata; class Mammalia; order Pholidota; family Manidae; genus Manis; species Manis pentadactyla. The sequence continues at coordinate 18,510,243 of NC_080038.1, forward strand.
ACATACTAGGCCACCAAAAGAGCCTTGGTAAATTAAAAAAGATTGAAATCGAGCCAACCAGCTTCTAAGACCACAAGGGTATGAAACTAGAAATAAATTACACAAAGAAAACAAAAAATCCCACAAACACATGGAGGCTTCACAACATGCTCCTAAATAAACAATGGATCAATGACCAAATAAAAACAGAGATCAAGCAATATATGGAGACAAATGACAACAATAATTCAACACTGCAAAATCTGTGGGACGCAGCGAAGGCCATGCTAAGAGAGAAGTAAATTGCAATACAGGCTTACCTCAGGAAAGAAGAACAATCCCATATAAACAGCCTAAACTCACAATTAATGAAACTAGAAAAAGAAAAACAAATGAGACCCAAAGTAAATAGAAGGAGGGACATAATAAAGATTAGAGCAGAAATAAATAAAATCAAGAAGAATAAAACAATTTAAAGAATCAATGAAAGCAAGAGCTGGTTCTTCAAGAAAATAAACAAAATATATAAACCCCTAGCCAGACTTATCAAGAAAAAAAGAGAGTCTACACACATAAACAGAAACAGAAATGAGAAAGGAAAAATCACTACAGACACAAAATACAAAGAATAATTAGAGAATACTATGAAAACTTATATGCTAATGAACTGGATAACCTAGAAGAAACAGACTTCTTAGAAAAATACAACCTTCCAAGGCTGACCCAGAAAGAAACAGAAAATCTGAACAGACCAATTACCAGCGACAAAATTAAATTGGTAATCAAAACATTACCTAAGAACAAAACCCCTGGGGCAGATGGCTTCACTGCTGAATTTTATCAAACATTTAGTGAAGACCTAATACACATCCTCCTTAAAGTTTTCCAAAAAGTACAACAAGAGGGAACATTTCCAAACTCATTCTATGAAGCCGGCATCACTCTAATACAAAAACAAGGCAACGACACCAGAAAAAAAGAAAACTACAGACCAATAACCCTGATGAACATATATACAATAATAGTCAAAAAAATATTAGCAAACCAAATTCAAAAATACATCAAAAAGATCATCCACCATGATCATGTAGGATTTATTCCAGGGATGAAAGGATGGTACAATATTAGAAAATTCATCAACATCACCCACTGCATCAACAAAAAGGACAAAAACCACACAATCATCTCCATAGATGCCAAGAAAGCATTTCACAAAATTCAACATCCATTCATGACAAAAACTCTCAACAAAATGGGTAGAGGGCAAGTACCTCAACATAACAAAGGCCATACATGACATACCCACAGCCAACATCATACTTAACAGGGAGAAGCTGAAAGCCTTTCCTTTAACACAGGGAACAAGACAAGGATGCCCACTCTCTCCACTTTTATACAACATAGTTCTGGATGTCCTAGCCACGGCAATCAGACAATACAAAGAAATAAAGAGCATCCAGATTGGTAAAGAAGAAGCCAAACTGTCACTGTTTGCAGATGACATGATATTGTACATAAAAAACCCTAAAGACTCCACTCCAAAACTACTAGAACTAATATCTGAATTCAGCAAAGCTGCAGGATACAAAATTAATACACAGAAATCTGTTGCATTCCTATACACTAACGATAAAGTTGCAGAAAGAGAAATCAGCAAAACAATTCCATTCACAATTGCATCAAAAAGAATAAAATACCAAGGAATAAACCTAACCAAGGAAGTGAACGACCTATACCCTGAAAACTACAAGACACTCTTAAGAGAAATTAAAGAGGACACTAATAAATGGAAATTCATCCCATGCTCTTGGCTAGGAAGAATTAATATTGTCAAAATGGCCACTCTGCCTGTAGCAATCTACAGATTCAATGTAATCCCTATCAAAATACCAACAGCATTCTTCAATGAACTGGAACAAATAGTTCTAAAATACATACAGAATCACAAAAGGCCCCGAATAGCCAAAGCAATCCTGAGGAGGAAGAATAAAGCAGGGGGGATCTTGCTTCCCAACTTCAAGCTCTACGACAAAGCAACAGTAATCAAGACAATTTGGTACTGGCACAAGAACAGACCCACAGACCAGTGGAACAGAATAGAGAGTCCAGATATTAACCTAAGTATATATGGTCAATTAATATATGATAAAGGAGCCATGGATTTACAATAGGGAAATGACAGCCTCTTCAACTGCTGGTGTTGCCCAAACTGGACAGCTACATGTAAGAGAATGAAACTGGATCATTGTATAACCCCATACACAAAAGTAAATTCAAAATGGATCAAAGACCTAAATGTAAGTCATGAAACCATAAAACTCTTAGAAAAAAATACAGGCAAAACTCTCTTGAATATAAACATGAGCAACTTCATCACGAACATATCTCCCTGGGCAAGGGAAACAAAAGCAAAAATGAACAAGTGGGAGTATATCAAACTGAAAAGCTTCTGTACAGCAAAGGACACCATCAGTAGAACAAAAAGGCATCTTACAGTATGGGAGAATATATTCATAAATGACATATCCAATAAGGGGTTGACATCCAAAATATATAAAGAGCTCACACACCTCAACAAACAAAATGCAAATAATCCAATTAAAAAATGGGCAGAGGATCTGAAAAGACCCTTCTCCAAAGAAGAAATTCAGATGGGAAACAGGCACATGAAAAGATGTTCCACATCACTAATTATCAGGGAAATGCAAGTAAAAACCACAATGAGATATCACCTCACACCAGTTAGGATGGCCAACATCCAAAAGACAAACAACAACAAATGCTGGCAAGGTTGTGGAGAAAGGGGAACCCTCCTACACTGCAGGTGGGAATGTAAGTTAGTTCAACCATTGTGGAAAGCAGTATGGAGGTTCCTCAAAAAACTAAAAATAGAAATACCATTTGACCCAGGAATTCCACTCCTAGGAATTTTCCAAAAAAATATAATTTCTCAGACTCAAAAAGACATATGCACCCCTATGTTTATTGCAGTACTATTTACAATAGCTAAGATATGGAAGCAACCTACGTGTCCATCAGTAGATGAATGGATAAAGATGTGGTCCATATACACAATGGAATACTACTCAGCCATAAGAAAGAAACAAATTCTGCAATTTGCAACAACATGGATGGAGCTGGAGGATATTATGCTCAGTGAAATAAGCCAGGCGGAGAAAGACAAGTACCGAATGATTTCCCTCATTTGTGGAGTATAACAACGAAGCAAAACTGAAGGAACAAAACAGAAACAGACTCACACACTCCAAGAAGGGACTAGCAGTTACCAAAGGAGGGGTAGGGGAGGGCAGGTGGGGACGGAGGGAGAGGGCAATTGAGGGGTATTATGATTAGCAGAGATGGTGTGGGGGTGATCATGGGGAAGACAGTGTAGTACAGAGAAGGCAAGTAGTGACTGCAATGAGGTGTTGGGGGGACACGATAATATGGGGGAATGTAATAACCACATTGTTTCTTCATGTGAAACCTTCATAAGAGTGTATATCAATGATACCTTAGTAAAAAAAAAAATCCCAGGTCTTAGACTTTGATACTGACCCCTAGCCACTGTGTGACCATGGACCAGCCTCCAGCTTAGATCTTTTCCTTTTATAAAAAAGTTAACTGCATGAACAGACACCTCTGTGGCCCCTCCTACATCTAAAAACGCTAACTTAATTTTCAGAATGATGAATGTGAGGTATGTCATGTGGGAGAAAGACAGAGTCCTAGCTATCAGTGTTATCATCCCTTCTCGATGATCCAATCTTCTCAAAAGAATTATCCAGAAACAAAGCAGTTACTAACATAGAACTTTAGGGCTAAAACAAATTATATCTTTGGGACCCACAGCTACCATTTGATATTTTTGCTGTTCAATAAAATCTGGAGTAGTCGTTACATATGGTATATAGGTAAGCATCTACCCTGGTATGAGATATCTATTTATAAAGTCATGCTCAGAACTGAAGCTGGTATTATTTGAAACAAAATCATCACAAAAAATCTAGGGGTAAAATGCCTTTAATTAATCCCCTTGTCCTGAAAAACTGAGTTAATGACCAGGGATAAGGCTATAAAAAAATCAGTTCCGGCTAAGCACAAATCCTCTTGGTAATACTACAATTGCAGTCAAATACCAGGTGGTAAAGACAAGTTTTAATAAAGATTTACCCATACTCTCTTCTCCAAGCAAGCCAAGAGTCTAAAGTGTTGACTAGAATTTCAGAGGTCATGTGACCAGAGTAAATGGGGTTAGGGAGAGGACCCCTCAGGACAATGTTAGAATAACAGTTTCTGCACAATTTGGTCCTCTATCTCCTTCAACTTTTCTAAAGTGAAAAATATTTAACTTAAAATAAATGTACTTAGAAAATCTAATTTCCTTCCAATTTCAGTGCATCAGTAATAGAGCCACCATTAGAAATTACAGTACACAAGCCTAAAAGGTAGAAAATGATGTAATTTTTAAAAAGACTTAAGACCAAGCTAAACAGAAGGAACAAAACAGCAGTGACTCATAGACATTAAGAAGTGACTAGTGGTTACCATGGGGGTCGGGGAGGGGGATAAAGGGGCACAAAAATTCTCAATCATAATATAACTTGGTCACGGGGATAGCAGTAAAGCATGAAGAATATAGTCAAGGATTCTGTAACATCTTTCTCTATTGACAGATAGTAACCACACTAGTGGAGGTGAGGATTTAATAATATGGGTACCTGTTAAACCACTGTGTTCTTATATTTGAGACCAACATAAAATTGTATATCAATACTTCAATAAAAAAAGACTTAAGACCATTTAGAGGGCACAAGTAAGTTCTAGAATTCACAATTTAGGAGGAATATTTTAATGTGGAAATAATCTCAACTATGTAAACATTCTATTTTCATTTATAAATATGGTAGAGCAGAAGGAAAGCCAAATAAAAGGTTTAATCCTAAACTTAACTTTTCAATGAGCAAGACTTACCTATGACACATGTAGCACATCCTGGGTAAATAGTAAACTTGAGAATTTAAACTTTAAAGCCTAAAATCTTAATATTTCCCCTTGTTCTTTTCTGTTAACCTTTTCTGTAGTTTTTTACTTCTCTGATTATTTTCAATTTCTGCTTATCATTTGGTGTCTCTCCCTTTTTTTTTCAATTTATTAAAAAAGAGGATTTCTCCTTTTACAAGTTAATATAGCTGTGCCCATTCCATGTCTTCCTTTCCTTTTACTCCAGTTAATTTCTAATTCTATGCTTTTGTTTTCACCTCCTCTTATTAAGGAAAATCAGCAAAATTGAATTTTTTAATTCCCATTTTCAATAGGTTCCTGTCTGCTTAATACACCCTCTAAGATAATTTCTTCCCCAAGAGATCTAACAGCAGTCAACAATCTGGACTGCCAGCACTCTCCCGGAACCTGGAGTGAATGCAAGTCAAAGGCAGAAAATAAGAGCACTGTATACCTATACATAAAGGCAGAAGACACACAAGAGGGGAAAAACACCTTGGGTAACTTTTAAAGAACTGCAAACATGTCCATGGGGCTGTGGGAAGAGGTCGGCAAAAAGGAGACTGATGCAGAAAAAGACAGTAAGTTAACTGAGAAAGTATGCTTAACCTATTGACCTAGTTTCCAACAGAAAACCTAATCTCTGTGCTTTCACTCCAAGGTGCAAGTGAGCTGATTGTTAATTTAAGCAATTTCAAGTGTATAGCTATTTAAGTACTATTTAATATAAAGAAGATTTTAAACTTTAAAAAAAACTCAAGCTTATTGGAAATTCTAATCAAATTTCACATTTGAAATCCAAGTTACTGTCTTTTTAAAAAATATTTTGATTGCCAAATACAGCACTGCTTATGTTTCTCATAGACTTCTAAAATGAGTGTTAGAGGGAAATTTCTGTTTTTTTCCTCTAGATTTGTCTGGCTGTAGCTGAAGTCATTAGAAACAATTACTTCTTCGAGTTTTTGGCTAAACTGTGATAACATTACAACTAATGGTTTGGTTGCTGGACAGTAATTTTGGATCAGTCAAAACATGTTACACAGCCAAAGTGAAGAAATAAATTCTGAAGGGTAGAATGCCTACACTTGACATAGATGCATCCTTGCCCAGTAAATTTCATTACGAAGGGGGTTGTGCCTCTATTAATCAGAATATCATACCACCCAAGCACAACATTAAGAACACTAAATTTCCTGATGTGTCACAGTCCATTGTTATGCTATATAAATCAACTACGCTGATACAGAAAGTATTTGGAAAATTATCAGTGTTTTGTGAAGACCAGTTCTGACAGCTACTATGTTCTAAGTATCCATACTAAATTTGTAATCCTTGAATTCTATCAGTTGCAGTCCAGGACACCTTATCCCCATTTTAAAATGTAGCTTTTAAAGCCACAAATTCTGTTCCTTAAAGTAAAAATACTTTTTTTTTAAGTGTTAGAAAGCTCTTCTGAAGCTTTCTTCAAACTCTGATCTGAGGATTAATGTTCACTAGTAATGAAGTTATCTTTTTTCAGCAATTAAAATTATCTCAAAGTTGTAAATATTCTTATAGCAAACTTTTATGAAATGAAGATATGATTTGTTAAATCCAAATATATTCTCAGTGAAAGAGAATTAACATTGTTATTAAAACATTAGCTTTGCTCTTACTAGGGAGTCTGAGTATCATGACCTACTTTACAAAACAAAGTATCTGTAATAAAGCAGAGTAAATCTATATAGTCTGCTTCCTTAATAATTAGCCAATGAAAAACAACTGGAAAATCCTAAATACAAGCTAAACAAATGCTAAATACACTTTTTTTTATCTTTACGTGATTTAAAACAGATTTTCTTTCCTTTTGAAAACTGAAAGATTTTATGATTACGATTCATGCAAATTTCTAAGGGGTTCACTGGAATGCTGAATCCTACCCTTATGCATATTTATGATACTAAAGATGACCTAGGTTCAAAAATACTAAAATGTCACTGTACTAAAGAATCAACCAGGGGGTATTTTTAATAAATAATTCAACAATTTTGCTAAGAAGATCTTTTCTGTACAAGAAAATCAAGTATAATATGAATTTTGCCAAATATACCTTTACTTCATAAAATGTTTTCAATAAAGCAGTAACTATTTTTTAAAAACCAAGACCAGAGAGCAAAGTTTTAACTACTTAAAGCTTCACACCACTGAAATTCAGAATGACAAATGTCAGGCCTTATCTCTGTTAACATGCAAAGACCATCAGAACTAGTAAAAATACATTCTACAGACATTTGCATAGGTAAAAACTGAAATTGAAGTATAGTTTTAAAACTGGGAACCCACTATAGATAAAAAGAATCATAAGAACTCTTTTTAACAACTATGTCAAAAGGACAAGATCCTTATTTTCAGCTTTCTTTGATTACATAGTCAAAACCCCCGAATTATGCTTTCACATCTTAAAGTTTTCCCACATCTTATACTTTTTTTGGTGACATTAAATTTCTAAGGCTATATTTCATTCATGCAAACATGTTAGAATTTTCATAACTCTTAACAATTTCTGAACGACCTAAGCTGGGCCACAGGGTGAACTGCATGCTTCGTGCAATTCAAGGTCCTCTCCCTGCTCTAGCAGCTGTAATAAGAAGCCATTGGATTAAGAAGTGAGTAAACCTGGGTTCCAGTTTGAACAGAGCCACTTGTTGTGGGATAGGATTCCTAACTCTTTTGAGCCTGTTTTCTTCCCTGTAAAATAGAGATAATCTGTACACTCTACCTATGCATAGAGTACGTGGTGCCTGGCCTGGCATATATAAGATTTGTGGAATCACTGTCTCTAAGAACTCTGAGAATATTTGGAAGTCTTGCTCTCTTTGCTGATGGTCCCACAGAGTACTCAGCACAAAAGTAAAGGCAGTCTGTTTTCAGCTGGGGAGAAAATCCAGTAGAGGACTAGGAGAAAAGATACTGCAGAAGAATAAACCCAAAGGTTTCAGCACAGCAAGAAAGCACGATTCAGGTCCCTGAAATAAGCAGGGACTATTCCCTGTGGAGAGGCAGAACACCCCCTTCCCTCACTATAAGCCACTGCTTGTATCTGATCGTTACCACCAAAGCAAGAATTACAATTTCCACGGGTTCCTTCAAGCTTTGTTTAAGTTATATTCATCAGCCACTCCACAGAATAGTTAGGTAAGTTCATCTAACACTAAACTGTACAGAACATTCCTGGGAATCCAGGACAGGAGTTAAATATATGAGAAAGGCTGTTTATTGTATGCACATTCAGAGAGTTTCTAATGAACTCACTTCAACTTCTAGACCAGCACTGTGCAATGAAATATAATCTGAGCATTGGATCCACAAATGCAAGCCAAAGATGCAATTTTACACTTTCTAGTAGCCACATTTAAAAAAACAAAAGGGTGAAATTTATTTTAATATATTTTATTTAACCCAGTATATCCAAAAATATTATTTCAACATGTAATATAAAAATTAGTAATGAGGTAATTTATATCCTTTTTGTCTTTTAATCTTTGAAACCTCAATTCAGACTTGTCACATTTTAAGTGTTCAATAGCCATAAGCTATGATATTGAACAACGCAGTTCTTGAGTCATAGATATATACTTTTTTAAAAAGAAAATAATTTTGACACCTTAGCTAGTTTTAATTCCAATAAATTGAATGGAAGGACTCTAAACTTAAAAAAAAGGGAGGGGAATTCTATGAATCTAAAAGAAAGCCAACACAGAATAGCATGAATAAAATTCTTGATGATTTTAGTCATAAAATAGTGTTACTTAGTCTTTAATACAAAAAACGAATGGTAAATTCTAAGTTTGACCAGAGTTGCTAAGTGCTTTTCTAAGACTTTCTCTGGCATTACAACAATATTTTACTGTAATTGTCCCTTGAAAAAACACAATGCTAAGAAGTACATGTGTCTTAAGAAGGAATGAATTAACACCAAAACAAGAAAATGACCTGATAAATCCATAATGTAGGACACTCTTAGACAATTGGTGAGCTTTCTCAAAAAAAGAAAACAAAAACGTGAGGGGCTTAGTTTAAGGAAGATTAGACTGACATGACAACCAAAAACCATGCATAATTCGTGACTGGATTTTAGGACGTTTGTGGGACAACAGGTAAAATTTGAAAATGGACTAGCAGCTATAAGATGACATTTGGGTCTTATTGTTAATTTTCCTAGGTAGAATTGGTATTGAGGAGGAAAAAGTCCTTATTCTTAGGAGAGTCACGTTAAGCATTCATGTTAAGTATTCAGGGATGAGGTGTCATGATGTTTTCAACTTACTTTCTAAGGTTCAGCAAAGAAAAAAGAAATTTGTATTAACCAAATATGGTAAAATGTTAACAGTTCTTGAATCTTGGTGATACCTCTATAGGAATTCATTATGCTACCCTTTCATCTTTTTGTATGTTTGAACATTCTCATCATAAATAGGAAAAGTAGGGACAATTTTAGATTAAAAGAGACATAATAACCAAATGTGCTGCACTAACCTTGATTAAATCCTAAAGTGGAGTGGATATTACATGATTATTAAGGACTGTTAATTTTAACAATGGTATAATGATTATATAGGAGAATATCCTTACTCTTGAGAGATGAGATGCTTGCTGAAGTAGCTAGGGATGAAGTGTCATAATGTCTACATCTTTCTTTGAAATGGTTTAGCAAAAAAACAAAAATTTTACATAAAGGCATATACACATCCTCTACATATCTAGCTGCTACCTAAAGCCAACGTGGCAAAATGATACTTACTAACCTACAAGATATGTTTATGGGTGATCATCCTACTATGTTTTCAGATTTTCTACATGTTTAGACAAAGTTTTAAAAAATTTAAAGCTAAAAATAAAAAGTACTATCAATATTCCATTTTCCTACATTTGAGCTAATAGGATAAAACCACAAATGAAAACTGCCCACACTTTTCCCCATGTAGATTCTCATACTAAAAAAGGACAAGCACAGATACAACATGCCTTTTTTCTGTGCCCTTTCTGGTGCCATGCATATATAATAGATATTAAAATGGCCTTTGAGGCCTGCAGTGTGCTGAGTACAGGAAAAATAGATGGGCCCTATTTTTAAGGAGCTCAAAATAGTATGGTGTAAAATAGTCCAAATTTTTGTTTCCCAACCAAACTGACCATTTTAGTTTGGTTTCTGAAGTTTAATTTCTAAAGATAAGGTCTCAAATCTAACTAACTTGGTGTTTCTCAACATTTAGAAAGCCACAGATTCCTTTCATAAACATTAACTCACACACACTGCTAAGAAAAGAATCAGTGACTACCTTCCATTTATCTTACCAATATTACTAAAATAAAACTGTAAGATCTATACTGTATTACAGAAAGCTGAAAGATTTCTCTGCAGCCAGGGCCTTACGAAATTTTCCCTGGAAGTTAATTCAAGAAGAAAGCCTGAATGAACATTTTATTCTGTTGATATTCCCAATATCTAACCAATGGGTAATAACCACCTCTTATGCTATATACTAACAGAATCTATCAGAAGGTACAAGTGATGTTTTATAAAATTTACAAAACTACCCGATGGTATTAACTTTCAGCCACTGTCACTATTGACCACTATGGACTGATAATTGGAATATTAAAAAGACTCTGCAGCTCAGCACTTAAAAATCATTTACTGCTATCAATTATCCATCATATTGTCCCACAAGAGAGGAAATTTTATTTTCTATTTTATAGTAAGTACTTCCATCTAGACTGAAGTTGGAGGGTTTTTGTTTTAGTACTGGGAAAGCATTTGCATGTAACGTATAAAAAATCAAACAGGATTCTCCCGGGAAAGACAACAATAGAAATATATTAAGAAAAAAATCAAAACAATAAAAACATCAGAGACAAATGATTTACATAGTTGATGTGGGCCTGATTATCACCCAATGAAAAATAATTTTAAAAAGTATTCTTTAGCTTCAATTACTTCTGTCATATCAGTACATTCTGAGAACAAAATAAAAATCCCGTAAATGAGTTCTCTATTAAAAGAGTAAGTTAATGACAGTTCACAGCATTTCAGAGGGGGGATTAAAAAAAAACATGCCAGGCTGCTGAATGTTATTTGAAGGTGCAAATTTGTTTATTTTTCAAATAGTATAAACAGCCCTCTTTTGCAAATATTATATTTTTTATCACCAGGTCTGGTAACTAAAGCTGGAGAACTATTTAACATGAAGGGTGTTGACCAAAGCTTTTAAGTGTGCTTTCTAGAAAGAAGATGCAAGATGTAAACAGAGCCCCAGAGGTAACCATGTGATTAGAAAACCAATTAAGTTAAGCAATTACTGAAACTGCTTTCTCTCCTCTGGGCAAGAAAGGATCACAAGTGAGACCCTGATATAAAAATGAAAAATGCTTACATGCAAAAAGGCCAAGGCTGGTTTAGAGAAAGACTATTTTTAAGATAGCACAACTATTACGTGGCCAACTGCACAGGGATGTTTGATCAATGTAGAAAAAGGATTTACAGTCTATTTGTTCAGAAATGCCAAAATGTTAGACATACACATAATGTTTTTGTGGTTAAATTTAGTTAGTATTCTCAGTGTAACAGGAAGAAAAACAGAATGAGGTAAGAGTAAAGAAGAAAAGCACCACTAGGGCCTATTGGTTTTCAAGAGCTATTTTATGTTTCCTTACTACATTGTAGAGGAATATGAAACCGTACTAACACACATCATTCAAAGCTACAGAACTCAACTCTAATTCCAGCATGTATTATTTAAGAATAATTTCTAAAATAGAGAGCTAGCCTGACCCAGTTCAGATTTACTTTGTGAAAAGAAAAACTTAAAGCAAACTTCAATATCTTGGGTTAAATAATAATGCTTCAATTTTAAAAGTACTTTTACAACAAAACGACTCTACTGCCTACATGGTTCATCTCTCACCCACAAAATGTTACTTTAAAGACCCTAAATGCACAAGCTACAACAAATTAAGACTTCTTAGACATGAACTATTTTTATAAACTATTCATTCTCTTTTTGGCTCCTAACTGAGCCTAGGAATATTATCTATCAAGACATACTGTCTTAACTAAGTGATGAGTCCTGTGTATTGCTTTCAAATGCACTAACCTTCTCAAAAACACTGGATGAAGTCATCAGACAAAATCTGACGTTCTGAATGATGGTATCGGTATGTCTCCAGCGTCTTCTATCATGCCGCAGCCAAGACTGCACAGCCTCGTACAGCTCTATCTCTGGGAACCTGCTCAGATGATCATTATCCAAATAAGACATAAGTTTCTCAAAGCTCAGGTAAGATAGGAAGTCAGGCCTAGACATAAGTGGAACAAAATTGTCTAGCAGGAAAGTATCCAGTTTCTCCCTGACTCCCTCGATGTTTACACCAAAATCATCTAGAAGTCTCATAATTTCTGCACAATTTTCTAAGCAGATTTTTGCTAATAGGAAAGAGCAGCAGAACTTCACCACTTCTATAAGTTGAACATACATGGCAGCCTGAAGAATCTCATGAACAGTATTCATACTCAGTTCTATAGTTCCATAGTACATAAATTGAAGGACATGGCTGAAACCAGTAGCAGTTAGACCTTTTAAATGAATTTTGTCCTGATCTCGCTCCCTCATGTCTGCAGTAAACATAATTCGGAAGTAATCACTCTGGGTGGCCAAGAGTGCTTTATGGGCCTGGAACTGATGATCTTCAATAACCAGAGTGACATCAAGAAGCAATCCTTCCTCATACAGTGCTCTGAACCCAGCAGAGACACTGGTGTCATGGATGGAGGAACAGAATCCTTCCACGTCCCCTGCCATGAATCTGGAAAAAAAGTAATCAAAGAAAACTGTGTTAATCATTTCCATGCATTCTCAAGATGTTATTAACTCAGAGCTTAAATTTTATAATTATCTCAATTCCACTGCCTAAGTCCTAAATGTACAAGTCCTTCGGGAGAAGACAACCTAAAGGTTTATTCCAAATAAACCTCTGTTTTGGCTTCCCCACCTGGGGAAAAAATATGTTAAATATCTATCAATGGTAAATTGTTAACTTATAACAATATGCCTATCCCACTGATTTTACGTTTTTCACCAAATATATTTAATTATGTCTCCAAATTATCAACACAAAATGGATTTCTCAGCCAAATACTAAATTATGAGAGACAAAAAAAAGGAATTAAACCAAGAGCACACTGTTGACCCTGAAAACTTCTAGAAACTTACCCAAAGGAAATAATCAGATAAATATGTCAAGTTGTACAAACAAGGTTTTTCTTTCTAGCCGTATTTATAATAGAAAATTGGAAAGCATTCAAAAGCCCAACAATAGATTATTAAATAAATATGGTGCAGTCCTATAATGGATTACTATAATAGCTAAAAATGATGGCAGTAATCTACCTATTCTGACAAAGGATATTTATTAGGTATTGTTCTGTGAAAAAAAGCAGGCAACTACAGTATTCTCAGTATATTTTCAAAAATTAAATACACATGTATATGTTTAGATGAGAAAAAGTCTGGAGGAATAAGTATCAAAATGATGTCCCTGAGTAGTGGGATTTCAAGAAATTTTGAGGTTTACTTTTTTCTTTTTACTTACCCCATTAACCTTATCTTTTAAAAAAAGATTATGTATTGCTTATATATTTAAAATAAAAATATTAACTTGTAGAAGAAATTAAACCACATTTTTGCATATCAGAGGAATGAAGCCAAGATAGTGGAATTATAATTAAATCTCTTAGGTAAAGCAGAATAAACTAAATTCAGTGTATTAGACATTTATGAAGCAAATTAACTTTCTCCTTTTCATACACACCCTGCCTAGGCCTTCTAACCTCTCCTGAACTCTCATTCCCATGGTGCTGAGCTTCCTCCCATCCCTGAATTCCCTCTCAATCTTTTACACTGTACCAGAATCTTGCTTCAATGTAAATAAATTTCCCTACAGCCTCATGCTAGTCACAGAAAAGTTTCCTCTGAAATCTGATTTAAATAGGAAAAAATACTCTTCTATATTCTTGTTAGAACAAAATATTCTTCTATAGCTTACAAGCCTACCTTCTAAGCCTTCTCTTAGCTTTCTGTCTTTTTTCTAAAACATGGCCTTTTGCTCAGATAAAATCCATTTTCTATTGCTGTCACTTATCCTATACCCACAGCTGGATCACTCTCCCCCACCCACTTTCACTGACAACTTTGGCACCTAGCTAAGAATCATCTTCTCCACCACTTCAATACTCACATACAATCACTCATCCAAAAACCAAAGTTCCTTGACCACCTCAGCTCCTACAGCCTTCTCCCTTACTCCATTTTAAAACCTTATTCTCAAACCTGTTGGACTCACCACAATCCAGAATGATCTACTTCAAAATCTGTCAACTTCCCACTCTCTGGTTAACCTTCTCTTTCACTTGGTCCATCATCTCCAAACTTTACCTCGGTCCTTCTCCAGCTTAGACTTTCTGGTATCTGACCCAGTCTCCCAAGTCCCTTCCTTTTCCTGGTTGGGTGTTTGGATGGACCACGAGCACTCCAGTGAAGCAACTGGCACCACAGTCACTGCTGTCACCTGCTCTACCTCTTCCTTCAGGGAGGCTGTCACTGCCAATTTTACCACATTATTAGTAATGCCTCCCCCTTTATTTACTAAAAGGAAGAGCACCTCCATGTGCCAGGCATTATGGGGCAGGGGGTGCCTTTCAGGAATCCCCTCTGCACCCTGGATTTTGTGGAGTCCTCAGTAGCTGACAGTGAAAAGGCAGCTTCCATGGGCATGCTAAAGGTACTACACTCCACCACTCTTGTGAGTAGGCTATCACTAGACTTTACTACTTTGTTTCATCAATATGTTGTCTATAACACTCTATACTTAACTGCGTTACCCAATTCGTCATTTACTCATTATTCAATAATTTACTTCCTAGTTACTTCAGTCTTAGATCATCTCAAAAAGAAAAAAAAACCTTTATTAATAAATAAGAAAACAACACGGATGGAGCTAGAGGGTACTATGCTCAGTGAAATAAGCCAAGCAGAGAAAGACAAGTACCAAATGATTTCACTCATCTGTGGAGCATAAGAACAAAGCAAAACCTGAAGGAACAAAAGAGCAGCAGACTCTCAGAACCCAAGAATGGACTAACAGTTGCCAAAGGGAAAGGGACTGAGGGGGCATGGGAAGGGAGGGAGAAGGGGAATAAGGGCATTAGAATTAGTACACATAATGTAGGGGGAAGGCAGTATAGCACAGAGAAGACAAGTAGTGATTCTATAGCATCTTATGCTGATGGATAGTGACTGTAATGGGGTATCTGGTGGGGACTTGATAATGGAAGGAATCTAGTAACCACAATGTTGCTCATGTAATTGTATATTAATGATACCAAAATAAAAAATAAATAAATAAGAAAAAAGTCTGAAAGGATAATATACCACAATGTTAAAAACGGTCATCTTGGGATGGTAGAGTATCAGGCAGTTTCTGCTTTTTTGTTTCCTTTTTGTTAATCTATGTTTTCTAATCTATCTGCATTGAAGGTGTATTAATAAGTTATTTAAAATTTCATTTTAAAAATCTTCCCCCAAAACCCCTAACTGCCAAATCCAGTGGTTACATCCAGTCCTTTTCGCTCAGGATCCTTCTGCGGCATAACTTACTCCCTTGGCTCACCATCTGCTCAGCTTCGTGACACTATTTTCCTGATTCTCTTCCTATTCTTGGGCTGCTTATTTCTCAATATCCTTCCTGGGCTCATTTTTCTTGAGCTACTCCTTAAACATTAGTGTTCCCCAGGATTCTACTCTTGTACCTTTCTCTTTTCTTCTAAACCCATGGTTTCTACTAATACCTACCTCGACCATCTCTGTCCAAATCTCTCCTTACAGAAGTATGTAGACAGTAAATCACCTAGACACCTCTTCTGGGTGCCCCACAGGGATCTCAAAATCATCAGGTCTAAACAGAATAATTCTAACTCCCCCCCAATCAGTTCTTTCTTTTGTATTCCCCACCTTATCAAGAGGTATTGTAGGCATTCTTTCTCCCCCTTTACCCTAAATAACCTTTAAGTCTTATTGACTATACCACATATGTTCACTTACATGAGACAGCAAAGTATGCACAAGATGAAATCAACACCAAGTTTTTTATTAGTAGTTCATTATTCCAAAAGCTATATACTTTCATTTTGGTCTGTCTATAATTTGGAAAATAGATATAAAATATTTTAGATACTGTAATCAGTGCTACTTTGAACTACTTTGAAGATTAAAGTTAAGCTATCAGGTTTTTCTCTTGAATTATTTTTAAAGGTAAATTAATGAGCTTAGAATTTTCCCAGTGACAGAAGGCATATGCACACAAATGTGTACTGGGAACAAAAGGAACACCACACAGTGTAGTGACTGAATAATCAAACATTCTGGATAGTGGAAGGCTATCATCATCACACTAATTATCAGTTTTCAAAATAATAACAAAACACAACAAATTAAACTGGAAGAAAAAATTTGGTATCTACTTATCATTCTCATAATCATTATGGATACCAGTTATCACTGACTTGTCCAAATGTACTGGTTACATTTAATGGAGATTTAATAACAGAAGGCTACAAATCAGCATTCATATATTTTGGAGTAAACTGCTTTGTGTTTAATTTACCTATTATTTTGACATTGCCTAAACTACCATGCATTTCATTTCTTATCAAAGTAACCCTCTCTATTCAATAGTTATCACTACCTGATAAGGTCTCAAATAGCTAATATTCACCTTTCTGCAAAAAGTTCCAGCTGAAGGAAATATTTAAAAGAAGATACTACACTTTTCTCAAAAAAGCAATCTAAGCTCCAGATACTATGGTGGAAACATCACAGGGCGAAGAAGCAAGAAAAAACAGGAGACTATTAAGGTGTGCAACAAAAGACCCTGAAGATGTAAGGCTAGTACCCACTCTCTGGACAGCCAGCCCACTGAGGGAGATTCCTAGTAGGCAGCCTTCTACTCTGTGATTCTGTCTGCAGTCACACATGGTCAAGGGTGGGAAATATGAATCAACATGAACACTCTTTTGTCAAGGATTTAGAAAAAGGAAAAAGAGAGATGTGCACTGACTGTGTATGACTGGAACTAGAACATGTCAAAGGGCAGCTGTGGGCACCAACTTCTGCCTGCCATGTGGGCTGAGCAGCAGAGAAAGCCAGTTAACTGAGAAAGAAGCAGGAAGCCAGGACAAGAGGACAGGGAGTGCTCCCTAATGCCTTCGTTTCCTCCAGTTCCTAGGCCCAGCTCTAGTCCTGCCCTTGGGTTCTAACAGAAATCTTTACATGCTTAGGATAAATTTTACTACACTACCATAAGTGGGTTTTACCTATGTATAACCAAGGTGCCCAATACAGTATTAGAGCAGAAATAACTGTAAGTTTCTCAAACTTTCTTGGTCTAAGCTCTGCATCTGTCAAATGACACCATTCAACATTTCTAAAAAATTTTAGTAATAAAATTCTCATTTATTCTTTTTATATGCATTTACAGATATGTAATGTACTTATACAGATATGCTGAGTAAATAGACTGTAGCTATTTTTTTTTATTTTTAAAAAATTTTGTTATCATTAATCTACAATTACATGAAGAACATTGTTTACTAGGCTCTCCCCTACCCCAAGTCCTCCCCACAAACCCCATTACAGTCACTGTCCATCAGCAGAGCAAGACGCTGTAGAATCACTACTTGTCTTCTCTGTGTTGCAAAGCCCTCCCCTTTCCCCCACCCCCCACATTATACATGCTAATCATAATACCCCCTTTCTTCTTCCCCGCCCTTATCCCTCCCTACCCTCCCATTCTCCCCAGTCTTTTTCCCTTTGGTAACTGTTAGTCCATTCTTGGGTTCTGTGATTCTGCTGCTGTTTTGTTCCTTCAGTTTTTCTTTTGTTCTTATACTCCACAGATGAGTGAAATCATCTGGTATTTGTCTTTCTCTGCTTGGCTTATTTCACTGAGCATAATACCCTCTAGCTCCATCCATGTTGTTGCAAATGGTAGGATTTGTTTTCTTCTTATGGCTGAATATTCCATTCTGTATATGTACCACATCCTCTTTATCCATTCATCTACTGATGGACACTTAGGTTGCTTCCATTTCTTGGCTATTATAAATAGTGCTGCGATAAACATAGGGGTACATCTGTCTTTTTAAAACTGGAGTGCTGCATCCTTAGGGTAAATTCCTAGAAGTGGAATTCCTGGGTCAAATGGTAAGTCTATTTTGAGCATTTTGAGGAACCTCCATATTGCTTTCCACAATGGTTGAACTAATTTACATTCCCACCAGCAGTGTAGGAGGGTTCCCCTTTCTCCACAACCTCGCCAATATTTGTTGTTGTTTGTCTTTTGGATGGTAGCCATCCTTACTGGTGTGAGGTGATATCTCATTGTGGTTTTAATTTGCATTTCTCTGATAACTAGCGATGTGGAGCATCTTTTCATGTGTCTGTTGGCCATCTGAATTTCTTCTTTGGAGAACTGTCTGTTCAGCTCCTCTGCCCATTTTTAATTGGATTATTTGCTTTTTGTTTGTTGAGGTGCGTGAGCTCTTTATATATTTTGGATGTCAAGCCTTTATCGGATCTGTCAGTTACGAATATATTCTCCCATACTGTAGGGTACCTTTTTGTTCTATTGATGGTGTGCTTTGCTGTACTGAAGCTTTTCAGCTTGATATAGTCCCACTTGTTCATTTTTGCCTTTGTTTTCCTTGCCTGGGGAGATATGTTCATGAAGAAGTCGCTAATGTTTATGTCCAAGAGATTTTTGCCTATGTTTTTTTCTAAGAGTTTTATGGTGTCATGACTTACATTCAGGTCTTTGATCCATTTTGAGTTTACTTTTGTATATGGGGTTAGACAATGGTCCAGTTTCATTCTCTTACATGTAGCTGTCCAGGTTTGCCAGCACCATCTGTTGAAGAGACTTTCATTTCCCCATTGTATGTCCATGGCTCCTTTATCAAATATTAATTGACCATATATGTTTGGGTTAATGTCTCGAGTCTCTAATCTGTTCCACTGGTCTGTGGCTCTGTTCTTGTGCCAGTACCAAATTGTCTTGATTACTATGGCTTTGTAGTAGAGCTTGAAGTTGGGAAGTGAGATCCCCCCCACTTTATTCTTCTTTCTCAGGATTGCTTTGGCTATTCAGGGTCTTTGGTGTTTCCATATGAATTTTTGAACTATTTGTTCCAGTTCGTTGAAGAATGTTGTTGGCAATTTGATAGGGATTGCATCAAATCTGTATATTGCTTTGGGCAGGATGGCCATTTTGACAATATTAATACTTCCTAGCCAGGAGCATGGGATGAGTTTCCATTTGTTAGTGTCCTCTTTAATTTCTCTTAAGAGTGTCTTATAGTTTTCAGGGTATAGGTCTTTCACTTCTTTGGTTAGGTTTATTCCTAGGTATTTTATTCTTTTCGGTGCAATTGTGAATGGAATTGTTTTCCTGATTTCTCTTTCTATTGGCTCATTGTTAGTGTATAGGAAAGCTGACTGTAGCTATTTTTATCTAATCTAAACTGCCTTCTAAAACTAACTTATGATAGTTACTGATATAGTAACTTCTTTTCTACATGAAAAAGCTTGGCGCATCTAAAAATAAGATTTAACTGTTTAGAGCAGCAGCATTTTACACTTTTATGGGAAGAAAATGACAAAATACTCAGTGACCAACATGATACAGTCCCTAAATGAAAGTAAGTTAAGAGTATGGGTCTGGAGTCAGATGCCTACATTTGAATCCTGATTTTACCTCTTATTAACTCTGTGACCCTGGGGCAAGGTACTTAGCCTCTTTGTGCTCTACCCTTACCTGCAAAAAGGGGTTACTAATATTAATAGAACCTACTTCATAGGTTGCGTGAAGATTAAATGAGTTCATATATGTAAAGACTTAGAACAGTAATTGGCCCTTAAGTACACCATAATATTAGGGATTATTATTATGTCCCTTCACTTGGTGCTATTAGAACCAATATACTAAACCTGACCCGTTAGTAGTCCAGTCAACTCTGGAGAAATTCTTCTCCCTAGCAACAGCACTTGGAACCCCAGCCCACCTTCTCAGTAACATCTCTCAGGACCCAAGCTAACTCTGCTAAATTGATAGATAAATGAAGACACTAAGAGCCATGGATGAAATTTTTCTCCAAGGTCATACAACTAGTTAAACAGCTAAGACTAGAATCTGATTTACAAAAAATACAAAATAGTATGTTTAGAAGGAGCAAAACCTTTGAAATCGGAGTGCTTACTAGTACTTACCACCTGTGGACCTGGAGAAATTTAACTTCCTGACCTCAGTTTGCATCCATATATTAGGAATCATCATCATCATCACCTTATTATGGAGTTGGAATGCCCAGAGCAAGGCTCCCCACCAGAGGTTGATTAATGGTGACTTCTCTTGTCCAACTCTTGCATAATGCTCCTTTATCACCCATAAAACCATAGGAACTTGACACCTCTCAAACTCCCCTCTAAAGACCCCACACCTCCTCTGGGTCTGTTACAATGCAAATTTGGAAGAGATCAGGAGATGTACTGGTAGTCAAAACACTGGGCCTCATTTTGCAATGGCATTGTTCTCCATTTTATTCTTATCAGCCAAGTATAATTTTCTAGCTTTTCTGGACTCCTTTGGTGTGTCTGCCCTGACGAGAGTAGCTACTCTCTATTATATCTGCACTGTTCAATTTGGAAGCCACTAGCTATGGGGCTACTGAGCACCTGAAGTGCAGCTAGTCCAAATTGAGATGTGCTATAAATGTAAAATGAGCACCAGATTTTGAAAGCTTGTACAATTTCAAAAAAGAAGACTTGAAAAAAGTACAAAAATGTAAAAAAAAGTTTTAAATATTGTGTACAAATTTTTATACTGATTATATGTTGAAATATTTTGGATTTATTGGGTTAAGGAATATATTAAAATTAATCTCATTTTTTTCACTCTTTTTTAAACTGTGGCTTTAAGAAAACTTAAAATCACTATTTGTTTTGCATTGTATTCTATTGGACAGCATGGATCTACAACATCCATGTTTAAGGCACCCAACAACCAAACTTACAAACGAACACGAGAAACAAAATCAAGTTGTTCACAATCCATACCCTGGAAACTACAGAGGAAAGAAAAAAAAGCAAAGCTTAAATTAAAATAAAAACAACACAGAAACACATGTATAAGCAAATAAAAAATAATAACCATAAAAAGGAAAGTATAAGAATACAGAGAAAAATACACAAGGTATAAGAACTGTCTAAATAAGGAATTATGGCAGTTTAGGGAATAAATTAATAATTATAAGAACTAATTATTATAAATTAAACTGAAGTAAGAATTCTACAAATCAATGGGTGCTGATGAAAAAAATCCATTAAGGGACTTAGAGAGAAAAGTTATTTACCGACATACAAAATGTTCAAAGTACAGAAATTCTGTATCCTCACTTTTCAAATGGACCATTAGATTAAGAGAAATCATGGTTTATAAACCCATATATGTATTTCACACTTGGCCTTCAGAATTTCAAATGGTAGGTTTTTCCAAAAGGGGAATCAAATGAAACAAGGCATACTTATACTTTTAGGAAAGAAATATTGAAGAATTTGTCTTGTTTCATAAACTTGGCACTGAAAAGAAAAAAGAAAGCCTTATATTTTCTGTGCAGAAGAATTAGTATAGCCATTCTCAAAGTGTGGTCCAGGACAACTGGGGTCCTAGTCCCCTAAAAGGACTTCACAAGGTCAAAACTATTTTCTTTTTTTTCTTTTTATTAAAGTATCATTGATATAAAACTACTTTCATAATAATAATTTAACAAGTTATTTACCTTCTTCACTGTGTGTTTTCCAGAGGCTGCATGTGTGATATCAGAACAGACCAAATGCGAAAGCCGAAAAGAAGCTATTGTCTTTCATTAAGCCAGACATTAAAGAGATCTGCAAAAATGTAAAACAATGCCACTCCTCACCTTGTTTTCTGTTCTGTAAAATTTTTTCATAAAAAATGTTATTTAATGTGTCATTTAAAAATGAATTACAATGTATTTTTAAAATTTCCCAGTTTTAATTTCTATTATTGTAAATATAAACAAAAGCTATTCAGGATCCCAATAAGTTTTAAGAGTATAACTTAGGACCTGAGACCAAAAAGTTTGGGTACCACTGTACAATAAGAAATCAGTGCTCACACACACACACACACACACCTCTTCCTACCTCTGCCTTTGAAAACTATTACTGCTATTTATATCACAGAAATTTCTAACAGTTGAAACTCTCTAGTGACCAGTAAAGAAAAAAGTCTGGTGGGGATAAAATTGACAGGAAATTAAAGGAAAAGAAACTAAATGATTCCTTTTCAGTTAGAAGGCTGCTATTATGATTTGAGGGCAAGATTCTAGGCAATTAAATAGAAGATGTTTCAAAATTAACCTCCATGTTTATTCCATAAGCAATAATTTAATGTTTTCACATTCTTCCCATAGCTGCTTGAAAATTCATACAAAAAAACTTAAGGTATTCACTAGACAAGCTAGATTCCCAGGTTTACATACTTCAACGAAAATTTTAAATTATTTCATACTACCTTTATCCTTAAACTGTTAGCCCACCAGTTGATGCATATGCAGAAAAATGCCATACTTGCACACTAGAAAGAAAATGGAAGGCTTACTATGGATAAAAATAGAATTAATTTCTGAGTCATAATATTTCTTACGATTTCTGTAATCTATAAAGTAAAAATCTTAAATTTCAACAATCTCAAGGTGGCCAACTTCTCAATCTAAAAGGAAAGAAATGTTGAAAACAAACTAAATCAGTCATTTTACCCTTAGAGGAAGGGCTGCGTAAGTTAACTTGAATTTGTTTAATACTGGAAATTCTTTCTTGTCCATCAAAAAGTTTTTATAACTCAGTACCAAATTGCAAATGACAGCTTTTAGGAAGGCTCCGGTCTTCCAGCCTCCAGGTTGGCACCTATTATCCAAATTACTTCACTTTTCAGGTATGTTTAGCATTTAGTCAACCTATAATACAAGAAAAAAGAGCACTCCTGCTTCAATGCTGTTTTTTCATCAGAAGATTTTAATTTAATGCTCCTCTGCTTATTTCTCACTACAAGTAGAAGTAGTCCAAGAGTGATGTCATGGAAAGCAGATTCCCTAGCCTTCAGAGATTGGATACAGTGAGAATTCTAGGAAAATCCTCTATTGGGGAATAAAGCCCCAAATCTTCTAAGTTACATCCTACCATGAAATCACTGATACTGTAGTGTTCACATTTTAGTTATCCACAAGAATTATACAACTAAATATTTTGAAAGGTGTTGATGTTATACAGATTTCCTACAAATCTTCAAATGATGCACAATCACAATCACTAACTAAATTCAATGATCTTATCAGAGACAAAGAATAAATTTCCTATTCGTTCTTATTTGCTTCAATGATTCAACCAGATGTGCTTTAAAGGTCTTATATTAAAGACAGAAAATCTGAGGAAATAGCTTGCCTTTTCTATTTTACTCCAAGATTAAAATTTCTAATTCTCAAAAGGCCTTCCACTTTTGGACCAGCAACGGTACAACATAAACCCACAGCAAAGATATACTGTGAGAGCCCTTCCACCAATTCCTAAAACGGCAATAATAATTATCTCCTATGACTCTCATTGCTGTTCACCCTTCCCCACATACACTAACCTCTTGCTGTTTCTTGAAAACCAGCCTCACACCCACTGTAAGGCCTCATCACTTGCCTTCCCCTCTGCATGGATCACTCACTCCCTATATATATATGGTTCCCTTCAGTTCTTCACTCCAGTGTCATCTCAGTGACACCTTTCCCAAACCCCCTCTTTAAAACCGAAACCCCCACCAGTGCCATCAACTAGAAAATCCTCCCTTTCTTTAGTGCTTTATTTTTCTCTGTAGTTTATTAAGTGGAGATATGAGCTATTTTCCTTAATTTAGTTTACTTTTTTTTGTTTTCTTCTTTTGGTTTTATTTTATTCCTGGTGTATTGCCAGAACCTAGAAAGAACAGCACCTGGCACATAATAAGTGCTTAATAAAAATCTGTTGGATAAATAGATCCATTTAAACTTCACAACCCTCCAAGTTCTGTAACCATCCCACATTTAACCATGAGAAAAATCAAAGCTCACACGGGTTAAGTAACTTGCTCAAGGCTATGATTCTTAGTAAGTCATAGAGTTGGGGTCTGTCTGACTTCAGAGCCTTCACGTTTAACCACTACCCTACTGTGCTTCACCAGAGACACTCTCACTTATTTCTCAATAAAACACCCACACGAGCTACAGCATTCCAATATATGCTAATAAATTAACCCAACCCCTCATAAACTAAAGATTCATTCTCCTCACAGTCAATATTATTCACTCTCAAAACATTTCCAACTGGGAAAGGGCAAGCTTGACAACAGGCCAGCTACAAAATTTTCAGGATCAAGGGCAAAATAAAAATGGGGGACCCCTTGTTCAAAAGCAGGAAAAAATTGTCACTAAAGGCACTAAAATATAAAGCTTTCTCCTTTCTTCTGAAGTTTCTCTAGACATGTAGTGTTTTCAATTTGCTGTTTAATGTGTTCTAGGTAAAGAAAAATTAAAAATTTAAATTAGCATGAATTTTACCATTCACCTTTATAATGTACAATGCCAGTTTTACACACCACCTATTAAACCAAGTTCCGGCCCTTTTGAACACCCATGATGCCAAATCAGCCCTGGTTCCAAGATTTTTAGCCCCAGACAACCCAAATCAAAGCAGAGAAAAGGTCAAACCTTGAAATTCCCAATAAAGCAGTGATTTGCCAAAATTTCATCTTCAGGACAAGTGATAAACCCAAGAACACATTAAAGTAGGTTCTTCCTTCTGCTAATTTAATCCTGGCCGCCTTTTATTATTATTCCTTTTTATAAAATACAAAAGCATATTTCACTTTTTGTGGACCATTTTTCTTAAGCCAAACCACACTAGTTTTTTGATGTGCCGAATAAGAATGATTCCATACTGATGTTACACATATGTATAAATTCTGACAGATTAATTTTCAAACCACAGATATTTACTATCCTATTATTACCCCCAAGTCAACAAATTAATATCCTTTACCACTGAAAAGCTGGTCCCAAGCATCTACTAAGTGTTGTGATAAAAGAGAATTAAATTACATAAATATTATTAGATTGAGTTAAAAAGTTGAAATTTTCTATACATTTCTAGATCTATGAGGATTTACAGAAATCTGAATGCATGTATAAGCTCCTCATCAACAATTTTCAAATTAGTAGAGATATTCAGGCATTTTGTTCCCTAGATATGAAAAATAGGCATTAAAATTAGGGTATATGTCTTAATAGCATTTCCTAAATTACAATTTAATCAGATTAACATGAGAACATAAATTCGGAAAATATAAAAGACTAAACGTAAGGTGTTAACCATTTAACTCCAAGTAAGAAAAAGGGCATAAGCGGCCTAGAAAAATGAAAAGCAAACCATTACTGTAACGTTAAATTTGAATTAAAGAATACCGTTATTTAAATAAGCAGTTAGCATTTCGTAGGAAGGCCAAGCAACGTGACTATTATACATCTAGTTGATTCAGAGCACTGCTTCGCTATTTCGTACTTACTGCTTATACTTACATTATAGAAATAAAGAGGCAGCAACAGTTAGCCACTACAGCATTAACCATTCCAGCAAAGGTTACTTAAAAAATCGCCTTGTATTTTTACACTTTCCAGCTATAGACTTTCACATATATGACCTCATATAGTCCTCACTACCCTCTGATGTGGCTATTACTGACTAGATTTGATAGATAAGAAACCGAGGCTCGGTACGCGATTTTTTTCGGTCACCCAGTCTAACCCAGACTACCTGATTCCGCGTTTTATGCCTCGCATTTCGCATAGTTCTATTTCAGGCATAAATATAATTTTTAAAGGGAAGGGACGGGTTCAGAAGAAAATAATCATGGTACCTGCAGCTGTGTGCTGCAAAAAATGGCTGAATTATGCTTCTTCCTTTTTTTTCCTCCTTGAAAAAATTAAATTTTAAACAATTTAAGTAAACTCAAAGACAAATTAGGTCCCAGCGCCTACCAAATGTTTGACTCGGCGCTGTGCAAAAAGGGCTACCGAATCCGTGCCTAGCGCGGGATCGCGGACGAAGCCCGGGCCCCGCAGGCCAGAGGGCCAGGGGCGGCTACGCACCTCGGGGGTCTGTCCAGCTTCTAGTGGACGGCAGTCTGCATCAGGAAGAAACGGGCCGGTGGGCCAAGAAGTGGGCGGTCGGGCGCCGGGACGGCACTCGGCAGGCTCTCGAAACGTCTACAAGGGGCCGCTCCCGGGCCGGGCCGGGGCGCTCCGGCGGGGGGCGAGTCTGCGCGCCTGCGGCCCCCTCAGAACCAGTCCTGGGAAAGAAGACAGCGCCGAGTCGCAAGTCGAGACAGTCGGGCTTGGCGCGAGGCGGCGCGGCGTCGGGGCCCAGCCCGGCCTTGCCAACGCCAGGGGCGTCACAGCGCCCGGCGGGGCTCGGCGGGAGGCCCGACTGGGGCCGCGAGCGGGGGAAGGGGCTGGGGGGCCTCGGGCAACGGCAGAAGCACCGATTGTGACGGCGTCGACGACGGCGTCTCGGAGATTCTACCCCGAAGCCCGCCGAGCCTCAGGATCACCCACGCCGGGGGTGGAGGAAGGCGGGAAAGGGGCGGGCAAGGGGCGGGGTCTGCGGGGCCACGAGCCAGGGGCCGCTCCGGGCCGTGCGCCCCCTGCGGGCCGCGGGAGCCGCCCGGGGCCCGCCCAGGGAGGCGGGGCCCGCCGGTAAGGCACCGTGCGCTGTCGTCGCAACGCGGAAACCTGACACGCAGGTAGTGCGGTCGAAGTGTGGGAAGCCAAGAGTTGGACAGCAGGCCCGGGAGGCGGCCTTGGCCCCCACTGGCGCCTCGAGGGGGCCCGCACTGGGGCTGCGGCCCTGAGGGTGTTTACCTTCCCCCTGGTCGAGCGCCAATGCCGCCATCTTTCAGTCAGCGCGCGTCACTTCCTGCGCCGCGGGTGTGGGAGTGGGTTGGGGGCAGGGCCGTCCCACGCCCGCGGGGCCCGAAGTTGCGGCTGGCCACGCCACCCGGCCCCACCGAGGGCATAGGGTGCCCGGCGCTGCGGCCGCGAGCTCGGCCCGACGCGGTTTTCCCTCTGGCGCGGCCGTCGGGGCTAGAAACGCTCACTGGTGCTAGTCCCCTCCCGGCGGTCCCTCTTAGTCTGCATAAGTGGTGGGCTCGAGCCGCTGCGCTGCTGAGGTTGAGGGTTAGGAAGCCCTGAAAATGTCTTTGCATCTTACTCACGGTGGGGGTGGGAGAATTAGGAACGACATAGTGGAAGCTTTGCCGTTTCTACCTGTGTTATAAAAGTGACCACAACTGCGCCAGATGATATCATTTTTGCGAGGCAACTTGCAGGGGATTATTGCGTCATAGTTCCACTTGGCTTATTGCCCAACAATTACACGGGTTTCAGAAAGACATTTCCCAAAGGTGGGAAAATTAATAGAAAACGGCATGTCTGTACCACACCGAGAAATGTCGGCTCTAAAAACGCCGTTCTGTTTCTATTTGTGTCAAAATAGGATGCGAAAAAAGCTTTCAGGAGGGCAGTGTTTTGGGGTGGTGGTTCGTTTTTAACAAATCGTCTATACAATTCTAGCTGATGATTTTTAAATATCGCCTTTTCCTGATTTAAGAATATAAAACTACACTGTAGGACTTTTGTAAATTTACTTTTGTGAAATCTCTTTGTGATAAAAGTATAGGTGACAGAAATGCACAGTTGGAAGTCAGTGGTTTCACAACTAACCTTAAATTAAGTCAGCCATTGCCCAGTTCTGATCCTAAACTGAGGATTTCTTCTACCCCACCCCCACCTTTACCCCCTGCCGCCATTTGCTCTCTAGACCAATATTCCTATGAACTTACAGTGAGGTGTGTGACTAAAAGCAATCATTATCTCTTTCTAGCAAACTTGACCATGTTTCCCAAGAGGTCAAAATATCACATGGTGTATGTACAGTTTTGCTGAAGTAAACTACTTCATAGGAAAAAACAATCACCCTTTGGAACTAGGTTAAATAAGCTTACCTTTTCCGATTTAAACTATAAAACAATCTTTCAAAAACTGTAAGCCATAAAATAAACTTTAAACTAGCATACATTCAACTTTGAACATTTGAGTTTTCATACATTATTCCTGAACACCTAAAAGCACTGAATTTTGATTTTTGTTCATTAGCTAACATGTATTTTGAGCTATACATTACATAGTGTGGCACTGACCTGTCTAGAAAGAGACTTACGTCAGACTTATAGCCTCTTTCACTCTCGTTTTTTAAAAGAGGAGTGTTTTATAGAAAGGTCTAGTACAGTAAAAAGTGTTCTGCTTCTCCAAGACCAAGTAAAACTACGTCATTTAAACTACTACTCCAGGTAATTCCTGTCTTCAGTTACTTTTCCCACCAATTACTGGAAAGTAATGGGAGCTCCTAAATAATTTAAGGGCATCCTTTCACACTGGCAGAGCCCCACGGGGCAAATGGAAGCTGTCTTTTCTTAGCCTTCTAGCTTAAGTACTTGAGAGTAGAGTCCTCAGATCTGCTCTCTACAGTGGGAGATACCCGGAGGCGTGCTGGAGGCTTGGGACTGGGAGTGGTGGTGGAGTCAGAAGGAAGTTCCTACCCAGGGAATCTGAGGATTTAGGATACTGTATGCTTCCCATCCCCTCCTTTTAAAAAAAGAAGTTCAGCCTTTTCAGTAATCCAGAGTCTACAGTAATTATTTTGGTAATCACTTTTCATGTAACTACCTCCCACCCCAATCTCTGGGAATCAAATAGTTTTATTTACAGTGAAGTCTAATAAAACTGCATATGCATTCTCTTTCTCTTGAAAAGTGTTCATCAAGCACTCTAGCTGTTCAAGGTCTTACAGGCATCTTGTTGGGTCTAGATCATCTGTCCCTCAGAGTCCACCAGTGTCTCTAAATCAGTACCAACTTCTTATGCAGGTCCACATGAAGACCAGTACACTGACACATTCCAACAGGATGGTGGCTGTTGTCCTAAACATTATTTCCTGGTCTCTATCCCGGTTGGAACCTTCAAAATGCAATCTGAGGGTCCCTAAATTTTCCAGCCGGGTTTTTTAACAGCCAGATACAGTAACTTGAGCCTTTATATTGCATGACTAATAGGAAATAAGTGTCTTGGTGAATGTTGGAAGACTCCTGTCTAATGTTTTCACATCTTGGCCATTGCTGGTCACCTGTCACTTGAAGTAGCTCCTCTTAGCTTCTCTCCTACTACCTTTGGCCTTCTGGTCTGTTAACCACTTCTCTGCATTTCTCCAGCTCTCTCTCTGCACTTCCCAACTCACAAACTTGACTCTTCCTCTATACTTCCCTAGCAAAGCAAAAACCCTAAAGCTTTCACAAAGAAACTTCAATCTCATGGTTTCTAAAGAGCCCTACACAGGGATGTCCTCTCTGGTCATCTCTAAATCAGATCTTAGTCAAATCATTTGGTGGGAACCCTTTCCTAAGCATATCAATTGTTTCATCCCATCTTCCCCCACTGCATGAGCCCCCAAACACTAACCAAATCCCTGAACATCCAAAAGGGATGTGGGCACAACAAACAAACCAAAAAGCCTTCAAAGGGCAGTCCCCGCATGAAACAGTGTGGCAGAAGTATTTTCATTTGTGTTATTTCACCAACGTTGGGAGCTACCTCAAGGAAAATGAATTGATAACCTGTCTTATAGCTGTATGGCCAAGAGGACTCAACAAAAAATGTGATTCTTCCTGGAACAAAATGCTTAGTAAGCAATTCCTTGCTGGAAGTTGTTAGAATAACTGCTTTGCACTTTCAGCCAGCCAAAAAGGGTTCAGAAACATTCAGGTTTGGTCTGAGTCCCCAGCACATTGTGATAGGTTTAGACCACGTGGGGATGCTATGTGAGTGAGCACAAAGTTGGGGGGATGTAATCCAGGCTTGGGAGGGTCAAGCAAGGCTTCTCAGCGGAGTGATCTCTAAGTTCAGGCCAAAGGGGAAAAGGAGAGAGGACAAGGAAGCGTAAAGGACACCCACAGGGCAGTGCGTTATAGGCCTGGGAGAGGCAGCAAGGCATCTTTATTTATAGAACTGCTGATAATTTCGTGGGGTTATAGTGTTGGACACAGACTGGAGGGGAGAGGGAAAAGAAGCAAAAATCAGGAAGGCTGCAGAGTATAGACCAAGTATAGACCTTGGTATTCAGGGCTTCTCCCCTTCTGTGTTGCCTCTCTCACCTCCAGCTCTTTCAACTATACAATATTATTATACTGGTTAACATATCAAATGTTTTACTCCTACTAATTTCCATTAAGTTTTTCATTTGTAATCTTCCATAATTTAGTTATCCATGCCATAAATATTTATAAGTGCCTACTATGTGTCAAATCCTGTTCTAAGCACTGGGGATCTATCAGTGACCAAAACATGTAAAAATCCTTGCTGTCTTACAGATTAAAGAAGTCAGGTAGTGAAAAAAATGAATAAGCAAATTATATGGCCTGTTAGAATGTGAAGAGTACTGTGGGAAATAATAGAGGGGGGCAAAGGGATTCAGAGTGGTGAGGGGGAGAGGTGTTCCAGTTCTAACTGGTATGATCAGGGTGAGAGATGTCATTTGAGAGCCTTGACATGAAGGAGATAAAGACTGTGTAAGGCCATTTAAGGTCTTTGGCCTTTGAGAAATTGGGAACCTTGGAAACTTTTGAAGAGGAGCAAAATGATTAATAGTCAGACTACTGTGTAAATAATAGAATTTAGGCAATGTGATGTACAACATGATGACTATAGCTAACACTGCTATATGGTATATTTGAAAATTGCTAAGAGAGTAAATCCTAAAAATTCTCATCACAAAGAAAAAAACATTTTTCCTTTTTCTCTTCTTTTTTTCCCCTTCTATCTGTATGTGGAGTTTACCACAGTAAATTAAACTTACTGTGGTAATCATTTAATTATATATATATATATGCCCAGTCATTATGCTGTACACCTCTAACTTACACAGTGCTGTATGTCAATTTCAATTACACCTCAATAAAACTGAAGGAAAAAAAACACTGGAAAGAAAACGCACCAAAAAAGTAAGTAACAAAATGGTTTGTTAAAAAATAATTTAGGCAGACAAACGTGGAAGATGGGAGATGGGTAAGGAGACCATTCCAACAGTAAAATGGAATGGAGATTACAGTAGAGACAGTGAGAAGTGGCCAGGCTCTGCAACTGTTCTGCAGGTAGAGCCCACAGGGTTTCTGGGATGTAGGGATAAAGGAAAGAAAGCAATCAACAATGTCATCAAGGTTTGTGGCTTGAGGGAGTAGAAGGATGGAATTGTCATTTCCTGAGACTGGGAAGACTTCAAGAGGAGCAGGTTTGAACAGGGTGAGGGAGAAAGGAGAAGATGCAAGGCCTGGGCCCTGGGGCATGCCAAGGGGAGTGAGTTGTCCAGGAAACAAAGGGAACTCGTCTTGGAGACCACAGTGTGGTATGCTACAAGCTTGAGAGACAGGCACTACAAGCTGTTAAACATCCATCCTCAATGAAAGAGGCAGTGAATGTTGCCATTTTAACTGAATATATTTACCTTAAAATACAGTGTAGACAATGCCCTTATGAAAATGTTTAAAAATTGTTTTAAGTTAATAATTTTTGTGCTCCTTATGAACTAATGAAAAAATAACACAATACTTCAGAAACCTCAACATGCAGGCCACATATTCATTAGGTGTTTGTGAGATTACCAAGGGGATGAGTGTAAGTAGGGCAAGGACTGGGTCCTGGGCATGCCAACGTTAGGGAGTCATCCGGGAGAAGATAGAGAACTGCGGGGCTACAGAGGAACAGCCAGTGAGGTAAGAGTGAAACCAGGAGCGCGGTTAAGCCGGTTAGAAAACTAATGTAAGTTGTTAAACGTCCACTATCAGCAAAAGATGAAACTAAGATCACCATTTTAATGGGATATATTTATTTACTTTGATACACTATGCAGACAATGCCCTCTTGTAAATGAAAATGTTATAAAGAGCAAATACCTTTCAAAGTTAGTAATTTTTATGTTCTTTATGAACCAATGAAAAGCAACACTATACTTTAGTTGCCTCAAGATACAAGCCACATATTCATAAGCACTGCATTTCAGTAGATGCGCATGCAAACACACACACTAAGTGTGAGCGCCAGAGCTGAGGTGAGTGGGAGCAGTGAAGAGCTGCTATATGGTGTTTGCTCTGTGAAAGAAGTCAAAAAAAGCCTCCAGTAATTACTGTTGCCAGAAGCACAGCCTTAGGGTTTGGGGACTGTGGTTAAGGATAGAGATGGGATTGAATCTGGGCTCTGAGGTTATTTATTAGTTCTAAAACTAAGTCCTTAGAAAAACAGTGATCGCATAGCTTTCTCGGGACAAAATGTCTTTGTTGATACAGGGCAAAGAGGGTCTGTAGGTAAGTCAGTTCTGGCCGCCTCAGCTTGGGGCAGAGTAGCTGAAGTGGAAGGAGGGGAAGCACATTTGCACACCAGGCTGCAGGCCTGGCTGAAAGGACGACAGAGCTTCACTCTGCCCAGTGACTTGGAGAAGAGCAGCACTGTTTGGTGAGGGGCGTTAGACTGCAGAGCATAATTGAGGCAGGATGGTCCTCTGGGATTGGAAGTCTCAATATTGTCAAGGTGGTGATTGTCCCTAAATTGAACTACAAATTCAAAACAATCCTTATTAAAAAAAACAGGGTTTTTTTGGGCAGAAATTCATAAGCTAGCTGATCCTAAAATATATGGAAATGAAAAACTCTAGAAGATCCAAAACAGTTCTGAAAAAGAACATAGTTAAAGAACTTAGATTTTTCAATTTCCAAATGTACTATAAAACAAAAAATTAAGACAGCACAGTACTGGCATAAAGATAGACATACAGATAAATGAAACAGAACTGAGAGTCTAGCAGTAAAGCCTCTTATGGTCAATTTATGTTCTACAAAGATGCCAAGGCAATTCAATAGGGAAAGAATTTTTTTTAAACAAATAGTGCTGGGACAATTGGATATCCACATGCAACATGATGTTGTTAAACCCTTACCTCTTACTATACATAAAACTTAACTCAAAATAGATCATAAGCCTCAATATAAGAGCTAAAATGATGAACCTTTAAAAAGAAAACATAGGAGTAAGTCTTTGTGACCCTAGGTTGGGCAAAGCATTCTCAAAAGCATGATTCATAAAAAAGAAATAAACTGGACTTCATCAAAATTTAAAACTTTTGCTTTTCAAAGACACCATTAAGAAAATGAAAAGACAAGCTACAGACTGGGAGAAAACATCTGCAAATCATGTTTCTGATCAAGACTTGTATCCACAATATATAAAGAACTTTTGCAACTCACAAAAAGATAAACAACTCTATTTAAAAATGGGTTTGAATAGCTCTTTTACCAAAGAAGAGAGATGAATGGCTAATAAGTGCATGAAAAGATGAGCAATATCATAGCCATTAGAGAAATACAAATTAAAACCATATCTACTAGAATGTCTATAATAAAAAGAAGAGACAATATCAAGAATTGGTGAAGCTGTGGAGAAACTGGAGCCCTCATACATTGCTGGTGGGAATGTAAAATGGTGCAGCCACTTTGGAAAAGTCTGGCTGTTCCCCAAAATGTTAAATGTAGATTTACCATAGGACTCAGCAATTGTACAACTAGGTATTTACCAAGAGTACTGAAAACATGTTTTCATAAAAACTTGTACATGAATGTTCACAGCAGCATTATTTACAAGAGCCAAAAAGTGGCAACAATCCAAATATCCATCAACTGGTGAGTGGATCAACAAAATGTGGTATGTCCATACAATGGAAGTACATTCAGCAATAAAAAGGAATGAACTCCTATTAATAGATGCTACAACATGGATGAACTTCAAAACCATATGCTAAGGGAAAGAAGCCAGATGTAAAATACTGCATATTTTATGATTCCATTTATATAAAATGTCCAGAAAAGATGAATCTGTAGAGACAGTAAGACCAGTACTGGTTGCCTGGGACCAGAGATGGAAATGGGGTTTGACTACAAATGGACACAAGGGATCTCTTTGGGGTGATGGAAATACTCAAAATTTGGACTGTGGTGGTGACTGCACAACTCTGTAAATTTATGAAAAATTACTGCATTGTATACTAAAAATGGGTATGCATTTATGGTATGCAAATTTACCTCAATGAAGCTGATTTTTTTCAAAAAATATGCTTGTAATTGTCTATGAATTCCAGCTCTGCTGCTTACTAGCTCTGGAATTGTGGGCATGTTACCTAATCTTTTTAGGACTTACATCACTTGTAAAATGGGAATAATAAGTATATACCTCATCAGATTGTTGTGAGGATTAATACTTAAGTTGGTCCTAGTATTTATTAACTACTATTATTTATAACATTACCTGTGACATTTCTACTTCCAATAAGTTTCTGACAGTGAAGCATGTTATGTTCCATTTGTTATCAATGAATTTTTTATTGATATAATTCACAAAGGATCACCCTTTTAAACTGTAGTTCACTGGTTTTTAGTATATTCACAAAGTTGTGCAATCATCACCGCTAATTCCACATTTTAAATATTTTTTAAGTAGAGTCGACAATGTATTAGTCTTAGGTGTACAACAGCGATTCAACATTTTTATCATCTCGATGGGTTTTCTGAATTGGTGGGTATAACTAGAATGAAAGATAAATTCTAAATTCATAAACTTACAAATTTACAAGTTCCTAAATTTAGGATTAGCGCCTCCACCCAAATACAATATTTTGTACAGTTTCTACTCTCACTTAACTAATGAATGCATTTAGTGAAACATAACTTCTTGTTTTAGGTAAACTGTTGTACCTAAAACTTGTGTGATAGAAAACATATTAATCTTAAGTACACAGTGAACACAGGTAACCAAAACTCGTGGTTTCGTGTGATTAAAATTAACATGTCTTCCATCACACAAATTTTAGGTACAACAGTTTACCTAAAATAGGAAGTTATGTTTATATTTAGTGGTAATCTTTACATTAAAGCATTGGGTTTGCTCGGGTTGACTTTTTAGAAAAAGCTCTTTGGGCGTTCATACGACACCTCGCGTCTATCCACTGTGAATGCAGTCTAGCGCCACCACGGACCACCTTCCTGCCTCTAGAAACCTCTCTTCTAGAACAAGTTAGGTAGATTTCGCTTTTGCCATCCCTGGGCTGCTGAGAACTTCACCAAACCTCCGCGGGAGGGCGCCCTCCCCGCCGGCACCCGGTGACGCACCGCGCAGTGAGTGCGGCTAGTTCGGCGCGCAGCCTCCTCGGGGTCAAGGGCTCCGTCACAGATGAGCCGGACCCGGAACCGATCTCGCCTTATTAAATTATGGCAATCGGTAAAGGACATTCCCACTCTGTCCTCACACTAGAAAAGATCCCCAGGTTCCAGGACACTCTCTGGGCCATCAGCAAAGGAAGCGGAAATGCTTCTCTCTCATCAGCGCGCTCCGCGGTTGCATCACCCACCTAGTGAGGGGCCTTTTCTGGGGCTGTCCTCAGCGTTGCCTGACCAGTATCCCAATAGGTCTGCGACGAATGGATCCCCAAAGTTTGCCTCGTGTTTTTTAGTCAGCCTGCCTGCAAGCATCGAATAAACCCAAGCGAAGAGCCGTCCGAGTAGTGAGGCCCCTGCTGCACCAGTCATCCTTCTTTCCCGGGCTAAGGCCCTAGTCGGCCTTCCCGCCTCCGCTTCCCTGCCCCCGAGGGGACCTGAGTGCGAACAGGCAGTGACCGGGCCACTTCCTTACTCTGTGAGCGAGATGGCGGGAGGTGAGGCTGGAGTGACTCTGGGGCAGCCGCATCTTTCTCGCCAGGATCTCGCCACCTTGGTAAGGTTTCGCTCTGGTGGACGGAGGGAGAGTGAGCTCCGGAGAGGATGACCGAGCCTCCCCGGGGGGCTTTGAGACGAGGCACTGCCGGGCTGTCACGAGCATGGGTTAGGAGGGAGCC
Source organism: Manis pentadactyla (assembly GCF_030020395.1). NCBI lineage: Eukaryota > Metazoa > Chordata > Mammalia > Pholidota > Manidae > Manis > Manis pentadactyla. Next base: position 18,546,449 of record NC_080038.1, read on the forward strand.
CCCTCGCGCCGCCGCCTGCAGCGGGAAGTCATGGTGTTAAATGTCATTAAGGCTTTCGTGTCTTCAGGTCTGGCGAGGGAGTGTCTACGCTGTCCTCAGCACTAATGCTGTCAATGTTAGGGGGCCTCGGGCCTCCATATCTCCCATAGTGAGTTGGAGATGTAGTCTTGTGTAACGATGAAGGACTCAGGGTTTCCCAGTCATCAGAGTCTAAGATTGCTTATACAGGAAAAACCCTTTAGAAGTGGAAGAGAACTGTTCAGATGGTGGTGAGCTGTATGTAGCAAATATAAAGTCGAAGTTGTGGTTTAATGTATAGCGATTTAAAATAAAAACAATGTTTGATTGCAGGATGTTACCAAGTTGACTCCACTTTCACACGAAGTTATCAGCAGACAAGCCACAATTAATATAGGTAAGATAAGAATAACTTGGAAACCTGACCTCTTTGATCTCAAGCAAGTAATTTTAATCTCTCCTTTTGTGTGATTACCTGAATTATATGAGGATGCAGATATTCAAGAAATAGACGTTGAGCCTTTGTGAGCAAAGCACCTGCTAGGTTTTTTGGGAAGCACATGTTGTCCATAGGTAGCTTATAGAGTAGGTGAAGAGGAAAGGTGGAGATATATGAAAAGTTTAATAGCATAAGGCAATATGTAGTCACATGTAGTTGAGGTGAAAATGCGGCTGTATTTGCCATACAAGGTTATTGCAAGGGCAGAATTTTTGAAAGTTTTATTTTGATATATAAACTGTTAAGTAGGGTATATTACTTTTCTTAATTGGCACCTAGAACTGTAGGGAAATTATGTTGGAGTGTAAATTTTGGATATTTAGGAGTCTGTACAAACAGCACAATAAGGCCTAGTTAAAAGTAAGTCTCTACTATCAGGCTATTAAAAAGCTGTAAAATAACATGCTACCCTTGACAGCATTACCATAATTAAACCTTGGTTTTCCTGTTTTCAGGGATTCCTTTTGGGTGTGTCAGGATTCATCATACCTATATTCTTCACTCTGGATATGGTGGGAAGTTTCTCAATACACCAGAGTTTATATGCTTTTTATTGAGTGCTTACTTTAAGTGAAGTCAGTCTTTTCTGTGGTTAAAAACATAAGATGAATAGCTTTTAGTACACAATTTTTTTTTTAACAAGATAGTCTGTACATGGGAAGATCTCTTAAGTCCTGTGTTAGTTTTTAGTAGGAAGGAAAGCATAGGAGGAAAAATTGTTGAAGCTACTGTTGGTTTTGCATTGATATTGTAGTGAGTTACAGCTTTGGGTTTCTACTCAATTTGAAAAAAATATTTGCTATAATTGAATGCATATGAATTAATTTTTTGTTCTTTGTCTATAGGTACAATTGGTCATGTAGCCCATGGGAAATCCACAGTTGTAAAAGCTATTTCTGGAGTTCACACTGTCAGGTTCAAAAATGAACTAGAAAGAAATATTACAATCAAGCTTGGATATGCTAATGCCAAGGTGAGCTATGTGCTGTGAAACTAGAAACTAATTGTTGAATGTGCAGATAACAAATCCAAGTCTTTTTTTCATTGGAACTTGTAGATTTATAAACTTGACGACCCAAGCTGTCCTCGGCCAGAATGTTACAGATCCTGTGGAAGTAGTACACCTGATGAGTTTCCTACAGACATTCCAGGGACCAAAGGGAACTTCAAATTAGTCAGGTGACTTCATTCACGCTAAAAACACTTTATGCATCATATTCTATTGTCTTCTGATTTATGTTTTTTGAAATATTTAACAAACATTAAACAATGAATTAATGGTTTTATTTTCCCATTATTTATTTATTTATTTGTCTATGACGGCAGTAATTTGAAAAGTCAACTATTTAAGCCTAAGTTAGATACTTACATGCAATTTCTCCATAGGAAAAGTATCGTGTAAGCAGAATGGAATGGGGGGAAACACAGTTCATTGGCTTTGGGGGATTCTTTTTGCCAGGCTTCCCAAATTAATTTTAAACAGTGTTTCTGTTTTTTAGGGGAGGAACAAAGCCATTTTTAATTACCCCTCTTAAATACATGAGCTTGTTACCCAGTTATTTCCTGAATATGACTATATAGTCTGGTTCTTTATCAGAGGATACCAACATCTACCTAATGATGTTTATAGGGGTTGGGGATACCCCACTAGGAAATTTTAGATCTGGGCAGGGCTGGGACTTGGGAAAGGTGAGTGAGGCTCTTGGGCCAAAAATTTAAGGGGTGGAGGGATGCTAAAAGAGAAACTCAATAATTAAGATAATTAGTATTTTTAGACAATGTTTTTTTTTAATTAATGCAAAGAAATTGTGATAAATAAAACAACTTTTAAAAATAAAAACAGTCTCAAAGTTACAAATTTTTTTTTTTTTAGTATCACTGGTGTTTTGCTTTTTGGCTCAGCATGGCATTATTCCTAATCTTGTTTTCATTTAAAATTTTGATATTTGTTCATCATGGATTTTTTTTTTGCAGTTTGGTTTTTTAAACTATTAAATTTAAATATTATTTATCTTGACTACTGAGTTTTTTTGGCACCCCCTTCAGTTTTGCACCTGAGGTGAGTGCCTCACTTGCCACATGCTAGTTCTGGCCCTGATCAGAAATCAGCAAACTTTTTCTACTAAGGACCAGATAGTAAGCATTTTCAGCTTTGCAGGCCATAAGTTCTCTTCTGTAGCTGCTCATCTTTGTTCTTGTATATGAAAGCAGACATAAACAATATGTGCATGAGTGGGTATGGGAGAGGGCCAGATTTAGCCTAAGGGCGAGAGTTTGCTAACTCCTGTTTTCTATCATAACAGTAAGAGCATACACTTTTTAAAAATAATGGTTCTGAATGAGTAGCATAGTTTTGTTAAGATAGTGCTGCCATCTCCACTTGAGATTGGTGGTTCCAGCCTTTCAAGGTCTAGAGAAATTTTTGGCTGATTAATTTTTCAGATGACAATGCCCATTCTGCTATCAATGTTACTTAGGTTTCAAATCGATGACATTCCCTATATATACTCTATGCCATATTCTGTACCATATTCACTTTGATTGCATTTGTGAGTTTCTGTCTCTTCAGTTATTTCTACACATAGCTAATTTCATTTGCTTTGTAATGATCTGCAGTGATTTTACTCTTAGCCAGTAGGTAATCTTATTTCCAAGGTCCAGAAACACCAGGTCCTATAACCACTTGACTTTAAGGCAATGAGAATTATTTCCATATTCTTATTCTACATTCATATGTAATATTCATATTCCATATTTAAAGTGATTTAATTTTAGGAAAACTATAACTTCCATGTTGAGGTATGGCTTGATCTTAGAACTGATTGTTATTTCTCAATTGTTAGACATGTTTCCTTTGTTGACTGTCCTGGCCATGATATTTTGATGGCTACTATGCTGAACGGTGCAGCTGTGATGGACGCAGCTCTTCTGTTGATAGGTAAATTTATCAGAATTTGTTTGGACAAACCAATGTAAAACACATCCAGGATGGAATATTTAATGGGGAACTAATGCCTTTGAGGGTCATATGCCAAATTTGTTGACACAAATGGAACCTAACATGTCATCCAGAATGTCATGCTTGCCTCTAGTTATCACAAGACTCCAAACAAGATTGACCTGAGGCTGATGATGTGAGAAATCTCATGGTAGTATATATTTTTTAAAAGTCAGTGCGCTTTTCCACTTAGATCATACAAAATGATTTGTTAAATTTTAAATTTATGTGTAAACATAAATGTGTTTTTTGTCTCTGAGCTATCCACTGCAACACTGACATATAATGGTTTTATTTAAATGCAAGTCTCATTCATAATAAGTGTTGAAATGTAGACTGGAATTGGGGTTTTCAAGGCTACAGTCTTCCTTATGTGAGCTGTTAAGAGACTCTGTTGCTATGGGATATGATTTTTAAAAGCATGCCAAGAAGATAATAGTACAGGACACCTGAATATCACCATTTGGGGAGGATGATCATTGGACTGCCCAACAAAACATGGCTCTTTCTTTATAATGCTCTGTTGGTTATTTTCACATTAAGTGGCCTCCCCTTTGTTAGGGAGTAGCTTCTGATAGTAGTTGAAATACATGGACTGTATTAAGTATCTTCCCCTCTTAATTACTGTCTGCCTCTCAGGAGCTTGACTAGCCCGAACATCTCTAAAACTGGATAGAGCCTGAGGACTATACCTTGTGCCTGAGGATAAGCTGAGGGAAAACCCTGAGATGCCAGATTTGTTGATACCAAGCTTCTTGCTTAGGACCAGGAATGGTAGCCAAAAGATTGGGAAGCTCCAGTGAACACAGGCACAGAGGGTGAGGCAGAGACAAAAAGCAGATACTTGTCAATGATATTTGGGACTTTTGCCTTGAGTAAGGCTAGGATATTCAAAAGTTTCCTTTATTAGATGCCAGCTAATTTTTTTTGTTTTGTAGTAAAATACACATAATATAGAAATTACCATCATAGCCATTTAAAGTGTACAATTCAGCAGCATTGAGTACATTCACAGTGTTGTATTAGCATTGCCATTTTTATTGCTGCAAAAGGAAACCCCATGCCCACTAAGCAGTCACTCTATCCCCGCTTTCCCCCAGCCTCTAGCAACCTTAATCTGCTTTCTGTCTCTGGATTTACCTATTCTGGACATTTCCAGCTAATTGTCACACACTTTTTATTTTTCTCTCTTCTAGCTGGTAATGAGTCTTGTCCTCAGCCTCAGACTTCTGAACACCTGGCTGCTATAGAAATCATGAAACTGAAGCATATTTTGATTCTACAAAATAAAATAGATTTGGTAAAAGAAAGTCAGGCTAAAGAACAGTATGAACAGATTCTTGCGTTTGTACAAGGTAAGAAGCCATAATATCTAATAAGCCTTTGAATAATTTTGAGAGGCATTTAATCCAGATACCAGATGTTAATTTCTAATAGATTATCTAAAACAGGGTAAATTTGTGGGTCTTAAACCTTATTTCTCTATACCTACTACTTGTTAGCCTACTGATAAAACTAGTAAAATCTGTGTTTCTGAATTTGATAAACTAAAGTATATTTTTGAAAGCTGAAGTTAGACTTGAAGTTATATTCTGAAAACTAAATTCGATTTTTTAAAAATCCTCCTCAGTGATAGTAAAGTGAACAAAAGCATTTTTTTTAACTTAAGTCTTACACTATTCTTACTGAGTAGTTACTTTGTGAATTAGAACTGACAGTGATTTATTTAATCTTTATAGTGTTGCTCTCTCTAAGAGTATAATGTTTCTCATTTCAGGGAAGACATGATGTGTCTCATTGTTGACATTTGATTTTTTCTTAGCCTTGTTTTTCTTGTTAGAAAAGTTGACTTCCTGTGAACCCAGTTCTACTATAATGAAAAAGAATAAGTCATTTTGATTAAAACCTAATTATGTTTGGTCCATTTCTTTGACCAGCCTGTTTAACATATAATTAATAAGGAACAGATATTGTATGTGTCAGCAGTCTTTGAGTAGCAGAGAACCTGTAATTTTACCTTGATGTTTATTGGGAGGTTAATTACATGTTAATAGAAATCTTTGAACTAGTAAAAGTCCCAGGAGTGTTAGCATGCTGTTTGTTTGAACAGTTTTATCAGTTTAATATATCAAAGATATCTGGTAATATAGTTTAACAAATTTTTTCTTAAAGGGAGTAGTACTCATTTTCAGAAGTAAAAATAAACATAGAATACTGCTACCTTTCTAAACAGAATCATCACTTTTTACCTGTTGCTGGCATTTGTGTGGGGATGTTTAGGCATATATTTTAGTAATCTTAACTGGTTCATGTAACATGTATAGAACAAATTCTATGAAACAGGAATTTTGATCTTTCTGGTATTGTCATGTAGGTACAGTAGCAGAAGGGGCTCCTATCATTCCAATTTCTGCTCAGCTGAAATACAACATTGAAGTTGTCTGTGAGTACATAGTAAAGAAAATTCCAGTACCCCCAAGGGACTTTACTTCAGAGCCCCGACTTATTGGTAAGTGATAGGATTTGTCTTTAACCCTTAATTGATGTTTTTCCACATTGGTGATTCCCCTTTAAGGGCGTTACTAATACTTCCTTTTCTGCAGAGGTGGTAATAAATTACAATCTCCATAAACTTTTTAAAAAATTAATTCTGAGATTGTATTGGCAGTGCTAGATTACACTGCTGGATGAGGGACAAATTTCTGAATACAGAAGGAACTTTTAACCTTCTTGTACTCTGTATACAGTATGTTACGTAATCAGGATGGAGTAATTCAGTATTCTCTATGGAATTTTAAAGGTTTAGTCAGGAACAGAATATTAAAACTTCTGTGCAAATGACTTAATTGTACTATTAATGAGGATTGTCATGTTCCTTTATTTTTATTTAAATTCATAGTATCAATATTAGTAAAGTCTCCAAGCCTGTAGTTCAGCACAAAGATGTAGGTGCCTTTTCAAAACGCACATTTGAGTCCCTCTGGGCCTCCACCTGAGACCTTCCTGTGTGTTGTGGGAAGTGTTCTCTTGTGTGATTATGATGCATACCCCTTGTTAAGGGTCACAGCTCTTAGGACATAAGTGTAGCTCACATAGTCCTAGAGTTGTTTTGTAGTTTTAAAACTAAATTTTTATTTCCGAAGTCACATAATATAGAAGTTTATAAAGAAAAAGTCCACTCCCTGCCTTCCACTTCTAGCCTCTTAGCCCTGAAGTATCCAGACGTAATAGTTGGTGTGTATTATTCCCACACCTTTCTCTTTGTTCATATGATCGTATATAATGTTTCCTGTTCTCGTTTTTCTTTGTGGAAGAGGGATCATACTATATGTGTTATTTTCATAACTAGTTTTCTTCTTAACAGTATATGAGGGTTATCCTTCCAGATCATTATGTATAGATCTAACGTTCTTTTTTGTTAGCTGCATGATATTCCATAGTATGGATGTATCATTACATACAGATCTAACATTCTTTTTTGTTAGCTGCATGATATTCCACAGTATGGATGTATCATACTAAACCTATCAAATGAACTTTCAAGTTATTTCCACTTTTTCCATTATAAAGCAGGGCTGCAGTAAATGTTGGAATAATAATAGAGTAGGTAATATAACACCCCTATGTTATAGATTTTAGGTAATATTAGGTAGCACAGCACCCCATGGTATAAATCTTCTGGGGTAACTATTTTAGAAAAGTTAACTTAGAAAAGAGTATGTCTTCTCAAGTTAAAATAAACAGAACTGGTTTTAATTTGTTTGCTTTTAGTTATCCGGTCCTTTGATGTCAATAAACCTGGCTGTGAAGTTGATGACCTTAAGGGTGGTGTAGCTGGTGGTAGTATTCTAAAAGGAGTTTTAAAGGTAAGCTGGTTTTGGTTATTGTGTTTTTGTTTTGTTTGTTTTTTCCTTGTCTCAATCATAAGGAGAATAGTATGGACACTCCAAATTGAAAAATAAAATTTTTTTCATGGTGTCTAGTACTTGATAGAGACTTCTTGAGTGTGTCTGACCTCTAACTTTATAGGCTCGTTTTGAGTATGGAGTACATTTTTTATGGTGATGGATTGTGTGGTAGGTAGTTAGCTATGGTTGGATGGTTCTGGTTTTGAAGTTCTCTTCAATATCTTTTTTTCATTTTTTAATAGTGATCTTTGAAATAGAGAAAGGGTTGTCTTTTCAGTTTTGTGGTCTTCTTGTTAGGACTTTTGATGTATAAAATGGTAATCATGTTGTCCTGCAGTAATTAATAACTTTTATATTTACAGGTGGGCCAGGAGATTGAAGTCAGACCTGGCATTGTTTCCAAAGATAGTGAAGGAAAACTCATGTGTAAACCAATCTTTTCCAAAATTGTGTCCCTTTTTGCTGAGCATAATGATCTCCAGTATGCTGCTCCAGGAGGTCTTATTGGTAAAGATTTTCTTCTCATCACTATGCTTCTAATTTGTCGTATTTTTCATGGGAAATTGATTACTCAAAAAGATATATTGTAGATTTTTAATTGGATATTTTAATAATTGAATGGGGTTGGGGGCATTTATGTGGTTAAGCTGTTGATTTTAGGTCATAAGATGATTTCATGTGTTTGTAAAAATTACTTTTAAAGAATCCATTTTGGTTGAGGATATAAAGTAACTCCTTTTTAGCAATAATAAAATAAGTTTTGTGACCTAACATTTAAAATACCTAAGTATGCTTTTATTTTGAAGTCCACAAGTTTTTGGGTAGAGAGTGTTTGTATTTTATGTGTGTTTTGCAAATGGAAAGTTACTCATAAATGTCAGTTGAATCATGTCATATCATATTTACACTGAGGTGAGAATAAAAGGATAACTTCCGTTTTGTAGGAATTACTGAGTTAATTTATGGGTTTTCTGGTCACTTACACTTTACTGTCTACCAGATACCCAGAGAAAGGCAGGATTTATTGAAAATTAGAGGTGCTGTACCTTTGGATTAAAGAAGAGAATATTTGGTAAAGAAGGAGTTTTATCTCTTGGTTCTCTGGTTTTAGGCTATATAACATATTTTTCTGTTCTAGCCTGTAATTAAGAGTTTACTATGTATGATTTTATCTGTTTTTGTTGTTGTTTGTTCTTTATAAACAAGGAAATTCCAGAAAAATTGGTAAAATTTACCTTCTGGAATTTTCAAGATAGAAGAATAGTGTAATGATAATCCTCATGTAGCCACCACCCAGCAGCAACTGGCAGTACTTTACCAATCTTGTTTCATTTTTATATCTTCTTCCCTCTCCCCAAAAGTCACATAGGTAAAATATTTTTAAGTAGATCCCAGGAATTATATAAAAAGCCTTTAAGCTGTCTTTTTGGTCAGCTTTTCAGGGGAGAAATGGCAGACAAATAGTCTATAAACTGCTTATTATGAATTTTCTATCTTTTCAACCTTCATTAAGCATATTCACACTCATTTTTGAGTTAGGCTGTTATCTCATTTTGCCCTTTGCTTAGAATTTAAATCAAGAGAATCTTCTTTTCTCAAATGCACAACTAACCCATGAATTTACAATTCTGTTTCTTCGATTAAAACAGGTATTTTTCATGCCTTTGTAGCTATTACATAAGTATGAGAATATAAATGTGTAATAAAATGTATAAGTGTATGCTGGATTTTGTATATCTTTATTTCATATCAGGAGTTGGAACAAAAATTGACCCCACTTTGTGCCGGGCTGACAGAATGGTAGGGCAGGTACTTGGTGCAGTTGGAGCTTTACCTGAGATCTTCACTGAGTTGGAAATCTCCTATTTCCTACTTAGACGCCTTCTAGGTGTACGCACTGAAGGAGATAAGAAAGCAGCAAAGGTAAGTGCTTTCTATAATTCCTGTTCCAGAAAATGATAGTGATACTAAGACCAGTTTTGAGGTTTGTTCTTTTATAGCTAACATGGGATTAAGAAAAAAGAAAAGGTGGATAATTTTGGCTTCTTGAAAGTTGAGAACTTCTATGTGGTAATCAGTTTAAAGTATTAAACAAAATGGGAAAAAGTATGTCACATAGGGCAATGACATGATATTCCTGTAATCCATATGATTTTTAAAAAAGTGTCAGTGAGATTAGGTTGGCAGAGATGGAAAATTGCTGCTCTCTGTTGTTGGCAAGGATGCAGAAAAATAAGCAGTCATTTTTGGAAAGCATTTTCTAGATTTTGGAGTTTATTTTTCCCTAATTTATTTCCCTAGGTGCAAAAGCTGTCTAAGAACGAAGTGCTCATGGTGAACATAGGATCCCTGTCGACAGGAGGAAGAGTTAGTGCAGTCAAGGCTGATTTGGGCAAAATCGTATTGACTAATCCTGTGTGCACCGAAGTGGGAGAAAAAATTGCCCTTAGCCGAAGAGTTGAAAAACACTGGCGGTAAGTTTATTAGCCCTTGTTACTAAAAAAAGACACAGTTTCATTAAGTTCTTAGTGTGCATGCACACACACTTTTTCCCTTAAATTCAGTACTTATTGAGACTTTAAATCTCAAGTATTTATTTGGATGACTTTGAAATGTGTATTTCCAGCCCTCATTTGTGAGAGAGACAGCCTGTGCAAAAACTAATGAATTTAAGTTAGTATTTTCCTTGTTTTGGCTTTTTAAAGCTTTATTTGGAAATCTAATTTTAAACTTAACAGGAAAATTACAAGAATTACACACAAAACTCCTGTTTTCCCTTTTCCCAAATACACAATTTATTTTTATGTGTCTGTGTGTATACTTATATTTGTATGTGTGTGTGTACATATATATATATACACAAACTTTTTTCTGAACTATTTGAGGAATAGGTTGTATATATCATGCCCCTTGATTCTTTTTTCTTTTATTAAGATATCATTGATATACAATCTTTTAAAGGTTTCACATGAGCAACATCATGGTTACTATATTCACCCATATTATCAAGTTCCCCCCACTCACCCCATTGCAGTCACTGTCCATCAACACAGTAAAGTGCTATAGAGTCACTACTTCTCTGTGCTGTATTGCCTTCCCCATGACCCACCTACATTATGTATGCTAATCATAATGCCCCATAATCCCCTTTTCCCTCCCTCCCCACCCATCCTTTCCCTTTGGTAACCGCTAGTCCCTTCTTGTAGTCTGTGAGTCTGCTCCTGTTTTGTTTTTTTTTTCTATCCAGGTTTTGTGTGCTCCTGTTTTGTTCCCTCAGTTTTGCTTTGTTGTTATACTCTACAAATGAGTGGAATCATTTGGTACTTGTCTTTCTCTGCCTGTGCTCCTTGATTTCTTAATACTTTGGTGTATATTTCCTAAAAAACAAGGATATTCTCTTATATAGCCACTTCATGAAGTTTAACATTGGTAAAATATTGAAATCTACAGTCTATATTCCAGTCTTATAGCTTGTCCCAATAATGTCCTCTACATCCCTTAGTCTAGGATCATGTGTTGCATTTAGTTTTCATGTCTCTTTGATCGCTAATCTAGAACTTCCTTAGCCTTTCTTTTTCTTATTGACATTGACAGTTTTGAAGAATACAAGTTAGTTACTTTATAGATGGTTCCTCAGTTTGAGTTTATCTGATGTTTCCTAAGATTAGATTCAGGTTGTGTATTTATGTCTAGAATACTTTTATAGGTGGTAATGTCTCCTTAAGAAATCAGTCAGAGGCACATGATATCTGACTGCTCTTCTTTGTTGAGGTTAATTTTAATTATGCACTTTAGGTGTTGTCCAGTCTCTCTACTATATAGTTACTCTTTTTTATCCTCGTAACTAGTAAGCAGTCTGTTGGGGAGACTCTTTGAGACTATGCAGGTAGCTTTCTGCTCATCAAATCCCCACACTCCGTCCCCACTTCCCCCCCTCATCAATTTGGCATCCACTGATGGGTCTTGTCTGAAGTGAACTTAACTATAGTGATTGCAGAATGCCCCCCACCCCAACTCCACTACTCCTCATTTATCATTTGACATTCTTTCTTCCCCATTGTTTACTTATCTAGTATAATATGGCCTCATGGAGTCCTATTTTACTCAGTATGTTATGGTTCATTACTGTCCTTATTTTGATGTCCAAATTGTTCATGATTCATCCAGTAGAGACCCTTCAAGTTGGCTCCTGTGTCCTTTTGACATGTCCCAGTTGTTCCTTACTTCTGGCACAAGATGTTCCAGACATATCTTGTACCTCCCCTGCTCCAGTTTTAGAATTGGCCATTTCTCCAAGAAACCCTGGTTCCTTTTAGTAGGAGATAGTGTTTAGAAATGAAGATCAGGGTGCTATGTGTGCTTATTGCTCCTAGCATACTATTGCTTCTAGACTTTTTGAGTGGGTAGAGCTAGGAAGTGTACACACGTCTTTGTCTCCTGCTCATTCCCTGGTTAGTTACTGAATCTACCTTTTACGTTTCTATTCCATGTAACCTCATCGTACTCATCGTAGCTCACACCACCATCATTTCCCACTTAAAAGTTATTGCAAAAGATTCCTAGTTTGCCTCTTCCTTTGTTACTGAAGACCTCAAAGTTAATCTTCCTAAAACCTATTTTTCATGCCTTGCTCAAGTTCTAGTACCTTCTCACTACTCTGATATTCAGGACCTTTCTGTCAGACTGCTTCAATGCAATTTAGATTTCCTTCTGCTTTGTCTCATATAAACTCTCTAAATTAGACTATTCTGTATCCAGATTGTCCTCATAATTTTTCAAATCACACTTGGTTCTGTGTTCTTTCCTCACTACCTGCTTCCCTTATTAAGGCTTCCCTGATACTGTGCCTCATAATCGTCTTTGATCACATTTCTCAGAAGATTAATCTGAATTATACTAATCTCTAATTTAGAGAGAGTTAAACTTTCTGTTGTCTTTTAAGTAAATAATCCTGCTTTGTGGTGTTTGTTTTTTGACTTTACTCTTTTGTGTGTTTACTATTTACTATATTATAGACATACTGATTTCCACTGTATTATAAAATAAGCTTAAATAATAAACTCTTAAAAACTCACAACAACATGGAATTATTCTCACTTAGAATGATTAGAACAGATTTTAAAACAAAAGTTCTTTTTCTGCCTGCCCACTAATATTAAAAGAGTAATCTATCCAAATGAAAATTTAGACTTTGCTTAAAAATTAGCAAATAATGTTAAAATTGTTAAAAGAAATGACAGCATCTGAATGATCCTTGCATTCTTTATAATTGTGGTTTTAACCCATGCTCAAGAGGGTTTTGTTCTAAAAGTTACAGTTAAGGTAGCAATCTGGCCTGGTTATTGATAAAAGCACATGAAAGAGGGAGCAGAGGTCCCTCTGCTGTTGAGAGTAATCTGCTTATAGATTATATCTTCCTCTGCTTCTTCTCTTAATTCCCTTTATTGCTAAGGTCATGCTAAATCTGTTGTCATCTATTGAGGTGCTGTGAATGGTAAAAAAGCATTTTTCCAAGGAGAAAAGGAAAAAGGATGAGATTTTAAAAAAAAAATCAGATTGAGGTTGTTTGTGTATCAGCATGGTTCCTTAGGTGGACTGGAAGGGTCCTTGGCAGTTCTGAAGGGATAGGTATATTCTGATAGAGTGAAGACAGACATATTTATAGTAGAAACTTTTTGTTTGCTTCTCCTGTCACTCATTCTGGGCAGAGCTCATCTGGGTCTAAGAATCTAAGAAGATAGTGTGAGCTTTCTTTATGGAGGAACAGGTTTTAGAAACATTCAAATTTAGCAGGCAAGTAAAACTAGTTTTGTCATATGATTGTGTGGTAATGATAATGAAAAGGATGCAAAATTCATGATTTCTTTTATTTTCATTTTGCAGTTTAATTGGTTGGGGTCAAATAAGAAGAGGAGTGACAATCAAGCCAACAGTAGATGATGACTGAAGAATTCCTGTTAAATAATACATTTGGATAAATTTGGAATTTCTTTTAACCTAGGGGTATGTTTTCATAGCAATATTGAGGAATTAATATCACAGCTGATTACCTTAGTAGTAGCTATAAGGTTATTCTCATTTTTTTGGTGATTAAATTTAACCTTTAGTATTAAAATAGGATCTACAATAAATGTAAATTGTCATAATGTTGGGTTGAATCTACATTTTAGCAGAAATTAAACATTGTCAAATAATGTCTAATTTATATATCAGTTTTGAAATGGAATATGTACAGCAGGTTTGAAATGAAACTGCTATAACCAGCCTTTGCTATAGTATGCATATCACTGAACCTGTCTGAAATAAAAATTTTCTTCCTTTTTTTCATGATTGTCTTTGAGTAGCTCCAGGCTTGAAGAACTGTTATACCAGTAAAAATTTGAAGACACAAATTCTCAAAAATAAGCTTTCCTTGGCCTCACATTTTTATATTGCTTTATCTTTGAAATTATGAGTGAAAAGTAGATTAATAAACACTATCCTTTAGAGCAAGAGTGCTTATTCCCATGGACACACCTTTCCCTTCCCTTCCTCTCATTTATTGGACTAGAATGCAGGAAATTAGACCCAGAAGTTCTCACTCTTTACCTGTGGGGTCCTGTGATTGTTTCTGCATTGGTTTATGTGTGAAACCCAACAGGCTTCCCTCATTGGAAAATACTGTTACACCAGATGATTCTAGATAAGTAACAGATCTTTGTAGGCCTTGTATTATGTTTTTTCTTAACTGCTTAATGGATACAGTAAATGTTGTAAGTTCTAATATTAGTAAACTTTGGACTTTTTAAGAGGTAAATGACATTAGAAAGCAAAGGGTGAGCCCTTTGATTTTTAATTTAATCTCCATGTTCCTGTACTTTACTTGTGTTACACATTTTAACCTATATTTTTTGTTTCGTAAGAGTGTTAGAGCAGTGATTCCCAACTCTGGCTGACCTTAGAATTGCTGGAGAAACTTAAAAAAAATGCCCTGCATGAACATATCTCCCCAGGCAAGGGAAACAAAAGCAAAAATGAACAAGTGGGACTATATCAAGCTGAAAAGCTTCTGTACAGCAAAGGACACCACCAATAGAACAAAAAGACATCCTACAGTAAGGGAGAATATATTCATAAATGACAGATCCGATAAAGGGTTGACATCCAAAATATATAAAGAGCTCACACACCTCAACAAACAAAAAGCAAATAATGCAATCAAAAAATGGTCAGAGGAGCTGAACGGACAATTCTCCAAAGAACAAATTCAGATGGCCAACAGACACATGAAAAGATGCTCCACATCACTAGTCATCAGAGAAATGCAAATTAAAACCACAATGAGATATCACCTCACACCAGTAAGCATTGCCATCATCCAAAAGACAGACAAAACAAATGTTGGTGAGGATGTGGAGAAAGGGGAACCCTCCTACACTGCTGGTGGTAATGTAATGTAATACAACCATTGTGGAAAGCAGTATGGAGGTTCCTCAAAAAGCTCAAAATAGACTTACCATTTGACCCAGGAATTCCACTTCTAGGAATTTACCCTAAGAATGCAGCAGCCCAGTTTCAAAAAGACATATGCACCCCTATGTTTATCGCAGCACTATTTACAATAGCTAAGAAATGGAAGCAACCTAAATGTCTATCAGTAGATGAATGGATAAAGAAGAGGTGGTACATATACACAATGGAATATTATTCAGCCATAAGTAGAAAACAAATCCTACCATTTGCAACAACATGGATGGAGCTAGAGGGTATTATGCTCAGTGAAATAATCCAGGCAGAGAAAGACAAGTATCAAATTATTTCACTCATCTGTGGAGTATAAGAACAAAAAAAACTGAAGGAGCAAAACAGCAGCAGAGTCACAGAACCCAAGAATGGACTAACAGTTACCAAAGGGAAAGGGACCAGGGAACATGGGTGGGAAGGGGGGTATAAGGGGGTGGGGTGAGGAAAGGGGGCATTACGATTAGCATGCATAATGGGGGGGGCACGGGGAGGGCCGTACAACACAGAGAAGACAAGTAGTGATTCTACAGCATCTTACTACGCTGATGGACAGTGACTGCAATGGGGTATGTGGGGGGAACTTGGTGATGGGGTGAGTTTAGTAAACATAATGTTCCTCATGTAATTGTAGATTAAGGATACCAAAATAAAAAAATGCCCTGCAGAGATTCAGATTTCATTGGCTTGGGGTGGGGCCCAGGTGTTGATATTTTTATTGAGAAAAAAGTTTAGAGAGTGGAGAAGTAGGTGTATCAAATAACACAGAATCAGTGAGTTTTGGTAGTCTTGGTGATACTCTCCAGTTTGCTTTTCTTAAGTTTGCATTTAATGTGAGACTTGGTGCCGCATTTATAATAATGGTGTTCTTTTGGGCATTGACGCTGCCTTGTAGAAGTTGAGAAGGTGTGGCTGTGAGTTATTTAAATTTACAAGTTTCTAGGAAGCATATTAATGTTAAATGCTTGATTGGCTTTGAAGGATTGTGTTGTAGCCTGAAGAACACATTTAAATAAAGGAAGTTTCTAATCCAAACATAAATTTTACATCTAACATGTCCCCATGTGTGTTGTAAGCACCTTCTACGAGAAGTTCTAGAATAACAAAAGACTCAAAGCTTTGCAATAGTTGACTAATTTATCGTCGGTAATCTTATGTCAAAACTGAAATCAAAGTCTGTTTCAAACATCCACATAGACTTCAACAGATTTGCAAAGCACTGTGCTTAGTGTAAATGGGTATACACAAATATGAAAACAGGGGGGTTTATTTTCAAAGAACTCGAAGTCAGTGCAGTGATTCTCAGCAAAAATATACCTGGTTGAGAATCTGCCTGTAATGTGATGTTACTGACAGAAGTACATTGCATATGTAAATTCTGTTGGCTGTCCTGTCATCATATTTTCAGAATCTAACCATTTCTCACCACTTCCCTTGCTATCATCCTAGTTGAAGCTACCAGTGGCTCTTGCCTTAGCATAGCCTTGTAACTCCTCCCTGCTTCCACTCTTGCCCTACTGCAGTCTGTTTTCAACACAGCCAGTTACCCTTTTTGTAAGAGAGTGCTATGTACAACTCTGTGAGAAGTTGTAAGGTTAGTCTCACAGAAGTGAGGAGCATGAGGACAGTCTAGCTGGGATGTCATCCAAATGATTTCCAAACTGATCTAGAAAACTCTCCTCACTATTTCACTCTTTGTATGTAACCTCCAAAGATGGTGTGTGTGTGTTTCTAGTAAAAGTGTGCAAATAGCTGCACTCTTGTAAAACTTTTGAAATCCTATTTCTAGAAACTATCATGAAACTTCCAATGAAGTGGGTGCTGTTCTGGAAATTCATAAATTTTGTAAAATTTTTAATCAAGTGATGGAGAAGGTTATTAAATTGTCTCTGCAAAAGTTTCTGTAAACTTGCAATATACATTCTGCCAAATTTCAAGGAATAGGTAATTTCCCTTAATTTGTTCTAGAACATGGAGAATGGAAAGGGGACCAAAAAAAGAGACATCCTAACTCTTTGTTGAAAATTACTATATTCCTGCTGCCCAAGCATGGAGAGACTACTACCAAAAACAAACTGCTAGGGGATATTTCACAAAGTTAAGTCCAGCAATATACAAAAGGATAATGTATTCTTGTATAAACACATGTTTTCTAGGTTGAAAGAAAAAAGCGTACCCTAAGGATATATTTGGTACAATTCAAAATAATTTTTAAGACTGAGGTGATGTAAAGAAGAAATAATTTGATGTAGTGTACTTAGCAGAGAACTATCAGAATCATCGTTTTTAATTATGAAACATTGGCATACAGTAACTTACTTCCATAATGCCATAGTTGGAGTAAAAAGTTTCAGTTGGGTAAAATGTAGGGTTGTGAGATTAATGAATAAATAACTAGGGTGAACTTCAGAGGATGGGAAGCAGTCAGTTGCATTGTATCAGAATTAATGTTATTGTTTGATTTATCTGTTTAAGGTCTGGAACAAGTCAAGAATGTCAGCTGCCACTTCAGTCTACAGCATTGTTCTCTGGGGTTTAGCAAATGAGAAATATTAGGAATGGAAGCAACAGAACATTACAAGGTATAAAATTGTCTACTTAGAAAATACAACCCAGAAACTGAAAAACTTGAACTGCTAAGAGAGTTCAGTGAGGTGACATTTCAAGATAAACATGCAAAAATGAGTTTACTTAAAGTTAGTTTACTAATTGGTTTATACAACACACACTCAAATCAGAAAAAGAAATGAGTATAAACTATCCAGGTATAAATTTAACAAGAATATGAAAGATACATTTGAATAGAACTAACATTTGCTGAAGGACAAAAAAGGTAATGAATAATGAGAAAAAGTATTCTTGGATGAGAATACTCAATACGGATGACTGCTTGTCTTTTTTCTATAAATTCAGTGCAATCCAGATAAAAATTTTACTAAAACTTTTTAAAGAACTTGTCCAGCTGATATTAAAGATTTGGAAAAGCAAATTCTCAAGAATAGTAAACTTTTGAAAAAGAATTATGATGGGAGAGTTGACTTACATTTTAGAACATATAAAACTACAATATAGGAAGTGTGATATTCATGCAGAAATAGATCAATCACTGGAACAAACTTTATAGCCAAATATAAATTTTAGTAATACATGCTATAGGCATCATTTTATGTGAGTGAGAAGGATAGGTTTCTTTAGTCCAAGTGGCTAGCCATTTCAGGTAAAAAATCTTATACTGAGACAAAATTATGAACACAGAAAATAGGTTATTTTAATAATTCAGATGAGGAAGGCAAAACAAGCCCAAAAGCCATACAGGAAAAGTTGACAGTTATAAAAGTTCAAAACTTACAGCCAAAGTTATGACAGATTTGAAAGATGACAGATTGAAAGTACTTGAAACTTACATGACATGAAAGATTAATGTATTGGTAGTAAGATAAAAACTAGAAATGGGACAAAATATATATTGCTTCAGTGTAGGTAAGCTAAAGACTGGCAGAAAGAGAACTCGGGCTCATGAGCACCCTGAATGCCACTGATTTGATTTGGGCAAAGAGAAGTTAGTGGCAGAGAAGTGATACCACAGGCAGGAGCAGATGTAGCATCTTACCTGCATGGAGTTTTTTTATTCCTCAGATCACAGCAGGGAGGGACTGTGCTACTGCCAGTGACTTTCTGGTAAGGTACAGTCTTGCTGGATCATAGAAAATGAGTTTGGCTGGCCCATTCTACTTTTACTCAGAGCTCATATCACTGTTCGGGAAGAACTTAGACGAATACTCTCTTTGATGCTTTCATTTAAGGAAACATTTACAGACACTGAGCATCAGGGAAATCACACTATTCTGGGGGGGTAAAGCACCACTATTGAATAATATGTCTGACCAGCATTTTGGCAGCAGGGAAAATCTCACAATATGTATATCTCACAAATAATGTATAGGCTATTTATAGAAGAAATACAAGTACCCAATACACATTTGTAAGTCTGATAATATGAAACATGAAAGCAAACAATTTGATTTAGTTCACTTCTAAAATAGGCAAAAATTAAAAAGATTTATAGCAGTCATTGTTGGTGAGGATATACTGTTGGTGAGAAGTATAAACTAGTACATTATTTAAAGAGGACAGTTTGATTATATCTATTAAGACTTAAAATATCTTACCTTTTGACCCAGAATTCCATATCTGGGAATGTATCATAGAGAAATATTTGCTTGTGTTCACAAAGATCTATATAGCTTGTTTATTCTATTCCAGCATTGTTTATTATAGCAACAATTGTAAGACACCTAAATTTTACTCAAAAGGGAATGATTAAGTACATTTTGTGGTATGTTTTTTATGAAATAAAACTATAAGCCACTTTTGATTCAGCCCTGGTTAAAACTAAAGGTGAAAACGTATTTTATGAAAATCCTTGAGAGGAAATAACCTCTTATATCTAAAGTGCTTTGAGAAGTCATAATATAATATTGGTTGTTGCTCACCTCAGCAAAAAGAATGAAGAGGACTGTTCAAAGGAAAAACTCCATGTTGGTGTTACCAGTGAATCTGTTAGAATCACTAGATTATTTTCTCAAACAAGTTTATAAGGAGAAAGCCAAGACCAGGAAGTTAATTCATGCCACTTACACAGTCATGAAATTACATATTGAAGTTTATCACTATCAGGCTGGTATATCCATTACAATCTCTATTACTACAATAAATACTTTTTGTCAAATATAATTTCCTCTTACAAGCATACAGTAATGTATTTCTTACAACAAATATATAAAAAGACTTAGCAGGAATCATAACTTTAAGTATTACATTCCAAAATAGTGAACAATAAATCTCATAAATAATACACATGTCAAAGTTTTCACACACAATAGGAGCTTCAACTAACCAGGAACACGTTTTAGTGATGTAAAGATACAGAATATGTACAGCTCGGACTTAAATGAGACCTTTATCCCTTGTGAATTCTCTTAAATCTTAGGGGCTTTATGATTTCTAAATCATCTTTCAACCTTCTCCAAAGGGTTGTAAAAATATACCAAAACCCAGTTAGTCCAGTGATTTACATTCTCAAAAACATTAATTCAGCAAACTTTTGTTTGTCTAAAAGTTTTGCATCAACTACTATTTGGACTCATGGCCTATTTTTTTAAAAATTGTATTACCTTTCAAAAGACCAATTTTTGGCCTTTTGAGTATTATACTTATTTCATTGATTTACCTTTATTATTTCCTTTATTCTACTTTGTATGGACTTACTATCCTGTTTTTCACTAAGTACTTGCTAATTTTCTTTTAGCCTTTCTGCTTTCTAATATAAATATTGAAGGGCAAACATATCCCACTTGGGACTTTCATGGCAGAATTAAACAAGCTTTTATTTGTTTAGATATAATCTACATTCAATAAATTGCACAAATCTTGAGCGTTCAGTTTGAGTTTTGATTATTTTCTACATGCATATATTCATCAGCCCAAACAAAATACACATTTCCATCACCCCAGGAAATTCTCTCAAGCTCCTACAATAAATAATCTTTTGAAAATCTGCCACTTAGGATATTTTTGAGATTCATTTGTAGCATGTATCAAGTTTATTTCTTTTTATTGCTGAGTGGTATTCCACTGTAGAGATATCCCACATTTTGTTTATCCATTTATCAGTTAATGGACATTTGGATTGTTTCCGCTTTTTGTGTATTAGTAATGCTTCTATGAATATTAGTGTTTAAGTCTGTGTAGACACTTCATTTCTCTTGAGTAGATTCCTAGGAGTGGAATGTTAAGTTGTATGCTTAGCCTGTGTTCTGCTTTCTAAGAAACTGGCAAATAGTTTTCCAAAGTGGCTGCACCATTCCCACCAGCAATACATGAGGGTTCCAGTTTCTCTATATCCTTTCCAACACTTTAGGTATTGTCTTTTTTTAATTTATAGCCCTTTTTTTGGATATGTACTGGTATCTCATTGTGGTTTTAGTTTACATTTTCCTAATGACTAATGATATTGAGCATCTTTTCATGTGCTTATAAGCCATTCATATTTCTTTGGTAAAATGTGTGCTCAGATCTTTTGCCCATTTTTTAGCTGGGTTGTTTGCTTTATTATTGAGCTGTAAGAGTTCTTTATATATTCTTGATACAAGTCCCTTATCAGATAAATGATTTGCAAATATTTTCTATTCTGTGGCTTGTCTTTTCGTTTTCTCAATTGGATCTTTTGAAGTGCAGTTTTTAATTTTGATGAAGTCCAATTTATCTTTTCTTTCCCCTTTATGGATTATGCTTTTGGTGTTGTATCTAAGAATTCTTTGCCTACCCCAGGGTTTTACATTTAGGTCTATGATTTTTACATTTAGGTCTATGATCTATTTTTTTTTCCTTTTTTTCTCTTTTCTTTTTTTTTTCTTTCTGTATTCTTTTTCTATGATCTATTTTGAGTTAATATTTTTATGGTGTGAGATAAAGGTCTAAGTTCATTTTTTCCTGTATGGAAAAATTTGTTGTTCCAAACTATTTGTTGAAAAGACTATCCTTTCTTCAGTGGATTGTCTTGGCACCTTTGTTGAAAATCTATCCAACATAGGTATAAAAGTTGATTTCTTAAATTCTTTTCTGTTTATCTATATACCACAGTATCTTGATTAGTGTGGCTTTACAAAAAGTTTTTAAATTGAGTAATGTAAATCCTCCAACTTTGTTTTTTTCTTCTAAATTGTTCCCTCTTCTATGTCCTTTGAATTTCTATAGAAATTTTAAGTTCAGTGGCTCAATTTCTACAAAATTCCTGCTGGAATTTTGATAGGGATCACATAAAATTTATAGATCCAGTTTGGAGGGAATTACTCTTGACAGTATTGTTCCAATTCATGAATATGGAATGTCTTTCCATTCATTTAGATTTTCTTTTATTTCTTCAGTAATGTTTTATTAGTTTTCCATATACTAGTCTTGCATTTCTTTTGTTAAGTTAATTCCTCACTGTTTGGTTAATTTTGAGGCTATTACTAATAGAATTGTTTTCTTAATTTCAGTTTTGGATCGTTTGATGCTCACATATAAAAATATAGTTGATTTTCATGTGTTGGTCTTATATCCTGTGGCCCTGATAAACTTGTTTATTAGTTCTAGTTTTTTTGTGTGTGTGAATTCCTTGGGATTTTCTACATATAGGATCATGTCATCTTCAAATAGACAGTTTTACATTGTCCTTTCCAATTTGATTGCCTTTAATTTTTTCCCTCTTCTTTATTGCACTTGTTAGAACCTCCAGAACGATGTTGAATAGAAGTGGCAATAACAGACATCTTTTTTTTATTTCTAATTTTGAGAGAGAGAGAAAGCATTCAGTCTACTATCATTAAGTATGGTATTAGCTGTGGGTTTTTTAGGTTAAGGAAGTTCCCTTTGATTCTTTGTTGATAGTTTTTATCATGGATGGATGATGGACTTTGTGAACGTATTTTTCTGTATTTATTGAGGTGAGCATGTGTTTTTTTGTCATTTACTCTTTTTAAACACAGTATATTATGTTAATTGACTTTTGGATATTACATCAGCCTTGTATCTCCAGGATAAATCCCACTTGGTCATAGTGTATAATCCTTTTTACATATGCTTACTTCAGTTGGTTTATATTTTGTTAAGGATTCTTGCATTTATGTTATTGAGGGATATTGAATTTGTTAGTTTTCTTGTGATGGCTTTGCCTGGCATTGGTGTGGGTAATACTAGCCTCATAGAATTAATTGGGCAGTGTTTTCTGTTTTCTGAGAGTTTGTGAAGGATTGGTAATATTTCTTCTTTAAATATTTGATAAAATCTACCAATTTACCAATGAAGCCACCTGGATCTGAGCTGTTTTTTTGGGGGGGAAGTTCTTAAATTACTAATTCAATCTTTTGTTATATAGATGTATTCAGATTTCCCATTGCTTATTAGATGAACATTGATTATTTGTATCTTTTCAAGAATTTGTCCATTTCATTTAAGTTGTCTAATGTTTAGGCATAAAATTGTTCATATAATCCCTTTTAGTCCTTTTTTTGTCTGTAGAGTGTACTGATGTGTCCTCTTTTATTCCTGATTTTGATAATTTGCATCTTCTTTTTTTGTGGTCAATCTAGCTAAAGGTTTATCAATTTTAATGATCTTTTCATAGAACCAACTTCTAGTTTCTTCAGTTTTCTCTATTTTTCTGCATTCTGTTTCACTGATTTCAGTTCTGATCTTTACTATGTATTATGCTTGCTTTTTAGTGGAGTTTGCCCTTTTTCTAGTTTCTTAATGTAGAAGTATAGGTTATTGATATTATATCTTCTTTTCTCATATAGGCATTTAAAGCTATAATTTTCTGCCTAAGCACCATTTTTTCTGTATCTCATTCCTATTTTAAAATTAAACAGATTAAGAACAGCTGCAGATGCACAGACTCCAGGAAGGTACTATTGGTTACCAAAGGGGAGGGGTGGGGGAGGGTGTGTGGGGAGGGAGGGAGAAGGGGATTGAGGGGTATTATGATTGGTACACATGGTGTGTGGGAGGGTCACGGGGAAGACAGCATAGCACAGAGAAGACAAGTAGTGACTCTGTGGCATCTTACTACACTGATGGACAGTGAGTGCAACAGGGTATGTGGGGGGACTCGATAATATGGGTGAATGTAGCAACCACAGTGTTGCTCATGTGAAACCTTCATAAGAGTGTATATCAATGATACCTTAATAAAAAAAAATAAAATGAAGCAGTTTATTATGACATCATTGTGAGTTCACATGCTGTTCTAAGAAATCAGAGAGATCTCATGTAACCTTTATACAGTATCCCCCAATGAGAACATCTTACAAGAATACCATATCCCAGCCAAGATACTGACACTGATTCAGTCAAGATACAGGTCTTTTCTATCACCAAGGATTCCTTGCGTTGCTCCCAAGTAATCACATCTGCTTTCCTCCTGTTACCCCTCCCCCCAGTCCTTAACCCTGGCAACCACAATCTATTCTCCATTTACATAATTTTGTCATTTCGAAAATGTTATATAAATGGAATCATACCCTTTGGGATTGGCTTTTTTTCACTCAGCATAATACTCTGGAGATAGAACCAAGTTGCGTGTACTGATAATTCAAAAGCTCATTCCTTTTTTTTTTAATTGAAGTATCATTGCTATACAATCTTATATTGGTTTCAAATATACAACACAATGGATTAACAGTTACCCACATTATTAAATCCTCACCCCCACTAGTGCAGTTACTATCTGTCAACATAGAAAGATCTTACAGAATCGTTGTATTCTCCATGCTGTACTACTATCCGTGTGACCAACTATTAAGACTGAGAATTTTTGTGTCCCTTTATCCCCCTCCCTCTCCTCACCCACCACCCCAACCTCTCCCCCATGGTCCCCACCAGTCACTTATCTATATCTGTGAATCTACTGCTGTTTTGTTCATTTTGTTTTATTTTTATACTCCACAAATAAGTGAAATCATATGGTATTTGTCTTTCTCTGCCTAGCTTATTTCACTGAGCATAATACCCTCTAGCTCCATCCATGTTGTTGCAAATGGCAGGATTTCTTTTTTATTGGCTGAATAATAGTCCATTGTGTACATGTACCACATCTTTTTTATCCATTTATCTACTGATGGACGCTTAGGTTGCTTCCATATCTTGGCTACTGTAAATAATGCAGCTATAAACATAGGGGTGAATATATCTTTTTGAATCAAGGATTTTGTTTTCTTCGGGTAAATTCCTAGAAGTGGAATTACTGGGTTGAATGGTATTTCTATTTTTAGTTTTTTTGAAGAACCTCCATACCGCTTTCCACAGTGGTTCTACCAATTTACATTCCCTCCAACAGTATAGGAGAGTTTCCATTTCTTCACATCCTCACCAACACTTGTTACTGAATCTTTTTTTATTAAAATATCATTGATATACAATCTTATGATGGTTTCACATACACAAACAGAACTTGTTATTTCTTGTAAAACTCATTCCTTTTTATTTCTGAAGTGTATTCCTTGGTATGGATGCACTGTAGTTTGTTTAACCCTTCACCCATTGGAGGACATCTGGGTTGTTTCCACTTATTCCCTACTATAATTAAAGCTGGTATAAACATTCATGTGCAGGTCTTTGTGTGAACTTGAATTTTCAGTTCTCCAGAATAAGTGCCTAGGAGCGTATTGCTGAGTCATGTTGTAGTTGCATGTTTAGTTTTTGAAGAAACTACCAAACTGTTTTCCAGAACAGCTGTACTATTTTATATTTCCACCAGCAATGTACCCAGTTTTTCCATATCCTTGTCAGCATTTGATGTCACTGCTTTTTATTTTAGCCATTCTTCTAGGTGTGTAGATACCTCATTGTGGTTTTTTTTTTTTTGAGAGGGCATCTCTCATATTTATCGATCAAATGATTGTTAACAACAATAAAATTCTGTATAGGGGACTCAATGCACAATCATTAATCAACCCCAAGCCTAATTCTCAACAGTCTCCAATCTTCTGAAGCATAACGAACAAGTTCTTACATGATGAACAAGTTCTTACATAGTGAATAAGTTCCTACATGGTGAACAGTGCAAGGGCAGTCATATCACAGAAACTTTCGGTTTTGATCGCGCATCATGAACTATAAACAATCAAGTCAGATATGATTATTCATTTGATTTTTATACTTGATTTATATGTGAATCCCACATTTCTCCCTTATTATTATTACTATTTTAATAAAATACTGAAGTGGTAGGTAGATGCAAGATAAAGGTAGAAAACATAATTTAGTGCTGAAAGAGGGCAAATGTAGATGATCAGGCCTGTGCCTATAGACTAAGTATTAATCCAAGCTAGACAAGGGCAACAAAACATCCACAGATGCAGAAGATTTCTCTCAAAACAGTGGGGGTGAGGTTCTAAGCCTCATCTCTGTTGATACCCAATTTCTCACCTGATGGCCCCCCTGCAACTGTGCCTGTCTTAGGTTGTTCCTCCCTTGAGGAATCTTACCCGTCTCGGGCTAACCAGCTATCTTTCGGGGCCATACAGGGAAATGTAAAGTTGGTAAGTGAGAGAGAAGCGATATTCTTTGAAAAGGTTAGCTTTTTACTTCTTTGCAGATTTATGCCCTGTGGCTTCTATGCCCAACATTTGTCTTGAGGTATCTTTACCACTTGGAAGAATTATGATACTCGGTAATTTTCGATATGAGGCACTAATTCTTCTAAAGGGTTGTAGTTAGGAAGGAAGAAGAAAAGCTATAGAACTAGCAGATGGAAGAAAACATGGGAAGATTGATTATTTCTTTGACATAACTTCTTGTAGAATAACATAAGCATGTATAGGTTTTAACAAACTACTGATTAAATTGCGTGCACACATTAACAGAATAGGAATACAGATACATAACAAAAGCAGACCTACAATTACCAGCCATATCCAGTGAAACCAAGAAAACCAGTTAGGTACCCCAGGCATTTGTGAAAACTTATCCATAATATGATGGATATTGTCTAACTGAATTTGAATAGTTTGAGAAAAATCAGACAAATTAAAACAACACATTCCTGGGAACTGTTCACATCCCATATGTTCTTTTAACAGTAGATAGTCTATAGTCGCAAGATTTTGGAGCGCTGCAACTTGCACTTCTCCTAATTCTTGGTTGAGTTCCGACAGTATAGATCCAGTCAAATTTGTTGTTTTACTGTATGCGCAGGTCAACTTAGATATCTCCTTCTTCATTCCAATGGCAAGTCCAGGAACCGGTGGGATGACTGCAGCTACAACTGCAGCAGCGCCAGGATCTTTGTTGAAGTTTTTTGATGTTCGTTTTCAGGAATGACTCTTCCAGAGGATGTTGATGTTGGAAGTTCTTCTTCATATCGTATCTTAATTCGTTTTCTGTGTAGCCAAATTAGGCTTTGATCCTCTGTATAAACACAAACCCTTTGCCCACACTTTGATATGCCCTTTATACCATTGTGAAGAAATTATTGGAGATCACCACACAGGAACTGCTTTTTTTTTTAAGAGAAAGGAATATTATCAGAAAAATGTACTTCCATAGCTGATCATCTGACACCCTTTAAATGATCAAAATTAAGGATATTTAAAGCATGCATTAATCGTTGATTTTCAGTTAGTTTTATCCTATCAGGGAGTAATCCCCCCTTTTTTTGTTATCATTAATCTACAATTACATGAAGAATATTATGTTTACTAGGCTCTCCCCTCCACCAAGTCCCCCCCACAAACCACATTACAGTCATTGTCCATCAGCATAGCAAAATGTTGTAGAATCACTACTTGTCTTCTCTGTGTTGCACAGCCCTCCCCTTTCCCCCACCCCCCACATTATACATGCTAATCATAATACCCCCTTTCTTCTTCCCTGCCCTTATCCCTCCCTACCCTCCCATTCTCCCCGGTCTCTTTCCCTTTGGTAACTGTTAGTCCATTCTTGGGCTCTGTGATTCTGCTGCTGTTTTGTTCCTTCAGTTTTTCCTTTGTTCTTATACTACACAGATGAGTGAAATCATTTGATATTTGTCTTTCTCCACTTGGCTTATGTCACTGAGCATAATACCCTCTAGGTCCATCCATGTTGTTGCAAATGGTAGGATTTGTTTTCTTCTTATGGCTGAATAATATTCCATTCTGTATATGTACCACATCTTCTTTATCCATTCATCTACTGATGGACACTTGCTTCCAATTCTTGGCTATTGTAAATAGTGCTGCAATAAACATAGGGGTGCATCTGTCTTTTTCAAACTGGAGTGCTGCATCCTTAGGGTAAATTCCTAGAAGTGGAATTCCTGGGTCAAATGGTAAGTCTATTTTGAGCATTTTGAGGAACTTCCATACTGCTTTCCACAATGGTTGAACTAATTTACATTCCCACCAGCAGTGTAGGAGGGTTCCCCTTTCTCCACAACCTCGCCAACATTTGTTGTTGTTTGTCTTTTGGATGGTAGCCATCCTTACTGGTGTGAGGTGATATCTCATTGTGGTTTTAATTTGCATTTCTCTGATAACTAGCGATGTGGAGCATCTTTTCATGTGTCTGTTGGCCATCTGAATTTCTTTTTTGGAGAACTGTCTGTTCAGTTCCTCTGCCCATTTGTTAATTGGATTATTTGTTTTTTGTTTGTTGAGGTGCATGAGCTCTTTATATATTTTGGATGTCAACCCTTTATCGGATCTGTCATTTACAAATATATTCTCCCATACTGTAGGGTACCTTTTTGTTCTATTAGTGGTGTCTTTTGCTGTACAGAAGCTTTTCAGCTTGATATAGTCCCACTTGTTCATTTTTGATTTTGTTTTCCTTGCCTGGGGAGATATGTTCAAGAAGAGGTCACTCATGTTTATGTCTAAGAGATTTTTTCCTATGTTTTTTTCTAAGAGTTTTATGCTTTCATGACTTACATTCAGGTCTTTGATCCATTTCGAATTTACTTTTGTGTATGGGGTTAGACAATGGTCCAGTTTCATTCTCTTACATGTAGCTGTCCAGTTTTGCCAGCACCATGTGTTGAAGAGACTGTCATTTCCCCATTGTATGTCCATGGCTCCTTTATCGAATATTAATTGACCATATATGTTTGGGTTAATGTCTGGAGTCTCTAATCTGTTCCACTGGTCTGTGGCTCTGTTATTGTGCCAGTACCAAATTGTCTTGATTACTATGGCTTTGTAGTAGAGCTTGAAGTTTGGGAGTGAGATCCCCCCACTTTATTTTTCTTTTTCAGGATTGCTTTGGTTACTCAGGGTCTTTGGTGTTTCCATATGAATTTTGAACTATTTGTTCCAGTTCATTGAAGAATGTTGCTGGTAATTTGATAGGGATTGCATCAGATCTGTATATTGCTTTGGGCAGGATGGCCATTTTGACTATATTAATTCTTCCTAGCCAAGAGCATGGGATGAGTTTCCATTTGTTAGTGTCCTCTTTAATTTCTCTTAAGAGTGTCTTGTAGTTTTCAGGGTATAGGTCTTTCACTTCTTTGGTTAGGTTTATTCCTAGGTATTTTATTCTTTTTGATGCAATTGTGAGTGGAATTGTTTTCCTGATTTCTCTTTCTATTAGTTCATTGTTAATGTATAGGAAAGCCACAGATTTCTGTGTGTTAATTTTGTATCCTGCAACTTTGCTGTATTCTGATATCAGTTCTAGTAGTTTTGGAGTGGAGTCTTTAGGGTTTTTTATGTACAGTATCATGTCATCTGCAAATAGTGACAGTTTGACTTCTTCTTTACCAATCTGGGTTCCTTGTATTTCTTTATTTTGTCTGATTGCCTTGGCTAGGACCTCCAGTACTATGTTAAATAACAGTGGGGAGAGTGGGCATCCCTGTCTTGTTCCTGATCTCAGAAGAAAAGCTTTCAGCTTCTTGCTGTTCAGTATGATGTTGGCTGTGGGTTTATCATATATGGCCTTTATTATGTTGAGGTACTTGCCCTCTATGCCCATTTTGCTGAGAGTTTTTTATCATGAATGGGTGTTGAATTTTTTCAAATGCTTTTTCAGCATCTATGGAGATGATCATGTGGTTTTTGTCCTTCTTTTTGTTGATGTGCTGGATGATGTTGAAGGATTTTCAAATGTTGTACCATCCTTGCATCCCTGGGATGAATGGTGTATGATCCTTTTGATGTATTTTTTAATTCAGTTTGCTCATATTTTATTGAGAATTTTTGCATTTATGTTCATCAGGGATATTGATCTGTAATTTTCGTTTTTGGTGGGGTCTTTGCCTGGTTTTGGTATTAGGGTGATGTTGGCTTCATAGAATGAGTTTGGGAGTATTCCCAGCTCTTCTATTTTTTGGAAAACTTTAAGGACAGTCTTGGAAGGTTGTATTTTTCTATGAAGTTGTCCATTTCTTCTAGGTTTTCCAGCTTGTTAGCATATAGGTTTTCATAGTAGTCTTTAATAATTCTTTGTATTTCTGTGGAGTCTGTAGTGATTTTTCCATTCTTGTTTCTGATTCTGTTGATGTGTGTTGATTATCTTTTTCTCTTAATAAGTTTGGCTAGAGGCTTATCTATTTTGTTTATTTTCTCAAAGAACCAGCTCTTGGTTTCATTGATTTTTTCTATTGTTTTATTCTTCTCAGTTTTGTTTATTTCTTCTCTGATCTTTATTATGTCCCTCCTTCTGCTGACTTTAGGCCTCATTTGTTCTTCTTTTTCCAGTTTCAATAATTGTGAAGTTAGACTATTCATTTGGGATTGTTCTTCCTTCTTTAAGTGTGCCTGGATTGCTATATACTTTCCTCTTAAGACTGCTTTCGCTGCGTCCCACAGAAGTTGGGGCTTTGTGTTGTTGTTGTCTTTTGTTTCCATATATTCCTTGATCTCTATTTTAATTTGTTCATTGATCCATTGATTATTTAGGAGCATGTTGTTAAGCCTCCATGTGTTTGTGAGCCTTTTTCTTTTCTTTGTAGAATTTATTTCTAGTTTTATACCTTTGTGGTCTGGAAAGTTGGTTGGTAGAATTTCAATCTTTTGGAATTTACTGAGGCTTTTTTTTGTGAGCTAGTATGTAGTCTATTCTGGAGAATGTTCCATGTGCACTTGAGAAGAATGTGTATCCTGTTGCTTTTGGATGTAGAGTTCTATAGATGTCTTTTAGGTCCATCTGTTCTAGTGTGTTGTTCAGTACCTCCGTGTCCTTACTTATTTTCTATCCAGTGGATCTATCCTTTGGGTTGAGTGGCATGTCGAAGTCTCCTAAAACGAATGCATTGCATTCTATTTCCCCCTTTAGTTCTGTTAGTATTTGTTTCACATATGCTGGTGCTCCTGTGTTGGGTGCATATATATTTAGAATGTTTATATCCTCTTGTTGGACTGAGCCCTTTATCATTATGTAATGTCCTTCCCTATCTCTTGTTACTTTCTTTTTTTAGAAGTCTATTTTGTCTGATACTAGTACTGCAACCCCTGCTTTCTTCTCTCTGTTGTTTGCATGAAATATGTTTTTCCATCCTTTGACTTTTAGTCTGTACATGTCTTTGGGTTTGAGGTGAGTTTCTTGTAAGCAGCATGTAGATGGGTCTTGCTTTTTTATCCATTCTATTACTCTGTGTCTTTTGATTCATTCATTCAGTCCATTTACATTTAGGGTGACTATTGAAAGATATGTACTTATTGCCATTGCAGGCTTTAGATTCGTGGTTACCAAAGGTTCAAGGTTAGCTTCTTTAGTATCTTACTGCCTAACTTAGCTCACTTATTGAGCTGTTATATACACTGTCCGGAGATTCTTTTCTTCTCTCCCTTCTTATTCCTCCTCCTCCATTCTTTATATGTTGGTTGTTTTATTCTGTGCTCTTTTGTGCTTCCTTTAACTGCTTTTAGTGGGTAGTTGATTTTATTTTTTGCCTTTAGTTAGTATTTGGTTGGTCTGCTTTCTTTGCTGTGATTTTATTTTCTCTGGTGACATCTGTTTAGTCTTAGGAGTGCTGCCATCTAGTATAGTCCCTCTGGAATACCCTGTATTGGTGGTTTGTGGGAGGCAAATTCCCTCAGCTTTTGCTTGTCTGGGAATTGTTTAATCCCTCCTTCATATTTAAATGATAATCGTGCTGGATACAGTATTCTTGGTTCAAGGCCCTTCTGTTTCATTGCATTAAATGTATCATGCCATTCTCTTCTGGCCTGTAAGGTTTCTGTTGAGAAGTCTGATGGGTTTTCCTTTATAGGTGACCTTTTTCTTCTCTCCAGTTGCCTTTAAAACTCTGTCCTTGTCCTTGATCTTTGCCATTTTAATTATTATGTGTCTTGGTGTTGTCCTCGGGTCCTTTCTGTTGGGAGTTCTATGTACTTCTGTGGTCTGATCGATTATTTCCTCCCCCAGTTGTGGGAAGTTTTCAGCAATTATTTATTCAAAGACACTTTCTTTCCCTTTTTCTCTCTCTTCTTCTTCTGGTAACCCTATAATGCGGATATTGTTACTTTTGGATTGGTCACACAGTTCTCTTAATATTGTTTCATTCCTGGAGATCCTTTTATCTCTCTCTTTGGCAGCTTCTATGCATTCTTGTTCTCTGGTTTCTATTCCATCATTGGCCTCTTGCATCTTATCCATTCTGCTTATAAATCCTTCCAGAGATTGTTTCATTTCTGTAATCTCCCTCCATACATCTGTAATCTCCCTCCGGACTTCATCCCTTAGCTTTTGTATATTTCTCTGCATCTCCATCTGCATGTTTATGATTTTTATTTTGAATTCTTTTTCAGGAAGACTGGTTAGGTCTGTCTCCTTCTCAGTTGTTGTCTCTGTGATCTTTGTCTGCCTCAAATTCTGCCTTTTCATGGTGATAGAGATAGTTTGCGGAGCTGGCAGGAGTGACGGCTGGGAGAACTTCCTTTCTTGTTGGTTTGTGGCCTTCCTCTCCTGGGAGAACAGCGATCTGTAGTGGCTTGTGCTGGGCAGCTGTGCCAGACGGGGCTTCTGATTCTTGCCCAGCTGCTATGGAGTTAATCTCCGCTGTTGCTGTGGGCGTGGCCTGCCTCAGGCTGCTGCTCCTATATGGTGGAGCCGCGTCGGAGGGGAAACGGCCAGGAGGCTGTTTATCTCCATGAGGGGCCTCTCAACTGCCCTGCTATATAGGGGTTTAGGGTGCCCAGAGTTTCCTGCTGCTGAGCTAAGTGACCCGGGACGCTTCCGTCCGGCAGTTGGGTCCCTGTCCCTTTAAGACTTCCAAAAAAGCACTCATTTTTCTTTGTTCCCAGGGCGCCGGCTATGGGAACCTGCTCACAGGTCTTACTGTCCTGTTTCCCTAGTTTTCAGCACCCCACACATGCACTGTGTCTGCGGTCCGGTGCAGATACCTAGGGTTGGCTATTTAGCAGTCCTGGGCTCCCTCTCCCTCCCCGCTCCGACTCCTCTCCTCCCGCCAGGAGCTGCGGTGTGGGGTGCTCGGGTCCCACCAGACCGCGGCTTGTATCTTACCCCCTTCGCGAGGTGCTGGGTTCTCGCAGGTGTGGATGTAGTCTGGATGTTGTCCTGTGTCTTTTTGTCTCTCTTTTAGGAAGAGTTGTCTTTGTTGTATTTTCAAAAATATATGTGGTTTTGGGAGGAGATTTCTGCTGCTCTACTCACACCGCCATCTTGGCTCCTCCTCCTACTTCATTGTGGTTTTAATTTGCATCTCTAACAGCTGATGATATTAAGCATCTGATCATGGGCTTATCTGCTACCTGTGTATCCTCTTTGGTGAAATGTCTGTGTTTTTTTCTCATTTTGTAATTGGATTATTTGCTTTTTTATGGTCAAGTTTTGAGGTACTAATCCTTTGTCAGGTAGGTGGTACGCAAATATTTTCTCCCTATCTGTAGCTTGACTTTTCGTCCTCTAAATAGTCTTTCGCAGAGCAGAATTTTATATTTCCTTAAGTTAACATATCCAATTTTCCTTGTATGGTGCTTTTGGTGTTAAGTCTATGAACATTTTGCCTGGCCCTAGGTCCTGAGGATTTTCTCCTGCTTTTTCCTTAAAGTTTTATAGTTTTATGTTTTGTATTCAAGTCTATGATCCATTTTGAGTTAATTTATTTATAATGTGTGAGGTTTAGGTTTAGGTTTATTTTTTTGCCTATGGATATTCTGCTAATCCAGTACCATTTGATGAAAAGGCTCTCTTTCTTTCTTTGAATTACTTTTTGCACCTTTGTCAAAAATCAGTTGGGCATAATTGTATGGATCTGTTTTTGGGTTCTGTTCTATTCATTGATCTACATCTGTGCCTCTGTGAATATCACACAATCTGGATTAGTGTACCTATATACTAAATAATGAAATCAAGTAAACTGATTCCTTCCACTTGATACTTCTATTTAAAAATTAATTTAGCTATTTGTAGTTCCTTGTTCTTTCCTCATAAATTTTAGGGTAAGCTTGTCTTACATCTGTAAAAAAATTTTGGTGTGATTTTATAGGAATTGCACTAAGCCTGTGTATGAATTTGGGGAGAATTGACATCTTTTCTATTTTGAGCCTACCAATCCACGAACACAGAATGTCTCTCCATTTATGTAGATTTTTTCATCAGTGGCTTGTATTCAGCATACAAGTCTTACACATGTTCTGTTAGATTTACACCTAAGTATTTAATTTTTTTGACCAATTATAAATAGTATTACTGTATTTTAAAATTTGGTGTCTATATGTACATTGCTAATATATAGAAATGCAGTTAATTATATACATTTATATTGTATCCTGTGACCTTGCTGAACTCAATTATTTATTTTAGGAGGTCTTTTACAGATTTTTTTATAGATATTCATGTCATCTGCAGTTAGGGACAATTTTATTTCTTTCCAATCAAGATGCCTTTTATTAGCACTGGCTAGGACTTTCAGTACTATGTTGAATAAGGTGATGAGAGCAGATATTCTTGTCTTGTCCCTGTTCTTAGTGGGAAAGCTGACTTCCACCAATAAGTATTATATTAACTACAAGTTTTTTTGTAGATTTTCTTTATCAAGTTGAAGTTAACTTGTATCCCAATTTTTCTGAGAATTTTTATTGGGGATGGATGTTGAGTTTTGTCAGATGGTTTTTCTGCATCAATTGATAATGCTTATGTGATTTTTTTTCTTCTTTAGCATATTGTGATTTTTGAATATTGAACTAGATTTACATCTAGGGAATATCATGGTATATGATTCTTTTTTAAAATTCACTATGATAAAATACATATGGCATAAAATTTACCATTTTAGCCATTTAGAAGTATACAATTGTCACCAAGTATAGTCACAATGTCATGCAACCATCTCCACTATCTAATTCCTGAATATTGTCATCACCCCAAAATGAAACCTCATACTCATTAAGCAATAGCTCCACATTCCCATTCCCCTCAGCCCCTGGTAGCCAGTAATCTGCTTTTTGTTTCTATGGATTTGCCAACTCTGCATATTTCATATAAATGGAATTATATAATACATGGCCTTTTGTGTTTGGTTTCTTTCAGTTAGCATAATGTTTTCAGGGCTCATCCATGCCATAGCATGTGTCAGTACTTCATTCCTTTCTTTGACTTAATAATATGCCCTATTTTGTTTATGCATTCATCTGTTGATGGACATTTGGGTTGTTTCCATATTGTGAATAGTGGTGCTATGAACATTCATATACAAGTTTTTGTTTGAACACCTGTTTTGAATTCTTTTGGATATGTGTACCTTAAAGTGGAATTACTGGGTTATATGGTAATTTAATGTTTTAACTTTTGGAGGAATTGCCAAACTCTTTTCCAAAGTTGCTACACCATCTTACATTCCCATCAAGGATCTATGAGGGTTCCAGTTTCTTTACATCCTCATCAATACTTGTTATACATTTTGTTGTTGTTGTTATGGCCATTCAAGTGGGTGTGAAGTGGTATCTTATTGTGATTTTGATTTGCATTTCTCTAATGATTAATGATGTGTTGAGTGTCTTTTCATGTGCTAGTTGGCTGTCTGTGTATCTTTGGAAAAATGTCAATTCAAGTCCTTTGCTCATTTTTTTAAGTGGGTTGTTTGTTTAGTTGAGTTGTAGAAGGGTTTTTTTTTGGTATATTTTGGATACTAGAAACCAAATAATTCTTTTTATGTATTGCTGAATTCTATTTATTAAATTTTGTTAAGGATTTTTTAATCTATATTCATGAGGGATATTGGCTGTACTTCTCATTTTAGGTATTGGCTTTCTGCTTTTTAGTCTGGGAAATCCCAGATTCATAAAATGAATGGGAAGTGTTTCCTCTTGTATTTTCTGGAAGAGATTATTTATAATTGATGTTAATTTTTAAAAGTTTGGTACAATTCTCCAGCAGAAGCCATCTGGGCCTGGAGATTTCTTTTGGGAAGGATTTTGAAGATAAAAACCCAATTTCCTTAAGAGTTTCGGGGCTATTCAAATTAAGTATTTCATATTGGGTGCATTGTGGTAGTTTGTGTTTTTCTGAGGAATTGGTGCATTTTATCTTTGTTGTCAAGTTGCCATGTGCAGAGTTGTTCATGATACTCTCTTATCTTTTCTATATCTTTAGGGTCTATAAGTGATATCCCCTGTTTCATTCCTGATACTGGAAGTTTATGTTCCCTCCCTCTCCCCTCCTTGGCTGATTTCTAGAACACCAAAATGGTTGTATTTGTCAATTATATCCAACTTCATAGTTACTTCTCTGGAAAAGAATTTGCCCTCCACCTTTCCTGGAAGTCTTGCCACTACAAAAAATTTTAGTAGATTTATTTTTCTAGGTTAAGGAAGTTTCCTTTTAATTCTAACTATTTTTGGGGTTTTTATTTTGTTTTAAATAATGAATAAGTGTTCATTGTCTTTTCTGTATCTCTTGAAATGATTATATTTTTTCCTTTATAAAATATTATATTGAGATTTTCTGATATTGAACTTGATACATTCCTCAAAGAGTTCTATGTTGTCATACCATATTTTTTTAAATATATTGCTTAAATTTGGTTACTTTATTGAGAAGATTTGCACTATCTAAAATGTTATTTTCCTTTGACTTTTCCACTTCTTCCATTTTCTGAAATACATTGTTTAATATAGAGAGATCTTTCCTTTGGAGGTTTGGTAAACCTTTTTAGAAAAAACTGTGGGCTTGATATTTCTTATCATGAGAGATATTGGATGACCAGTTCCTATTTTGACGATTTATAGTTTTCTTGTAATCTTTCCATGGCTTCTTAGTTTTCAAATGTACTAGAATTAAATTGTTCACGGTATCCTCTTAAGTTATTAAAAATCTCTACTGTTATTGTTTGTTTTATTTCCTTTTCTATTCCTAACATTTTATATTCCCTCTCCTTTCTTTCTGATGATCAGAGTTGCTGGAGTTTTTCTGTTTTAGTACTTCTGTCAGAGAAAAACATTTGGTTTTGTTGATTACTGTTTTGTTTTCTATAATTAACTTCTGCTCTTATATTTTGTATATCCATCTATCTATTTCTTTTGAATTTACATTTTTCACTCTAGGGTCCTGAACTGAATATGAAACTTAATTATTTTCAGTCTTTCATGTTTTTGTTTTTGCAACTTAAAAAAAAAATCAAGCCCCTTTCACAGAAGTGATCACTTGGGTCCATCCTGTTCCTTGGGGTTCAGGACATTGTTTATTTTTTGAGATAAGTGCACATATTAAAGCCACCCATTTAAATTGCATGATTCAGTAGCTCTTACTATGTTCACAAAGTTGTATAACAATCACCACTATCTAATTCCAAAACCTGAAACCCCAAACCCATTAAGCAAGTCATACCCAACCCCAGCCCCTGGAAATCACTAATCTGCTTTCTGTCTCCATGGATTTGCCTAGTCTAGACATTTCATGTATGTGGAATCATATAATATCTGGTCTTTTACACTTGGCTTCTTACATTTAGTTTAATGTTTTCAAGGTTCATCCATGTTGTAGCCTGTATCAGGACTAGTGTTTGTCTCCTAGGACTGACATAACAAAGCACCACAAACTGGGTGACTTAAAGAACAGACATTATTGTCACACAGTCTAGAGGCTAGAAGGCTGAGGTCATGGTATTCACAAGGATGGTTCCTCCTGAAGGCTGAGAGAATCTGTTCCAGGCCTCTCACCTAGCTTCTGGTGGTTTGCTGGCAATCTTTGGCATTCTTGGGCTTTTAGAGGAAAAGTGTTTACTCTTTCTGCATCAAGTATGATGTTAGCTGTGTGTTTTTCATTGATGCTCTCTACACTTGTCCCAGTTTTAATGGGCTAAAATTGGCTATGGGTTCAGGTGTTCTCAGTGTTATCCCTCCATCATAAAATTCCATTTTCACCTCTCATCTAGAGGTTTTAATCTCCACTGATAAGTGTAACCTAAATCCATAACTTCATTAGGGATGGCAAAATGTTGGTTTTCTAGTTCTCTTATTCTTTCTGCATTTTTTTTTTTTGTGGTCTGGAATTCTATGAAGAAGAAATTTCCTCCATTAGCTATTTGGTATCCTTGGAGTCCTGCCTAGGAACAGGAATGCCAGGATAAATGCTTGATTCTTTCTCTCTATCAATTTGCAGATATATGAGATGGTACTCTAGCATGGTGGGGTTTGTTAAAATTAGCTCTGTGGGCTTATGTATATATTTTATGTATTTCAATCAATTACAGTTATTTTCTGATATAGCATATTTCTGATGTTCAAATTATCCTTTGTTTGGCCAGTGGGGTCCCTTTAAGTTATCTCCTTCTCTCCTGATAGCATCCTTGCAAGCTGTACCAAATTTGTCCTGTACATTTCCTGTCTATTTTTGAATGAGCTATTTGAGGGCTTTCATTTTCTTATTTAAAATTAATTTGTTTAAGAATTTAAAAGTCACCCAAAATACTGATTTTGTTATACCCATACATTTTGGTATATAGTACTTAGATTCCAATTCAATTGTAAATACTTTGTAATTTCTTTTTTTATTTCCCTTTCTAAAAATCAGCTTTATTGAGAAATAATTCACATACTCTATAATTTACCATTTAAGATGTACAATTCAGTTGTTTTTAGTATATTCAGATATACTAGATATGTGCAGCCATTACCACAATTTTAGAACATTTTCAACACCTCAAAAAGAAACCCTTCCCCTGAGTGCCCCTCCTCCACCCCTAAACAACCACTAATCTACTATCTGTTTCTATATATTTCTATATTCTGGACTCTTATATGACAAGAGTTATATAATATGTGGATTATTGTAACTGTCTTCTTTCACTTAACATAATGTTTTTGAGGATCATCCATTTGTAGCATCTATCAATAGTACTTCATTCCTCTTTATTGCTGAATAATATTCTATTGTATGGATATACCACATTTTGTTTATCCATTCATCAGTCGATGAACATACCTTTTGGCCATTATGAATAATGCTGCTTATAAGCATTTGTGTACAAGTTTTTATGTGGACATATGTGTCTGTTTTTCATTTCTCTTCAGTAATACCTACAAGTGGAATTACTGTGTCATATAGTAACTTTATATTTAATCATTTGAAGAACTGTCAGACTATGTTCCAAAGTGACAGTACCATTTTGCATTCCCACCAGCAAATATGTGATTAACATTTAAATGATCAGCAGACTTTGAGTAAAGCAGATTATTTTCTATAATGTGACTGCCCTTATCCAACCTGTCAAAGGCCTTAAGAAAAAATACTGACCTCCCCTGAGGAAGAAAGAATTCTGCCTTGAATTCTTTTATATATATATATATATATATATATATATATATATATATATATATATAAGCTCTATCACTGAACTTTTGCAGTTTTATTCCAATGTGTCACACAAAAAAAGTACCCACAAACTTCCAAAGTGCTCCCTAGAGGGCAGTATTGTCCCTATTGAGCCCATAGCTCTTCAGAGACAATTGCTGTTTTTTTTGTTGTTTTTTTTTTTGGTATCATTAATCTACAATTACATGAGGAACATTATGTTTACTAGGCTCCCCCCTTCACCACCAAGTCCCCCCCACAAATCCCATTACAGTCACTGTCAATCAGTGTAGTAAGATGCTGTAGAGTCACTACTGAGACAATTGCTGTTTCTTTTGACTGAGGTTACATTTTGCCCAGAGACTGGTTGGGTTGTGAAATCTGGGCTGAAGATCTCCAGTTTCTCATGATCTCTAAGACTAGACTAATCCTCTTTTTATAGGCAAAATGACATATTTCAAAATTTTAAAGTAGGGGTTGTATCTGCAGTCCACATAATCCTCCTTTATATATGTATATAAAATGTATAAAATACATAAATATATATTTATATAGTATATAATATATATGATGAGGGTTTTATATATATTATGTATGTGTTTTTGTGTGTGTGAATATATATATAGTATATATAATCTATTGAGATCATCTGGGAGTTTTTTATTTAATAGACTATTTTTAGCCTCTAAAATTTCCATTTGATTATTCTTTATAGTTTTTTTTCTCTGCTGAGAACTGTCATTTCATTTGTTTAAAGGGTGTGTTTACTTTACAAAGCATAATTATAACAGCTTTAAAGACTTTGTTAATTTTAACATCTGGGTTATCTTGGATGTGGCATCTGTTGAATGTCTTCCTTGGGAATTAGTCACATTTTCTTGATTCTTTGTATGTCAAGTAAATTTGGGATGTGCACTGGATATTTTGAATCTTATCTTGTAAGAATCTGGATCTTGTTAAAGTCCTCTGTGGATATGACTTTTTTCTTTTAATTAGGCAATCAACCTGGTTAAGTTCAGACAAGTTCTAGCTCACCTTCTGTGTGCAATGGTCCCAATGTAAGCTCAGTTTTCAAAGCCTTTGTTCTGATGCTTTGGGCTTATCCCACATGGTCCATTCAGATGGTAGTTTGAGTGGTGTTTTATATCGTAGTTCAGTTCTCAAAGTCTTTGCTGTGTTACTTTAGGTTTATCCCATGTATGCTCACCTCAGAGATGAGCCTGGGATCTGTGCTGGTTCATATAGAATTAAAGGAACCCCTTTTCCAGCTTCCTCTCTTTATAATTCCTTCCATACTTTCTAGCTGTCAGGGGTGCATTTTATCAGTCCTCTGACCAGAAATGTAGGGTTCCTTGGAGTGTTTCTCATTCTGCCTACATCAGCTCTGCTGGAGACTTTTCCTTTCAATGTGGTGAGAGAAAGATTAATAAAAGTGGGTAAGTCACCCTGGTATGAGCCACTTCTTCTATTTTGACTTCCCTTCCCAATACACTTGCTTTTGCTTACTTTTCAGAGTTCTCAGGTAGTTGCTTTTCAGGTTTTTTTCCCTGGAAGATTGTAGTTGTTATAAGTTGGAGAGATAAACTATAGTGGGCTTACTCCATCTTACCTGACATCAGAAATCAGTACATCCAGTATTTCTTTTAGTGAGAGTCTGTGAGTGATAAACTACTTCTCTATTTGTGGATGTCTCTATTTTGCCTTTACTCTGGAATGGTAATTTACCATTTAATTGGAAATGGAATTTTACCAATAAAATTCAACGTTGCTAGTAATTTCCCTTTTTTTTCACATTGAAAATACCATTCCACTGTCTTCTGGCATCAGCTGTTGGCTGATGCAGAGTTTGCTGATAATCTAATTTTCATTTCTTTGTGGCAGGGCCTTTTTTCTCTTGTGGCTTTTAAGATTCCCTTTATCATTGATGTTTTGCAGTTTCACTCCAATGTGCCAAAAAAGTACCCACAAACTTCTAAAATGCTCCCTAGAGGGCATTATTGTCCCTATTGAGCCCAAAGCACTCAGAGACAATAGCTGTCTTTTTGACTGAGGTTGCTTTTTGCCCAGAGATGGGCTGGTTGTGCGATCTGGGTTGTAGATCTCCAGTTTCTCATGATCTCTACAACTAGAGTAATCCTCTTCTTATAGAGAAAATGACATGGATTCCAAAATTTCAGAGTAGGGGTTATACCCACTATCCACGTAATCCACATTTCTGGATTTATAGTCTATTAATACCTATTTCTTTCATCCATTCATAGAAATATGCAGCTTTCCCTAAGGTTTAGCTAACTTCCTTAAGTCCTTCATTGCTTTGTGTTTGTTTATTCCTCTTAAGATATTTAAATATATTTCAGAGTAACTTAAAGCTACTTAAAGCTATCACACTGGATCTTTTGGACTCCTACCTTCTTTCCTCCAACATTCATTTACTTAACGTTAATTGAATTGAATATACCAGGTTTTATACTAGACCTGGGGACCAAGAGACAAATAGAACCCAGACCGTTTTCTCAAGGTTCCAGCAGACTCTTCAATGCATAATTAATCCAGACAAGAGTTTCATGACATAGAATAGAGTTTTAAGGAACATGTGAACATGCCAGAAAAGTCTTTGACTTCAGTAATTTAATCTCTTTTTTAGTGGGTATGATATTTTTGGTCAGGAGAACTTACCCCTTGTTCTTCAAGCTTCCATAAGGCCAGCCCTGTTACTTTCTATCAAATATATTACAGTAATGTTTATTGACCCATGTACAAGGTGATTGTGAGATTTCATGATATTTACTGTCAAGTCTCATTCAATAGAGAAATTGTTACTGAAAATAGTACTTTTGGGAAATGTTATTTTGTCAGGCTGAATTATTTGTTCTATAACATCTTGTGCTGAACCTGAAAGTAATAGACAAATATTCAAAGTGAATCTGATTATTTTCTTCTTTTACCTGTATTAATAATATCTTTTCAAGTGGGCATTTGACATTTAATTTTTGAGCAGAAATAACAGAAATCTAAATTTATTTGTGTAATTTTAAAAATTTAATATTTTTACTAAATATTCAGAAAAGAAGTTGTTGGTTTACATTAGGGACATCTTTGTTCATGGTTGTCCTGAGCTTGGGCTTGGAATTTCTATATCATGTGTTTATTAAAATTATGAAGAATCAAGCTACATATTTTACTGTTTTAAAAAAATATTTAAAAAGCAGAAGTGTGCCTTATTTGGGGAAATAAGCATTGTTAGTGAGAAGCAAATTATTTATATGATAATATTTCATAAATTAAAATTCTGTTAATTGAATGCTATTCT
This sequence comes from Manis pentadactyla, assembly GCF_030020395.1. NCBI lineage: Eukaryota > Metazoa > Chordata > Mammalia > Pholidota > Manidae > Manis > Manis pentadactyla. Next base: position 18,588,958 of record NC_080038.1, read on the forward strand.
AATATTTATTAGAGAAACTTATACATGAAAAAATTATTTTTAAACCATGAAATACTATACTATTATAATTTGTAATAATAATTTAAAAGAATCTTAAGGCTAAAATTATGAAGTGTTTTCATAGACTTAGTTTACTTAAATGAGCAAGGCTGTAAGAGAAAAAATATAAATGAATAAATGTTCCCCTTCAAAGAGAGGAAGAATGGAAAAATAGAAAGAAAAGGAGATTTTTCAGTTTTAGTTTTTTATTCAAAATTTAATGTGTGGTCCTCCAGGGGATAGGACTAGAGGTTCCATTATTTGTAAAGATACTAGGATAAAATCCAAGAAATTGAGGAAAACACTACTATTAAAATTGAATTTAAAATATTCATATAAACCCATGATTAAATAGTGTATTAGTTGTCTATTGCTACATAACAATATTACCACAAACTTAGAGGCTTAACAGACACATTTATCTCACACTTCTGTGGCCCAGGAGTTTGGGCATGGCTTAGTTAGATGCTCTGCTTCAGGGACTAACAGAGCTTCAATCTGGGTGTTGGCCAAGGCTATGGTCACATCTGCTTCCCAAGCTCCCATAGTTGTTGGCAGCTTTTCATTCCTTGAAGGCTGCTGGACAGAGGGTCTCAGTTCCTTGCCAAGTGGCCCTCTCCATTGGCAGCTCATAGCACGGCAGCTGGCTTCTTTAAAGCCAACAAGGGAAATAGTCTCCTTCAAGACTGGCCTTAGTCATACATACTATAATCATATATGTAATCATGTGCATCCTGTCACTGTACACTGCTGAGTAGAAGCAAGTCATGGTTCTCCCCAGGTTTAGGAGGAGGAGAGCACACAGGGGTATGAACACCAGGAGGCAGGGATCATGGGGCCACCCTAGAGCCTGTCTGCCACAATATGTATTTTTTTCTAGCTCTGTCCATTGAAATGGCCTAAAAGTAGTGTCACCCAAGCAATAATGAACACCCCTAGTCCTCATGTTGTGGTCTCTGAAAACCATTCCTCATTAAAGGGAAGCTGGGCCTTTGGATAAATAGCTTATTCCAGGGCTGGGGCAGAGAAAGTACAAGGAGAGCCAGGGATATTTTGTTGTGCTAGAAATCAGTAAAGTTCTCAAAAATCAATGGGATAATATTCCACTAGCCACAGTCTTGATATTTGCAGCATTATAAAGACTAATGGTGGCAGTGAGCGGAAATACATGGAATCTATGAAAAGTCATTATTTAATAATGATGTTCAAAATAGAGAAAAATCTGAAAAATTTTATTTGTCACCATTTGAGGCAGCTATTAAATCAACTACTTACTATGAAAATTGGTAATTAATGGTAAAGAATTAAGCTTTTTATCTTGCCTTTTCAGTAGAATCTGTATTTCAGGTAACCAGATATCCCCAGTAGGTGAGCGAAAGCTCTACTTCACAGATGAATGCTAATTAGTAACTATAGAAGAGATGATAGGTTTTGAAAAACATCACAAACTTTAATGAAATTACCACAATTATCATTATCATACTGATCATCAACTGCTGTTAACAAGGTTGATGGGAACTGGATATTTTTAAAATTAAAAAGTAATAATGGTCACTTCCTAGTTTCAGGCAAAAAAATATAACTAAAAATGGGATTAGACAGTCATCACTTTAATCCAGTAATCAATTATTAATGTCATTAAAGGGCTAACCACATATTATATTTATTCTGATTGATTCAGCATGAATAACCATTCCCTTTAGAATATTCTAGCCAAAAATGTTTAATAAAAATGTTACAGGAAGTGCAGGAGATAGGAGAACAAACTAAACAGCACCAAGAGGTAACAACTTAACAAACCCAGAAGGTGGCACATTCTTCAGAACAACTGTAGGATCATCTCTTCAATTGTCAGCATCGTTTAAAAAGGGAACTAATAATCAAATATTATTATATGTGGTCCTTGAACAGATCCTGATTTGCACCAAACCACTGTTATAGGCATTTTTGTGTCATTTGGGTAATTTTTAATATAGTGTAGATATTTGTTGAACTGGACAGATGGAGTTCATTGAAAAGTAGGTTATAAAAAGCATGCAAAAAATATACACATAGGAAAAGATCTGGAAGTACGGGTACTAAGGTGTTAACAATGGTGGACCTCTGCAGGAGGGGGACATGTTTATGAATTTCCTATTGTTGCCGTAACAAATTACCACGAATTTAGTGGCTTAAAACAACACAAATTTATCCTCTTACACTTTTGTAGGTCAGAAGTCTGAAATGAATCTTATGGGACTAAATTCAAGGTGTCTGCAGGACTGGTTCATTTTGGAGGCTCTAGGGGAGAATCCATTCTTTGCCTCTTCCAGAAGGCTTCTGGAGGCTGCTGGCATTCCTCGAATCTAGGTGCATCACTCAAATATCTGCTTCTCTCATCTCATCACCTTATCTGCCTTCTGATTCTCCTGCTTCCCTTTTATAAGGACCCCTGTGATTACATTGGGCCCACCTGCATAATCCAGAATAACCTCCCCATCTCAAGATCCTTAAGATAGTCACATCTGCAAAGTCACCTTTGCCACGTAAAAGGTTCTAGGGATTAGGTCGAGGATATCTTTGAGGGTGGCTGTTATTCTGTCTACCACAGAATGTGATGTTTTTACTTTTTTGTGTGTGTCCATATTTTGTAATTTTATATAATATGCATGTATGTATTTAAATGTATTAGTTAAAAGTAGAAAATGTTGGAGTTTAATATCAAGTGACATGAAATGGGTTATTTACAATTTTATCTGCCTCCATGTGAAGCTTGAGCTTTACATCCAGTTATTTTCTTATATTTATACTAAATCAGAAAATTCAAATTCATAATTGTACATTGCCAAAAATGGCAGCAAGTGTTTGGTAACTGGGTCAGAGACTTATGTATGTTGAATTGAACAAGGACCTATAAATCGAGAAGTCATTTCTTCCATTCAGTGTTGCCTCCAGACAATAAGTGGGTGAAGTATCAAACTCAAATTCTGTACCAATGAATGTTTCACCTTGTAAGTGGGCTTCACTGGGAGCAGTACCAACCAGGGGTATGCTTTGAAAACATATGGGGTTATTTTGGTTGTTAAAGTGTTTGACAGGAATCCCCTGGCCAGGGATTTCCTGGCAGTTAGTGGGCAGGAGCCAATAATGTCTTAACATCCTTCAATGCATGTGACTTTCTTTACAAGGACGAATTTTCCTACATCTTATATAATTTTCCAATGTCCCCCTAAAATTCATGTATATGAAAAACCTATTTGTAATGATCTGAGCCTAAACCTAACCTAATTTTGCATGTAAATTCAAAGTACTTTTTTCTAATACTTACTGTTTAAGATATGGAATGCTTTCACAAATTTGTATGTCATTCTAGTGCAGGAGCCATACTTATCTTCTCTGTATAATTCCAATTTTAGTATATTGCTGATGAAGTGAGGAAAAATCAAAGCAGTTTTTGAAGTTTTAATATCATGGAATTTTCCAGGAATGGAACTACTGTGTAAATTGAAAGGAGTGTATATTGTTCTGTTTGGAACTTTATCAAGAATGGTTTAATGTTTTAGAGAATCACACTGATATCAATGCTGGATTGATGGACTATGTTGGATATCTTACATTTGTCCTTCTAACTTCACTCCACCCTCTCTACCTGCTCTGTGCCCTGTGAAGGGACTATATCAACAGGTTTGCTTGTGCTCTAGTTTTTGGGTAAGTTCACTTAATGGAAAGTATGGGCAGCTCTGGAAGATGAAAGGGTAGTGAGGTATGCCACTTGAGTGACCATCAGGAACTAGGTGTTATCTGATTCATGAAAACATAAAATTGGATGTGACAACAGTATTTCACTAGAAAATGATAACACTATATATACAATTGAGCCCATGGTACCTGCTTCTATTGATTTAATGCTCCCTTATCCTACAGTTATGGCTTCCCAGAGAGTTCCCTATGACTGGTTAACAAAGAAAAAGTACTGGCCTGGTTTATGCACAGTTTGTTGTGGATGGCAGCTGCATTCTAGCTCCTGAAAGCCGATGGTGAATATTCCTAGGGACAAACCTTTGGGTAGTACATCTTATTGTCTGCTTCATGTGGATGGCAGATTTTCTCTCTGGGCATATAATATTGTTGGGAAATGCAATCTGTCACAGTCTGGAACTTCCCTATTTGTTCTTCTTTTATGCAAGGCCCTGACCACTCTTTACTGGGGTCATTTCTCAGGGCTGAATTTGCGGGGAGCTACCTTGAGTGATGAGTTGATATCTCCTAGGACAAAGAGCAGGCTTGCTATAAAAGATGTGAATTACCCAAGGCAAGTATTTATTTCTCAGCTACAATGTTTACATAGTGTGTCCACCTGGCCCCCTCTGGGACTTGGGGACATGGAGAACCTACAACAAATATTTGTTAAATGCTTTGAAGTTAGTTTTACAAGCCTTTTGGATAGTATGTGACTTGTACTTGATTTTGCATTGAGAGGTGTAATTCGGAATTATTCCTCTGCAGTTTTGGTCCCTTAGGGAAAATTTTTGCCATCTGTATGTTTGACTGACTTATTTTTTTCTTTGTTCAGGCAAAAGTCCACTGGCAGAGGTATTGCTGCACATCTGTTGGAAAAAGCAGAAGTTTTAAAGACTTCATGAAACTATTTGACAAAGTTTCATAGCAAACAGTACTAAGGACTAGAGGTGAATGGATTGCCAATAAAATAAATCAGAAATTCAAATATTCATTGTAAGTTTTTCCTATTCACACTGTAGATGGACAACATTTCATGCTCATATTCCAGTTTATAATTCTATTTTGCCCCTTTCCTTTCCATAGTAAGTTTTAATCTTAGACCAGTCTTCATCTCTTTTAGTTCTCAGTAATGGAATTTGAGCATTTGGTCTGGAAAACCACAGACCCTCCTTACTGCTGGTATAAGAAATTCCAGCAACAGAATAAGATGATTTTCTGTTTTCTTAAAATGCCCTTGAAAATGTTATTTCTAACAAAGGGGTCTTGTAAGACACCTGGAACTCAGAACTTAGAGCATGTTTTGTGTATATAAGCTTGGCCTTAAAAAGCCTGTAAATTCTTTTTGTTTGTATTGCTTAATAATGTGTTTCCCTGGTAGTATTTAAATTGACATCTCCATGTCCTTTAAGCTGTGAATACCCAAGAGTTTTCTTTAATAGCCAAGTAAATCGAAAATTTGTGTGCACACAATAATTTGTCAGGCAAATGTGATAACCCTAAATTACTGAAACTGCATACAATAACTTGCATGCAAATGTTTATAGCAGCTTTATTCATCAAAAACTGGAAACAACCAGATGTCCTTCAACAGGTGGGTGGATAAACTGGTATATTCATACAATGAAATAGTAATCAGTGATAAGAAGAAAAGATCTGTTGATTCACTGAACAACGTAAATGAATTGGGTTTTTTAGTGGTAAAATATACAAAACATAAACATAGATGAATCTTGAATGCATTTTGCCAAGTAAAAGGAGCCAGACTCCAAAGACCTCAAAGTCTTGTATGATTCTATTCATGTGACATTCTGAAAAAGACAAAACTCAGGGGCAAAACTTAGTTTCCTATAGCTGCTATAAAAAATTACCACAACTTGGTGGCTTACAACACAAATTTATTGTCTTACAGTTCTGGAAGCCAGAAGTCCGAAATCAGTTTCACTAGGCCAAAGTCAAGATGTTGTAGGGCTGGTTCCTTCTGGAGACTCTAGACAAAGTTCATTTCCATGACTTTTCTAGCTTCTGGAGGCTGCTTGTATTCCTTAGCCTGTGACTCCATCCTCACATCATTCCAACTCTTGCTTCTATCCTCATGTCTCCTACTACCTCCTCTGACTTTCTTGCTGCTGTCTTGTAAGGACCCTTGTGATCACACTTAGAACTCAACCAAATAACCCAGGATTATCTCCCCACCACAAAATTTTTAACCTTTATCACATCTACAAAGTCCTTTTTGCCATATGATGTAACATTCAATTGTTGGGGGGATTAGGACATGGGTATCTTTCAGGTCATTATTTGGTCTATCACAGGACAGAAAGTAGATCAGTGGTTACCAGGGGTTGAGGGAGAGGGAAGGGTTGAGTACTTAATGGGCTACACAAGAGTGCTTGTGGATATATGACGCTACAATTGTCAAAACCCACAGAATGGTACACCACCAAGAAAGAACTTTACTGTACACAAAATTTAAAAAATCAACCTGGTTGTCAATGATCCCAGGATGGAATGCAGAATGTGATAAAAAGATCTAATTGTATTAAAAATGTATGACATAACTTCACTGAAGAGAGTCAGGGAAAAAGTTGCTAAACTTTGAAAAACAGTGTTTTTAAGCTCATAGATAACAGAACAGATTGATGGTTGCCAGAGGTAAGGGGCTGGGGGTGGGTGAAATGGGTGAAGGGAGTCAAAAGGTACAAAAAGTAGGAGACATGAGGATAGAAGCAAGAGTTGGAATGATGTGAGGATGGAGTCACAGTTGTAAATAAGTCATGGGGATGTAATGTACAGCATGGTGATCTAGTTAGTAATACTGTATTGTGTATTTGAAAGTTGCTAACAGAGTAGATCTTAAAAGTACTCATCACAAGGAAAAAAATTCTGTAACTGTGTATAGTGATGGATGTTAACTAGACATTGTGGTGATCACGTTGCAATATATACTAATATCGAATCATTATGTTGTACACCTGAAACTAATATAATGTCATATGTCAATTATACCCCCATAAAAAAAGAAAAATGGTGTTTTGACTAGCTAATGTAAGGCTAACAACAAAAAGAATTGTACATAAATACTGTACTCTAGTTGGCAGATATAGAAATATAGATATGTATGTGTAAATAGGGTGGTATATTTAGATACATTTCCTGGCTCTGACTGCTGAGATGGCCTTGAAGCAGTGACACCCCAGCAGCAATAAGCACACTTATCACTCAGATCTTTGTTTCTAGATACCATTTTCCAATAAACAGGATCAGGGCTCCTTGAAGAAGTGACTGATTTTAGGGCTGGCACATGCAAGATGTAAGGCAAGTGCAGAAGATCTGGCAGGACCAGAAGAAGACAGCCCAGAATATGAGCCTGCACCTGACCACTTCAGACTCTTGCTGTGATGTATGTTCTGACTTTCACACTTTTGCTATACTGTGTACTTTTCATGAAAGAAACTGTACATACTATAATGTCTTGTGAGTCCTCTTTAGCAGTTGAACCCTGTTTAAATGCCACTTTAGTGCACCTATATATTCAATTTTTGTAAATGATACATGATTACTAGGGAAAAAAGGTGTATTGTCTAGTATACCTGTTACTTTTCAGGAAGCTATTAAGGAAGACTTATTAATCATATTACTAAATGATTCTCTATATGTCTTCATATTTTGGCTTTAAAAATTTCACTGTCATTTTTTTAAAGGTCAAGTTCTACTAATGTAAGTATTTTCATCTTTGATTTCTCTTCATTTGCATTTATATTACATATTTCACCTTCCTTTACATTAATCTTTTTGTTTCCTTTTGTTTCATTTAAATAACATAAAATTGAATTCTTAATCCAATTTGTGAATCTTAGTTTTTAATAGAGTAGATTTCATTTATATTTATCATGTTTGCTAATACATTTGTTTTATTATTCATCTCATATTTTCTATGCTATTTTGAATGTTTCCTTATCATTTTTTATTTATTTTATGATTTTTAAATTTGTTATTTCCCTTTGAGCACTTGCTTTTATCTTCTTCATTTCTTTTGAAGGCATATATACTCCTTTTGATACTGGTAAGTGTGACCTTTAAGTTTTTCAAAAGCAATCTGTGGGTCTGGAGAAGGTAAGGTACACAGTATTTTAATAGCAAGAAAGCTGACAATGACTGTTAGGGTCATGTCAAAAGGACTCAGGAGTCAACTTAAAGAAGTTCCTACTAGCCACAGTTGGGATAATTTGATCATCAATAAAAATAATGCAGTGGACTGAAACACATGGAATATGTTTGAATCACGAGTTTATAATACTACTAAACAAACTTATTTTTCGCCTTAAAAAAAGAAGATAAAGGTAGCAGTATTACAAAATGGTGGGCTAAGGAGGTTGGTAGATACTCTCCCCAGTGAAACAAACATTTAATTGGTGAAACTTTACCCAACCACAATTAAAGACATACAACAAAGAGAAAACATTAATTCAAGAAAATCTACTATTAAACCTTAGTAAGAATGATGGGAATCTATGGCATTTGGCCATGAACTGCTTCCCACCCCCTGGTAGGAGGTGTGTGATCGAAGTTCCACTCTGGGAAGATGCAGTCAAGAAGGTGGGGCTCTCTTTCCTTCCATTTCCCAGTGTGGGGCTGTGGTTTCACTTCAGGCAGGGCAGCCCCTCAGCATCTCTCATCACTGCCCACTGTGTTGTAGAAGCTGTACCCAGGCAGGTGCAGGGCAGAGGATTGGAGTGCTCATCCCCTGCCTAGCATGCACTGTGGGACAGGAGTTGTACACCTGAACAGGTTATAGTACTGGGACCTGATCTCCCCTGTTCCAACTTGCTCACTGGGCAGTTTCCATATTGGGAGGAGCAAGATGAGAAGATCACTGTCTGCTGTCCCTGAGCCATTACCCTCTTGTAGAGCAGATGTGTCACTCTGGAATAAGTGAGCCATAGTCTTACCCTCTCTGCAGTCAGGTGTAGTAGTGCTGTGATCCTCTTAGAATTTAGAACAGCACCTTTCACACGGTGTGTGTTTAATATTTGTTAGCTATTATTGTGAAAGACAATTTGGCAGAGCGTACAAATCTTCAGTTACAAACCTTTCCCCAAATAGTGTAGCGGTTGTTCTCTCTTCTTCTGAAAGCTGATGGCTGCAGAGAAGTCTGCAACCAAACTGACTTGTCTTACAGCATGGTAAGCTCTGGTCAGACCGCCGGGGTGTGTATCCTGGCTTTTCAACTTACACTAGCTGTGTGGCCTTGGGCGAGGTACTTGACCTCTCTAATCCTTGTGGTCATCATCTGTAAAGTCAGGCGACTCACAGACCTCCCTGTTGTGGGCCAAACCATCCTTCCTCTCTTTCATTTGTTGCTTTTTTTCTCACTCCAACCTTGCCATTCCAGTGGGACTTCTAATCATAGCACCCTCGGCCCCTGGCCAGTGACCTTACCCCTCCCTCTTGGCCACTGGGATGGCTCCAAAGGCGAGCACAAGGCATGAAGACGACTGGAGTCCGTCTGTGGTGAACCCAGACGAGAGACTGTCTTTTTCTTCTGGGGTCACTGAGCGAGGCTACTGGGGGCCGGAGCTGCATGTGCCACGTGGACGAAGCCTGTCTGCTGCCACACCGTGCGGAGAGAGCCGAGGGAGCTGGCGAGCAAAGGGCTCACGACAAAATCGCTCCAGCTCCCGATCGCAGTCATCCCGAAGGCCAGCATCACCACCTGACTGGAACGCTATGAGGGCTGAAGGAGAGAACTCACGGGAAGCACCAAGCAGTGTGCAGAACACAAGGTGAGCCCTCAGTGACAGATCGTTTCTCCTGCCTGCCGGAGCGCGGGGCTTTGCCCCTTGTCGTTGAAATGGTTGCAAATGTGTGTGTGTGTGTGTGTAGGTAGCTTATTTTCCCTGAAACGAGGTGAGTTCTGTCCGTCTGCAGACCAGATCTTCCTTAAGCTTAGGAAAGTCTTTTTCTAACAGATCTTTCGTCACGGCCCCCCTTGGCTGGGAACGGCCAGTACCTGTATGTAGGTGTTCAGAGTCATCTCCGAATCTATCGTCTCTCTCATCGTATTCTCACGCCCCCACCTCTGAATGTTGAGGGCCTGGGGGTGTGGATGATGGTATTAATCCCAACAGGGTTGACTCCTTGTTCTTCTCCCCTCCGTCGAGGCCCTAGAAGGCCCAGGGGGGGACGTGGGCCACTGGCTGCCACAAGCCCACCCCTGAGGGTTTCTGAGGGGATGCATTTCTGCCGGTTCCCCATCCTATTGCCTTCCTGGCAGCAGTGCTGGCAGGTGTTTGTGACCCACGACATCTCGGTGACACACTTCAGGCAAAGTCAGCGGGAAGAGCAACAGGTAGGTGTGCAGGACCCCAGACGTTCCCACTGCCCAGCCCCTGCAGCAAAGGCCTCATCCTGGAGCTTGTTGGAAATGCAGACTCTCAGGCCGCACCCTGGACCCGCTGCATCAGCAGGAGCATGTTCACAACGTCCCGCGCATTTGTGTGAACATCACTGTTTGAGAAGCTCTGCTCCAGAGCCTGGGCTCAGTTTAACCTTTCTATTCACAGTCCTTTTTTTTTTTTTGTCTATTCACAGAGCCATTCTAGGTGCTGCTTCTTGGGAAGCCAAAACCTTCCCCAATGCCTCACCAGACCAGATCATGTAATGCTCTGAGGTTTTAATTCTTCATGTTCATGTAAATTTCCCCTCAGTATGAAGTTATTGCTGTAAGTGGGGGCTCCACTGCCAGCGCTCCTAGGAGTCTTACATGTGCAGTTCACCCTCTGTGGAAACCTTAATTTTTCTCAGATTCCTGCTGTGTCCTTGGCTTACTTCACCTTTTCGATAATCACGAAACTTTCTGCATTTCTGCCAGCTGCTTCTTCCTGTTTTGTTCTCAATTTGAGGTGTTTGTTTATATTTGCTTAATGTCCATATGCAAAAACAAGCAAAAGACATTTGTGGTTCATGTAAACAGAGCACAGTTCAAATTTGTTCCATATGAGATTCTCTGATGGGGAATTCTTATGTCCTATAATTGGTGAGAATATTTTTGCTTTAAACTGTAATGTTGAATGATCACTTCTCTTAGCATATTTATTTAATGTATTTTGCAGTGAAAAGTCATTATGTAATTAAAAAGGAGTCTGTGTTCAAAATGTGGTAGATTTTTCAAGAGCTGCTTTAGCAAATGTTGCTAACTGAAAGGTCATTCTGTAAGGTGGTTAAGTTCTTGGCAAAAATTAAAAAGTATAAGCACATCAAGAGCTGACCAATGAATGGGGAATTAGGAATTCTCTTTTTCTTTTGGAAAGTATGTATATTAGTATAGTCATGTTGGAGAGTAATACTGAAAATGTGCCACATATACCAATTTTGTTTCTTTATGCTGGAAGAGGAACTCTTATAAATGTGGGCAAAGAGGCATTTACCAGGATGTATTAATATTTCCTTAACTATCATTGGTGGGAGGCTTACTTGTATACATGTCACCTGGACCCCTATTAAACTGCATGTTCCTCAGCCCTATCCCATACCTATTAACAATGAGAATTTCTAGGAGTGAGGCCCAGGAATTCCCAAGATAGCAATGTGCTCCCATGCAAATTTGAATCATTGCTGCTCTCTTAATCATAAGTGGTCTGGTTTTATTTATTTCATTGCTTCATTGTGTTAATTGTTTCAAAAATAAGTGGTGTTATACAGTCTATGAAAAAGTAAGAAAGGAAGCAACTAATATCTGTAATACATGCCATATTCCAAAGATTCTTTGAAACTTGAAGGTAATTTTTTCTCTGTATGTTGATTTTTGTGTTTCTTAAACTTGCTATGGAAAATTTGAAGTATATACACAAAGAGAATAATGCATTAACCCCTGAGGGCTCATTGTCCAGCTTCAACAATTGTCTGCTGACAGCCAATCTTGTTTCATTCATACACCCCTCCACACACTTCACCCTCAAACTGTGTTCGGCCCTCACCCTCCCATATTATTTCAAAGGCTATCTCTGATAAGATATCATTTTATCTGTAAATATTTTGACAGTATCTCCCCAAAAGATAAGAAGTGTTTTTAAGACATAATCACAGGATCACAGGAAGATGGCGGCGTGAGTAGTTCAGTGGAAATCTCCTCCCCAAAACATATATATTTATGAAAATACAATAAATACAACTATTCCTAAACAGACACCAGTGGATGCAGTACAACAGCCAGGATACATCTACATCTGCGAGAACTCAACATCACATGAAGGGGGTAAGATACAAGCCATGGCCAGGTGGGACCCAAACGCGCCCCCATGGGAAGAACCTGGCAGGAAGAAAGGAGTCAGAACGGGGAGTGAGTGAAAGCCCAGGACTGCTAAACAACCAGCTCTAGAAATGTGCACCTGGAGCGCAGACACAAGGTGCACGGGGTACTGGATATTAGAGAAACGGAAAAGCAAAACCTGTGGGCAGGTCCCCACAACTGGCGCCCCTGAGACAAAAGAAAAGCAAGTGTTTTCTGCACGTCTTAAAGAGACAGGGACCCCACAGCTGGACAAAGTCATCCCGGCACACTTAGCCAGCAGCTGGGAATCCCGGGGAACTTTAGGCACCCTAAACCCCGGGGCGGCAGCACAGCTCTAGGTCTGAAGCCTCTCATGCTACTAAGCAGCTTGCCAGTCGTTCCTCCAACTGGCGTGGACCCCAACACAATAGCCCAATAGTGGGATAGTGGCAGCACACGCTGGGGGTGGCGGTGCTGGAGGGGACCGGGAGTGGATCGTGTGCGCCGGTGGCGACAGAGGGGACTGGAAGTGAATTGTGCGAGCCCGCCATGGCGGTGACTGAACAGCCTGGGTGAGGCCCACGCGTGCCAGCGGCAGTGGCACCAGAGGAGCCCGGGAGAGGTCTGCGCAGGAGAGGCTCACGCGCACCTGCAGCTGTACCAGAGGGAGCTGCCGCGCTCCCAGCAGCCGACCAGAATCCCAGCCCAATGAACAGCGGCCCGGGTGAGACCCAAAGGCTGCTGCTGGCACACAGCTGCCCGGCAGGGGTGCTGCTATTGTGGAGGAGTGCACCTGGCTTGCCTGACACTCCCCGCAGAGCTCCGCGCTACTCTGACAGAGACCCCACCCATAGCAGCTTAGGGGATTAACCCTGTGGCTGCTCCAGGAGTGTGGGTAATTGACACAGGCAGCGGAGAAGGGCAAGGCATCCAGCAAGCAGGAAAGGACTTTCTTCTCCCAGCTGACACACCCACAACCTGCCTACAGCCACTGCTATCACCATGAAAAGGCAAAAAATTTAGTCCAGTCCAAGATAGGTAAGACAACACCTGAGAGAGGATCTGCAGAGACAGACCTAACCAGTTTCCCTGAAAAAGAATTCAAAATAAAAATCATAAACATGCTGACAGAGCTGCAGAGAAATATACAAGAGCTAAGGGATGACGTCCAGAGGGAGATTACAGAAGTGAAACAATCTCTGGAAGGATTTATAAGCAGAATGGATAAGATGCAAGAGGCCATTGATGGAATAGAAACCAGAGAACAGGAACGCATAGAAGCTGATGCAGAGAGAGAAAAAAGGATCTCCAGGAATGAAACAATATTAAGAGAACTGTGTGACCAATCGAAAATGGACAATATCCACATTATAGGGGTACCAGATGAAGAAGAGAGAGAGAAAGGGATAGAAAGTGTCTTTGAAGAAATAATTGCTGAGAATATCCCCAAACTAGGGGAGAAAATAGTTGCTCAGACTACGGAGGCACACAGAACTCCCAAGAGAAGGGACCCAAAGAGGACAACACCAAGACACATAATAATTAAAATGGCAAAGATCAAGGACAAGGACAGAGTATTAAAGGAGCCAGAGAGAGAAAAAAGGTCACCTACAAAGGAAAACCAATCAGGCTATCATCAGACTTCTCAACAGAAACCTTAAAGGCCAGAAGAGAATGGCATGATATATTTAATGCAATGAAACAGAAGGGCCTTGAACCAAGGATACTGTATCCAGCACGATTATCATTTAAATATGGACGAGGGATTAAACAATTCCAGACAAGCAAAAGTTGAGGGAATTTGCCTCACACCAAACCACCTCTACAGGGTATTTTAGAGGGACTGCTTTAGATGGGAGCACTCCTAAAAAGAGCACAGAACAAAACACTCAATATATGAAGAATGGAGGAGGAGGAATAAGAAGAGAGAGAAATAATCATCAGACTGTGTTTATAATAGCTCAATAAGGGAGTTAAGTTAGACAGTAAGGTAGTAAAGAAGCTAACCTTGAACATTTGGTAACCACAAATCTAAAGCCTGCAATGGTAATAAGTACATATCTTTGAATAATCACCCTAAATGTAAATGGACTGAATGCACCAATCAAAAGACACAGAGAAATAGAATGGATAAAAAAGCAAGACGCATCTCTACGCTGCTTACAAGAGACTCACCTCAAACCCAAAGACATGCACAGATTAAAAGTCAAGGGATGGAAAAAGATATTTCATGCAAACAACAGGGAGAAAAAAGCAGGTGTTGCAATACTAGGATCAGACAAAATAAACTTCAAAATAAAGAAAGTAACAAGAGATAAAGAAGGACACTACATAATGATAAAGGGCTCAGTCCAACAAGAGGATATAACCATTATAAACATATATGCACCCAATACAGGATCACCAATATATGTGAAACAAATACTAACAGAATTAAAGGAGGAAATAGAATGCAGTGCATTCATTTTGGGAGACTATAACACACCACTAACTCCAAAGGACAGATCCACCAGACAGAAAATAAGTAAGGACACAGAGGCACTGAACAACACACCAGAACAGATGGACCTAATAGACATCTACAGAACTCTACATCCAAAAGCAACAGGATACACATTCTTCTCAAGTGCACATGGATCATTCTCCAGAATAGACCACATACTAGGCCACAAAAAGAGCCTCAGCAAATTCCAAAAGATGGAAATCCTACCAACCAACTTTTCAGACCACAAAGGCATAAAACTAGAAATTAATTGTACAAAGAAAGCAAAAAGGCTCACAAACACATGGAGGCTTAACAACATGCTCCTAAATAATCAATGGATCAATGACCAAATGAAAATGGTGATCCAGCAATATATGGAAACAAATGACAACAACAACACAAAGCTCCAACTTCTGTGGGACACAGCAAAAGCCGTCTTAAGAGGAAAGTATATAGCAATCCAGGCATATTTAAAGAAGGAAGAACAGCCCAAATGAATAGTCTAATGTCACAATTATCAAAATTGGAAAAAGAAGAACAAATGAGGCCTAAGGTCAGCAGACAGAGGGACATAATAAAGATCAGAGAAGAAATAAATAAAATTGAGAAGAATAAAACAATAGAAAAAATCAATGAAACTAAGAGCTGGTTCTTCAAGAAAATAAACAAAATAGATAAGCCTCTAGCCAGACTTATTAAGAGAAAAATAGAGTCAACACACATCAACAGAATCAGAAAAGAGAAAGGAAAAATCACGACGGACCCCAAAGAAATACAAAGAATTATTAGAGAATACTCTGAAAACCTATATGCTAAGAAGCTGGAAAACCTAGAAGAAATGGACAACTTCCTAGAAAAATACAACCTTCCAAGACTGACCCAGAAAGAAACAGAAAATCTAAACAGACCAATTACCAGCAATGAAATTGAATCAGTAATAAAAAAACTACCCAAGAACAAAACCCCCGGGCCAGATGGATTTACCTCGGAATTTTATCAGACATACAGAGAAGACATAATACCCATTCTCCTTAAAGTTTTCCAAAAAATAGAAGAGGAGAGAATACTCCGAAACTCATTCTATGAAGCCAATATCACCCTAATACCAAAACAAGGCAAAGACCCCACCAAAAAAGAAAACTACAGACCAATATCCCTGATGAATGTATATGCAAAAATACTCAAGAAAATATTAGCAAACCGAATTCAAAAATACATCAAAAGGATCATACACCATGACCAAGTGGGATTCATCCCAGGGATGCAAGGATGGTACAACATTCGAAAATCCATCAACATCATCCACCACATCAACAAAAAGAAGGACAAAAACCACATGATCATCTCCATAGATGCTGAAAAATCATTTGACAAAATTCAACATCCACTCATGATAAAAACTCTCAACAAAATGGGCATAGAGGGCAAGTACCTCTACAAAATAAAGGCCATATATGATAAACCCACAGGTAATATCATAGTGAACAGCGAGAGGCTGAAAACTTTTCCTCTGAGATCGGAAACAAGACAGGGATGCCCACTCTCCCCACTGTTATTCAACATAGTACTGGAGGTCCTAGCCACGGCAATTAGACAAAACAAAGAAATACAAGGAATCCAGATTGGTAAAGAAGAAGTCAAACTGTCACTATTTGCAGATGACATGATATTGTACATAAAAAACCCTAAAGACTCCACTCCAAAACTACTAGAACTAATATTGGAATTCAGCAAAGTTGCAGGATACAAAATTAACACAGAGAAATCTGTGGCTTTCCTATACACTAACAATGAACTAATAGAAAGAGGAATCAGGAAAACAATTCCATTCACAATTGCATCAAAAAGAATAAAATACCTAGGAATAAACCTAACCAAAGAAGTGAAAGACCTATACCCTGAAAACTACAAGACACTCTAAAGAGAAATTAAAGAGGACACTAACAAATGGAAACTCATCCCATGCTCCTGGCTAGGAAGAATTAATATCTTCAAAATGGCCATCCTGCCGAAAGCAGTATACAGATTCGAAGCAATCCCTATCAAATTACCAACAGCGTTCTTCAATGAACTGGAGCAAATAGTTAAAAAATTCATATGGAACCACCAAAGACCCTGAATAGCCAAAGCAATCCTGAGAAGGAAGAATAAAGCAGGGGGGATCTCACTCCCCAACTTCAAGCTCTACTACAAAGCCACAGTAATCAAGACAATTTGGTACTGGCACAAGAACAGAGCCACAGACCAATGGAACAGAATAGAGATTCCAGACATTAACCCAAACATATACGGCCAATTAATATACGATAAAGGAGCCATGGACATACAATGGGGAAATGACAGTCTCTTCAACAGATGGTACTGGCAAAACTGGACAGCTGCATGTAAGAGAATGAAACTGGATCACTGTCTAACCCCATACACAAAAGTAAATTTGAAATGGATCAAAGACCTGAATGTAAGTCATGAAACCATAAAACTCTTAGAAAAAAACATAGACAAAAATCTCATGGACATAAACATGAGTGACTTCTTCATGAATGTATCTCCCCGGGCAAGGGAAACAAAAGCAAAAATGAACAAGTGGGACTAGATCAAGCTAAAAAGCTTCTGTACAGCAAAGGACACCAACAATAGAACAAAAATGTATCCTACCGTATGGGAGAATATATTCATAAATGAGAGATCCGATAAAGGCTTGACATCCAAAATATATAAAGAGCTCACACACCTCAACAAACAAAAAACAAATAATCCAATGAAAAAAATGGGCAGAGGAGCTGAATAGACAGTTCTCTAAAGAAGAAGTTCAGATGGCCAACAGACACATGAAAAGAAGCTCCACATTGCTTGTCATCAGAGAAATGCAAATTAAAACCACAATGAGATATCACCTCACAGCAGTTAGGATCACCATCATCAAAAAGACAAACAACAACAAATGTTGGCGAGGTTGTGGAGAAAGGGGAACCCTCCTACACTGCTGGTGGGAATGTAAATTAGTTCAACCATTGTGGAAAGCAGTATGGAGGTTCCTCAAAATGCTCAAAATAGAAATACCATTTGACCCAGGAATTCCACTTCTAGGAATGTACCCTAAGAATGCAGCACTCCAGTTTGAAAAAATCAGATGCACCCCTATGTTTATCACTGCACTATTTACAATAGCCAAAAAATAGAAGCAACCTAAGAGTCCATCAGTAGATGAATGGATAAAGAAGATGTGGTACATATACACAATGGAATACTATTCAGCCATAAGAAAGAAACAAATCCTACCATTCGCAACAACATGGATGGAGCTAGAGGGTATTATGCTCAGTGAAATAAGCCAGGCAGAGAAAGACAAGTACCAAATGATTTCACTCATATGTGGAGTATAAGAACAAAGGAAAACTGAAGGACCAAAACAGCAGCAGAATCACGGAACCCAAGAAAGTACTAACAGTTACCAAAGGGAAAGTGACTGAGGAGGATGAGTGGGAAGGGAGGGATAAGGGCAGGGAAAAAGAAAGGGGGCCTTATGATTAGCATGTGTAGTGTGTGTGGGGGAAGAGGGGTTGCTGTGCAACAAAGAGAAGGCAAGTAGTGATTTTACAGCATCTTACTACGCTGATGGACAGCGACTGTGAAGGGGTATATGGGGGAGACTTGGTGAAGGGGGGAGCCTAGTAAACATAATGTTCTTCGTGTAATTGTAGATTAATGATACCAAAAAAAAAGATATAATCACAGCATCATTACACCTAAACCAAATTAACAATAGTTTGTTTATATCAAAATACATCCAGTTACATTGGCAACAATTCAGTGTTACCATTTCTCTAATTGTCTCACCATTTTTTAAATTAAGGTATCATTTATATACACTCTTATGAAGGTTCACAAGAAAAACAATGTGGTTGTTACACTCACCCTTATTATTGAGTGCCCCCTTATACCCCACTGCAGCCATTGTCCATCAGTGTAGTAAGATGCAACAAAGTCAGTCCTTACTTGTCTTCTCTGAGCTACACTGTCTTCTCTGTGACCCCCACACACCATGTGCACCAATCATGATACCCCACAATCCCCTTCTCCCTCCCTCCCCACTCGCCCTCCCAAAGCCCTCCCCTTTGGTAACCACTAGTCCCTTCTTGGAGTCTGTGAGTCTGCTGTTATTTTGTTTCTTCAGTTTTGCTTTGTTGTTATATTCCACAGATGAGGGAAATCATTTGGTATTTGTCTTTCTCTGCCTGACTTATATCACTGAGCACAATACCCCTAGCTCCATCCATGTTGTTGCAAATGGTAGAATTTGTTTCTTTCTTATGGCTGAATAGTATTCCATTGTGTATATGTACCACCTCTTCTTTATCCATTCGTCTACTGATGGACACTTAGGTTGCTTCCCTATCTTGGCTATTGTAAATAGTGCTGTGATAAACATAGAGGTGCATATGTCTCTTTGAATCCGAGAAGTTATTTTCTTTGGGTAAATTCCTAGGAGTGGAATTCCTGGGTCAAATGGTATTTCTATTTTTAGTTTTTTGAGGAACCTCCATATTGCTTTCCACAATGGTTGAACTAGTTTACATTCCCACCAGCAGTGTAGGAGGGTTCCCCTTTCTCTGCATCCTTGCCAGCATTTGTTGTTCCTAGTCTTTTCTTTTTTTTTTTTTTTTTTTAGATAATTATTTTTTATTGAAGGGTAGTTGACACACAGTATTACATTACATTAGTTTCAGGTGTACAACACAGTGATTCAACATTTATATACATGATAATTCTAAGTACCAGCTATCACCATACCAAGTTGTTACAATATTTTGACTATATTCCTTATGCTATACATTACATCCCGGTTGCTTATTTATTTTACAATTGGAAGTGTGTACTTTTTCTTGGTTGTTGTTGTTAGGGCATCTCTCATATTTATTGATCAAATGGTTGTTAACAACAATAAAATTCTGTATAGGGGAGTCAATGCTCAATGCACAATCATTAATCCACCCCAAGCCTAATTTTCGTCAGTCTCCAATCTTCTGGAGCATAACAAACAAGTTCTTACATGGAGAACAAATTCTTACATAGTGAATAAGTTACATGGTGAACAGTACAAGGGCAGTCATCACAGAAACTTTTGGTTTTGCTCATGCATTATGAACTATAAACAGTCAGTTCAAATATGAATACTCATTTGATTTTTATACTTGATTTATATGTGGATACCACATTTCTCTCTTTATTGTTTTTAATAAGATGCTGAAGTGGTAGGTAGATACAACATAAAGGTAGAAAACATAGTTTAGTGTTGTAAGAGAGCAAATGTAGATGATCAGGTGTGTGCCTGTAGACTATGTGTTAATCCAAGCTAGACCAGGGCAATAAAACATCCACGTATGCAGAAGATTTCTCTCAGAACGGGGGGGTGAGGTTCTAAGCCTCACCTCTGTTGATCCCCAATTTCTCACCTGATGACCCCCCTGCGACTGTGCCTGTCTTAGGTTGTTCCTCCCTTGAGGAATCTTACCCGTCTCTGGCTAACCAGTCATCTTCCGGGGCCATACAGGGAAATGTTAAGTTGGTAAGTGAGAGAGAAGCCTTATTGTTTGAAATGGTTAGCTTTTTATTTCTTTGCATATTTATGCCCTGTGGCTTCTATGCCCAGCATTTGTCTTGAGGTATCTTTACCACTTGGAGGAGTTATGATACTCGGTAAATTTGATATGAGGCACGAATTCTATTTAAGGGTTGTAATTAGGAAGGAAGAAGAAAAGCTATAGAAGTAGCAGGCGGGAGAAAACATGGGAAGATTGATTATTTCTTTGACATATCTTCTTGTAGAGTAACTTCAGCATGTATAGATTTTAAGCTACTACTTAAATTGCGCACACACATTAACATAATAGGAGTATAGTTACATAACCAAAGCATACCTGTAATTACCAGCCATCTCCAGTGAAACCAAGAAAACCAGTTAGGCACCCTAGGCATTTGTGAAAACTTATCAATGATATGATGGTTATTATCTAACTGAATTTGAGTAGTTTGAGAAAAATCAGACAAATTAAAACAACCCATTCCTGGGCACTGTTCACATCCCATATGTTCTTTTAACAGTAAATAGTCTGTAGTTGTAAGATTTTGGAGCGCTACAATTTGCACTTCTCCTAATTCTTGGTTGAGTTCCAACAGTATAGATCCAGTCAAATTTGTTGTTTTACTGTATGCACAGGCCAGCTTAGATATCTCCTTCATTCCCATGGCAAGTCCAGGAGCTGGTGGGATGAGTGCATCTACAGCTGTAGCAGTGTGTGGATCTTTGTTGGGGTTTTTTGATGATCATCTTCTGGCATGAGTCTTCCCGAGAGTGCTGATGTTGGAAGTTCTCTTTCATATCGTTTCTTAGTTAATTTTCGGGGTAGCCAAATTAGGCTTTGATCCTCTGTATAAACACAAACAGACCCTTTGCCTACACTTTTATATGTCCTTTATATTATTGTGTAGAACTCATTAGAGGTCACCACATAGGAACTGCATTTTTTTTTTTTAATCATTAATCTACACTTACATGACGAATACTTTGTTTACTAGGCTCTCCCCTATACCAGGTCCCCCCTATATACTCCTTTACAGTCACTGTCCATCAGCGTAGCAACCTGTTGTAGAATCACTACTTGTCTTCTCTGTGTTGTACAGCCCTCCCCTTTCTCCCACCCTGCTATGGATGCTAATCTTAATACCCCCCTACTTCTCCCCCCCTTATCCCTCCCTACCCACCCATCCTCCCCAGTCCCTTTCCCTTTGGTACCTGTTAGTCCATTCTTGAGTTCTGTGATTCTGCTGCTGTTTTGTTCCTTCAGTTTTTCCTTTGTTCTTATATTCCACAGATGAGTGAAATCATTTGGTATTTCTCTTTCTCTGCTTGGCTTGTTTCACTGAGCAAAATACCCTCCAGCTCCATCCATGTTGCTGCAAATGGTTGGATTTGCCCTTTTCTTATGGCTGAGTAGTATTCCATTGTGTATATGTACCACATCTTCTTTATCCATTCATCTATCGATGGACATTTAGGTTGCTTCCAATTCTTGGCTATTGTAAATAGTGCTGCGATAAACATAGGGGTGCACTGATCTTTCTCATACTTGATTGCTGCATTCTTAGGGTAAATTCCTAGGAGTGCAATTCCTGGGTCAAATGGTAAGTCTGTTTTGAGCATTTTGATGTACCTCCATACTGCTTTCCACAATGGTTGAACAAGTTTACATTCCCACCAGCAGTGTAGGAGGGTTCCCCTTTCTCCACAGCCTCGCCAACATTTGTTGTTGTTTGTCTTTTGGATGGCAGCCATCCTTACTGGTGTGAGGTGATACCTCATTGTAGTTTTAATTTGCATTTCTCTGATAATTAGCGATGTGGAGCATCTTTTCATGTGTCTGTTGGCCATCTGTATTTCTTTTTTGGAGAACCGTCTGTTCAGTTCCTTTGCCCATTTTTTAATTGGGTTATTTGTTTTTTGTTTGTTGAGGCGTGTGAGCTCTTTATATATTCTGGACGTCAAGCCTTTATCGGATGTGTCATTTTCAAAGATATTCTCCCATACTGTAGGGTTTCTTTTTGTTCTATTGATGGTGTCTTTTGCTGTACAGAAGCTTTTCAGCTTAATATAGTCCCACTTGTTCATTTTTGCTGTTGTTTTCCTTGCCCGGGGAGATATGTTCAAGAAGAGGTCACTCATGTTTATGTCTAAGAGGTTTGTGCCTATGTTTTCTTCCAAGAGTTTAATGGTTTCGTGACTTACATTCAGGTCTTTGATCCATTTTGAGTTTACTTTTGTATATGGGGTTAGACAATGGTCCAGTTTCATTCTCCTACATGTAGCTGTCCAGTTTTGCCAGCACCATCTGTTGAAGAGACTGTCATTTCGCCATTGTATGTCCATGGCTCCTTTATCAAATATTAATTGACCATATATGTCTGAGTTAATGTCTGGATTCTCTAGTCTGTTCCATTGGTCTGTGGCTCTGTTCTTGTGCCAGTACCAAATTGTCTTGATTACTATGGCTTTATAATAGAGCTTGAAGTTGGGGAGTGAGATCCCCCCTACTTTATTCTTCTTTCTCAGGATTGCTTTGGCTATTCGGGGTCTTTGGTGGTTCCATATGAATTTTTGAATTATTTGATCCAGTTCATTGAAGAATGTTGCTGGTAGTTTCATAGGGATTGCATCAAATCTGTATATTGCTTTGGGCAGGATGGCCATTTTGACGATATTAATTCTTCCTAGCCATGAGCATGGGATGCGTTTCCATCTGTTAGTGTCCCCTTTAATTTCTTTTAAGAGTGACTTGTAGTTTTCAGAATATAAGTCTTTCACTTCTTTGGTTAGGTTTATTCCTAGGTATTTTATTTTTTTTGATGCAATTGTGAATGGAGTTGTTTTCCTGATTCCTCTTTCTGTTGGTTCATTGTTGGTATATAGGAAAGCCACAGATTTCTGTGTGTTGATTTTGTATCCTGCAACTTTGCTGTATTCCGATATCAGTTCTAGTAGTTCTGGGGTGGAGTCTTTAGGGTTTTTTATGTACAGTATCATGTCATCTGCAAATAGTGACAGTTTGACTTCTTCTTTGCCAATCTGGATTCCTTGTATTTTTTTGTTTTGTCTGATTGCCGTGGCTAGGACCTCTAGTACAATGTTAAATAACAGTGGGGAGAGTGGGCATCCCTGTCTAGTTCCCGATCTCAGCGGAAATGCTTTCAGCTTCTCGCTATTCAATATAATGTTGGCTGTGGGTTTTTCATAGATGGCCTTTATTATGTTGAGGTACTTGCCCTCTATTCCCATTTTGCTGAGGGTTTTTATCATGAATGGATGTTGAACTTTGTCAAATACTTTTTCTGCATCTATGGAGATGATCATGTGGTTTTTGTCTTTCTTTTTGTTGATGTGGTGGATGATATTGATGGACTTTCGAATGTTGTGCCATCCTTGCATCCCTGGGATGAATCCCACTTGGTCATGGTGTACGATGGTTTTGATGTATTTTTGAATTCGGTTTGCTAAAATTTTGTTGAGTATTTTTGCGTCTACGTTCATCAGGGATATTGGTCTATAGTTTTCTTTTTTGGTGGTGTCTTTGCCTGGTTTTGGTATTAGGGTGATGTTAGCTTCATAGAATGAGTTTGGGAGTATCCCCTCCTCTTCTATTTCTTGGAAAACTTTAAGGAGAATGGGTATTATGTCTTCCCTGTATGTCTGATAAAATTCCGAGGTAAATCCATCTGGCCCGGGGGTTTTGTTCTTTGGTAGTTTTTTGATTACCGCTTCAATTTCGTTGCTGGTAATTGGTCTGTTTAGATTTTCTGTTTCTTTTTGGGTCAGTCTTGGAAGGTTGTATTTTTCTAGGAAGTTGTCCATTTCTCCTAGGTTTCCAGCTTGTTAGCATATAGGTTTTCATAGTAGTCTCTAATAATTCTTTGTATTTCTGCGGGATCTGTTGTAATTTTTCCTTTCTCATTTCTGATACTGTTGATTTGTGTTGACTCTCTTTTCCTCTTAATAAGTCTGGCTAGAGGCTTATCTATTTTGTTTATTTTCTCGAAGAACCAGCTCTTGGTTTCATTGATTTTTGCTATTGTTTTATTCTTCTCAATTTTATTTATTTCTTCTCTGATCTTTATTATGTCCCTCCTTCTGCTGACCTTAGGCCTCATTTGTTCTTCTTTTTCCAATTTTGATAGTTGTGACATTAGACCGTTCATTTGGGATTGCTCTTCCTTTTTTAAATATGCTTGGAGTGCTATATACTTTCCTCTTAAGACTGCTTTTGCTGCGTCCCACAGAAGTTGGGGCTTAGTGTTGTTGTTGTCATTTGTTTCCATATATTGCTGGATCTCCATTTTGATTTGGTCATTGATCCATTGATTATTTAGGAGCGTGTTGTTTAGCCTCCATGTGTTTGTGAGCCTTTTTGCTTTCTTTGAACAGTTTATTTCTAGTTTAATGCCTTTGTGGTCTGAAAAGTTGGTTGGTAGGATTTCAATCTTTTGGAATTTACTGAGGCTCTTTTTGTGTCCTAGTATGTGGTCTATTCTGGAGAATGTTCCATGTGCACTTGAGAAGAACGTGTATCCTGTTGCTTTTGGATGTAGAGTTCTGTAGATGTCTATTAGGTCCATCTGTTCTAGTGTGTTGTTCAGTGCCTCTGTGTCCTTACTTATTTTCTGTCTGGTGGATCTGTCCTTTGGAGTGAGTGGTGTGTTGAAGTCTCCTAGAATGAATGCATTGCATTCTATTTCCTCCTTTAGTTCTGTTAATATTTGTTTCAGGTATGTTGGTGCTCCTGTATTGGGTGCATATATATTTATAATGGTTATATCCTCTTGATGGACTGAGCCCTTTATCATTATGTAATGTCCTTCTTTGTCTTTTGTTACTTTCTTTATTTTGAAGTCTGTTTTGTCTGATACCAGAATTGCAACACCTGCTTTCTTCTCTCTGTTGTTTGCTTGAAATATCTTTTTCCATCCCTTGACTTTAAGTCTGTGCGCGTCTTTGGGTTTGAGGTGAGTCTCTTGTAAGCAGCATATGGATGGATCTTGCTTTTTTATCCATTCTATTACTCTGTGTCTTTTGATTGGTGCATTCAGTCCATTTACATTTAGGGTGATTATTGTAAGGTATGAATTTATTGCCATTGCAGGCTTTAAGTTTGTGGTTACCAAAGGTTTAGGGTTAGCTTCTTTACTGTCTTACTGTCTAACTTAACTCGCTTGTTGAGCTATTATAAACACAATCTGATGATTCTTTATTTCTCTCCCTTCTTATTCCTCCTCCTCCCTTCTTCATCTGTTGGGTGTTTTGTTGTGTGCTCTTTTTAGGAGTGCTCCCATCTAGAGCAGTCCCTGTAGGATGCCCTGTAGAGGTGGTTTGTGGGAGGCAAATTCCCTCAACTTTTGCTTGTCTGGGAATTGTTTAATCCCTCCTTCATATTTAAATGATATTCGTGCTGGATACAGTAGTCTTGGTTCAAGGCCCTTCTGTTTCATTGCATTAAGTATATCATGCCATTCTCTTCTGGCCTGTAGGGTTTCTGTTGAGAAGTCTGATGATAGCCTGATGGGTTTTCCTTTGTAGGTAACCTTTTTTTTCTCTCTGGCTGCTTGTAATACTTTGTCCTTGTCTTTGATCTTTGCCATTTTAATTATTATGTGTCTTGGTGTTGCCCTCCTTGGATTCCTTGTCATGGGAGTTCTGTGTACCTCTGTGGTCTGAGAGGCCATTTCTTCCCCTAGTTTGGGGAAATTTTCAGCAATTATTTCTTCAAAGACATTTTCTATCCCCTTTTCTCTCTCTACTTCTTCTGGAATGCCTATGATTCTTATATTATTTCTTTTATATTGATCACTCAGCTCTCTTAAAATTCTTTCATTCCTGGAGATCCTTTTATCTCTCTCTGCATCAGCTTCTCTGCGCTCCTGTTCTCTGTTTTCTAGTCCATTAATGGTCTCTTGCATCTCGTCCATTCTGTTTTGAAGTCCTTCCAGAGCTTGTTTTATTTCTGAATTCTCCTTCCTTAGTTCTTGCATATTTCTCTGCAAGTCCATCAGCATGGTTATGACTTTTGTTTTGAATTCTTTTTCAGGTAGACTGGCTAAATCTATCTCCCCAGTTTCCTTCTCAGGGGAAGATGTAGCAGATGCCGAAGCTGTCTGGGTTAGTCTTGTCTGGATCATATTTTTTTGCCTTTTCATGTTGACAGGTGCTATTGACTGTCAGCTGGGAGGGCCAAAATTTTCACTTACTACTGGCCTTTCTTTACTGGGGCAAGTGCGACCCCTAGTGACTTGTGTTGGGTAATTGCGTGTAGAGTGGGTCTTTGTGTCTTGCCTGGCCGGGAGGGAGAAATTTCCCTTTCTGTGGGCGGAATTTGTCTCAGGCTGCTTCTCTGCTTTCGCAGCGCCCGGTGGGGTGATGGATGGGGGGGCTGCTTGACTGTTTGCCTCCGTGAGGGGTCTCAGAGCTGTTGCCCAGGGGGTTAGTGCACCCGGTTTTCCCTGTAATTTCCAGCTGCTGTACTGTGACCTGGGTTTTTTCCGTCAAGCTGTTAAGTCCCTGTCCCTTTAAGACTTTCAAAAAGCCCCCGCTTTTCTTTGTCACAGGGGCATCAGCTTCAGCACCCGCTCAGAGGTCTTACTCCCTGTTCTCCCAGTATCCAGGGCCCCCTGGGCATATACTGTGTCTGCGCTCTGGCCTGGATGGCTGGGGCTGGGTGCTCGGCAGTCCTGGGCTCCGTCTCCCTCCCGCTCTGCCTATTCTTCTCCCGCCGGGAGCTGGGGGGAGGGGCGCTCGGGTCCCGCAGGGCCGGGGCTTGTATCTTACCCCTTTCACCAATCGCTGGGTTCTCGCTGGTGTAGCTGCAGTCTGGCCACTGTCCTGCGTCTTCTGGTCTCTCTTTTAGGGCTAGTTGTGTTTGTTGTATTTTCAAAAGTATATATGTTTTTGGGAGGAGATTCCCACTGTCCTACTCACGCAGCCATGTTAGCTCCGCCCTCCTAGTCTTTTCTATGTTGGCCACCCTAACTGGTGTGAGGTGATATCTCATTGTGGTTTTAATTTGCATTTCCCTAATAATCAGCGATGTGAAGCATCTTTTCATGTACCTGTTGGCCATCTGAATTTCTTCTTTGGAGAAGTGTCTGTTCAGCTCCTCTGCCCATTTTTTAACAGGGTTATTTGCTTTTTGGGTGTTGAGGCGTGTGAGTTCTTTATATATTTTGGATGTTAACCCCTTGTCGGATATGTCATGTACAAATATATTCTCCTATATTTGAGGATGCCTTTTTGTTCTGCTGATGGTGTCCTTTGCTGTACAGAAGCTTTTTAGCTTGATGTAGTCCCATTTGTTCATTTTTTATTTTGTTTCCCTTGCCTGAGGAGATGCCTTCAGGAAAAAGTTGCTCATGTTTATATTTAAGAGATTTTTGCCTAAGTTTTCTTCTAAGAGTTTTTCTTTTTTAATCTCAAAATCTTTAATTTAATTACATCTTTTTTCTAAATAAGGTTATAATCACATGTTCTGCGGGGTTAGAACATCAACATATCTTTTTGTGGGTCACCATTCAAACCATTACATGGATCAGTGTGAGTAGAGCTTATATGCAAGAAAAAAAAAGTTACAGAGCAAGGCTAATAATTTTTATCATTTTCATAAGTTAAAGAAGATATTGGCTGTCTCTGGGGGAAGAACTGGGCGGCTAGGGCCTGTCACCATATACCCTTGCATAGGTGTTGAATTAAAACAGTGTTACTGAGTTATCCATGACATACAATTGAATGAAAATATTTAAAGTGAAATGAGCCACAACTCATTGTTCCAAAACTTAACATGTATGCACCGGCAAAACCATCACCATGGTTATGATAGTGAACATTTCTCTCTCTCCTGAAGGTGTCCTTCTGCCCCTTTATCCCTTCCCTTGAACCTGCCTGGGTGGACCTTTGTGACTAATGCAATTTGGTAGCTGTAATATGATGCCATTTCTGAGCCTCTTCATAAAAGGTGACACAGATCACTCTGGTTCTCTGTCATGGCGTTTACCCTTGGAACCCAGCTGCCATGCTGTGAGGAAGCCGGAGACACTTGAACTGACTGTTCTGTTCTGTTCTAGTGACAGCCCCAGGTGAGGTCTTGCTACCGGCCAGCATATGAAGTAAGAGGAAGCCTTCAAGGTGACTTTGTCCCCAGACACCATCTGACCGTAGCTGCATGAGAGACTCCAAGTGAGAACCACCCAGCTGAGCCCAGTCAACCCTTAGAAACACGAGAGAGAATAATACTAAATGATTATTATTGTTTTACACTGCTGCATTAGGGGGTGTTTATTATATAACAATGGATGATGGACATACGGTATCTTCCATTAGGGGCTCAGGAAAGTGTGACAAGGGGTTCCCCTTCATGGTTTCCTTCATTCTGTTTAAGGAGGTCACTGGTGAAAGGGCCTGAGGCTACCAGGAGGTGGGCAGTTTTATCACTGTGTTGGGAAGTCACCTAGTGCCAATTCCTAACAGCTCTGGGGGAAGACTTTGCTCTCCCAAGACCTGGGGTCTGCAAGAGGGATTGGAACCTTTTGTCCAACTGACTTGGCCCCAGTCAGCTCCTCCCTGGCCTCCCCACATCAGAAAATGGCACCACTATCCACCCAGGCTCCAAAGCCATCCTCAACTCCCTTCTTGCCTCTACCCCAATAGCCAGTTCATGAGTGTGTGACCCACTGGCTCTGAATATGGCCACCTTTGTCCATCTGCATTCTACTACCTGAATTCCAGCCACCATCACCTCCTCCTCTAGCCTCCCTGAGGTCATTCTTGCCTCCACCCCCTTTCCCCTAAACCAAATCACCTGTAATACCTGCCTCCGAACTCTTTTAAAAATGTTTCATTTTGAAATAATTTCAATGCACAGAAGATTTGTGCTATGGATGGAATGTTTGTGACACCCTCCCCCCAACACCCCCACCCAGTTCCTATATATATATATATATTTTTTTCTTTTTAATATCATTAATCTACAATTACATGAGGAACATAATGTTTACTAGACTCCCCCATCACCAAGTCACCCCCACAAACCCCATTACAGTCACTGTCCATCGGAGTAGTAAGATGCTATGAAATCACTACTTGTCTTCTCTGTGTTGCACAGCCCTCCCTGTGCCCCCCGCCCCCACATTATACATGCTAATCATAATGCCCCCTTTCTTCTTTCCCTGCCCTTATCCCTCCCTTCCCACCCATCCTCCCCAGTTCCTTTCCCTTTGGTAACTGTTAGTCCATTCTTGGGTTCTGTGCATCTGCTGCTGTTTTGCTCCCTCAGTTTTTTATTTGTTCTTATACTCCACATATGAGTGAAATCATTTGGTACTTGTCTTTCTCTGCCTGGCTTATTTCACTTTGCATAATACCCTCTAGCTCCATCCATATTGTTGGAAATGGTAGGATTTGTTGTCTTCTTATGGCTGAATAAAATTCCCACAACTTTTGCTTATCTGGAAATTGTTTAATCCCTCCTTCGAATTTAAATGATAATCATGCTGGATACAGTATTCTTGGTTTGAGGCCCTTCTGTTTCATTGCATTAAATATATCATGCCATTCTCTTCTGGCCTGTAAGGTTTCTGTTGGGAAGTCTGATGCTAACCTGATGGGTTTTCCTTTGTAGGTGACCTTTTCTCTCTCACTGGCTGCTGTTAATACTCTGTCCTTGTCTTTGATCTTTGCCATTTTAATTATTATATGTCTTGGTGTTGTCCTCCTTGGGTCCCTTGTGTTGGGAGATGTGTGGACTTCCATGGTCTGAGAGACTATTTCCTTCCCCAGCTTGGGGAAGTTTTCAGCAATTATTTCTTCAAAGACACTTTCTATCCCTTTCTCTCTCTCTTCTTCATCTGGTACCCTATAATGCGGATATTGTTCCTTTTCAATTGGTCACACAGTTCTCTTAATATTCTTTCATTTCTGGAGATACTTTTATCTCTCTCTGCCTCAGCTTCTCTGTATTCCTGTTCTCTGATTTCTATTCCTTTAAGTCTCTTGCACCTCATCAAGTCTGCTCTTAAATCCTTCCGTTGTTTATTTCATTTCTATTGTCTCCCTCCAGAGTTCATCCCTTAGCTCTTGCATATTTCTCTCTACATCCATCAGCATGCTTATGACTTTTATTTTGAAATATTTTTCAGGAAGATTGGTGCTTTCGGTCTCACCAGGCCCCCTCTGTGGTGTTTGAGGGAGTTCGGACTCAACAAGTTTCTTCTGCCTTTTCATGGTGATAGAAGTGATTGCCGGTAAGTGGCGCATGTGTCAGCTGGGAGAACAAAGTCCATTCCTGCTTGCTGATCGCCTTGCCTGTCTCCACTGCTTGTGCTGGTCAACCACAGACAGGGAGCAGCCTCTGAGTTAATCCCCTCCACTGGCATGTGCGGGGTGGCCCTTTGGATGGCCTCAGGCACTGGCGATGGTTGCAGATGAACAGCACATATTCGCCTCGAGAACAGAGCCCCTACGTGCCTTCTGTACTCTGTGCTGGCTTCCTCTGCCTGTGTCAGTCAACTGGGTGCAGGGGGCATCCTCTGGGTTAATCTCCTGAGCTGCTGTGGGCCAGGCAGCCTTCAGGATGGCCTAAGGAATTGGTGTGGGTTGAAGGTGTGCAGTCCTATGTGTCTTCTGGACTCTGTGCTGGATTCCTCTGCCTGTGCCAGCCAACTGGGTGCAGGAGGCAGCCTCTGGGTTAATCCCCTTGTCTGCTGTGGCCGTGGCAGCCCTTGGGATGGCCCAGGGCACTGGCGGTGCTTGCAGGCGAGCAGCGCGTTTTCGCTGCGAGAATAAAGCCCCTTTGTGCCTTCCAGATTCTGCATCGGTCTCCGCTGTCTGTGCCAGGCAGCTGCATGCAAGGGATAGCCTCTGGATCTGGCCCGGTTAGTTGCATGCTGGGAGAAGACTCTGTGTGGTTGCTGTGGGCAGAGCTGCTCCCCTGTTGCTCCACAGCAATGGCGGGTCAGCCAGTTTCCTTGCAGTGCCAGCAGGGGGAATGAATGGCAGGCTGCTTATCACTGTGAGGGGCTTCAGAGCTGCGTTGCCACCCAAGGGGTTAGGCTGCCTGAAGTTCCTTAAAGTTCTCAGCCTGCTGGGCTGAGAGTGCCAGGATGATTTTGTCCACCTGTTAAACCCCTATCCATTTAAGACTTTTAAAGGGCCCATTTTTCTTTTGTCCCAGGGCAGCCGGCTGTGGGTAACTGTTTGCAGTCTTAGTCTCAGATTATGCTTTTTTGTTCCTCTAATATCCCGTACAGCATGCAACATGTGTCTGTGCTCTCGGTGGAGATTACTAGGGCTGGTTATTTATCAGTCCTGTGCTTCCACTCCTTCCCCACTCTGATTCTTTTCCTCCCACCGGTGAGCTGGGGTCGGAGGAGTGCTTGGTTCCCGCCAGGTCACGGCTTTATATCTTACCCTTTTCCTTGAGATATTCAGTTCTTGCAGATGTAGATGTAGCCTGGCTGTTGTACTGTACCTTCTGGTCTCTCTTTTAGGAATAGTTGTACTTGCTGTATTTTCAAAATACGTATGGTTTTGGGAGGAGATTTCCGCCACCCTACTAATGCTGCCATCTTGAAAATCTCTGGTCCAGGAACTTTTTCTTAGGTAGTTTTTTGATTACCAATTCAATTTCATTGCTGGTAATTGGTCTATTCAGATTTTCTGTTTCTTCCTGTGTCAGCCTTAGAAGGTTGTATTTTTCTAGAAAGTTGTCCATTTCTTCTAGGTTATCCAGTTTGTTAGCATATAATTTTTTATAGTATTCTTTAATAAATCTTTGTATATTTGTGGTGTCTGTAGTGATTTGCCCTTTCTCATTTCTGATTCTGTTTATGTGTGTTGACTCTTTTTTTTCTTGATAAGTCTGGCTAGGGGTTTATCTACTTGGTTAATCTTCTCGAAGAACCAGCTCTTGCTTTCATTGATTCTTTCTATTGTTTTATTCTTCTCAATTTTATTTATTTCTGCTCTAATCTTTATTATGTCCCTCCTTCTACTGACTTTGGGCCTCATTTGTTCTTCTTTTTCTAGTTTCATTAATTATGAGTTTAGACTGTTCATATGGGATTGTTCTTTCCTGAGGTAGGCCTGCATTACAGTGTACTTCCCTCTCAGTACGGCCTTCATTACATACCACAGATTTTACAGTGTTGAATTATTGTTGTCATTTGTCTCCATATGTTGCCTGATCTCTGTTTTTATTTGGTCATTGATCCATTGATTATTTAGGAGCATGTTATTTAGCCTCTATTTGTTTGTGGGCTTATTTTGTTTTCTTTGTATAATTTATTTCTAGTTTCATATCTTTGTGGTCTGAGAAGCTGGTTGGTAGAATTTCAATCGTCTTGAATTTACTGAGGCTCTTTTTGTGGCCTAGTATATGATCTATTCTTGAAAATGTTCCATGCGTACCTGAGAATAATGTGTATCCTATTGCTTTTGGACCACCAGCAGTGTAGGAGGGTTCCCCTTTCTCCATAACTCGCCAACATTTGTTGTTTTTTATCTTTTGGATGGTGGCCATCCTTACTGGTGTGAGGTGATATCTCATTGTGGTTTTAATTTGCATTTCTCTGATGATTAGCAATGTGGAGCATCTTTTCATGTGTCTGTTGTCCATCTGAATGGAATACTCCACAGATGAGTGAAATCATTAGGTACTTGTCTTTCTCTGCCTGGCTTATTTCACTGGGCATAATACCCTCTAGCTCCATCCATGTTGTTGCAAATGGTAGGATTTGTTTTCTTCTCGTGGCTGAATAATATTCCATTGTGTATATATACCACAACTTCTTTATCCATTCATCTACTGATGGACACTTAGGTTGCTTCTATTTCTTGGCTATTGTCAATAGTGCTGCGATAAACATAGTGGTGCATCTGTCTTTTTCAAACTGGGGTGCTGTATTCTTAGGGTAAATTCCTAGAAGTGGAATTCCTGGGTCAAATGGTATATCTATTTTGAGCATTTTGAGGAACCTCCATACTGCTTTCCACAATGGCTGAACTAATTTACATTCCCACCAGTAGTGTAGGAGGGTTCTCCTTTCTCCACAACCTCGCCAACATTTGTTGTTGTTTGTCTTTTGGATGGTAGCCATCCTTACTGGTGTGAGGTGATATCTCATTGTGGTTTTAATTTGCATGTCTCTGATAACTAGCGATGTGGAGCATCTTTTCATGAGTCTGTTGGCCATCTGAATTTCTTCTTTGGAGAACTGTCTGCTCATCTCTTCTGCCCATTTTTTAATTGGATTATTTGTTTTTTGTTTGTTGAGGTGCGTGAGCTCTTTATATATTTTGGATGTCAAGCCTTTATCGGATCTGTCATTTACGAATATATTCTCCCATACTGTAGGGCACTTTTTTGTTCTATTGATGGTGTCCTTTGCTGTATAGAAGGTTTTCAGCTTCATGTAGTCCCCCTAGTGGATCATTTTTAAAAGTCTCATTATAAACTCACCAACATACTTAATGCATTTCAAGCCATAGGAATTATTCTTTTGACAAATTTTTTCATCTTTAGCCAGCTGGAGCTTCTTTAAACTGGACCTTGAGTCCTTTTGATATACCCCCAGTAAACTTTGGCACTTTCTTTTTTCTCTTTCTTCCTGGTTCATCTTGTGCTTTTCTGCTCCAACCCAGGACTCAGTCATTTCTCCTAGAAACCCTGTTTCTCTTAGTGAAAAATTTTATATAGAGGCCCAAATCTGGGCACCCAGGGTGCTCATTATTACTGGTCATTGTTTCTAGGCCCCACATATTGATTTTCAACTCTTCAGTGGATTTAGTTTGTTTGCTGTTTTTTGTGATTTACAATCCCCAAGGTAGAATTGGCTATTGGTGGTTTTCCGGAATTAAGTAATGTTTTTCTCAACTAACAACCTGTGTGAAACTCCTGTTTGAAAAACACCTAATTGATGCCAGGGTTCTTGTTCACGAAGCCCAAGAATGAGCTTCAAGAACACTCAAGGTAGGAGAGCAAGGTACAGGCTTTTATTTAGAAATAAAGTGAGAGGAAAGAGCTCCTGGCTCACAGCAGGAGGGGACAAGAGAGGCTGTAATGGTGCGTTGTCTAGGGGGTTTTAAAGGCAGTTGAGGAATTTTCGAGAACATGAAAAAAACTTAGGGGTGTGGACTTGTTGAGTGGCCCTGAATATTTAGAATTAACTTAACACAAGCAACTTCCTCTGATGATTCCTCTCTGAGATACCAGCATCTTGATCTGGGGGCATAGAAAACAAGGCCACCTGCTCAGCCCCCAAGGTGGGCCGAGGTATTGTTTGCTAAAGAGTAAGTTGAGAATTTCTAACGTCTTAACTTCTTGGGTATTAAAATGCAATCTTATCTTTAAGGTGGAATCCTTCTTGCCTTTTACTGTTTGTTTATGCCTGGGCTTACTTGCTAAATTAGTTGCCCAGTTTGCAAAATCACTTCATCAGATCTGAAGGAGGAAAGACAGCACATAGGCCTGGGCCTTTTAGTATGCTAAAGTAAATCTTACACATGATTATAAATGGTTAGCATAATAAAACATTGCTACTCTTTTTTATCTGGGGAACATTAACTGATGTCACTGAAGAATGATTCTAGAGCTTAATGTTTAACATAGAGTTTTAGTAGGGGGGTTTCCTTGCATGTAGTTACCTTGCTCTGACTGCAAATATCCCGCCCTGCCCCCTCCGGAGGCCCCTCACCCTACTCTGACTACATCCACGGTCCCTGTCTCATAATTGTCAGTCGTTGTTTATTTTAATATTATTTCCCTTGGGGAGTGTGTGTGGCTTAAAGACTCAGATTAAAAATTCTTACTTGGCATTAATTACAGCCAGCTGAAATCCTATATGATGTAACTTGCTCATGTTAAGATAATTTAAGTATCATGTATCAGATAAATGGTTAATTTTTAAAGGACATGCTTAGTTCAATAAAACTAGGGCCTTTCTAGGGGAAAGTAAATATTTTTAAATCTTTGGGATATAAAATAATGAATTATCACAACTTTATTCAAGAGGGTCTATATTTTCTTGTAAATCAGTAATTTATTGTTTCCTATTTGGAGTCCCATCAGTCAGTGATGTGGAGTGAAAACAGCTTTTCTTCTTTTTTTTAACAACTTCTTTTCTGACTGATCTTTTTCTGAAAAAGTGATTGAAAGACCTTGTATTATTTTTGGCTCAAGGACCTATAAACATGTCAAGGATTTTTAGTTATTAAAACACTGTCAAAATCTTGAGTAGAGGCTTTTAACTATCTGATACACATTAATGGCTCTGAAGCAACAAATCAATTTTAGCACATAACCGAAATCCCTTTGACTGCTTTGAAAACATCTATTTGTATTCACAGTGTATGCCTTTGAAGTGTTCTGCTCTCAATCTCCCTAAATAAAATTTCCCTTTATTGTGTTTTTGTTTAAGTGAGAAAATGAAAGCACTTAAGAGTGTTTTTATTCTGCTATACACAGTCTCCTTATTTGGAGTTCCCCAAGGGCAAGCATGTATGTTTTTACTCCCTGTGTCCAGAATTCTATAGGTCTCTGATACTAAAACAACAAAAAGTATCAAGAAAAAGGCTGTAGTAGGTCCTTTAAGTACAAGGGGTTAGGTGCTTAATCACCCAGTGATTGATTGCCGATGTTTTCAGTGATGGTAGGTGTCTTCAGGGTCCTATTGTGAATGTCATCATAAACTGTATTTTGTATTTTATTATAACATCTATTGATTTCTGATCTCTACTGTTCATACTTCCTTTGCTCCTTCTATCTTGAGTATTTTATATTGTGTACTTCTATTAAAGTGATTTTTATTGTACACAGGATTTACAGCCTTCCGTAAACGGATTTGAAGCACATTACTTTCCCTTTTTGAAAACTTAAAGTGTAGTTTACCTCATCTGTACAACCACTTGTAGAATAATCTTTATTGTACTTCAACAAAGGTTTATCTAACTTAATTAATAGAACCAAGCCATCCCTTTCTTGTTTCCCATCAAAGTTAACAGTCTCTTTATGTATTAAAAGTAATGGTAGCAAAGCTAATATCTGGAATACGTTATCTGTGCAAATAAAAGTATTCCTGATTTAAAAAAAAAAAGTAATGGTAAAAGGCTCCCAAAACTACTACTGGTCTTAAATTGAGGAAACATCTTTTTTTGTTTATGCTCCTTGACACTCTTTTCTTAAGGGCTTTATACTGGTGGACTTAGTAGTATTTGATGATAATTATGGAAGAACTAACAAGAATGCTGATACTACGTTTTTGTGTTCATGCTGCTTACAGTTGATGGTGATGAGACCCCATTCTTGACATACCATAGCATTAAATGGAGGCTCTTGGACAGTAAACACTGGTTATCAATTTTTTGAAATTATATTAATGTGGATATGCAAGCTATTTCTCATTTTTACTTGAAAAAAATGCTTTGCCTTTTTGTGAATGCAGTCTATATCACAGCCTGAATTTTCTATAAACTATTAAGACATGTCATTTGTCATTTTTGAAAGGAAATTTAATCGCTTGAAAAAAATAAAAGCTAAAGCCTTGAGAGGAAAATTACCATCCAATACATTCTCAGAGATTTCTTCCTCTGTACGTTTTTCCTTTTTGAAAGCATTTTATAATTGTAAGATGTCTAGGGGAAAGGCCAAGTTGCATTTTGAGAACTTTAAAAAGTTATGACAGGAAACTGAAATACAGGGCCTCTGTATTTAGAGACTTCACAACAGTATGCTATTTACTTTACAACCTTTGTGTTCTTTACTGTTTAAAAATGTCCTTAACATTTAGTGAATGTAAGAAATAAAACGTCAGATTTCACATAGGGTAAAGACCACACTAACGTTTAACTAGTAACTTTTAATCATAGTTTGGGAAAGAACATAAAAAAAATGTTAATGAAAACGCAAAATACACATTTTTGGAATTGATATTTTGTTTAATCACATGCATATTTTCCCTTCTCTCTTGTCTTTTTATACTTAATAGTCTGTAAAAAAATATCCATACCCAATTCTGCCACCTCTCTGTATATTTGTTAAAGAATGTGAAAAATTCATTATTTACGAAACAATTAACACGACTTACATTTCATAGGCACCTTAACTTTGAAAGATATATAGAAAATATACAGTAAAAATATATTCTTTGCAGTGTGCGAAACCAGTTTCAAAATGTAACCCTCTTCCTCATTTTTTCCCCATAACTAATAAAATCAGTTTCTCTGACTGAATGCTTATTAAAAAAATTAACGGTTTGGTCGTTGTTCTAGGATAACCCTTCTCCACCCCCTCCTCTTGCCCACATACCCATTTAGATTGGCAAGCTTATTTTCATTTTGTTTAAAAAAATTTTTTTTTTTTTTTTAAAGCTAAGGCAGGGGTTGCTAAATCTATCTTCTCCAGTCACGGGGATGAAGGAAACACATTTACTGCGGGCGGGGGTCTGAGGGCCTGCAAACAACTCGAGCAGGCGCCTTGGCCAGGGCGGGCGCCGAGAGCCTGTAGGTCTCCGGGGAGGGCCCGGGGGGCGGCCGCGGCCCACAGGAGATACTAGGGGGCAGCCGGGCCCGGTCGGGTGCGGGCCGCCCGCCTCTCCGCGGGGTCGGCGGCCCCACGCAGGTTTTACGGCCGAGGCGGCGGCAGCGGCGCGTGTGTAGTGGAAAGGCGGCAGCGCGGAGGTGGAAAGAAGGGGGGCGCTGTCACCGAGACTCCGGCCGCCGGAGACCCCGTCGCATCGAGGCCACTGGGCTCCCGGGTCGCGGGGTGTGAGTGGCGCCGACCCGGGGCGCAAAGGGGACACGCTGGTCAGAGGAGGGGGCCTGTCTACCCTTCCGCATTTTCCTGGGTCTTTCTCCCGGGCGGTGACGTGACGTGCTGACGGCGGGCCCGTGCCGGGGAGCTGGGCCGCTTTTTGTCAGCTCCGAGCTCGGCCCCTCCTCCCTCCCTCCGCCCGCCCCACCAGCCGGAGCCCGGCCCAGTGCTCCAGAGAAAGGCCGGCCTGCAGGAGCCGCCACCGTCGCCGACCTCCCGCACTCTCGTCCGGTGAGTTCCGGGCGCCGCGGCGGCCGCGGGGCCTAGCGCGCGCGCAGCGGCCTGGTCTCGGCCTGGTCGGCGGCCCGCAAGGCGCCCTTTCGCGCTAGGCCAGGCGGTGCGGCGTGCGGCGCCGAGCAGGCCCCGAGGAGGCCGCAGTTAGGCCCGGGGAGGAGCCCGGCTGCCCCGAGCGGCGGCGGAGACGCGCTCCGTAAACGGGCGGGGGTTGGGGGAGGGTCGCCCGGTAGAGCCGGAGGCGGCTGAGGGGCCCCGGGTAGGCGCCGCGGCCGCCTCCGGGCACCGTGCGTGGTCGAGGCCTGGCAAGGAGGGGAAGGCTGCAGGCGTGAGGTGAAGGCCGCAGGCCGGCCGGGCCGATTTTCGCTATGTAAATATTGGCGAAGGGGGGGAGGGATGGGGGACAAGATGGCGGCGGCTCAGCGCCTACTGCAGGGGACGATTAAGGGGGTTGTCGGGAGGGGGAGCCGCCATCTTGAAGGCGGCGTCTGAAGAGAAAATTCCGCTACAGCCCGTGAGGGGGGTGTCGAAGAGCGGACGGCGGTGGCGGCCGCTCCGGTGACGGGCCCCGGGGGCCCGGCACGGCTGCGTGTGCGCGCAGATGGCGCGTGCTCGCTCCCTACGGCGGCCATTGCCCTCACCGCCATGATGGGTGCTAGAGCTCCAGGCGCTTGGCAGTAGCGCCACCTTCCTGCTCTGCTGCTTGCAGCCCCGTGACTGGCTGCTGCTTCCGCTGCATTTTAACTGAGCTGCCGCAGGCAGCCATCTCGTCCCTTAGCTCCACTGGCTCCGCGGTTCGGCCTCGCGCTCTTAGGCACCCGAGGACCCTCGGGCGAATGGCAGCCCTGGCGCCTGAGCTCAGCTTGTCAGATGGAACCCCAAGACATTTTCTTTATACTCAACCAAAGTCATACGTGGCTGCTAGCGTGCCCTCGAGGCGGTTTTTTCCAGCAATCACTGCGTTCTCTAGTATTCTAATAAAGAAATAAAAATAAAATTTGATAGGAACTAAGTTCTCACCAGTCTTAACCAATAGGGGAAGAAGTATAAATTGCACAGCGCTAAAACGGAGAGTAAAGATTTTAGGGAGTCTTGAGCTCATTTATTTGGAAACAGCTTTCTTGAAAAGGTGTTTTTACGCTGTTAGTGATTTGTTGGTGGTACTCACTTTTTGGGGGGAGTAAGAAAAAGGCAAAAAGTTGTTTATTACTGAAGGACACCACAATGTGGTGCAGTTTTTATTGTTGGTGCATGTCATGTATTTAGTTTCTCCATTTGATTTGAAAATTTCTGAGGTAGAATTCTATCCCTTAACGTTCTTGTGATTGCTGTTATACAACTCTCCTGTAAACTTGAGACCCCTGTTTCAGCGAGGCACTACTGTGCTAGGTGCTAAGAAAGATTAGAGGGTTCTTGTAATGCAGTTAGTGGTTCCAAGAAGTTCGTTGCTGAGAGGCAGATGAGACGAAGTGAAATGCACTGAAGTGCTGTGGGAATTACAGTCATTTTCTGGGGTTCCAGAGGAAGGTAATTTCCATGTGGAGCATCTAGGAAGGGTTCCTGAAGTAGGTGCATTTTGAGAAGGTTACTGAAGGATGGGTAGGACTTTGATAGAGTGGAAGTGGGAAAAGGGCATTTCAAGGTGAAGCTTCTTCACAAAACAGCATGTATTTATAGTTTGGCTGGAGTAGATGGTGTAGGTAAATAGGAGCAAAAATGCTCGTGTTTTGATTAATATTTGACTATCCTAGATGAACATGCAGGGAATGTTTCCCAGAAAAGGTAGAGATGATGGAAGACCTTGCTTGCCAGTTGGAGGGGCTTATAGATGGAGGAGTCCAGGGGGAGCCCTCAGGTAGCAGGGTGAGGACACACCTGAGCCAGGCATTGTATTCACTCAGGAGTTCCATTGCGCTAGGAAAAGTTTCAAGATTGAAAAATAATGAGAATAGCAAGTTGATGTTTTCTCTCTACTGCAGTAATTACCAACAATGTTCAGAAGTTAAGCCCACTTTACTACTTTTTTAAAAATCAAGCACTACTGGACAACTCCTTTTTTCTATCCTAACTTCTCACACCAAATAATAGTTTGCTCAGTTAATGTGTGTACTAAACAAATAGGGTTCTCTAACTTTTCACTTACATGGTTGAAAATTACAGGACTACTGCTGGTTACTTTAGGAAAATGAGGAATGAACTGTAAGTTTTCCCATGGTAATTTTTAAGTTTTGCAAAGTAGGTTAGAAGGGCGATTACTAAAAAAGCAGCAGCCTTCGGATGGCCTTGTGCAATCTCTGATCTTCCCCCTGGTGAGAGTAACCACCTTTCTGTTTGAGAGGGTAACTAAGGCTGTTTGCTAAGTTAAGCCTACTCGTGTTTTGATTAATATTTGACTATCCTAGATGCACAAGCAGGGAATGTTTCCTAGAATTTTGTCATTAAATCCATTGGTAGCATAGGTATTCGCTGGAAAGTTGTTTCAGTTTTTTCATTTCCCCACACTGCAATAGGTCAGATCGGTGATGCTCCATGAGAGGATGGGAGGGAACTGAAGATTCTCATGTTTATAATGAAAGGCCATGGTTTAGAAAAGTGAGAAACTGAGAAACAGTGCATTGTAGGAGACTGACTAGAGGTAAGTTGCTAAGGCAGGCTGCAGTTGTTGGGGTGGTACGGGTAAACATAAACTTAGAAGAACCAGTTACTTTATGTTGTGACAGCTGGGAAAGAGACATAGATGAGCTCTAAAAAAGGGAGTTATAGTGCTGCATACACAGTACAGCAGCGGTGGATGTTCCAGGGCAAGAGTGGATGATTAAGTTAGATTCAAGTTGTATAGTTGAAAAGACGATAGGTGTATAGTTGTTTATAAGAATGTTCTTAGAAGAATTTAACCTTGGAAACGGTTAAATATAAAATGCTTTTTGCCTGAAATGGTCGACCTTGATGCGGAAAACTCACTGGTGGAAAACCTTATTACCCAACCGTCTTGGAAAAATGAAGTGTTTTTACTTTACATGTATGTTTAATATAGATGCAAGTTTCTTTTTTAAGAAAACATGCCCACAGTGCGTTAAAAAATTTTTTTTTCCACATTGCTTTTCCTAAGTGCTTCATCTCTAACCTCATCTGGACTTATATTGTCATTGATGACCTTGCTTGTTTTATTTGTGTTTGTATAAGCTGGTGATTCCAGACTTTACTTACTTTTTTACTCTTCAGCCCCTCAACCTGTCCTTGAAATCGCTCAGCCTTGTCAGAGATTACCTAACCTTTTACTTAAGCCAGAAAGATAGACTACCACCTGACCTAAGCAGTTGAGTTTCCTTCCTTCCACTTCCTACTCTTAGAGAAGCAGGAAAGTCTCTACCTAAGCTTTCCTCCCGTTCTTTCACTGCGGGAAGAATTGGCCGCCTTCAGGCCCAGCTGCTCTGTCTGTGCTCCACCCATCCCAAAGGACTGCCGCTCGCATCATTGCCCTCTAACTCTGCTGGTGCCTGTCCCTCTCCTTACAAATATTCTGAGGTTTGCTTACGTTGCAAAACCCTCACCTGTCTTCCCTCTCCTTTCAGCAGTACTTTTATTTTGTTTCGTCCCACTTATTCCTAAATACAGTTTCCCAAATCGGGAAACTTCCACAGCATGCCAGTCGGTATGTGGCATATAAAAGTGTTCTGTATTTCAGAAACTCTCTCTCTACTGTCGTGGGATTTCCCTCAGGGTACCTATCCTTTTTCCTCAAATCTTCTCCCCTGGTTTTGGTGTCCCTTAGAAGTCCACTCTCTTTCCTCCTAGGTTCTCATCTAGCATTTCCTAGATAATCTTCACCCAGGTGTCTTACGTAAGTCTGAACGTTGCTGAAACCAAATTTATGTGGCACGTAATAGATGCCCAGCAGTATTAAATGGAAATCTATCTCTTTTTTTAAAACTCAGATCCCGCAAAAACAATTCCCTGTTCCTAGCTTTCTTTCTGTTAGTTGTGCCATCACTTTTCCAGGCTCATTCTTTCTTCTCTGTCTCATAGCAATGTGGACGTCTTTAATTTAGCATTTAACCTATTATATTTTAACTGTGTTATTTTTTACTTTTGTCATCTTTTCTAAACGCTGAATGTAGAGATGGGTTCTCATTTATTCTTGTCCCTGAGCAGTATCTGGCATATAGTCGTTATCTCCCAAAACAATGATCTCAGTTACTGAATGCAGAGAATTTTATGTAGTTGAATAGTG
Organism: Manis pentadactyla; assembly: GCF_030020395.1. Classification (NCBI taxonomy): domain Eukaryota; kingdom Metazoa; phylum Chordata; class Mammalia; order Pholidota; family Manidae; genus Manis; species Manis pentadactyla. The sequence goes on from NC_080038.1 coordinate 18,631,329, forward strand.
TTCAGCTGTTCAGGCTTCTAGTAAGTGGTCCTTTGACCAGGGGGTATATGTATTAATGTGCACCACATGAGCTCAGTAACCCCCACCCCCTCTGCTTAGGGGTTAATATGGCCAGTCTATTTTTATTCCTGTCAAATTATTTTTCCAAACAACTTTTTATAAAATGCAGGTGTCTTGTAACTACATTTTACTCAAAGGGAGGCACATTTTGAGGAAATATGTGGTCTTGAAGTATAAAGCCATTAGGATTTAAAAAATATATTTAAAGTTTTAAAATTATGAAATATTTCAGAATTACTGAAAAGCAAGTATAACCCACATTTAACAGATCTTAATATTTTATCACTTATTTGCTTCATAACTTTTTGTTTAAAGAAAGAAAATCTCACAGATGCAGTGAGTGTCCCCATCCTATTCCTGTCCTTTGCCAGAAGTACTTACTGTCCTAATATGTATGTACGAAAAACAACATCAAGTATTGCTCTGTTTTAAATTTACATAAATGCTATACTGCGTGTCATTTTATGTATTTTTTTCACTAAGCAATATAATTTTGAGATTTATCCCTACTGTATGTGGATCTAGTCCAGTGGTTCTCAGAGTGTGTCCAGGAATTCCCAGAGATCCCTGTCTTCCAGCTGCATTCTTCTGTACACTGCACAAGTGCTGTACAGAGGTTGCATGACACATGATGTCATAGTAGGTTGAACACAGAAGCAGTAATGGGAATCCAGCTGTCCGCTATTAAGCCTGGCTCTAAAGAGATTTGCAAAAATGTAAAACAGTGTTACTCTTTTCACTAACTTTGTTTTGAAAATGATTACTTTAAAACAAATGTTATTCATGTTTACATACAGTGGGTTTATTTTTATGATTAATATTTTTAAAATGGCTCAGATTTGGGGCCTCTCTTGTCCCCTCCTGGTGTGAGCCAGGAGCTCTGTCCTCTCACTTTATCTCTAAATAAAAGTCTCTGCCTTGCTTTCCAAAAAAAAAAGCCTCAGATTTAATTTCTAATATAAATATGTATAGATAGAACCCATACAAATAAAAACTCTTTGGGGTCCTCAATGTTTAAGAGTGTGCAGGGGTCCTGAGACAAGAAGTTTGAAAACTGCTGATCTATTCATTCATTTTACTTGTATTTCAGTGTATAAATATGCTGTGCTTTATCTATTCTTATGGAGGGGCCATTAGGTTTGCAGTTCTTTGTGATTTCAAAAGTGCTGCTGTGAACATGATTATACATGGTTCTTCTCTCTTGAGATTATAGAAGTAGAATTCAAGAGTCTGTGTATTTGTCACCTTTACTGGGAATTGCCAAATCGTCATATTGTGTTCCATTTCACACTCCCACCAGCTGTGTATGAGCCTTGGTTCTCCAGGCCACTACCAAAAGATTAGAATTCGCAATTTTTCCCATTGCTGTTTTCATTTTGCATTTCTTAAGATTACTAAGTGAGGTTGAGCATGGCCATTTATCTGTGACTTGCTTGTGCCTGTCCATGGCCAACTTTTTATTGGATTGTTGACTTTTTCTTACTGGTTTATGGGCCTCTTTTTATATTCTGAATACTAATGATTTATAATTACACACACTGAAAATACCATTTCCTAGTTTGTGGCTTTTAGCTTTGTTTATGGAATATATTTTGTGTAGGACTTCTTAGTGTGATCGTAGTCAGTTTTCTCTCTCTCTTTTTTTTTTTTTTTCATTTATGGCTTATGTTTACTTGTATCTGGAAGAAATTCTTCCATTACCCCAAGGTCATAATAATGTGCTTTTTCATATTAGGTCACTCATCTGGAATTTTTTTTCTCTATTATGTGATGTAGGGATCTAATTCTGTCTTTTTAATATGGATTTGCCAAGTAGTTCAGTCTTTCTCCCCACTCATATATAATGCAACTCCGGAAGTTTATTATATATTCTCACTTGTTTCTAGTTTCTCTCTTCTGATTTCATTGGTCTGTTTGACTATCTCTATACCTATACCACTCTGACTTAATAATGATAGCTTTATAATTAAATCTTATATATGTTCTTTTTTCTTCAGGATTTTTAAAGCTATTTCCTCCCTTTATTTTGGGTCTGTGTGTCAATTTCTGTGAAAAACTTTACTTGCATCAAACTTACAGAATAAATATATAGATACATATAGACATGCTAAGTGGATCTGGGATTTGAATCTTTTTTCGTAAAACTCCTGCACAGCTTTTGTTAGATTTTTTTTGCTATATACTGTGTAATTTTTGTTGTCATTGTGAATAGGATTTTCTTTTAATTATTATTTTTAATTATTGCTGATGTATAAGGTACCACTATAGACTTACATGTATTGATCATGTAACCTTGCTGAACTTCATAGATTCTGAGTTGCACTTTCCCCCCTACATTTGAACACCTCTAAAATCAAAATAGAACTTCAGTCAATGGTGTCCTATAATTACTGTTGTCCAGACAGCCATCATGATGTAGTTATCATTGGTTACACATGTACAAACTTGGCCAAGACTTTTCATTTTGTCATCACTTAAATGGGGATGTGCATTATTGTGTAATTTCATGCCAAACAATGCAACTGAAGGCAGAAGAAATTGTGAAGTGGGTGTCTGACTGGAAAGAAAACCCCATAGATAATACTGGAGCATTTTAAGAGGTACTGCGTCACCAACACTCTTGTTGGCAGAGGACAGTATTGTTAGGAAAGATGGAGTAGCTTTGAGTAGAAAAGCAATCCTTAGTAAGATCCTGAGTGTGAAGTTTTAGAAGTGTCCTACCAATTTCTTTTCCTTCTATTTTTCTGTCTGTGCACAGAGTATGATAAAAATATGTCTAAGTCTAAAATAATTGTCTTGATAAATCTAAAATGAAAATTCTAGAGAATGAAGTATGGTGTCAATTTAATTGGCAAGTTTTTTTCTTAGTTGTGTGTCAAATAAGGGTGCATCTTATAATTGGTGGTATCCTTAGATTCACTAAAACAGGGTAATAACATAACTTTTTGTGTTTTCTAAGTAGTTGTATGTGAATAATGAAGATTTTATTTCTTTTCCATGCCTTTATGCCTCTTGTTTCTTAAAAAAAATTTTCTGCACTGACTAATGCCTCTAGCGCAGTGTTGAATAGAAGCATTGGTAACAGGTATTCTTGGTAGGCACTTTAGTAGAGTGCTTCCAATATTTTATTATTAAGTATGAAATTGTAGTGGGTTTTTTTGGAGGCAGTAAATATTATTTGTTAGTTTATGTTCTCTTCCACTTACCATTTTAAGAGTTTTCATCATGAACAGGAATTGATTTTTCTAATGCTCTCGCTGCATCTTTTGGTTTGATGAATTGCATTCATAGATTTTCTATTTTCAACTGTCTTTGGACTCTGCATATTTGCATCTCTTTGTTATCACATTCTTTTCTTTTTTCATGTAGTCTTTGTCTTGTTTTGATAACAAGGTTATGCTAACTTCATAAGATGAGTTAGGGAGTATTCTTTTTTGAAACAAGCTGTATTTTTTAGAGATGTCCTGTATCCTAAAAGTTGGATGGAGTTTATCTATGAAAGTTGTGCCTGATGCCTTTTTCTGAGTTGCTTTTTTTTCAATAGCCTTTAATGGTGATAAGTCTTTCTGGCTTTTTTTGAATTGTTTTTTGTGTGAGTGTTACTTATACAAAATGAACAACCTTGTAGGAAAATGTGAATTTTCAAATGTATTGATATAAAATGCAGGCCTCTCTAATAACTTTAAGATACTGAATTTTGTTAATTTGTTCTTTTTTTTCTGATTGATACTACTAGTAACTTGCCTCTATTATTAAGGCTTTCCAAATAGTTCTTTTTATTGACCCTTTCTGTTTCTGCTCTTATGGTTAATTCTTCTTTCCTTCTACTTTATGTGCATTTATTCTGACATTTAAAAATATTAAGTTGGAGATTTAGCTCATTAGTGTTTAATGTCTACTCTTATAAATATATGCCTTTAAAATGATAAAAGTACCCTCTGAACTGTAGTTGGATGCTATGACTTGGACATGAATTGATATTATCTAGTCTAAGTGTATTGTGATTTTCATGATCTTCCTATTGCCCACTGAACTATTTAGATCTTTGTTTTCCATTTTATGGTTGTTGTTTTTGCTGTTATTATCTCTGTGACATTTATTTCTAATTTTACACAAAAATAATTGTTCTTAATGCAGTCCCAATCAAAACCCCAATAAGGCCTCTTTTTTTTGATAGACCAATTCTCAAGTTTATATGGAAATATAAAGGGCCAGAAATAGCAAAGGCAGTTTTGAAAAAAAAGTTGGAAGATACACACTGTCATATCAAAGCTTATTATTATAAAGTTGTGGTGATTAAAACAGTGGGTGCAAAGCCAGATTGATAGGTGGAACAGAATACTCCAAAAGCAGACTTAAATTTACAAGGTCAGTTGATTTACAATAAAAGTGTATTGGAATTTTGATTGAATTAAGGGAGAATTGATACTAATCCAGCATATTCAAGAACAAGATTGATTTCTCTATATATTCGTCTTTTTAAAAAAATCCCACTTGGTAGAGTTTTCACAGATGACCCATTTTTAAGTGTTACATATGAAAGCTTTTGTTCAAGTATTTCAATTTTGTACCAGCACATTTTATGAATTCATCCTGATACTAATTTTTTGGTTCTCTTGGATTTCCTAGATAGAGCATGTATTTAAAAAGTATAAAATTCTTTCAAGTGATAATTAAGCCTTACATTTCATCATATTACCTAATTGTACTGGTTCTCAGTTACCATATATCTTAAATAATAATAGTGTTAGCAAACATCCTTTGCTTAATTTTGACTTTAGAAGGAGTACTTTTAGTGTTTTACTTTAGTTTTAATACACCTCGTTTGTTTTAAAGTGGTACATCATTCTCTTATCCAAAAACTCAAGTTGTCACATGAACTAGTTTCAGATTTGCGTATACTTGTGTATTTTTTAACAGCATTATTGAGATTAATCTGTTATAAAATTCACCCTTTAAAAAGGTGCAGTTAAGTGGCTTTTAGTACATTCAGATTTTTGCAGTTATCGCCACTAATTGTAGAACATTTATTCTGTCACCCCCAAAAGAAACCTGTGCTTAGCAGTCACTACTCCCTCCCTGTCCTTCCTCACCCCCAACCACTAATCTACTTCCTCTCTGTATGGATTTGCCTATTCTTGACATTTCATATGAATGGAATCCTGTAATATGTGGTCTTTTGTGTCTGCTTCTTTCACTTAGCACAGTGTTTTCAAGGGCCATTAATGTACCATGTGCAAGTATTTCATTCCTGTTTATTGTATTTTCTAACTGTTAAAATATCTTTCTGTTCCAATTTGACTGAATAGTTTGTTTCAAATAAAAAATGTTGAATTTCAGCTTTTCAGCATCTGTTGAGAAAAATCAGGATTTTCCTTTTTTGACCTGTGAATTTGGGCCATTATTTTGTTCCATCCTTGAATTTTAGAATAACCATACTTTCTTTTTTTTTTTTTTTTTTTTTTTAATAATTATTTTTTATTGAAGGGTAGTTGACACACAGTATTACATTACATGAGTTTCAAGTGTACAACACAGTGGTAGAACATTTATATACATAATTCTAGGTTCCAGCTATCACCCTACCAGGCTGTTACAATATCTTGACTATATTCCTTATGCTATACATTACATCCCGGTTACTAATTTATTTTACCATTGGAAGTCTGTCCTTCTTTTTTTTTTTTTTTTTTTTTTGTGAGGGCATCTCTCATATTTATTGATCAAATGGTTGTTAACGACAATAAAATTCTGTATAGGGGAGTCAATGCTCAATGCACAATCATGCACAATCATTATTCCACCCCAAGCCTAATTTTTGTCAGTCTCCAATCTTCTGAGGCATAACAAACAAGTTTTTACATGTAGAACAAATTCTTACATAATGAATAAGTTACATAGTGAACAGTACAAGGGCAGTCATCACAGAAACTTTCGGTTTTGCTCATGCATTATGAACTATAAACAGTCAGTTCAAATATGAATACTCATTTGGTTTTTATACTTGATTTATATGTGGATACCACATTTCTCTCTTTATTATTATTATTTTTAATAAAATGCTGAAGTGGTAGGTAGATACAAGATAAAGGTAGAAAACATAGTTTAGTGTTGTAAGAGAGCACATGTAGATGATCAGGTGTGTGCCTGTAGACTATGTGTTAATCCAAGCTAGACCAGGGCAATAAAACATCCACGTATGCAGAAGATTTCTCTCAGAACGGGGGGGTGAGGTTCTAAGCCTCACCTCTGTTGATCCCCAATTTCTCACCTGATGTCCCCCCTGCGACTGTGCCTGTCTTAGGTTGTTCCTCCCTTGAGGAATCTTACCCGTCTCTGGCTAACCAGTCATCTTCCGGGGCCATACAGGGAAATGTGAAGTTGGTAAGTGAGAGAGAAGCCTTATTGTTTGAAAAAGTTAGCTTTTTACTTCTTTGCATATTTATGCCCTGTGGCTTCTATGCCCAGCATTTGTCTTGAGGTATCTTTACCACTTGGAAGAATTATGATACTCGGTAAATTTGATATGAGGCACGAATTCTATTTAAGGGTTGTAATTAGGAAGGAAGAAGAAAAGCTATAGAAGTAGCAGGCGGAAGAAAACATGGGAAGATTGATTATTTCTTTGACAAATCTTCTTGTAGAGTAACTTCAGCATATATAGGTTTTAAGCTACTACTTAAATTGCGCACACACATTAACATAATAGGAGTATAGTTACATAACCAAAGCATATCTGTAATTACCAGCCATCTGCAGTGAAACCAAGAAAACCAGTTAGGCACCTTAGGCATTTGTGAAAACTTATCTATGACATGGTGGATATTGTCCAACTGAACTTGAACAGTCTGAGAGAAATCAGACAAATTAAAACAACCCATTCCTGGGGACTGTTCACATGCCATATGTTCTAGAATAACCATACTTTCAAGGACTGTATGTATGTGTATTTTTTTACATAATGTAATCACATTTGCAAATAATTTGTTTTGGGATTCATAACCAAGTTTGTAGTTTGGACACGTTATTTATGTTTGATTTTTTTAAAATGATAAATTAGTTTTGTAAAAGGTATTGAGAAAGCTTTCCTCCTCTGTGCTCTGGCATAGTTCAGATCATCTTGAGAAAGACCTGGAGTATTTTGAAAGGGTAACAGACAACTTTCTTCTTTTTTTTTTCTTTTTCCAATTTCATAATGATTGAGTTTTCTCTTATTAATGCTGGCAACTTGCATATCCCTGCTATGTGCTAGCATAGAATTATAGACTATTTCCTTACAGGTTTTTTCTTTTTCTTTTTTTTCTTATGTCAAATTATGGGTGTGCTTTCCCCCATTTTCCCTCTTTTATTGTTTAATTTTTATTTGTTTATTTTTTATTAAGCTGTCATTGATATATACTCTTATGAAGGTTTCACATGAGCAACATTGTGGTTACTACATTCACCCATATTATCGAGTGCCCCTCACACACCCCATTACAGTCGCTGTCCATGAGCATAGTAAGATGCTGGAGTCACTACTTGCTTTCTCTGGGCTATACTGCCTTCCCCATGCTCCCCCCCCCCCCAAATTATGTATGCTAATCGTAATGCCCCTTAATCCCCTTCTCCCTCTATCCTGCCTCATCTACCCTCACCAGCCCCTTCCCTTTGGTAACCACTAGCCCCTTGGTCTATGAGATTGCTGTTGTTTTGTTCCTTCAGTTTTGCTTTGTTATTATACTCCACAAATGAGTGAAATCATTTGGTACTTGTCTTTCTCCGCCTGGCTTATTCCACTGAGCATAATACCCTCTGGCTCCATCCATGTTGCAAATGGTAGGATTTGTTTTTTTTCTTATGGCTGAATAATGTTCTATTGTGTATATGTAACACATCTTTATCCATTCATCTACTGATGGACACTTAGGTTGCTTCCACATCTTGACTGTAGTAAATAGTGCTCCAATAAACATAGGGGTGCATATGTCTTTTTGAATCAGGGATCTTGTTTTCTTTGAGTAAGTTCTTAGGAGTGGAATTCCTGTGTCAAATGGTATTTCTATTTTTAGTTTTTTAAGGAACCTCCATATTGCTTTCCACAGTGGTTGAACTAATTTTCATTCCCACCAGCAGTGTACGAGGGTTCCCTTTCTCTGCATCCTTGCCAGCATTTGTTGTTCCTAGTCTTTTCTATGTTGGCCACCCTAACTGGTGTGAGGTGATACCTCATTGTGGTTTTAATTTGCATTTCCCTCATGATTAGCGATGTGGAGCATCTTTTCATGTACTTGTTGGCCATCTGAATTTCTTTTTAGGAGAAGTGTCTATTCAGGTCCTCCATTTTCAATAGTGTTATTTACTTTTTGGGTGTTGAGGCATTTGAGTTCTTTGTATATTTTGGATGTTAACCCCTTGTCGGATATGTCATTTATGAATATATTCTCCCATACTGGAGGATGCCTTTTTGTTCTACTGATGGTGTCCTTTGCTGTACAGAAGGTTTTTAGTTTGATGCAGTCCCATTTGTTCATTTTTGCTTTTGTTTCCCTTGCCCGAGGAGATGTTTTTAAGAAGAAGTTGCTCATGTTTATATTCAAGAGATTTTCACCTATGTTTTCTTCTGAGAGTTTTATGGTTTCATGATTTACATTCAGGTCTTTGATACATTTCAAGTTTACTTTTGTGTATGGAGTTAAACAGTAATCCAGTTTCATTCTCTTACATGTAGCTGTCCAGTTCAACACCAGTTGTTGAAGAGACTGTCCTTTGTCCATTGTAGATCTATGGCTCTGTTATCGTATATTAATTGACCATATATGCTTGGGTTTATATATGGGCTGATTTATATATGTGCTTTCTGTTCTGTTCCATTGGTCTATGGGTCTGTTCTTGTGCCAGTATCAAATTGTCTTGATTACTGTGGCTTTGTAGTAGAGCTTGAAGTCGGGAAGTGTAACCCCCCTGGTTTTATTCTCCCTTCTCAGGATTGCTTTGGCTATTCAGGGTCTTTTGTGGTTCCATATGAATTTTAGAACTATTTGCTCTAGTTCGTTGAAGAATGCTGTGGGTATTTTGATAGGGATTGCACTGAATCTGTAGATTGCTTTAGGCAGGATGGCCATTTTGACAATATTAATTCTTCCTATCCATGAGCACGGGATGTGTTTCCATTTACTGGTATCTTCTTAATTTCTCTCATGAGTGTCTTGTAGTTTTCAGAGTATAGGTCTTTCACTTCCTTGGTTAGGTTTATTTGTAGGTATTTTATTCTTTTTGATGCAATTGTGAATGGAACTGTTTTCCTGATTTCTCTTTCTGCTAGTTCATCGTTAGTGTATAGGAATGCAACAGATTTCTGTGTATTAATTTTGTATCCTGCAATGTTGCTAAATTCAGATATTAGTTCTAGTAGTTTTGGAGTTTAATCTTTAGGGTTTTTTGTGCACAATGTCATGTCATCTGCAAACAGGGACAGTTTAACTTCTTCCTTGCCAATCTGGATGCCGTTTATTTTTTTGTGTTGTCTGATTGCTGAGGCTAGGACCTCCAGAACTGTGTTGAAAAAAAGTGCGAAGAGTGGGTATCCTTGTCTTGTTCCCAATCTTAAAGGAAAAGCTTTCAGCTTCTTGCTGTTAAGTATGATGTTGGCTGTGGGTTTATCATATATGGCCTTTATTATGTTGAGGTACTTGCCCTCTATACCCATTTTGTTGAGAGTTTTTATCATGAATGGATGTTGAATTTTGTTGGACGCTTTTTCAGCATCTGTGGAGATGATCATGTGCTTTTTGTCCTTTTTGTTGATGTGGTGGGTGATGTTGATTGATTTTTGAATGTTGTACCATCCTTGCATCCCTGGAATAAATCCCACTTGATCATGGTGGATGATCTTTTTGATGTATTTCTGAATTTGGTTTGATAATATTTTGTGAGTATTTTTGCATCTATGTTCATCAAGGATATTGGTCTGTGATTTTCTTCTTTTGTGGTGTCCTTGCCTGGTTTTGGTATTAGAGTGATGCTGGCCTTGCAGAATGAGTTTAGAAGTATTCCTTCCTCTTCTGTTTGGAAAACTTTAAAGAGGATGGGTATTAGGTCTTCAGTAAATGTTTGATAAAATTCAGCAGTGGTACCTAGTCCAGAAATTTTGTATTTGGGTAGTTTTTTAATTACAAATTCAATTTTGTTGCTGGTAATTGGTCTTTTCAGATTTTCTGTTTCTTCCTGCATCAGCCTTGGAATGTTGTATTTTTCTAGAAAGTTGTCCATTTCTTCTAGGTTATCCAGTTTGTTAACATATAATTTTTCATAGTATTCTCTTATAATTCTTTGTATTTCTGTGGTGTCCTCAGTGATTTTTCCTTTCTCATTTCTGATTCTGTTTATGTGTGTAGACACTCTTTTTTTCTTGGTAAGTCTGACTAGGGGTTTATCTGTTTTGTTTATTTTCTCAAAGAAGCAGCTTCTCCTTTCATTGATTCTTTCTATTGTTTTATTCTTCTCAATTTTATTTATTTCTGCTCTAATCTTTATTATGTCCCTCCTTCTACTGACTTTGGGTCTCATTTGTTCTTCTTTTTCTTGTTTCGTTAATTGTGAGTTTATACTGTTCATTTGGGATTCTTCTTCTTCCCTGAGGTAGGCCTGTATTGCAGTATACTTCTGTCTTAGCACAGCCTTCACTGTGTCCCGCAGATTTTGCGGTGTTGAATTACTGTTTTCATTTGTCTCCCTGTGTTGCTTGATCTCTGTTTTTATTTGGTCATTGATCCATTGATTATTTAGTAGCATGTTATTTAGCCTCCATGTGTTTGTGGGGTTTTTTGTTTTCTTTGTGTGATTTATTTTTGGTTTCATACCTTTGTCATCTGAGAAGCTGGTTGGTACAATTTCAATCTTGGCGATAAAGATAGTTTACGGAACTGGCATGTGTGATGGCTGGGAGAACGTCCCTTCTTGCTGGTTTGTGGCCTTCCTCTCCTGGGAGAACAGCGACCTCTAGTGGCTTGTGCTGGGCAGCTGCGCGCAGATGGGGCTTCTGATTCCTGCCTGGCAGGCTCCGCTGTTGCTATGGGCGTGGCCTGCCTCAGGCTGCTGCTCTGATATGGTGGAGCCACGTTGGAGGGGAAACAGCCAGGAGGCTGTTTATCTGCATGAGGGGCGTCCGAGCTGCGCTGCCGCCCAGGGGGTTAGAGCGCTCAGAATTCCCTGGGATTCCCAGCTGTTGGGCTAATTGTCCTGGGACACTTCTGTCCAGCTGTCGGGTCACTGTCCCTTTAAGACTTTCAAAAAGCGCTCGCTTTTCTTTGTCCCAGGGGTGACGGCTGTGGGGACCCGCTCACAGGTCTTACTGTCCTGTTCCCCTAGTATCCTGTACCCCACGCATGCACTGTGTGTCTGCGCTCTGGGTGCGGATGGCTACAGATGGCTATTTAGCAGTCCTGGGCTCCCTCTCCCTCCCCGCTCTGACTCCTCTCCTCCCGCTGGAGCTGGGGTGAGGGGCGCTCAGGTCCCGCCGGGCTGGGGCTTGTATCTTACCCCTTCGCGAGGTGCTGGGTTCTCGCAGGTGTGGATGTAGTCTGGCTGTTGTCCTGTGTCTTCTGGTCTCTCTTTTAGGAAGAGTTGTATTTGTTGTATTTTCAAAAATATATATGGTTTTGGAAGGAGATTTCCAACTGCTCTACTCAAGCTGCCATCTTGGCTCTGCCCATCTACAATTTCAATCTTTTTAAATTTATTGAGGCTATTTTTTGTGGCCTAGTGTATGATCTATTTTTGAAAATGTTCCATGTGCACTTGAGAATAATATGTATCCTGTTGCTTTTGGATGGAGCATTCTGTAGATGTCCGTTAGGTCCATCTGTTCTAATGTGTTGTTCAGTGCCTCTGTCTCCTTACTTATTTTCTGTCTGGTTGATCTCTCCTTTGAAGTGAGTGGTGTGTTGAAGTCTCCTAAAATGAATGAATTGCATTCTATTTCCCCCTTTCATTCTGTTAGTATTTGTTTCATATATGTAGGTGCTCCTGTGTTGGGTGCATAAATATTTATAATAGTTATATCCTCTTGTTGGACTGACCCGTTTATCATTATGTAATGTCCTTCTTTGTCTCTTGTGACTTTCTTTGTTTTGAAGTCTATTTTTTGAAGTACTGCAAATCCTGCTTTTTTCTCCCTATTAGTTGCATGAAATACCTTTTTCCATCCCTTTACTTTCAGTCTGTGTATGTCTTTGGGTTTGAAGTGAATCTCTTGTAGGCAGCATATAGATGGGTTTTGTTTATTTATCCATTCAGTGACCTGATGTCTTTTGATTGATGCATTCAGTCCATTTACATTTAGGGTGATTATCAATAGGTATGTACTTATTGCCATTGCAGGCTTTAGATTCATGGTTACCAAACATTCAAGGGTAATTCTCTTACTATCTAACAGTCTAATTTAACTCACTCAGTAATGTATTACATACAAACACAACCTAAAGGTTCTTTTTCTCCTCCCTTTTCTTCCTCCTCCATTCTTTATGTATTAGGTAACGTATTCTGCACTCTTTGTCTATCCCTTGATTGACTTTGGAGGTCGTTGATTTGATTTTGCATCTGCTTAGTAATTAATTGTTCTTCTTTACTGTGGTTTTATTTCCTCTGGTGACAGCTATTTAGCCTTAGGAACACTTCCATCTATAGCAGTCCCTCCAAAACACACTGTAGAGGTGGTTTGTGAGGGGTAAATTCTCTCAGCTTTTACTTATCTGTAAATTGTTTGATCCCTCCTTCAAATTTAAATGATAATCTTGCCGGGTAGAGTATTCTTCGTTCGAGCCCCTTCTGTTTCTTTGCATTAAGTATATCATGCCCCTCTCTTCTGGCCTGTAAGGTTTCTGCTGAGAAGTCTGACGATAGCCTGATGGGTTTTCCTTTGTATGTGATCTTTTTTTTCTCTCTCTAGCTGCTTTTAAATGTCTGTCCTTATTCTTGATCTTTGCCATTTTAGTTATTATATGTCTTGGTGTTGTCTTCGTTGGGTTCCTTGTGCTGGGAGATCTGTGCACCTCCATGGCCTGAGAGACTATCTCCGTCCCCAGATTGGGGAAGTTTTCAGCAATTACCTTCTGAAAGACACTTTCTATCCCTTTTTTTCCTTTCTTCTTCTTCTGTACACCTATAATGCAAATATTGTTCCGTTTGGATTGGTCACACAGTTCTCTCAATATTCTTTCATTCCTAGAGATCTTTTTTTCTCTCTGTGCTTCAGCTTCTTTGTCTTCCTCTTCTCTAATTTCTATTCCATTTACTGCCTCTTGCACTGTATCTAATCTGCTTTTAAATCCCTCCATTGTATGTTTCATTTCAGATATGGAATTTCCTAATGATTGAGTCTCCATCTTAAATTCATCTGTGAGTTCTTGAATATTTTTCTGTACCTCCATGAGCATGTTTATGATTTTTATTTTGAAATCACTTTCAGGAAGATTGGTGAGTTCAGTTTCACTTGGTCCTTTTTCTGGTGTTTGTGAGTTTTTTGTTTAAACCAGGTTCCTTTGACTTTTCATATTTGTATGTGGCACCCTCTAGTGCCCAGAAGCTCTAGTCTCTGGAGCTGCTCAGTCCCTGGAGTGATGTTGCGCGTGGCAGGGAGTGGCATTGGTGCCTGAGGTGAGGAAAGAGGTGTTTCCTGCCTTCCGCCTGCAACGCCTGTCTCCACTGTCAGAACCAGTGGGCCGAGCACACAGGTGTAAACCTCTGCTTTGCGTTTGTATCTGCTGTAGGCTGAGCCTCTCTCTGGCCATGACAGGGCCATGGCCTGATGCCATAACAGGGACTGTTGGTTTGCGAGCTGGTGCCAGCAGGCCAGGAGGAGGGTGCAGCAGGCTGCGTATCACAGTGGGGGCCTCGGAACTGAGTAGCCAGCCAAGGGGATGGAGCGCCTGAAGCTCCTGAAAATTCCCAACCTGGTGGGCAGAGTGCGCCCAGACAACCTTGTCCACCTATCCCTTCTCCCGAGCAGCAAGCTCCATGCAATCCCCACCCCTTCAGGAGCCCTCTCGCTATTAGGAAGCCTCTCGGTCTACCTGCCTTTCCTTTGTCCCAGAGCAGCTGGATGTGGATCCCTGTCTTCCACATAAGGCTGGAATCTCAGTCTTTCCATGTATTCTGCTTTCCAACCCCACTAATCTCCAGAGCACCATGCAATGTAGGTTTTTGCTCCAAAGTGGATCTCCAGAGCTGGGTGTTCAGCAGTCCTAGGCTTCCACCATCTCCCCGCTCTGTTTCTCTTCCTCCTGGTGAGGTGGGGTGGGGGAAGGGCTTGGGTCCCGCCGGATTAAGGCTTTGGTACATTACCCTGTTTCATGAGGTCTGCTCTGTTCTCCAGGTGTATGCACTCTGGCACAGCCTTCTTTCCTCTTGCTCTTTTAGGATTAGTTGTGTTAACTATATTTTCGTATTATATTTGGTTTGGGAGGAATTCTCTGTCTCACTTCTCACACCACCATCTTTAATCTTTTAATATTAACTTAATAATTGGACTTTCAACATGTCAACTTGGAGACATATTCTACTCATTTTCAGGAAAGAACATGTTTCATGTTCTATCTATTTAAACTGCTTCAAATTAAAAGGCCCAACAAATAAAAAACAATTTCACCTATGAAAAATATAAAATGTATGAAAAATGTTAAGTGTACATGCTCTGAATAAGTTGGCACTGCTCTTTCCCCACTGAAGTCACCTCTCACCATAATTCTTTCTCCCCCCTTTAAAAATGTAATTATAAAATGGTAAACATAAATTAGTGTTCTAAGCATAATGACATACTGCGTGGAATTAAGCCAATTATGAAGGCAAAAAATGGGATTCATTAAGGTATTTAAGGCCCTTCTCCCCATTTTCCCTGTATAAATCCAATCCCATCAGCTCTAAGAATTCTCAACCCGTATATTAACTCCACTAAACATTCATTTTCCTTGGCTTTTCTATTAAAGTTTGACAGATAATTGATCCCCTCAGTTTTGAAATTCTCTCCTTCCTCAGTTCTCTTTCCACCTTCCCAACCATGGTTTACTCTGCCTCCCTCTCCCATTACTGTAGCCTTGCCCACGGTGGTGCGCTCAGCCCTCTTTTCTACTTTCTCTCTACTCTAGTTTCAACTACCATTTACACAAAGATGACTCCCCAAATCCCCATCTCAGTGTGGTACCTAATACTTGCACCAGACTGCCTGCTGAATATTTTCATCTGATAAAACCCTGCTTTCTCTTGACATGACCTTTCTCCACTATGGCCTTTTCCTTCCTTCCTGCTTATATCCAGTCAGGTTGTCAGACCCTGTCCATTCTTTCTCCACAACTTCTCAGGAATCTGTCCCTTTCTTTTCATTCCCAATGTCACCATTTACTCTCAGCTTCACATTTCCTGATCCCCAGGGGACGAAAATAGCCTCTCAACTGGCCTTTCACTCCTTTCTGCCACTCCCACAACGAATGACTAGGAACCCTATTACAAGCTGGGGCTGCTGCCAAGTTGAGGCATTCCTGAAATCTGAGGGCAGTCCTCCAAAGCACTGCTCTGATTGTGGCACAGCCCTACCTGGAAAGCTTCAGCAGTTCCCCAACATCCAGGGTGCTATTAACCTAAGCCACTGTAACAGACTTACTGCTCTTACTCCCATCACTTTACATCATATCCATTTCCTAACAAATATTCTGGCCCAAATGGTGGGTATCTACTCATCTTATTTTGACTTAGGTGAGCAGCAGTTGTTCAACAGATAGTTTTGACTGGTTATTTTTTTCTATTTTGTCAATATAAAAACTCAAATCAGGAAAAACCTTTTTGTACTTCCAAGCAAAGAGGACTGTATTTCAACTTTGTAACCACAGTGGAATTAGAAATAGTCCTACAGTCAGAATGAAACGAATGTTCTTAGAATGGAACCTACTCCATAAGAGTTCTCAGGATTGTCATCAAACAAGGGTGGGGGCACGTGCACTGACAGTACAACTGAAAGTTCCCCTGCCTTGCCTGAAGGAACTGAGCCCAGAGACCCTCTGAATCTGATAAACTCAATGGTTCAGAGAACCAATAACTTAGTAATTGGGGTGAACATACTAATGTATAGTCTGATTATCAAATGCCCTCAAAATACTTCTGGGACCTCACTCTCACCTCTAGCTCAATAAAATATTCCCTTCCCAGTTGAAGGAGTCATGATCCTGAAAATGCTGTGAAGAATTCACAACAGAAAAACATAGTTTTAAGGGAAATAATGGGTAGAGGGAAACTTAGGAAATTCACAAAAATTTTGTTCTTTTAAAATAAAGCAATAAAATTACCATACCAATTTAATAGGTATTAGCAATGGCATTTTACCTATCTTAGAGACAATGACTATAATGTACTTCCATTTTTTATCCCTTGATGCCTACCTAGTCACCATGATCTCCCTCTCCATCAAGTTAACAGGGTGCTTATATTTTGCTTTTCTTTTGCAGCTAATATGCATCCTAGAATCACTTTTTTGCTTTTGGTCTCCCAAAAACTCAATGCCTTTTAATATTATAACTTAACTTTGTTCCTCTCCCCAAATCACACTAAGAGAACCAAATTGCATTATACATGGTAGATGAATTGGTCAAGCTGCAGGAAAGGCAAACAAAAGTAGATGTGTCTAGAATGGGATTTTTCTTGGAGAGAAATTAGAACTAGTGAAAACTTACATCTAAAGCCTAATTAGTATCTTCCCTCGTAAGCTATACAGCTTTCCCAATTTTTCTTTCCCTGGTGTTCAGTATTAGTCATTATTTCCTCAGATATCTAATTTTCAGATCTGGAACTATATTTCTCTTCCCTTACCAATTCAGCCCGTATATTAAATTTGTCTCAAATCCAGCCACTCCTTTAAGTTCAAGTCCTTTTTTTTTTTATTGCTATCACTCCTTAACAAGTTCTGGTCATTTTACATTCAGAACCCAGTGAGCCCTCCAATCAAAAGCCTTGGTCCCTCCTTGAACTCAAGGAATTTTATTCTGTTGTTTCTGTACTTTCTTCCATTTTCTCTGTTCATTCTTATTAAAATTTCTACCATAGGGATGTATGGACAGACCCCTAAATCTAGCCTCAATAAATCTAGCTTTAACTTTTCTCCTGTATTTTCTGTCTTTCTACAACATTCTCAGAACCCCTAAACTTTGTTCTAAGCTAGCTAATTTGATGTTCACTGCATCTACTGGTTTTTTTTATTGAAAAGATATTTTAATTCCAAAATAAAATTAGTTTCTTTTTCACATCAATCTTTCCTTTTTTGGTGGATGTAACATCTACCCAAATATTTCTAAGGATTTAAAGTTTATTCTGTACCCTTTATTAAACTATCTCCTCTGCTATTTCATTATTCACTTGACAGAATATGGTGCCTCTCTTTCAGACTGCTGGTTTTCCTCAAAAGCATAGTTGTTCTAAGTTGCCCATTCATAACTGAAGATGAGGACCTAGACCAGAGTTACATTTTGATAGCTGAGTTGTATTTCCTCAGGCCAACAGAGACTCCCTGTTTGCCCAGGAGTGAACCTAAATTGTGACCACAGGAGTCCTATCAAGAATGAGTCTTTGGGAGAGAAAGGAACCAGTTGTTTAACCAGTCAGGCATGCTTTTAATCGTGGGATAAGTATCCCATCTTCCAGGTACTGGGGATCCAGTACCCTTCAGGATAGCTACAGGCTACCTAAAGCACTGCCCCTAACCTTCTCCCCTTAGTACTTGCTTTGAAATTTCCTGTGGTCAAATTTGCAGTTCAAAGAGCTCAATTTCTGGCATTAGCTCAGGAGGAGAAAACCACTAGAGACATCCATATGGATAGGATAGTGGCTTAGTTTTCTGTAACTTTAATTATCTGACTGTGCCCATGGTTTGCTCTTTCTCCTAGGACATTGGGGATAGTGCAGAATGACAAATTTGGGATGGTCCAACTTTCTGAACAGGGCCACAGGTTCACCAAACTCTCTAGGATTTTGCCATTAATTGATTCCCAGTTGCTTTATTCAACCAGAAATTCATCATATTCTGGCCTGCAAGTGTCATACCTCTTATGTTTTCTTTTTTTTCTGTATTTACTTTTGTAATTTCTTCTTCAATGTGATTTCAAAATCAAGGAAAAGTAAATGTGTGTATTTGCCAGTCTATCTTGAATTTGAAGTCATTATGAATTTGTATGTGTCAAATAAAACACCATGGAAGTATATGCAAAAACAAAAACCCATGACAGAAATAGAAAAAAATCAATAACGGAAGATTACAGCTCTTATCAACACATGACAGATCAAATACTCAAAAATAGGAGATGTAGATAATTAATAATATTAATCAAATAACTTTAATTCAAATTCCATTTCCTAACAATAAAGTATTTTCAGACAACTTTGTCCACCTTCTGTGATAAGAAAAGGAAGAGAGAATGCTTGCTGTTGTAAAAGCAAGAGCCCTGTCCTTGCTTGCCCTGTCCTACTTGGAACTTTTGTAACTTTACTCAAAAAATTCAGTGCAAAGTTTTTTTTTACAAATTAGTTTTTTCATAAAACCTTTTGAGCCACTCAATAAGTTTAAAGTTTTATTTATTTAAAGTCTAAGAGTTCGAACTTTCAAAATCTATTAAAATTTGGTCCTAAACTGACAAGACTATTAAAGCTGATTAAGCTGCCAAAATACCTCTGAAGTTAGTTGCACTGATGTGCTATGAACACTAAGTAGTACACTTTTTTTAAAATTTTTTTATTTTGATGTCCTTAGTGTACAGTTACTTGAACATTATGGTTTCTAGACTCCCCCCATTATCAAATCCCCCCCACATACCCCATTACAGTCACTGTCCATCAGTGTAGTAAGATGCTATAGAATCACTACTTGTCTTCTCTGTATATACTGCCTTTCCCATGTCCCCCCACCCCCCTACATTATGTGTGCTAGTCGTAATGCCCCATTTTCCCCCTTATCTCCCCACCCACCCACCCTCCCCAGTCCCTTTCCCTTTGGTTACTGTTAGTCCTTTCTTGGATTCTGTGAGTCTGCTGGCATTAGCTCAGGAGGAGAAAACCACTAGGGACATCCATATGGATAGGATAGTGGCTTAGTTTTCTGTAACTTTAATTATCTGACTGTGCCCATGGTTTGCTTCCTTCAGTTTTTGCTTTGTTGTTATACTCCACAGGTAAGTGAAATCATTTGATACTTGTCTTTCTCTGCCCGGCTTCTTTCACTGAGCATAATACCCTCTAGCTCCATCCATGCTGTTGCAAATGGTAGGATTTGTTTTCTTCTTATGGCTGAATAATATTCCGTTGTGTATATTTACCACGTTTTCTTTATCCAGTCATCTCCTGATGGATACTTCGGTTGCTTCCATTTCTTGGCTATTGTAAATACTGCTGCGATAAACATAGGGGTGCATATGTCTTTTTCAAACTGGGCTGCTGCATTCTTAGGGTAGATTCCTAGGAGTGGAATTCCTGGGTTATATGGTATTTCTATTTTTAGTTTTTTGAGGAACCTCCATACTTTTTTCCACAATGGTTGAACTAGTTTACATTCCCACCAGCAGTGTAGGAGGGAGTAGTACACTTTTGAAATGCTTTTGTCTTTAAGACTGTGGCTTGATGTTAAAAAATGCATATACTTTCTGACTAGTTTTTGGTATATAGTGTAGTAAAGCCTCCTTAATGAAATATTACTATTTAATACATCCAATAATCTATCAATCCATGTTCATTATGTAAAATTTTTCTGCAGTGGTGTGGGGGAAATGGGCAAAATAAGGGGAGTAAAAGGTACAAATTTCCAGTTATAAAATAAATAAGACACAGGGATACAATGTACAGGATAGGGAACATAGTCAATAGTATGTAACAACTTTGTACAGTGACAGGTGGCAGCTAGATTTACCATAGGGATCACTTCCTAATGTGAGTAAATGTTGAATCATTATGTTATGCACCTGAAACTAATATAACAGTGTGTGTCATTTACATGTCAATAAAAAATAAAAACCAAACAATGAAAAAAATTCCACTGTGTCTATAATGTATAAGAACTCATTTATTTGGATCACTCTTTGGTTTGGCTGTGAAAATTTTAAAAAATAGTTTACTAGCTTCTGTTGAGATTTTAAACAATTCCTATTCATATGTTTCCTCTAATGAAGTATTCTGCCTTTAGCTGCAGGTGTACTGGAGTGGTAGGTGTGAAACACCTGATGTAATCGGAGGATGAAAACTGTTTTGACATAACATTAAGTGGAGATGAATTTAGACTACATTGCACACAGAATACTTAAACTAAATAAGACTCTCAGGGGAAAACTTTTTAAAAGGTTAATTTCTGTCAAATACAGTACATGATAAAGAAAGGCTTGTATTATCAAAACTGTTTTGTTATACTTTTCCTTTTTCTTGCACCTGTCATCTTTCCCAATATTGGGCATTTTAAAAATTCATCTTTGAACTGGTCATAACCATAATTGTTAATTAGTAAATGCTTTTCTTATTGAACTCCTTAATGAGCGAATGTCTCCTTGTATTAGAAAATCTTTCTGATAAGCATTAGAAATTTTTTTAAATTAAAGCATTCTCACTTTCATGTAACTTTATTCAAGCTAATAAATCCTTTCCTTTGTTTTCTAACTAGTTGTAAAAATCATGTATTGCAGCTTTACAGTTTTTAAACTATTTTAAATATTCTTAAAGTATGAAACTTCTTAAAATTACTGTCTTGCCAAATCAACATGGTAACTTGACTAATACCCTTCTCTTTCCTCCTCCATGAACATACGCTTCCTATTACAGTTTTTCCTCCATTCATTACTCCGGGTCTGTGAGGTTCTGTAAACTCAATCCTGACACTCTTCTCTGTACATCTTAAACACTGGCAAGAATATTAGGCCTTTCAACAGCTATAACAAATTTTTTAAATTAACAGTTGCAGAATTATGGAACATACTTACATTGATTTTTTGCTAATGGAATTAGCAGTGTGTTTTGTACCTATATTAAATCCTTTAATTAAAAAACAGAACAGGCTGGACAATGCAGGGGCTGGTTCACTGTATACCTGCTTTTTACATGACCAACAGTGGTCATGCTCCATTGAATATCAGCTCCAAATTGAATATCAGCAGCATTAATTCTATATTCATTCCCTGGAGCAAAGGTAGGAAGCCAGATAATTTATACCAAAGGGGAAAAAACAACAAAAACCAGCTAACCTGGCTTTATTCAGAGGTCTGGGGAGATAGTAAACTACTACTAGATAATCATTTAAAAGAGGGAGGGTAAAAGCTGAAAGCTTTTCCTCTAAGATCGGGAACAAGACAAGGATGCCCAGTCTCCACACTTTTTCAACACAGTTCTGGAGGTCCTAGCCTCAGCAATCAGACAACACAAAGAAATAAACGGCATCCAGATTGGCAAGGAAGAAGTTAAACTGTCCCTGTTTGCAGATGACATGACATTGTGCACGAAAAACCCTAAAGATTAAACTCCAAAACTACTAGAACTAATATCTGAATTTAGCAACATTGCAGGATACAAAATTAATATACAGAAATCTGTCGCATTCCTATACACTGATGAACTAGCAGAAAGAGAAATCAGGAAAACAGTTCCATTCACAATTGCATCAAAAAGAATAAAATACCTACAAATAAACCTAACCAAGGAAGTGAAAGACCTATACTCTGAAAACTACAAGACACTCATGAGAGAAATTAAGAAGATACCAGTAAATGGAAACACATCCCGTGCTCATGGATAGGAAGAATTAATATTGTCAAAATGGCCATCCTGCCTAAAGCAATCTACAGATTCAGTGCAATCCCTATCAAAATACCCACAGCTTTCTTCAACGAACTAGAGCAAATAGTTCTAAAATTCATATGGAACCACCAAAGACCCCAAATAGCCAAAGCAATCCTGAGAAGGAAGAATAAAACCATGTGTGTTACACTTCCTGACTTCAAGCTCTACTACAAAGCCACAGTAATCATGACAATTTGGTACTGGCACAAGAACAGACCCATAGACTAATGGACAGAAAAGAGAGCCCAGATAGGAACCCAAGCATATATGGTCAATTAATATATGATAAAGGAGCCATGATTATAGGAGATGATAGAGGAACAATGGGGAAATGACAGCCTCTTCAACTGCTGGTGTTGCCAAAACTGGACAGCTACATGCAAGAGAATGAAACTGGACTATTGTCTATCCCCATACACAAAAGTAAACTTCGAAATGGATCAAAGACATGAATGTAAGTCATGAAACCATAAAACTCTTAGAAGAAAACAGGCAAAAATCTCTTGAATATAAACATGAGCAACATTTTCCTCAACGCATACCTCGGGCAGTGGAAACAAAATAAAAAATGAACAAATGGGAGTGTATCAAGCTAAAAAGCTTCTGTACAGCAAAGGACACCATCAGCAGAACAAAAGGCATCCTCCCGTATGGGAGAATATATTTGTAAATGACATCTCCGACAAGGGGTTAACATCCAAAATATATAAAGAACTTACACGCTTCAACACCCAAAAAGCAAATAACCCTATTAAAAAATGGGCAGAGGATATGAAGAGACACTTATCCAAAGAAGAAATTCAGGTGGCCAACAGACAAACATGAAAAGATGCTCCACATTGCTAATTATCAGGGAAATGCAAATTAAAACCACGATGAGTTATCACCTTACAGCAGTTAGGATGACCAATGTAGAAAAGACTAGGAACAAATGCTGGTGGGGATGCAGAGAAAGGGAAACCCTCCTTTACTGCTGGTGGGAATGTAAACTAGTTCAACCATTGTGGAAAGCAATATGAAGATTCCTCAAAAAACTAAAAATAGAAATACTGTTTGATCAGGGAGGGAGGGCGAAGGGGATTGTGGGGTATCATGATTGGTACACATGGTGTGTGTGGGGTCATGGGGAAGACAGTGTAGCTCAGAGAAGACAAGTAGTGACTCTGGCTTCTTACTATACTGATGGACAGTAACCGAAGTGGGGTATGGGGGGGACTTGATAATAAGGGTGAATGTAATAACCACATTGTTTTTCTTGTGAAACCTTCATAAGAGTATATCAATGATACCTTAATAAAAATAAAGTTAACATTGATTAACTGAGTTCCTCATGGATATTTTTTTAAGGAATATATATATATATATAAGTTCTGTATCTAAAGACGACATAGATAATTTATAGCAAACAAGGATAGAGAAAGAGGAAAAAGGGTAAAGTGCTATAGAAATTCAGAGGAGGGAGAGATTATTGTCAGCTTTTTCATTTTTTGTGGGGAAGGGGATCTGGGGGAAAGGCCCAAGCAGAGATGACAGGGAAAAGGTGTTCCAGGTAAAAGAAACTCTGAGCCAAAGATAGAGTTGGGGTCTTATGAGGACATTGGGCATTTTGGTTTGGCTGAAGTATGTGCATGTGATGGTGGGAGGGCTTGAAGGAAAGTTAGGGGAGATGATGATGGAAGTTCAGGGCCAGAACTTAGATGGCAGGAGTTTGAACTTTATTTGGAGGCAGCAGAGAACCATTAAACACTTTTGAACAGAGGAATGACATCACCTAGCTGATCGATGCTTTAGAAAAATGACTGTTGTTCCTGTGATTTGAAATTTTAATAAGCATGCAGCACTTCCATCATCAGCAAAAAATGATAAAGGTAAAAGAAAAACGAGTTTAATAGTACTGTTTAGATTACATTAGGAAGTGAGAAAGTAGAGATATAAGGAAACCAATGAGGGAGGAGGTTTATGCAATTCTTACAATGTGAGTAAACCACAATCCCTTATGTCGGCCCTTTTGAAATACTGATTAGTATTAAGTAGTGTATTATTTAATTGCTTCCATTCTTTCTGTTGTCAGTTTTGGCTTAAGTAGAAAGGGAGCATTAAGGTCATTGGGGTGTCTTGAAAAAACCCAAGGCAGACAAGGTTCTGTACCCAGCCAGACCTTAGAAAGGTCTAGAACCGGGAGCTAAAAACCTATTGGTAAGCCTCCCCTTCCTGCTCTCTCTACTCTCTTTTTGGCATTCACTAAATTCTTTTCATTTTTTATTTGTTGCCTTAGCCTAAGCTTAAGTTGGGAAAAGGCCTTCCTTAGCTCCTATGTTCCAGCTACCAGGTGAGAAAGAGACAGAGACAGAACACAGACAAACAGACCAACTCTTGCTCATGGTTTCAAGTTCTCAGGGATAGGACTTTGATTTTATTGGCTCAAAGATGAACTTATTTTTATCACTGCTAGTGCCAAGCAGCTATGGCCAGGAG
This sequence comes from Manis pentadactyla, assembly GCF_030020395.1. Classification (NCBI taxonomy): domain Eukaryota; kingdom Metazoa; phylum Chordata; class Mammalia; order Pholidota; family Manidae; genus Manis; species Manis pentadactyla. The sequence continues at coordinate 18,655,686 of NC_080038.1, forward strand.
AGTATACATATGCTGGGGGAATTTACTTCTTTAGATTGGACAGTTAGTTAAGAGAGGTCATTGTAAATTAGCCAGAAATCTCAAAGGGTGTTTACTACAATTATGCACTTTGAATTTTTGCTGTTGTTTAATGTATTCGTTGAAAGATAGCAAACTACACTAAACCTAGAGACTACAAAAACTGTGCAGAAATTTCCTCCCAATAAGCTACAGAGTGTGTTAAAGTTGAACCTTAATAAAACCAGTTACCCTTGAGGGTGTAGAGACCAAGAGGCGACAAGTGCTGGCAATGTTCTTTATCTTGATATCTGGATGGTGTAGTGACTACTCAGGTTCGGGTTTATGCATGTGTCAAAATTCACCAAGATGTGTGCACTTGATATATGTAAACAGTCTCTCAATTAAACAAAAAGTCTAGGCAAAGCTGACTTGTTTCACTTACCTGCCTTGCCTTGTCATATAGCTGGAAATCAGTTATGTTCCCTTTTATTTTAGATAGGTATGATTTTGGTAGATGTTCATCTGTCACCTAATTTTTGAGTATCTCAGAAATGTAAATATCATGATGACATTTTGCATGCATGATATAAAAAAAGTAATACTTGGTGTACTTCTTCCCCCAAATTTAGGTGCCCTGACTGATGAGAATTAAAGGCCATGGATGAAGATGGACTTGAATTGCAACCACAAGAGCCAAACTCATTTTTTGATGCAACAGGTATAACTACTTTCCAGCTCCCAAATTTGGAGTTGTTTGTCTGTCTAATGGGCAAATTGCTAGACTCTCACACTAGATACTTAGGTATCTTGTTATTCTGTCAAGCCTACAAATGTTGACGTGAGCACATTATTATTCTCCTTCTTAAAAATTTGGCTCCTTCACAGCCAGCTCTCATTCTTGTGAGTAACAGCAGTCATATCCAAACTTTAATGTTACCTTCAGTTATTCTTATCTCGCCCACCAGTCAGAGTACTCTTTGTAAAATAACATGTGGATCATGTCCTTTCCTCATTTTTCATTACCCAGCAGGTAAAGTATAAACCTAATGCCCTCCACATTCAGACCCCATCCTACTTTTACAACTTTGTCTCTCACAAGTTGACAAAAGGAGTCATTTGCTTTAGGAAGATAGAGTCTTGTCTCACTCCCCAAACTGTACAAAGAAAATTAAATTCATAAAGTTCTAAAATAGGAAAAAAGTATTCACAATTTCAGATTACCCATGGTTCCAATCATATAACATCATAGAGTGATTGCACTGTGTTTTATAATGTAAATGGTTTTATATCATGTTATTTAGCTACCCTTATAAAGAAAATGTTAATGAGTTTTCCATTGGACTTGAAATGATCACATTGCACTATATTAAAGAAATAGCAATTAACTTTATCAGGAAATAAAACATCAGTGATTTTCCATTTTAATATTTCTTTAATCTCTGTATCCAGTGGGGTCTGTGTATTTTTCTTAACTTGGAATAATCTTGTGACTCATGTTTGGTAATTTAGTTTGATAATGAGAAATGCAAAGGTGTAATTCTTTCATTAAAACATAAAGTGTAAAAAAAAAAAAAACATAAAGTGTAATTAATACGCTTGAAAGAGAGACTAAGCTCTTTGGAGAAAAATGCACAGTATTTACTAGTTTAATCTTTCCACGAGCAAGCCTGTGCTAAGTGATAGATTGAAGGGCTGTTGCATATTATCCCTGATTGTTAACACTTATGGTGTTTGTTTATCTTTGAGCAAGTCACTTAATCTGCCAGAGCCTCCATTTTCATATGTCCTAATGATGAAACCTCTCATTACAGTTTTTGAGAACACTTCCCATACATTCCCATTTGATCATCACAACAGTCTTGTGAGGTATGCGTGGCAGATACTACTGTCCTCATTTTACTGATGAGGAAACCGAAACTCAGAGGTTAAATGACTTGCCCAAGGTCACAAAACGAATAAGTGTCCAAACCCTACTTTCTGATTTAGATTTTGTAACCAGTGCTCTTGCCACTAAATTCTTTCAGCTTCATGTCTGCAAAATAGAGATTACAGTGATCTATTGCTTGATGTTAATATTGAGAATATTGAAAACAAATGAGTAAAGAGCATTTTGTAGAAGTTCAAAGAAATTAAAGCAAATATACTCTTTTTATTATTTCTAGTTAAAATGGATAAAACCTGGCTTTAAGAGATCCTATATTTTTGAAGGTTCTTTGGCCCTTATTGGTCATTTGTGTTTGTTAAACAAAGCCATGTGTCTCTCTGAGGGCCTGGCCAGTGACATGCAATCATGGGAGTTAGGCAGCTGCTTGGACTCAGCCGATTCTGAGTCACATCCAGAAGCACTAATGAACTGTTTTTTAGGTAAAACTTTGATAAAACCTCGTTTGCTTTTCTCTGAATTAGGAGCCAAGATACTAGATGTGTTTTATGTTATGTTATGTTTTTGGCAGAGATACCTGATTTTGGTTTCCATTTGTGGCATTCATTCAAAGTAATATTTACTGAGCACTATAATCTGTGCAAAATGTGTGATCTTGGTGAAGTCATTTAATCTCACTGGGCTTCATTTGATTCCACCTTCTACCTTCATTCCTTAACTGCAGAGTAGACAAGAGTATGGTTTCTTATATTCTGAGGAACTGCCTGGGGGACTGGGATGTAAGGGGACTGGAGGAGGCTGGATGGAGGCAGAGTATCCAGGTCAAGGTGGTGGCAGGCCCTGTTCCAACTAACCTCACCACCCTCTGTCACTCCAGAACAGGTGTACTTTATTCATCTCATCTGTCCACAGAGGCTCCTTAGCTGATTGTCTTTCCTGCTTAACTGTGGCCTTCTAGTATCTTTCATTTATTCCCCAATCCTTTAATATCCTAGAATTCAGGGGATAATTTCTAAATTTCTGTACTCATAAATGAAGGATGTTAGTGGGATGTTGTACCAGAACAAAGGGGGGGAAAATGAAAAAAAATGGAAGGGAAGTAGAAGAAATACATATGGGAGAGATGGAAAGAAGAAAAAATATGAGGTGAGAGGAGATGGAGGAAGAAGGAAAAGAAATGAAAAACACAAACAATGAAGGAAAGTAGTATATTTGCCACCTGAAGTTGCATTACTTATTTTTATGAGCATCCCTTGAGTACCTGTGGATATGGTTTAAGTTTAGTGAGCCTAGAATTTTACTTTTCATGAGTATTTTTCTTTTGTGACTTCCTCAGTTGCCTTTTTTTATATTTCCTTATCTATTAATTGATTTGGGATGAGTATAAAAGTTCTTATATTAATTATTTCTGATAGGATTCTAAAATAGATTCCTTTATTTCTTTAATCTATTTTAATGGTTAAGAAAACTGAGGACCTAGTCTGTTTTACTATTAGAAATTAAATGACATTTGCATTAATTGAGGTAGTCATTCATGCCTACCTAAAATTTGTGATTTTAATTTTTTTTTAAGGAGCTGATGCTACACACATGGATGGTGATGAAATTGTTGTGGAAGTACAAGAAACTGTTTTTGTTTCAGATGTTGTGGATTCAGACATAACTGTGCATAACTTTGTTCCTGATGACCCAGACTCAGTTGTAATCCAAGATGTTATTGAGGATGTTGTTATAGAAGATGTTCAGTGCCCAGATATTATGGAGGAAGCAGATGTGTCTGAAACGGTCATCATTCCTGAGCAAGTGCTGGACTCAGATGTAACTGAAGAGGTTTCTTTAGCACATTGCACAGTCCCAGATGATGTTTTAGCTTCTGAAATTACTTCAGCCTCAATGTCTATGCCTGAACATGTCTTGACGAGTGAATCTATACATGTGTCTGATGTCGGACATGTTGAGCATGTGGTTCATGATAGTGTAGTAGAAGCAGAAATTGTCACCGATCCTCTGACAACTGACGTCATTTCAGAAGAAGTATTGGTAGCAGATTGTGCCTCTGAAGCAGTCATAGATGCCAGTGGGATCCCTGTGGACCAGCAAGATGATGACAAAAGCAACTGCGAGGACTACCTTATGATCTCCTGTAAGTCTTGGGGTACAGTGATTCTCTAAGGTGTTGAAGGCTGTCTTTCCTAATTTAGGTCAGGGGTGAAATTTTTTAGGCTTCTATAAAATTGACACTCATAGACCTGCCTGCATTGTTTCAGTTTGGAACCTATAAGATAAATTAAGAAAAGTGAAATGGTGCAGAATAAAGAGTCATTTATTTATAAGGACACAATAGAAAGATGAGATTTCTTCAGTCTAGAAAGATAAAAATGGAAAGGAATAGAACTGAAGTCTGTGAAACCATGAAGGATGTGATTAAGTTGTTACCAGACTTTACTAGAATTAGCAACCCTTTTGAAACTTAAAAGTTTAACCTGGAAAAAAATGTTTAAACAAACTACTTAGTATTTACTCTATTTCTGTAGTATGTAAAATGTTATTTATATAATAGACAGCATGGAAAAGAGCTCTAGCATAGTATTAAAACATTAATGATTGCAAAACGAATTCAAATATGATGGACTCGTACTTGTAGGTTATTGAAGAAAAGTAAGGTGTTTTAGAACATACCTCTAAATGTTTAACATTTGGGAGAACAGCTGTGTCGTCTTACAGCCTATTTCTTGGTACCACTGTCAGAGATAAAATCCTAAGTTGAGAGACACAGTTCTGACCTAGTATGGAAATTTTTAGGCCTTCAGGAACTAAACTTCAAACAAATGAAGACTCACAGACTATTTGCTTATATAAATTTATAAGACTATTTGCTTTGCTTGAATACCTGTCATCATATAGGACTTTAATATAACATATATTGAAGTCTACCAGCATTTTAGGAAATAACCTTTTGAAAGTTCCAGATTTGGGAAATCAGATAACTGTTTGTATAAAGAGGAATATAATGCCTTCATTCAACATGTTTATTGGGTCCCTATGTGTCAGACATTGTTGTGTAGGTAGTGCAGGTACACTAAATAAATAAATACATAAAACCATTGTCCTTGGAGAGCTTGCAGTCTGTTGTGGGAGAGAAAGGTAAGTTGCACTATTGTGCAGAGGTGTGACTAAATTGCTGTGGAGACAGGATGGAGTTGCTGACCTTTGAACTCAAGGATGAGTTCTAGTTTTATGAGATGAAGGGCATGGGTGGAAGGGGGGGTTCCAGGCAACTGGTAATACTATGTAAAAAAAAAAAAAGGTCTCCGACTTTGCTGGGAATGATGGGAACTTCAGGATGTCCTTCTATATCCTTGTGTACTGCCTGTTTTAATTCTTTGGAATGAATTTCTAGAAATAGAATTGCTGGATCAAAGGGTATCACATTTACACTGACCAACACAGGCTATTATTTTCCTTTTTAGTATTGCCAGTCTGTTGGGGAAAAGTACGATATTTTGTTTCAAGTTTGGATATATTTTAGGAAAATAGTCTTGGCAGTAATGTAGGAATAGGTGAGGGAGCGATTAGTAGCAGAGAGTAGTTGAAATGGTTTGTGTATGAGATAAAGATCCTAAGTACCTTCATAGTAATGGGAACAGAGAGGGGAGGCTGGATTCAAGAGAGGTTGGCAAGTGAAATGGCTGAGATCTCTGACAGATAAAATAGGGTTGGGGATTTGAGGGAGAAAGGGAATTAAAGGAGGATCCTAAGGTTTCTGCCTTGGAAGACTAGGTGCCTGGTCATGCCATTATCTGAGAGGAGGAGTAGATTTGGTGGGGGAAAAATGATTTAGGACCTGTTAAAAGTTTGAGTTGCTTGCTGGGCTTGCTGGAGACAATCTGGTGGATGTTTTTTCTAAACAGTTGGAAATACAAATTTGGTACTTTTGAGAGAGTTAGAGGCTAGAGGAGGAAATTTGGGATAACAATGTATTCATGTGGTGGATAACAGCTTATATTCCATGTGGTGATGGATAGTGGTCCCTGCAGAGTGATTGTAGAATAAAAGTATCAAGTTTGGATTCTTTGGGTGTTTAAGAGTAGGCAGAGGGATAAAAAGAAAACAAATCCTACCATTTGCAACAACATGGATGGAGCTAGAGGGTATTATGCTCAGTGAAATAAGCTGGGCGAGAAAGACAAGTACTAAATTATTTCCCTCGTTTGTGGAGTGTAATAAGGAAGCAAAACTGAAGTAACAAAATAGCAGCAGACTCAGACTCCAAGAAGGGACTAGCGGTTACCAAAGGGACGGGGTTGGGGAGGGTGGGTGGGGAGAGAGAGAGAAGGGGATTAAGGGCATTACAATTAGCACTCACAATATAGGTAGGTCATGGAGAAGGCAGTACAGCACCGAGAAGACAAGTAATGACTATAGCATCTAACTACGCTGATGGGCAGTGATTGCAGTGGGGTGGGGGCAGGACTTGATTATATGGGTGAATGTTGAAACCACAATGTTTGTGTGAAACCGTTATAACATTGTATATCAACGATACCTTAATTTAAAAAAGAAGATATTGAGCCTTCCAATCCATGAAAAAAAAAAAGAAGTAGGCAGAGGGGAAGAGCTCATGAAAATCAGGAGGTTTTGGGAAGAGTAGGAGAAAAACCTTTAGAGAATGTTTTTAACACTGGCATAAAAAGAATTTCTATAAGTGTCAGTCACTGAAGAGAGCACAGGTGTTTTTGTTGGGCAATTAGGAAATGATTGGTATCTTTATTAGAATAGTTTCAATAAAGCAGGGGCCGTCGGACAGGAGATGGCTGTAATGGATTGAGAAGTTGGTGGAAGTGGACTAGAGACACCAGTTTGTATGAATTGCCATTTTGGTCAGTAAAAGGACAGAAGAGGCAAGAATACAACTTTTGATGGTGGGCTGGCTGATGAAAGTGTGTTGAGCATACCTATAGGCTTACAGGTGCAGGGCACAAACAGCTGGACAAGGAAAGACTGAAGGTAAAGGAAGGGCTAACAGATGGAGCAATTCCTGAGAAGAGGGAGGGAGGGAGGGAGGTCCAGGGTAGCACTGGAGGGCTGTTAGATGAGTTCTAGATAGGAAGAGTGAGTCCCTTTCTCTAAGACAGGAAGGCAAGTAAGGGTGAGGCCCCTAAGGAGCATTTTAATGTTGGGAGCTATTTTCTCTGTGCTGCTAATAAGGGCCTGCAGGGATTGGGTAGGAAGCTGAAGAAGGATAGTGTGGAGCATTGAAAAGCCTTAGTCTTAAGGGGATGGATCAGAGCAGGAAGCTAAGAATTTATAAGCTAGATTGCTGAACTTCCTTGAGGGGCCAGCTGAGATTGAGAGTCTTAAGTTTGCACACAAGACAACACTGTTTAGTTTGCAATGCTGTTTTAAAATACCACTGCATGTTTTCTATGGAAAGACCATGCAACCCAAGGGCAAGGCTGCAGAAAGGAGGGAGATGGGCTTCTGGTACGTATGAGGGGAAGGGGATCTGGTGAAATATTTAAAAGAGAAAAAAGTACTCTTTGTTCTATTTGACTTCTCTTCTCCATTTTCTGTTCTTTCTGTCTTCTTAAACTTGTTTGCTAAGGAGTAAAATACATGGCCTTGGTTTGACCTTTAGTTGCACGCTATTTCTTACCTTAATTGCTCTTTTAGGAAACTCAGCCCTCCAAGAAAGTCATCAGACAAGCCAGAAGTTGATTTAGTAACAATTGACATATTGTTCTGGATTCTTACATTGTATTACAGAGTCTACAATTGGAAAATTTTCATTGGAAATCATATTTATGGTCATCTTTCTTTTAGGCCTTGGGCTTTTGCTAATTTATATTAATTTTAATGTTCTGAAAAAGTAAATATGGATGGACACAAACAGCTGTTGTAGTGTATTTTAGTATATTTCATGTACATATATAAAATACATATTTTAATAATACAGTGATAACGTTCCTTTCCTTTTTAAAAATAGAATGTCATATTCAAGCTCAAAGAATACAAAGAACACACATACACACACGTTATCTTATTCCCCTATTCTACTATAATGAAATGGTTGGATTGGTTTTAAATTGGGTTTATGGATGGTGACTTTTGGTAGTATCTTTTGTCTTCTCTCTTGTAAGACACTTTGTTCTCTTTTCCTCCCCTCCACACCAATTTTCCCCTCAAAGTAGTGATCGTGGTAAAAAAATTTAGTTTAGTATTGGCTTTGGAATCAAACCAGTTGAATGACTTGGAATTAATTAGTCCTTCTCTTGTTTTTGCCTCCCAAATAAAGATACTTTTATGCTGCATTTTAACATAAAACCTAAATTGATTTAAAAAATCAAGGGCTTTGTGGTAAGCATATAGAGGAGGTATGGCCTGATTTTATCTGTGACAAAAGGATTCAGAGATGCCATTATTAGCAGTCAAGTTTAATACTTTTTGTAATATGATGAGAGATGGTAGTATCTCTGAATTTCTGTGACATTTAATCACTTAATAGGTCAAAGAAGAACATAAACATATGTTTAAATACTCTTTAAAATTTCACTAAGTCATTGATCTAAGAGCCTAATAGTTTTTATAAGTCTTTAGTGTTTATCCTGGCAGATTGCTTCACTGAACATCTCATTTAAAATGATGAAGTAGCTATCCCCATTTTTTATAGTGTCGTGGTAGTGTTTAAGTCACATAGGCTCTTTGCACAAAGCTGCCTTTGAAGTCAGTATGACCTCTTTATCTAGTGTTTGCAGTCTAGGTGTTATGATTCCTTCTAAATTGATTGTATGCTTCTCGAGGACAGGAACTGTCCACTGCATCTTAGCCACTTATGTATCTCCTCCATCAAACCCTGTGTATAGTAGGGGTGAAATAAAAATATTTGTTGAATAAATGAATATATGAATGCTGTAGCTGCAAGTCTGTGGACATGATGCCTCGTCCGAAGTATTAATAATTAGTAGTACATTTCTTCCCTACCAAAAGCTATTGGCTGTTCCTTGGTTCTGGTCAGGCTAGCTATGGTGGTACTGCTTTATGGCCTTTAGGAGTTTTCTGGGTCTCTGAGAGGGGGAGTGTTTGAGTCATCTACTTGTTACTGAAGTTGTATTTTAGTTCTCTTTTAATCTGAGAGTTGCCAGACTTCCCTAATTCCTTTCCAGTGGTCTTCAGACTCCTGGAGTTTCACCTTGCTGCCAGATTGTCAAGATGCTATTTTGTGAAACAGCAGTTTATGCAGTAGGGAAAGTTGAGAGAATATCTGGTGATGATGATTACAACAGCTGCGGGAAACAAAGTATTCTTGGGGTGCCTCTGATATTAACATAAACAAGATGTGTCAGTCTTTAGATCTTCTTGACGTCCCTCATGTCTTCTAGGCAGAAGTTAGGTATCCCTTTCAAGTCCTAGATTCAACTTAAATGTTCAAATAAACGTTTTTTTGCTAACAGCTTTATACACATGCCATACAGTTCATCCATTTAAAGTGTGCAGTTCAGTAGTTTTTAGTATATTCATAAGCTTGTACAACCATCATCACAATCAATTTTAGAAAATTTTCATTACTCCAAGAAGAAACCCTGTACCCTTTAGCTACCACTCTCATCAAGCATCCCCATTCCCCCCAACCCTAAGCAACACCTGATCTACTTTGTGCCTGGCTGGTTTTGCCAATTATGCACATTCTATATGAATGGAATCCCATAATACATGGTCTTTTGTGACTGGCTTCTTTCACTTAGTATAATGTTTTCAGTGTTCATCCATGTTCTAGCATGTCTCAGAACTATGTTCCTCTTTATTACTAATATTCCACTGTACGGGTATACATTTTAGTCCATTCATCAGTTGATGGCCATTTGGGTTATTTGGGTTGTTTCCATTTCTTACTATTATGACTGTGGTATCAACATTTGTGTACAAGTTTTTGTGGCCATATGTTCTCATTTCTCTTGGGTATATGTATGGGAGTAAAATTTATGGTTCATACGGTAACTCTGTTCAACCTTTTGAGGAACTGCCAGACTGTTTTCCAAAGCAGGTGCACCATTGTACACTCCCACCAACAGTGATGAAGGTTCCAGTTTCCTCACATTCTCTCTAGCACTCATTAATACAGTCTTTTCCATTGTAGCCATCTTAGTAGATACAATGATATCCTATTGTGGTGCTTTAATTTACATTTTTCTCATCTGTAATGATACTGAGCATTTTTTCAATGTGCTTATTGGCCATTTGTATATATTCTTTGGAGAAACACCTATTCAGATCTTTTGCTTATTTTGAAATTGAGTTGAAAAAATCCTTTATATATTCTAGGCACAAGTCCCTTGTAAGATAAATGATTTGCAAACATTTTCTTCCATTCTGTCAGTTGTCTCCACTTTCTTGATAGTATCCTTAGATGCATAAAGTTTTCAGTTTTACTGAAGTCCAACTTACATATATTTTTTTGTTATTGCTTACGCTTTTGATGTCATATTTAAGAAACTTGCCTAATCCAAGATTATGAAGATTAATACCTGTGTTTCCTTCTAAGCGTTTTATAGTTTTCGCTCTTAGCATTTAGGCCTTTAATCCATTTTGAGTTTATTTTTTAAAATAGTGTGAGGTCAGGAGCAAACTTCGTTCTTTGACATGTGGATATTCAGTTGTTCTAGCACCATTGAAAAGACTATTCTTTTGCCATTGACTTCTTGATGCCCTTGTCGAAAATAATTGACTATAAATGTGAGGCATTAATTTCTGGACTCTTAACTGTATTCCATTGATCTGTATGTCTATCCATATACTAGTTCCACAATGTCACGACTGGGTTAGTGAATTTGCAAAATGTACTACCCTAAATATTAAAGTCAAGGCAGAAATGCATAGTTCAGTTTTTAAAGGTGTGGCAAATTAATAAGCAATGGTGACAAAATTTGTTCTTATGGAAAACAGGGGTACTTGGGTATGTGTGCCTATCTTATAGTAACGCCAGAGGAAACAACTAATATGCCTCTGGAGCATAGGGCCCCTCTGGAAAAAACAACATTTGGTCGGAGAGTCTATTCTAATGTAAACTGTATATGATGCTTCATTTCTAATACACGTCTTTAGTAAGATATGTGCTTTCAAGTTATTTTAAGCAGTTTTAAAAGAGACAGATTAAGAAAAATTTTAGCAAATAAGCATAGAGCCTTTTAAATTAGTTTGGTTAAAGTATGTTACCATTCTTAACATGTTGGTTATACAATTGGGAATTTTGCTTTGTTCAGACCATAACTTTAATAATTAAACTTCTTGATGACAGTGAGTGTGGAGCCATAATATAGCTATGTTCTCTCCATTTAGTTGTTATATTCTAAGGCCACAGACTTTTTCACTAAGATAAAATTGTTTTCAAAACACTATATTCTATAGTATGTAATTGTGCTTGTATAAAAGCTGAATTGTGCAAATCATTAGATTGATTAGTTCTTAACTAACACTTATTAAACTCTTTTGGTCTGGTGGCATACATATAAAATTTAAGTTCGTTTGAATTAATGTTTCAAGGAAGAAAGAGCTCATGTGCTAATGTGTGCAAAATGCTTTCAGACTCATCAGACCCATTTTCTAATGACCCTTAAGTCATTTGCCATTTCCATCAGAAGATGGAATTAAGAGGGTTGTTGTTAATAAAGTTCTCTTTTTTGGAGGAAAAAGACATTTAGGATTGTATTTGTGGTTTGATGGTTATCAAGTCAATATAGACAATTAAAGTTTTTTTTTCAAGCTTAAGCTTTTTTATGCCAAGAAAGTTGGAGATTTGTAACAAATTTGTAACTATAAATATAGGTAACAGTGAACCTTCAATAAATAGTATCTGTGTGCTTGTTCTTATACAACCGTATAATGTTGGTGTTATCACCATTTTACAGATTGGGTAACTGAGGCTCAGTTTAACTTGCCCAAGGCTCTACACATCCATCTAGCATTAGGTTGAAGATTTGAAATCAAGTGTGTTTTATTCCAAAGTGTCTTCTCTCTACTCTCATATTGCCTTTCTTCTTGTGTGTGTGTGTGTTTTATATGCATGTGTATATAAAGTTAATGCTAAAAAACAGTAGAGTTTGGGATAAATAGTGCTTACTGGTGGATGGAGGAGATAGTAGGATTCTACCAATTACTAAAATTTACAATATTACTTAATATCCAGTTTTAACAACGTTAGGAAATGATTCAGGGAGTTTAAGCATTTTCTTAGTTAACTCATAGCAGAAGCCATCCAGACAGCTTCCAAACCCTATTCCATTGTTTTTCTACCTCAAAAAATGATATTTCCTTTCAAATTTGTGTTTATGTGAGGAAAAGGAATCTTATATAAACTATTATTTTTACTCTTGCCCATGTTTTCCTCATGCCTTCATTTAGAAACATTTATTGATAAGCCACAATAAGCTAGGAACCTTGATAGCTATTAGAGATAAATAGTGAAAGTGTCTGGCTTTTTAAAGTTCACAGTCCTGGAGGGAAGACAAACAAAAACAGGTAATTACAACTGAGTGTGAAAAGATAGGTAACTAGATATCTGAAGTATTTTGGAAGCACTAAGGGAGGAAATGGTGGGAGATTTTTGGTACACCTGCTGAGCTAAGTGCTGTGAAAGCATTGTAAACCAAAGTTCTGTGGAAGCTTGGTTGAAGACATAACTAAATTTATTTTGCTTCTATTCCTATCCATTTCCCTCTATTCCATACTATTTTAAAGCAAATTCCACATATTTCATTCATAGGTATTTCGGTATCTATTTCTCAAAGATAAGGATTTTTTTTAAAAATTGGGTAAACTCAATTTGAAGGATAAGTGAAGTGTTTAGTGGGGGCTAGGGAAAGAGAAAGGGAGGAGAGGACAGTGTGCTTAAAGGCAGGGAGAGGTGTGAAAAGTCTTTGTGTGTTCAGAGACTTATTCTTTGGGGTGCAAATAATGTCTTTGGTGAGGAGAATGGAGGACATGGTAAGAAATAAGACTGGCAAAATAGGGCCTAAATCATAAAGGCCCTTGAATACACTAAGAGGCCTGCTTTACCGTTTTGATACAGGGAGCTGTTAAAGGATTGTAAGCAGGTTAATCATAACACTTAGGTTTGTAGTTTAGAAAGATAATCTCTATGGCAGTGTCGAGAGCACACAAGAGTAAAGTCAGAAACAAAGTACACAATGAGTGGTTGTAATAGTCCAGGTAAGAAACGTATGATAGTTTGAAATAAGGTTCTATCAGGAGAGTGTGGCAGAAACTCCTTCATAACATATCTAGGAAGCAGAATTTGGGTTAAATTTAGCATTGAGGAAGAGGAGGGTTTGAAGCTCTCTTCCTGGTTTCTGGCTTGTGCAGCTGGGCAGATGGCAAAACCATTACCAGAGGAGGCGCATATGTGAGCATGCCAAAGATCTGTCCATGGGGTTTCTGCGTGCGGCTCTCCACTTAGAGCTACAGTGTGAACAGTGTAACCCCTGCAGATGTGGAGTGTGGTGTGCCTGGCCACATAGTTTAGGTGTTTTGACCAGTTGCTCTGATGTTAGCTCCTAATTAAGCACAGCTTTGGTCATAGTAGACCTGTAATATAAAGTGATTCAGGGAATAAATGAATAAATAAATCCAAACCCTTATGTTTAATGCATAAACATTGAGGATCAGTACAATCTAACAGTTTACTTATTGATTCAAGGGCTATTAGCACAGGAGACGTGGTAGAATATTTGTTTATTGTTTTATGGGGCTATTTGTGGGATCTTTATGTATCTTGCCATTATGTTTATTTGTGCATTCTATCAGTTTTGTTTCTTAAACCATTTGCTAAACCACGGAATAAAATTTTAGAATCCTAAAAATGCATATCCACATGGGAATATTTCTGAAATGTGATAAAAGTCTTACTTACTGAACTAAGGATATTTTAGAGAAGATGTGTTAAACAAGCTTTAAGCTTGTTTGATAAAATCCAAAAAGATTTCTGTTAACCCACCTAAAGTTACTGTCTTTGCTGTAGGCACTCTGAGATTTAGAAATCAACACTAAAGTCAGTGAATTAACAGTTTTCAGTTTAATGTTCAATATGGATGTCTGTTAGATATATACCAAGAATAAAGCACTCAAGGCAAAGATGTTATCCTCCCCTCTTCCCACGAAAAAAAAAAAGATCTGTGTCATGAAAGCCTTAGAAGCAGTTGGAGCTTCAAATTGGCCTTGTGACTCATATTTACCATTTATCTGTTTGGGACCTAGACAGAATTGTCCACAGGTTGCCCTTTAAACAGATCTATGATTACTCTGTGGAATAATGGGGGTTGGGGAAGGCCGGGGGATGGGGTGGGAGAGAGACCGTGCCTCTCCTTTCAGGATCTTAGAGAAGCACCTTAGTGTATGCAGACAGTGCCTGATGCTTAAAGTCAGCCAGCCTCCCATTTGGATGCCAGCTCTGCAGCTCACTAGCTATATGGATTTGGGCAAGTAACTGACTTTCTATGGCTTCAGTTTGTGAAATGGTAGTAATACTACTGACCTGGAGGGTGGCTGTGAGATTTAGAAATCACATGTACCAGGCATCCAGCACAGAGCCTGCAGTAATGCTAGCCATTGTTATCATCCACAGAGGGTTGGTGGCATCCACTGGGCTAGCAGGACTAACTCTAGATTGGCTTCACTTAAGACCTGCCTGTTGTCCTGTCAGAGAATTCTTGGGTAAAGGCAGGCACAGGGTAGGATTGTAGGACAGTTGACCCTTGAACAACTCAGGTTTGAACTGCGTGGGTCCACTTGTGGATTTTTCAATAAATATATTGGGAAATTTTGGAGATTCACAACAAATTGAAAACATTTTCTCTAGCTTTATTATAAGAATACAGTATATAATATATATAACATACAAAATATGTGTTAATTGACTGTTTATGTTATTAGTAAGGCTTCTGGTCAACAGTAGGCTATTAGTAGTTAAGTTTTTGTTATATGTGGATTTTCACCTGTGCAAGGCGAGGGGCAGGGTAGCCGGTGCCTCAAACCCCTGCATGCTGAAAGGTCAACTGTAGTCATTCCTTTCTTTTCCTCCTGAATTTACAGTATTAAGAAATCAGTTCTTAGTTAACTAGGTTTAGTTGACAGTGTTTTAGATCAACTCAGTGCAATTTGGAAAATATTTTTCATTAATTGTATCACTGACACTATACTAGAGATCACGGTAACTTAGAACAGGTACCTGAATGGCTCTGATCCTTTAATTCCCCATCTGTAGAATGAGGCTAATTTCATTAAACCTTTGAATGTCTCCAAAAGAGTTTGAAGAATTAAAAAAAGATCAGTTCTGATTCTTTGAAGTCTTTCATTGGCTATGTGATTAAAATAAGATGGAATATTGAGCCCAGAAAGAGGGTTCCTGAGGAGAGAAGCCTAAGAGACAGAGGTCTAAAAGTGAATGCGTAAGTATTTATCTATTAGAACATTCGCCTGCTTGGCAGAGTGCTTCCTTGTAAGTTACTGAGTCTTTTAAGTGCTCTTGTTTCATATCTGTAAAGTGGAGATGAAACACCTAGGTCGTGGGGTTGTTGTCACTGATTTCATGATAAAATATAGAGAAACTGGCTTCTGGCTAAAGATGGTGGCATGAGTAGGGCGGCGGAAATCTCCTCCCAAAACCATATATATTTTTGAAAATACAACAAATACAACTATTCCTAAAAGAGAGACCAGAGGTTACAGTATAACAGCCAGGCTACATCTACATCTGCGAGAACTCAGCATCTCACAAAGGGGGTAAGATACAAAGCCGTGACCTGGAGGGACCCGAGCACTCCCCCCACCCCAGCTCACCAGGGGAAGGAAAGAAGCCGGAGTGGGGAGGGAGTGGAAGCACAGGACTGCTAACTTAACCAGCCCTAGTAATCTGCACTGAGAGCACAGACACACATTGCATGGTGTGCTGGATATTACAGAAACGGAAGGATAGGGTCCAAGACAGGGACTGCGAGCGGATCCCCACAGCTGGCTCCCCGGGGACAAAAGAAAAGCGGGCGCTTTTCAAAAGTCTTAACGGGACAAGAGCTCAGCAGCTGAACAAAATCATCCCAGCACACTCAGCCCAGCAGGCTGGGATCTTGAGGAACTTCGGGCCCCCTAACCCCCTGGGGGATAAAGCAGCCCCGAAGCCCCTCACAGAGATAAGCAGCCTACCACTCATTGCCCCTGGATGATGCTACAAGCAACCTGGCTGACCTGCCACAGCTGTGGAGCAGCTGGAAAGTGGCTCCACCCACAGCAACCACCCAGGGTCTCCTCCCAGTGCGCAGCTACCCGGGACAGGCAGCAGAAGCCAGAGTAAGGTCTGGAAGGCACGAAGGGGTGCTGTTCTCGCAGGAGAACACGCCCGGCGCAGCTGCAACTCCCTGCAGCGCTGTAGGCTAGCCCAAGGGTGGCCCCGCCCACGGCAGCTCAGGAGATTGTCCCAGAGTCTGCTCCTGGTGTGCGGGTAACTGGCATAGGCAGCAAAAGCCAGAGCAAGGTCTGAAAGGCAAGAAGGGGCACCATTCTCATAGGAGAACACACCCGACGCGGCTGCGACTCCCCACGGTGCTCTAGGCTAGCCCAAGGGTGGCCCTGCCCACAGCAGCTCAGGAGATAGTCCCAGAGTCTGCTCCTGGTGTGCGGGTAACCGGCATGGTCAGTGGAGAAGGGCAAGGCGACCAACAAGCAGGAAGGGACTTTGATCTCCGAGCTGACACATGTGCCACCTGCCTGCGACCACTCCTATTGCCATGAAAAGGCAGAAAAATCTGGTCCAGTCAAAAATCACTCAGACAAGCCCAGGGAGAGGGTCTGGTGAGATAGATATAACTCAGTCTTCCTGAAAAAGAATTCAAAATAAAAGTCATAACCATGCTGATGGACCTTGTTACTTTTCATTGTTTGAAGTCTATTTTGTCTGATACAAGTACTGCAGCACCTGCTTTTTTCTCCCTATTGTTTTCTCCCTATTCTCCCAAAAGCAGCACAATACACATTCTTGCATAGAGAAATATGCAAGAGCTAAGGGATGAAGTCAGGAGGGAGATAACAAAAATGAAACAGTCAATAGAAGGGCTTACAAGCAGACTTGATGAGGTGCAAGAGACGGTTAATGGAATAGAAATCAGAACAGGAATACAGAGAAGCTGAGGCAGAGAGAGATAAAAGGATCTCTAGGAATTAAAGAATATTAAGAGAACTGTGTGACCAATCCAAACAGAACAATATTCACATTATAGGGGTACCAGAAGAAGAAGAAGAAGAGAGAGAAACAGGTAGAAAGTGTCTTTGAAAAAATAATTGCTGAAGACTTCCCCAAGCTATGGAAGGAAATAACCTGTCAAACCATGGAAGCCCATAGATTTCCCAACACAAGGGTCCCAAAGAGGTCAACACCAAGACATACGATAATTAAAATGGCAAAGATCAAAGACAACGACAGCGTATTAAAGGCAGCTAGAGAGAGAAAAAAGATTACCTACAAAGGAAAACCCATCAGGATATCATCAGACTTCTCAACAGAAACCTTAAAGGCCAGAAGAGAATGAATGGCATGGTATGTTTAATGCAATGAAACAGAAGGGCCTTGAACCAAGAATACTGTATCCAGCACGATTATCATTTAAATATGAAGGAGGGATTAAACAATTTCCACACAAGCAAAAGTTGAGGGAATTCGCCTTCCACAAACCACCTCTACAGGGTATTTTAAAGGGACTGCTCTAGATGGAAGTACTCCTAAGGCTAAATAGATGTCACCAGAGAAAATAAAATCACAGCAAAGAAAGCAGACCAACCAAATACTAACTAAAGGCAAAAAATAAAATCAACTACCCACAAAAACAGTCAAAGGAAACACAAAAGAGTACAGAATAAAACACCTAACATATAAAGAATGGAGGAGGAAGAATAAGAAGGGAGAGAAATAAAGAATCATCACACTGTGTTTATAATAGCTTAATAGGAGAGTTAAGTTAGAATGTTAGATAGTAAAGAAGCTACCCTTGAACTTTGGTAACCAAGAATCCAAAGCCTGCAATGGCAACAAGTACATATCCATTGATAATCACCCTAAATGTAAATGGACTGAATGCACTAATCAGAAGAGAGAGTAATAGAATAGATAAGAAAGCAAGACCCATCTATATGCTGCTTACAAGAGACTCACCTCAAACCCAAAGACATACACAGACTAAAAGTGAAAGGATGGAAAAGATATTTCATGCAAACAATAGGGAGAAAAAAGCAGATGTTGCAGTACTTGTATCAGAGAAAATGGACTTCCAAACAAAGAAAGTAACGAGATAAAGTAGGACACTACATAATGATAAAGGGGTCAATCCAACAAGAGGAAATAACCATCATAAATATATATGCACCCAATACAGGAGCACCAACATATGTGAAACAAATACTAACAGGATTAAAGGAGGAAATAGAATGCAATGCATTCGTTCTAGGAGACTTCAACACACCACTCACTCCAAAGGACAGATCCACCAGACAGAAAATAAGTAAGGACACAGAGGCACTGAACAACACACTAGAATAGATGGACTTAACAGACATCTACAGAACTCTACACCCAAAAGCAACAGGATACACATTCTTCTCAAGTGCACATGGAACATTTTCCAGAATAGGTCACATAATAGGCCACAAAAAGAGCCTCAGTAAATTCAAAAATATTGAAATTCTACCAACCAACTTCTCAGACCACAAAGGCATAAAACTAGAAATAAATTGTACAAAGAAAACAAAAAGGCTCACAAACACATGGGGGCTTAACAACATGCTCCTAAATAATCAATGGATCAATGACCAAATTAAAACAGAGATCAAGCAATATACGGAGACAAATGACAACAACAGCACAAAGCCCCAGCTTCTGTGGGACGCAGCGAAGGCAGTTCTAAGAGGAAAATATATAGCAATCCAGGCCTATTTAAAGAAAGAACAATCCCAAATGAATAGTCTAAAGTCACAATTATTGAAACTGGAAAAAGAAGAACAAATGAGGCCCAAAGTCAGCAGAAGGAGGGACATAATAAAGATCAGAGAAGAAATAAATAAAATTGAGAAGAGTAAAGCAATAGAAAAGAAATCAATGAAACCAAGAGCTGGTTCTTTGAAAAAATAAACAAAATAGATAAGTCCCTAGTCAGACTTATTAAGATAAAAAAGAGAATCTACACACATCAATAAAATCAGAAATGAGAAAGGAAAAATGACGATGGACCCCACAGAAATACAAAAAATTATTAAAGAATACTATGAAAATCTATATGCTAACAAGCTGGAAAACATAGAAGAAATGGACAACTTCCTAGAAAAGTACAACCTTCCAAGACTGACCAAGGAAGAAACAGAAAATCTAAACAGACCAATTACCAGCAAAGAAGTATAATCGGTAATCAAAAAACTACCCAAGAATAAAATGCCTGGTCCAGATGGATTCACCACTGAATTTTATCAGACATATAGAGAAGACATAATACCCATTCTCCTTAACGTTTTCCAAAAAATAGAAGAGGAGAAAAATACTTCCAAACTCATTCTATGAAGCCAGCGTCGCTCTAATACCAAAACCAGGCAAAGACCCCACAAGAAAAAGAAGTTACAGACCAATGTCCCTGATGAACATAGATGCAAATATACTCAACAAAATATTAGCAAACCGAATTCAAAAATACATCAAGAGGATCATACACCATGATCAAGTGGGATTCATCTCAGGGATGCAAGGATGGTACAATGTTTGAAAATCCATCAACATCATCCACTACATAAAACAAAAAGAAGGACAAAAACCACATGATCATCTCCATAGACACTGAGTATAGAGGGCAAGTACCTCAACATAATAAAGGCCATATATGACAAAGCCACAGCCAACATCATACTGAACAGCGAGAAGCTGAAAGCTTATCCTCTAAGATTGGGAACAAGACAGGGATGCCCACTCTCCCCACTGTTATTCAACATAGTACTGGAGGTACTAGCCATGGCAATCAGACAAAACAAAGAAATACAAGGCATCCAGATTGGTAAAGAAGAAATAAAACTGTCACTATTTGCAGATGACATGATATTGTACATAAAAAACCCTAAAGACTCCACTCCAAAACTACTAGAACTAATACCGGAATTCAACAAAGTTGCAGGATACAAAATCAATACACAGAAATCTGTGGCTTTCCTATACACTAACGATGAACTAGCAGAAAGAGAAATCAGGAAAACAATTCCATTCACAACTGCATCAAAAAGAATAAAATACCTAGGAATAAACCTAATAAACCTAACCAAGGAAGTGAAAGACCTATACCCTGAAGTTCTACAAGACACTCTTAAGAGAAATTAAGGAGGACACTAACAAATGGACACTCATCCCATGCTCTTGGCCAGGAAGAATTAATATTGTCAAAGTGGCCACTCTGCCTGTAGCAATCTACAGATTCAATGCAATCCCTATCAAAATACCAACAGCATTCTTCAACAAACTGGAACAAAGAGTTTTAAAATTCGTATGGAACCACAAAAGACCCTGAATAGCCAAAGCAATCCTGAAAAGGAAGAATAAAGCAGGGGGGATCTCGCTTTCCAGCTCTAAGTCTACTACAAAGCCACTGTAATCAAGACAATTTTGTACTGGCACAAGAACAGAGCCACAGATCAGTGGAACAGAATAGAGAGTCCAGATATTAACCCAAACATATATGGTCAAGTAATATATGATAAAGGAGCAAAGGACATACAGTGGCGAAATGACAGCCTCTTCAACAGCTGGTGTTGGCAAAACTGGACAGCTACATGTAAAAGAATGAAACTGGATCATTGTCGAACCCCATACACAAAAGTAAATTCGAAATGGATCAAAGACCTGAATGCAAGTTATGAAACCATAAAACTCTTAGAAAGAAACATAGGCAAAAATCTCTTGGACATAAACATGAGTGACTTCTTCATGAACATATCTCTCTGGGCCAGGGAAACAAAAGCAAAAATGAACAAGTGGGACTACATCAAATTGAAAAGCTTCTGTACAGCAAAAGACACCACTAATAGAACAAAAAGCATCCTACAGTATGGGAGAACATATTCATAAATGACAGGTCCGATAAAGGGTTGACATCCAAAATATATAAAGAGCTCACGCACCTCAACAAACAAAAAGCAAAGAATCCAATTAAAAAATGGGCAGAGGAACTGAACAGACAGTTCTCCAAAGAAGAAATTCAGATGGCCAACAGACACATGAAAAGATGCTCCACATCACTAGTCATCAGAGAAATGCAAATTCAAACCACAATGAGATATCACCTCACACCTGTTAGGATCGCCACCATCCAAAAGACAAACAACAACAAATGTTGGTGTGGTTGTAGAGAAAGGGGAACCCTCCTACACTGCTGGTGGGAATGTAAACTAGTTCAACCATTGTGAAAAGCAGTATGGAGGTTCCTCAAAATGCTCAAAATAGACTTACCATTTGACCCAGGAATTCCACTTCTAGGAATTTACTCTAAGAATGCAGCACTCCAGTTTGAAAAAGACAGATGCACCCCTATGTTTATCACAGCACTATTTACAATAGCCAAGAAATGGAAGCAACCTAAGTGTCCATCGGTGGATGAATGGATAAAGAAGAAGTGGTACATATACACAATGGAATATTATTCAGTCATAAGAAGAAAACAAATCCTACCATTTGCAACAACATGGATGGAGCTAGAGGGTATTATGCTCAGTGAAATAAGCCAGGCGGAGAAAGACAAGTATCAAATGATTTCACTCACCTGTGGAGCATAAGAACAAAGGAAAAACTGAAGGAGCAAAACACCAGAAGACTCAAGAGAACCCAAGAATGGACTAACAGTTACCAAGGGGAAAAGCTCTCAGGCGGATGGGTGGGAAGGGAGGGATAAGGGGGGGTGAAAAAAGAAAGGGGGCATTATGATTAGCATGTATAATGTTGGTGGGGGGCATGAGGAGGGCTGTACAACACAGAGAAGAGAAGTAGTGATTCTACAACATCTTACTATGCTGATGGACAATGACTGCGATGGGGAATGTTGGGGGAACTTGGTGGTAGGGGGAGTCTAGTAAACAGAATGTTCATCATGTAATTCTAGAGTAATGATACCAAAATAAAAAAAAAAGAAAAGAACCTTGGCTTAACTGGGTATGTCATAAGAATATTTAGCTTTAAAAGGGTAAGTCAGGCCAGAAATAAGGACATATTGCCAATTCTTTCCCCCATAAGCAATTTTTTTTTTTAAAGGACAAACAGGCTTTTATTTCATTTCTCAGATTTGTTTAAAAGCAGGCCAACTCTGGTTTTGGTGCCATAAACAATTTTTATAAAGCAGTCAAGACATTTGAATTTGAGTAGTTATCTTCAGAGTTAGGGAGCCTCTGTTTTTTTAAACCGCAAAGTGTCTATAACCCACTGGCCTCTGAACCTTCATATCATTACATTTGTCCTGGATCAGCTCATTTCCTGTAGCTCCTTAAGCCTACAGCCTGCCATTCTCTCATTGTAACCAAAGCCTTTGCCTCCCATTTCATACGCACGGTTGAAGCCATCAGCCATGAATGGCTTCAACTTTCTTCATTGCAGCTTTCTCCTTTCCCTAAACACAGCATAGCTACATTCTCATCCATGTTTGTCTCAAGTCCTGGAAGGCTATAGCACATTTCTCTTCTGTTGAAGGACAATCATCTTTGTGCCTCATTTCATCTCCCTTTTCTGCTGAGATCTTGATCCAGAAATTTCTCCATGTCCTCTGGCTTTGGCTTCTCAGTTTGTCATATTTTCTCCTCCAGACTCGGCAAGCTTGAGTATTTTTATCAAACACAAAAGTCCTTGACCCTGCAACGCATTCTAGTTATTGACCCTTTGTTCTCCATTTTTAAATTAGACTTCTTGAAGAAACGTATACCTCCCATTGAATCCTCAACCCACTTTAATCTGACCCCATACAGCCTTCGCCACACTGCTTTTCACCAGGAACATCAGTGACTTCGGGTGGCTCCTGTCAGTGCACACATTTCTCCTTGACTATTGTGTGTGGTACATCATTGCCATCGGCCTTACTAGGATTCTTGGCACTTTTAACTCCCTTAAGCTTCCTTCATGGCCTTCTACCAACCTTCCCAGCTTTCCCTTCTCAGGTTCCTTTGCGAACTCCTCTTGTCCCTCCCTGAAACTTCCCATGACATTCCCCAGGATCTCCTCAGCTCACTCTGCTCGTGCTGCAGATTCTCACTGTGTGATCTCAAGGCTTAGTAAACACAGAGCTGATGGCTCCCACATCTGCTTGTCAGCCTTCAGCTTTCATACTTGAATATCCAGCAATCAACTTCACATCTCATTCATTGAATCATTTTTTCATCAATATTCTGAGCATCTGCTATCATCAGACTCTGCCTGAAAAGACTGAGTAATGGAAATACAGGTTCTGTTCTATCAATGGGAAAAACAGAGGAGAAAAACATGGATAGTGACAATACAGTGAATTGTATACCCAGAGAGAAATAAGGAAAGGGTACTGTGAGCACAGAGGGATAGGAAGAGGCAGCAGTTCTGAGAGCTTTTAGGGATGTTACTCCTCAAGATGTTACATTAACTCAACATACGGGACCTTTTCCTCATTTCTCTTCTTATTAACATTTCTTCCCCTGTCACTCAGTTATCTTAAGTCAAAAACCCCATAGTTTTCCTTGGTCCCTTTGTCGTGTTCATTTTTCAGTGCACCAAGTCTTGCCATTTCAGTTCTGAGGTAGGACTTAGGTCCAGCCATCTTCCCCATCCATACTACTCTGTCCTGACAAGAGGCTTCTTGTCATCTGTCACCTGCATTATTGCAGCACACAAGTGGTATCCCTGGTTTATGTCTTGATCCTTTTTCCAAGACCAGCATGGAATAGCAAAAAATGGTGATCTGACCTTGTCACTGCTCTGCTTAAAAATCTCCCATCACCCCCAGCAGAGGTTCTCAAAGCTCTGATCAGAATCCCTGGGGTTGTACTTCTAAATCTGTCTATATGTCAGGCCCTGCCCCTACAGATCCTGATTTTGTAGAACTGCTGGGCTAGTGCCTGTTTTTAGTTTCCCTAAGAGATTTTGACACCTGATCAGATTGAGAAGCCTATGAGGATCAAGTCTGAGCCCCTCTGCCTGGTTACACAAGGCCCTCCCTGACCTGACTTTGACTTAGTTAGCAGTTGGCCATTTTTCCCAGTATGCCCTATGTGTCTGCTTGTCTAAGTAAAACCATCCAATTTTTATGTGAATCAAGTTAGAGATTTTAATTGTTAAAAGGGCTTTTGAAAATTGTAACACTTTAAATATCTGCTGTTAATTATTTGTAATGTATTTTCTGCCTTTTTAGTGGATGATGCAGGCAAAATAGAACATGACGGTTCCTCTGGAATGACCATGGATGCAGAGTCAGAAATTGATCCGTGTAAAGTGGATGGCACTTGCCCTGAAGTCATCAAGGTGTACATTTTTAAAGCTGACCCTGGAGAGGATGATTTAGGTAAGAGGAAACCTAAAGCATATTGTACACCCTGATCATGCACTTGAACCTGATTACGGTTGTTTATTTTGAGAATGTTTGAAATCTTTTTTGAAGATAACTTTTAAAGAAGGATTCCAATGTAGCAACGACAAGTATGTAAAATATAGTAAGTAAAGTGGGTGGAAGTAAAGTTTTCACATAAATTCTTGGAGCTGTCATCTCCCCTAATAGGTGGCACTGTAGACATTGTGGAGAGTGAGCCTGAGAATGACCACGGAGTTGAGTTACTTGATCAGAATAGCAGTATTCGTGTGCCAAGGGAAAAGATGGTTTATATGACTGTCAACGACTCTCAGCAAGAAGATGAAGATTTAAGTAAGTAGGTGGCCTTTTTGTGGGAGAAAATTTTATGTTTCTTTAGTTCTTTTATTTAATATGGTCAGTATTTGAAGGAAACAAGTAGCATTATCTTAGAGACTGTTATGCTGCCATATTCCAAGGGAAGCATCAGTGGACTTTACACTTAGAATGTTGCTTTAAAAACAAATTATGGTGAAAGCAAAAAATGAATGATTCATTTAACAAATATTTGAGTGTTTATTACTATGTGAAAGCTGTGTTCTGGGTATGTAACATTCGAACCTTCTTTCTCCTTGTCTATTAACTAAATTCAAATAAAATGTCTTCCTGTGCTCTCTGAAAACTTGGTCAC
Organism: Manis pentadactyla; assembly: GCF_030020395.1. NCBI lineage: Eukaryota > Metazoa > Chordata > Mammalia > Pholidota > Manidae > Manis > Manis pentadactyla. The sequence goes on from NC_080038.1 coordinate 18,680,827, forward strand.
AAAATTTTATATAATTTTCTACTTAGATGTTGCTGAAATCGCAGACGAAGTTTATATGGAAGTGATTGTAGGAGAGGAGGATGCTGCTGCCGCCGCTGCAGCAGCTGCTGTGCATGAGCAGCAAATGGATGACAATGAAATCAAAACCTTCATGCCAATAGCATGGGCAGCAGCTTACGGTAAGTCACATAGCTACTCTTAGAATTGAGTTGCTTCTTAAACATGAATTCATGATTGAGAAGTGGTTTCTGTGGTCTTAGGTTTCAGAAATCTGAAATACCAGTACACTATAAGGGTTATTTGATTTGAACAAGAGTAGAGGAAGATCATAAAGGCTACTTTTTGTCTTTATTTTTAACAGGAATTTCCTTCATGTGTATATTCACGTAGAAGGAAGTACTGCAAGAAGTACACAGGCTTTCGAGCTGAAACTTTTCAACTGATTATATTTGGCCCATGACTTTACAATTTTGGGAGACAACAACGGAGTCCATGGGGCAAAATGCTGACATGTGTTTTTTAGATTTGGAAGCTAGGCATTTCCTATGGTCTCACTATAATAAATGTGGTCATAAAACCCATTACCTAGAATGGGGAATTTCTGTCATTCATGAGTATCATGGCTTACTTTTCATTGTTATAGTTAAAGAATCCCTAATTTTTTATAATTTATAATACTGTATAATTTTGTTTTTTAATGCACATTGTTAGGTAATAATTCTGATGGAATTGAAAACCGGAATGGCACTGCAAGTGCCCTCTTGCACATAGATGAGTCTGCTGGGCTCGGCAGACTGGCTAAACAAAAACCAAAGAAAAGGAGAAGACCTGATTCCAGGCAGTACCAAACAGGTGAGGGCACACGAGTTCCACAGCGCAGCATGCTTTGCGAGCTCTCAGATGAAACTCTAGTACGTGTGCACAGAGGTATTGTGATGGCATTTTAGCTGCTAGACTACATGTAGCTTTTTGTGTCTTAAATTTGAAAATATAATTTTAAGAATTCAGTGATATTCATGAATGATTCCCTTGGCTAAAGAGAAACAGGGAATGGATCAAACTTGGATGAGAAAAAATGCAAAGCTTTGGTGGTTTTTATGTGAAAATGAAAAGAAATCGCTCAGATATGTTGTAAGCATTAACCTCTTTTTAAAACTAAATTAATATATTTAAAGAATCTGATTATGTCAGCATAAGCAGGCATAATTTAAAGAGCAGCAGGGCAAATACTTCAGTTCATGTGACTTGTGCCTGTCTATTCTTATATGCTGATTTGCATGTTAAACATTTTATAGGTATATTTACAGCCTTACTGAAATTGACAAATTGTCTTTTGGAATAAGTAAAGCAGATATTGTAGCTATGAAACTTTATTTTTATGAATAATTTCCCACCAGTTTCTAAACTGACATGGCTTCAATCACCACTTGATAGAAGTTACATATTCATTTACTTATTAAACTGTAGGAAGTGAAGTTGCTACAGTCATACTCAGTGCAGTTTTCAGACCAGAATTTCACCTCTTAAGGTGAAAAATGGTAAAAGGAATGTTCAGTAGCAAATAGCCTAACTTAGGAGCATTTGCCCAGTAATGTTCAGAACACACACTTGAAAGGATTGAAGGAAACCCAAACATGACTAGGTTTGATCACTCATGCTTCTTTCTTTTCCTTTCTTAGCAATAATCATTGGCCCTGATGGACATCCCTTGACTGTCTATCCTTGCATGATTTGTGGGAAAAAGTTTAAGTCCAGAGGATTTCTGAAAAGGCACATGAAAAACCACCCTGAACACCTTACCAAGAAGAAGTACCGCTGTACTGACTGTGATTACACTACCAACAAGAAGATAAGTTTACACAACCACCTGGAGAGCCACAAGCTGACCAGCAAGACAGAGAAGGCCATCGAATGTGATGAATGTGGAAAGCATTTTTCTCATGCTGGGGCTTTGTTTACTCACAAAATGGTGCATAAGGAAAAAGGAGCCAACAAAATGCACAAGTGTAAATTCTGTGAATACGAGACAGCTGAACAAGGGTTGTTGAATCGCCACCTTTTGGCAGTCCACAGCAAGAACTTTCCTCATATCTGCGTGGAGTGTGGTAAAGGCTTTCGTCACCCATCAGAGCTCAAAAAGCACATGCGAATCCACACTGGGGAGAAGCCGTACCAATGCCAGTACTGCGAATATAGGTCTGCAGACTCTTCTAACTTGAAAACACATGTAAAAACTAAGCATAGTAAAGAGATGCCATTCAAGTGTGACATTTGTCTTCTGACTTTCTCAGATACCAAAGAGGTGCAGCAACATGCTCTTATCCACCAAGAAAGCAAAACACACCAGTGTTTGCACTGCGACCATAAGAGTTCGAACTCAAGCGATTTGAAACGACACATAATTTCCGTTCACACAAAGGACTACCCACATAAGTGTGACATGTGTGATAAAGGCTTTCATAGGCCTTCAGAACTCAAGAAACATGTGGCTGCCCACAAGGGTAAAAAAATGCACCAGTGTAGACATTGTGACTTTAAGATTGCAGATCCATTTGTTCTAAGTCGCCATATTCTCTCAGTTCATACAAAAGATCTTCCATTTAGGTGTAAGAGATGCAGAAAGGGATTTAGGCAACAGAATGAGCTTAAAAAGCATATGAAGACACACAGTGGCAGGAAGGTGTATCAGTGTGAGTACTGTGAGTATAGCACTACAGATGCCTCAGGCTTTAAACGGCACGTTATTTCCATTCATACGAAGGACTATCCTCACCGTTGTGAGTACTGCAAGAAAGGGTTCCGAAGACCTTCTGAAAAGAACCAGCACATAATGCGACATCATAAAGAAGTTGGCCTGCCCTAACAGTACTTCTGCGGACATTTGCAGAGATGTTGGCTTTGAAGCAGAAAGTTCATTTTTTAAAGCCAGTCAGTCTCATTCACATACAATACTGTACGTTGATTTATGCTGTGTACAAATAGGATTATTGCTTCTAGTTGACCTTTTTTTACATTTTGTTCAATACTGTGTTCTGAATTCTATTCAGTTTGTTTAATAAATGGGGAAAAGTAGCAACAGGCAAGTTGCTTTTAATACAGTAATCCCTGATTCTATACAGAATTTTTCTATCTTAGAAGCTTTATATTTATTTAAATATTTACCTTGCTTACCTTGATGGTACTATTCTGTGACCATTTAACTTAAGGTAACTTTAGATCGGTAACTCTGAAACTATTCATGTTGACTCATTTTTTTTTTCCCATAAATTTCTCACAATAAAATTGTCAGAGACATCTACTAACATCAGTGGGAGATTTGATGGTCAGGTCTAATTATCCTAAAATGAGAGCCATTTACTTGTCTTGCCTAATATTTCCAGACCACATGACAGTGAAAGTTTCCATTTAAGCTTTTGTGACCCTGGCATTGCTGAGTAAAGAGCAGTGGCTGGGTTTGTGTTTACTTTTCATTTTGGTTAGCAGACAAAATATACTTTTGGGGGGCTTTCTTTGGAGTATTTACATCGTTTGTCAGCATAGAAAATGTTTAGAAAACTTTATGGAAAAAGTTTGCTTGATCCTGTTATATTTTGATTATTCTGTCTGGGCTGCTTTGTCTTGGAATGGTTGTATGCTATAAATGAGACTTGCTGAGGACTGCGTTTTGGAATCTCCTAGAAGTAATTTGTGGCTCATAGGATCTTTTGCAACTTGATATATGTAAATGTATCCTGAATTATATATATGCACATACATATAACATGTATCTGTGTGTATTGCTTATTTTACATACTTATACACACAACCCCAAGTAGTAGTTGTTTGAGATCTATAATGAAAAGTATTACATTTACAATAACATGAAAGATACAGGGATGAATGAGAGAGCATTTTGTAAACTGTGCTCTTCAGAGAGACTACTCAGGTGAAGAAATTAGAAGGAAAATAAGGACACTAGTATTTTTAAAGAGTAAAGGTATTTTCTTTTAAAATGTCTTTGATAATTGAAAAATAGAAGGTAAGGTGTTTCTAGATAGAATGTTTTCATACAACTTCAGTTCCATGCCTTTATATTTTCTGAAAAGCTAATGAGAATCCAGACATAACTTCTCATTTCACTCTGAGAAGCCCATGAGGGAGCTCTGTGTCACCAAGTGAGGTGGGGGGACTAAGGAAGTGACGGCTCCACGCCACTTGTACTAGAGAGGGGATGCTAATTATGACTTGCACTTGGCAGGTTCCACCTGCTCTGTAATTTCTTAGTTACAGTTAGCAAATTAAAAAAAAACTTAACACTCAAGTTGGCTTTCATTGGAAGATAAAGGTGTGTTCTAAGTGCATGAGGAAAATCTGAGGCCTTATTTGGAATGTCACCAAGACTTTGTTTTGCCTTTCTTTTGAGAGTTGACTTCTTTCAAACAAATAGTTCTGAATCAGTCATAAATTCATAAAGTAAACTCAGTTATGTTGAGATGAATCTTGGAGAAAGAAGATAAAACAGTTTTGGCGGGTCTCTTAAATTGGCTGTCCACACATGAGTGTCTGGCATGTCATTGGAGATGAAGGAATTTTCTTCCCACTTGGTAGCTGCCTTGCCACTTCATTATGGTGCTCCATTCCCTTTGTGCTGTTAGGTTTTTACCTTTCATCTTTCTCTCTGCCATCACTATTTGTATTCAAGAATTATATTTATAGGATTAGAAATCTAAATACTTGTTTTTTGGCAAGCCTCCGAAGTGCTAGATTGATTTAGTCCAGTTCTTCATCAAGTGCTTTAGGTTGGTGTGAACTCCAATCTGAATGCCAGTCAAAGCCAATGCATGGGCCTATCCCAGTGGGAATTCCTGTGCCCTCTTGGCCCCCATAATGTGCTTTAAAAAAAAAATAGTGACAATTATGTGATTCATTGCCTTGCAGTACTATTCTTGAATGCTCTGTCTGTTTTTTTGTGAGAACCTTAAAATCTCCCTTAGGGTTTTTTCCCAGAAATAATGTAAAACACTGAAATGAAAATGGAAATCTGTCAGTTATGTCCTGTAAAATTAATACAGAAAATATAAATAATTGGTCATCTAGCTATATTTTTTTAAATAAACTGAAAGATAAAGAACACAACACTTTACACACTTTATATTTCTCTTACATAGTATGGAATTATACACAGTTTTTTTCTTTTTAAAGCACAATATTGAAACCTTTAAAAGGTATTTAAGGGTTTGGTCAAGTGAATATTAAGATGTTATTTGTCTGTATAAAGAGAAAATCAAAGTGTAGTCACTGTTACGTACTGACATTTAGTTACAACCTAGTTTTAATTCTTAAAACAATTTTGATTAGCAAAGCTAAAAAAATGATGTTTCAGTTAAATGTTTTAAAGAGGTACAGATTTTTACAAGGACATAATATAACTTATTGTTCTGTAGAAATATCCTATTAAGTATTGTATGTCCCTCCCTCTGTACACTTTGTAAAAAAGTAAAATACATAAAAAAATCATATAGGGATGTGTGACATTATTGTAATTGTGTACTTGACAATAACGTGCAAAAATAAAAATCAGAATATTTTCCTGTTACTGAATGTTTAGTCTATTTGATACCAGTACTAAGTTAATGCTTTTTCTTAAGGAAAAAATGTACAGTTTTTGTAAACCTAATAAACATCAAAAGCAGTGGATTCTTTTCATTTCCCCATTTCCTAATTCCTTGTATGCACCAGTGGAATGCAAAATGCTTGATTGCTTTGAATTTTGTGACTTGATGGAAATACTGATAATATTTCAGCCCTGCAAATTTGCAAGTAATAGTTCAGAAAAGTTAAGAGGCAATTGGTGAGTCCTTTGATGAGTGTGTTGTCCTTGGAATTCTTTTTTTTTTTTTCTTTTCATACAAGATTTTTAAAATTAGGATCTCCAGTTACCTTGAGATAAATTTCCCATGCATAATGAGGTTCTCTGGAGCACTTAAAGTTCATTTCAGTGTTAATCCATAGCACATTTAATCAGTGGGGGTTGTCCCCAAATCCACAGTAGAAGCCCTCCCCTAGAGCTACCTGTTTTTGCCTAGTTTGGAGGACACAAAGTAGGTGCAACATAGTAGAACATGGTCATTGTCCTAAAAAAATCTAAAGTTAGGTAAAAAGTTACCAGGAGTCAAAAGAGAATGACAGGATAGATTTGAACTATCTTTGATTTTAAAAAATGAGATCCTCAAAACCGAAAGTTTCTGTGATGACTGCCCTTGTACTGTTCACCATGTAAGAACTTATTCACTATGTAAGAATTTGTTCACCATGTAAGAACTTGTTCGTTATGCTTCAGAAGATTGGAGACTGATGAGAATTAGGCTTGGGGTGGATTAATGATTTTGCATTGAGTCCCCTATACAGAATTTTATTGTTGTTAACAACCATTTGATCAATAAATATGAGAGATGCCCTCTCAAAAAAAAAATAAAAAAGGGATCCTGCAGATCTTGAACTCTGTAGGAACAAGTGTTTGCCTAATAGTTGAAACAGTAAATAATCAAAACTTGAGGTAAATGATCAAGAGAACATGGTGAATGTCTAGAACCATAAATTGGACAAAAGCATAGCATGCTAAGAACTTAGTAGTAATAGAATAATAGAATGCCTGGCAGACATCTTACCAGTCTGATTCCAAGCAGTCAGATAATGTACTGCTCTTTTCTCTGGGAAACTCATTAGTAATTTCCTTTATTTCCCCCAAATTCTAAGATTCAGGTAAGGAAAAGCATGGCCCAACCAGTCAAAATCTTGAAGGCGTGCTTGAGAGTAGTCGTTTTCAAAGTGTGGTCTGGCAGCAGTGGCAGCAACATGATCACCTGGGACTTTGTTAAAGATGCAAATTCTCGGCCTCACACACACAAACCCACTGAATTGGGAAACTGGGTGTGGGACCCAGTGATCTGCACTTTAACATGTTCTCCAAGTGGTTCTGATGCATGCTCAAGTTTGGGAAACACTGTTTTAGAGCACTTGAACTTAAAAGATGACTGGCACAACATTTTGTGAGGTAGACAAGGAAATACACGCACACCCTGAAATACGCAATGAAGGTGAAATGGGACTCAGTGTATGCCTTAGTTACCCTTTTTAAAGTGTGAGCCTGCCAGTCAACGAGCGGACATGTGAATAGTTTGTGTGTGTTTAATTCATTGGCCCAACATTACTTGAGTAATTCATACATTTAAAACCATTTTGCCACATTATGCAGCTGTTAAGTCGAAGTTAAGTTTGCCCTTTTGGGTTTTATCTTATGTATATATTGTTTGCCTTTTTCATAATTCTTGAATTTGTTATATATTGTTCCTGTTATTTTTGACATCTTTGCTATTGTAAATAAATTCCTATTTTGCTTTACGTTACTCTAGTGGAGTGGTTGGCTATAGACAAAGGCGCACGCAAACGCACATGCACACGCACACGTACACGGAAATGAGGCTTAAGTAACAAAGGTAATAAATCTCCATCACATAATAAGCTGGAAGTAATGCAGCTCCTTCAGTAGATGAGTACTAGCACCAATGAAAGTATCACTTGGGTTTTTAAATCATTTTCACGACCTCTGAGATGCAAATTTCTTTAATCTACCAAGTTTGAGGTCAAAATCAAATTTTTCCTTTATTTGGTTTTTCCTATTCGCTTGGGCTCTCATGTTACTTGGTGATACTGGTGAATACAAAGGAGTTGGGATTGTTGCGACCTGCTGATACCGTAAAGCCACTCTATTTTGCTACAGAAAACCTGCTTAGGAATTTTAGCTGGCATTTATTTTGATGTGAATAACCACAGAAATAACTAAGTCATGACAAAAATAGGACAGTTAACTACACTTACTATATTTTGCTTTCCAAGAGAGGCCAGTTTCTGCTTTTCCTTCATGCTTGTAGCCAAATCTGTTTCCCCCAATTCTAGGCCTTGACTGATGCAGCCAGTCACTCAAGAGGTGTGGGACCCACCTTACCGGTAACTCCATGAGCTATATAGAAGGACTGCTTGGTCTCCTACCAGAGAAATGGAGCAAGTGGGAGACAATGGTTGCAGCAGCCCCCACACCCCATGCCCCAGCCCTCTCAGGCTGGGCCCCAGGGAAGGCAGAGAAGAGTTCCTTTATGTCAGCCTCATAAAATAAGGCTTAGTCCAATTCTGGGTTGCCATCTGGCATTAGCCCCCTAGCTGAATCTGAGGTTTTTACCTCTGGTCTTGCATATTCGCATTCCTCTTTCTCCAGTGGACTTTTACTGCCCCTGCTGGTGGTGGTTGTGGCAGACTTTTCAAAGGTTCAGTTCCTGTTTCCCGGGATAGATTGCTTTCATTTGCCTTCAGAAAGATAACTTAAAGGGCAAATTTACTTGCCCTATAGAGGGAAACCTTGCACGTTGCTTTCATTACATGTTTTCATAACAAAATTTGGAAAATGATCACCCACAATGCCACTTAACTTTACTAAAGGGTTTGTTCATTTTGGTACACTTCCAATCTTAATCCATGCAAACACCTTTTATCCATCTTGTTTCTACAGTACCAGTTCTATGTTCAGCAATTTTCCTTTCAACCATCATGTGTTTCCGTATGTCTTGGTTGCCTTTAAAATTGTTTTATAATGCACGTTCTTTTTGGAAGGAATATGGCAAGTTCAGAATGGGTGCAGAGAAGAGAAAGTAAAATGCCTTCCCCCTTCAATGTCATTACCCGGAACGTTATCCTTTTAAAAATGTCTTTACCGAGTTTTAATTTATTAGATCTTCAATTGCAAGATACATGTTACTGTAACAAATGTACAACACAAAATAAGAATAAGCATAAAGAAAAATTGATCTCACTTCCTCCAAGCCAGTTTCCTTGAGGTAATCATTGTTAACAGACTATATGCCTTCTCTCCATGCTCATACAAACCTGTATAAAGATTCATAAAAAGAGCAAGAAGAGGCTTGCAGGTGAGGGGCATTTCAAATTTTCTGACCATGATGAGATAACATACCTTTACAAGTTACTTAATATGTCATGTCTATTTGTCCGGACAGTAGGCCAAGTTCTATCTAAATCTCTTTTAATAGGACCCACTGTAATTTAGTCAACCATTCCCCTTTTGATAGACATTTAAGTTGTTTCCTGTTTTCTGCTACTACAAGAATGCTGGAATAATCCTTGTGCATATAATCCTTACATATTTGTGCTTCGATTTCTGTAGGATGGATATCCTCAAGATGTGATTGCTAGGTGAAAGGGTAAGTGCTATTTTTTAAAATGTTACTAGATACTAGCAAATTATTTTTTGTTAGAATGTGAATTCCAGGAGTCCAAGGATTGTCTGTTCACTGCTGTTCACCCAGAACAACATGGTGTATGGCAGGTCCTTAAGAAATATTTGATGGACCACTGAGGTTTCCAGAGTTGTAGCAATTCACACTCCCACAATGCTACATGGGAGGGCCCAGTCCCCTCAGTCTTAAAACAGTGGTTGTTTGCGCCAGTATCACAGGTTAAAAAAGTCTTTCTGTTTATATGACCTGACTCCTAGTGGGGTTAAGTAATGCTTTCATATGTCTGATAGCCTTTGAGCTTTCTCTTTGATGAATTACCTGTTCAAGTCCTGGGCTCATTTTCTATTTAGTCTGTTGTACATTTGACCTATTAGCTTTCTAATACATTTGCTACACATTTTTCTAGTCTGATTTGGCTTATTACTGTTTATGTTATCTTTACATATACAAAAATCTTTAATATCTATAATCAAATGTTTATTTTTTCCATTTATGATTCCTGGGTTTTCTTGTCCTACTTAAAAAGGTCTTTTTTACCCCAAGTTTTGACAAATAGATACCTAGATTTTCTTCTGATATTTAATTTCAATTTGGTTTGGATTTTTATACAATTAAAATTGTTTTGGTATGTGTTATTTGGTAAGAGGCCTAGTTTCTCTCTCATCTTGTATAGAGAGCCAATTATTAGAGTATTTTTTATTAAGCAACTCAGTTCTTACCTTCATGAACTGAAGTGACGCTTTGTTATATATAAGTTCATATATAACCTTGGATTTCTTTCTGAAGTCTGTACTGTTTTTACTGATCTATTTGTTATTCTTGTGCCAATACCATATTGTCTTACTGATAGTATTCTGTGCTGAACTTTGATATCAAAAGGCAAGTCCTTTTTCATAGTTTTCTTGATATCCATAGGAACATTCATCCTTAAGAACATTAAGATAATTTTACCTGGTTTCCCTTAGAAAACACATTGGGATTTTTTATTTACATTGCATGAATTTTTAATATTAAATCGAACCTAATATTTTTATTATATTGTCTTCACATCCATGTTGCGCCATTTATTCTAGTTGTGTTTTACATTCTTTAATAAAATATTACTGCTTTCTTCATATAAGTTCTACTTTTTATAAACATTTAATTTTTTAGCTCCATAGATACTGCTAGGGTATAGAAAAAGTTATTGGTTTTTATATACTTTTTGTGTACCCAGCTAATTTACCACACGAGCCTCCCAATTCTAATTGTGCTTTAGTTGTCTCTTGGATTCCTATGTGTGCAGTCGTTGCAAAGACATGTCAATTATTTCCTTTTTGTTTCTTATGCTAGCTAAAACTTCTGAACAATGTTAAATAATATATATTCTAGCAAGCATTTCTGTGTTACTCCTTTTAATGGCAATACTTCAGTATTGAAATACTTCATATAATTTGTTTTTGGAAAATAGTGTTGACCAAGGTTAGACAGTTTCCTTCCATTCTTACTTTATGCAGAGATTTTTTTTCTGTAAACAACCTATAGTTGGATTTTTTTTGTTGTTGTTATTATCACTAATCTACAATTACATGAAGAACATTATGTTTACTAGGCTCTCCCCTACCCCAAGTCCCCACCACAAACCCCATTACAGTCACTGTCCATCAGCATAGTAAGATGTTGTAGAATCACTACTTGTCTTCTCTGTGTTGCACAGCCCTCCCCTTTCCCCCACCCCCCACATTGTACATGCTAATCATAATACCCCCTTTCTTCTTCCCTGCCCTTATCCCTCCCTACCCTCCCATTCTCCCCAGTCTTTTTCCCTTTGGTAACTATTAGTCCATTCTAGGATTCTGTGATTCTGCTGCTGTTTTGTTCCTTCAGTTTTTCCTTTGTTCTTATACTCCACAGATGAGTGAAATCATTTGGTATTTGTCTTTCTCCACTTGACTTATTTCACTGAGCATAATGCCCTCTAGTTCCATCCATGTGGTTGCAAATGGTAGGATTTGTTTTCTTCTTATGACTGAATAATATTCCATTGTGTATATGTACCACATCTTCTTTACCCATTCATCTACTGATGGACACTTAGGTGGCTTCCATTTCTTGGCTATTGTAAATAGTGCTGTGATAAACATAGTGGTGCATCTGTCTTTTTCAAACTGGAGTGCTGCATCCTTAGGGTAAATTCCTAGAAGTGGAATTCCTGGGTCAAATGGTAAGTCTATTTTGAGCATTTTGAGGAACCTCCATACTGCTTTCCACAATGGTTGAACTAATTTACATTCCCACCAGCAGTGTAGGAGGGTTCCCCTTTCTCTACAACCATGCCAACATTTGTTGTTGTTTGTCTTTTGAATGGTAGTCATCCTTACTGGGGTGAGGTGATATCTTATTGTGGTTTTAATTTGCATTTCTCTGATAACTAGAGATGTGGAGCATCTTTTAATGTTTCTGTTGGCCATCTGAATTTCTTCTTTGGAGAACTGTTCAGCTCCTCTGCCCATTTTTTAATTGGATTATTTGCTTTTTGTTTGTTGAGGTGCGTGAGCTCTTTATATATTTTGGATGTCAACCCTTTATCAGATCTGTCATTTACGAATATATTCTCCCATACTATAGGGTACTTTTTTGTTCTGTTGATGGTGTCCTTTGCTGTACAGAAGCTTTTCAGCTTGATATAGTCCCACTTGTTCATTTTTGCTTTTGTTTTCCATGACTGGGGAGATATGTTCATGAAGAAGTAGCTAATGTTTATGTCCAAGAGATTTTTGCCTATGTTTTTTTCTAGGAGTTTTATGGTTTCATGACTTACATTCAGGTCTTTGATCCATTTTGAATTTACTTTTGTGTATGGGGTTAGACAGTGATCCAGTTTCATTCTCTTACATGTAGCTGTCCAGTTTTGCCAGCACCATCTGTTGAAGAGACTGTCATTTCCCCATTGTATGTCCATGGCTCCTTTATCGAATATTATTCGACCACATATGTTTGGGTTAATGTCTGGAGTCTCTAATCTGTTCCACTGGTCTGTGGTTCTGTTCTTGTGCAAGTACCAAATTGTATTGATTACTATGGCATGGTAGTAGAGCTTGAAGTTGGGGAGTGAGATCCCCCCCACTTTATTCTTCTTTCTCAGGATTGCTTTGGCTATTCGGGGTCTTTGGTGTTTCCATATGAATTTTTGAACTATTTTTTCCAGTTTGTTGAAGAATGTTGTTGGTAACTTGATAGGGATTGCATCAAATCTGTATATTGCTTTGGGCAGGATGGCCATTTTGACTATATTAATCTTCCTAGCCAAGAGCATGGGATGAGTTTCCATTTGTTAGTGTCCTCTTTAATTTCTCTTGAGAGTGTCTTATAGTTTTCAGGGTATAGGTCTTTCACTTCTTTGGTTAGGTTTATTCCTAGGTATTTTATTCTTTTTGATGCAATTGTGAATGTAATTGTTTTCCTGATTTCTCTTTCTATTGGTTCATTGTTAATGTACAGGAAAGCCACAGATTTCTGTGTGTTAATTTTGTATCCTGCAACTTTGCTGTATTCCGATATCAGTTCTAGTAGTTTTGGAGTGGAGTCTTTAGGGTTTTTTATGTACAATATCATGTCATCTGCATATAGTGACAGTTTAACTTCTTCTTTACCATTCTGGATTCCTTGTATTTCTTTGTTTTGTCTAACTGCCATGGCTAGGACCTCCAGTACTATGTTAAATAACAGTGGGGGGAGTGGGCATCCCTGTCTTGTTCCCGATCTCAGAGGAAAAGCTTTCAGCTTCTCGCTGTTCAGTATGATGTTGGCTGTGGGTTTATCATATATGGCCTTTATTATGTTGAGGTACTTGCCCTCTATACCCATTTTGCTGAGAGCTTTTATCATGAATGGATGTTGAACTTTGTCGAATGCTTTTTCAGCATCTATGGAGATGATCATGTGACTTTTGTCCTTCTTTTTGTTTATGTGGTGGATGATGTTGATGGATTTTCAAATGTTGTACCATCCTTGCATCCCTGGGATGAATCCCACTTGGTCATGGTGTATGATCCTTTTGATATATTTTTGAATTCAGTTTGCTAATATTTTAATGAGTATTTTTGCATTTATGTTCATCAGGGATATTGGTCTGTAATTTTCTTTTTTGGTGGGGTCTTTGCCTGGTTTTGGTATTAGGGTGAAGTTGGCTTCATAGAATGAGTTTGGGAGTATTCCCTCCTCTTCTATTTTTTTGGAAAACTTTAAGGAGAATGGGTATTATATCTTCTCTGTATGTCTGATAAAATTCTGAAGTAAATCCATCTGGCCCGGGTTTTTTTTTCTTGGGTAGTTTTTTGATTACCGCTTCAATTTCTTTGCTGGTAATTGGTTTGTTTAGATTTTGTGTTTCTTCCTTGGTCAGTCTTGGAAGGTTGTATTTTTCTAGGAAGTTGTCCATTTCTTCTAGGTTTTCCAGCTTCTTAGCATATAGGTTTTCATAGTAGTCTCTAATAATTCTTTGTATTTCTGTTGGGTCTGTCATGATGTTTCCTTTCTCGTTTCTGATTCTGTTGTGTGTTGATTCTCTTTTTCTCTTAATAAGTCTGGCTAGAGGCTTATCTATTTTGTTTATTTTCTCAAAGAACCAGCTCTTGGTTTCATTGATTTTTTTCTATTGTTTTATTCTTCTCAATTTTATTTCTTCTCTGATCTTTATTATGTCCCTCCTTCTGCTGACTTTAGGCCTCATTTGTTCTTCTTTTTCCAATTTTGATAATTGTGACGTTAGACTGTTCATTTGGGTTTGTTCTTCCTTCTTTAAATATTCCTGGATTGCTATATACTTTCCTCTTAAGGCTGCTTTCACTGCATCCCACAGAAGTTGGGGCTTTGTGCTGTTTTTGTCATTCATTTCCATATATTACTGGATCTCCATTTTAATTTGGTCGTTCATCCATTGACTATTTAGAAGCATGTTGTTAAGCCTCCATGTGTTTGTGAGCCTTTTTGCTTTCTTGGTACAATTTATTTCTAGTTTTATACCTTTTGTGGTCTGAAAAGTTGGTTGGTAAAATTTCAATGTTTTTGAATTTACTGAGGCTCTTTTTGTGGCCTACTATGTGGTCTATTCTGGAGAATGTTCCATGTGCACTTGAGAAGAATGTGTATCCTGTTGCTTTTGGGTGTAGAGTTCTATAGATGTCTATTAGGTCCATCTGTTCTAGTGTGCTGTTCAGTGCCTCTGTGTCCTTACTTATTTTCTGTCTGGTGGATCTGTCCTTTGGAGTGAATGGTGTATTGAAGTCTCCTAAAATGAATGCATTACGTTGTATTTCCTCCTTTAGTTCTGTTAGTATTTGTTTCACATATGCTGGTGCTCCTGTGTTGGGTGCATATATATTTATAATGGTAATATGCTCTTTTTGGACTGAGCCCTTTATCATTATGTAATGTCCTTCTTTATCTCTTGTTACTTTCTTTGTTTTGAAGTCTATTTTGTCTGATACTAGTACTGCAACCCGTGCTTTCTTCTCTCTGTTGTTTGCATGAAATATGTTTTTCCATCCCTTGACTTTTAGTCTGTGCATGTCTTTGGGTTTGAGGTGAGTCTCTTGTAAGCAGGATATAGATGGGTCTTGTTTTTTTATCCATTCAGTGACTCTATGTCTTTTGATGGTGCATTCAGTCCATTTACATTTAGGGTGATTATTGGTAGGTATGTACTTATTGCCATTTCAGGCTTTAGATTCGTGGTTACCAAAGGTTCCAGGTTACTTTCCTTACTATCTAAGAGTCTAACTTAGCTCACTTAGTATGCTGTTACAAACACAATCTAAAGGTTCTTTTCTATTTCTCCTCCTTTTTCTTCCTCCTTCAATTTTTTATATTAGATATCAAATTCTGTACTTCTTTTCTATCCCTTGATTGACTTTAGGGATAGTCAGTTTAATTTTGCATATGTCTCGCAAATCAGCTGTTCCACCCTCCCTACCATGGTTTTCCTACCTCTGGTGACAGCTATCCAACCCTAGGAACACTTCCATCTATAGCAGTCCCTCCAAAATAGACTGCAGTGATGGTTTGTGGGAGGTAAACTCTCTCAGTTTTTGCTTATCTGGAAATTGTTTAATCCCTCCTTCAAATTTAAATGATAATCTTGCTGGATAAAGTAATCTTGGTTCCAGGCCCTTCTGCTTCATGGCATTAAATGCATCATGCCACTCCCTTCTGGCCTGTAAGGTTTCTGCTGAGAAGTGTGTTGCTAGCCTGATGGGCTTTCCTTTGTATGTGATCTTATTTCTGCCTCTGGCTGCTTTTAACAGTCTGTCCTTATCCTTGATCTTTACCATTTTAATTACTATGTGTCTTGCTGTTGTCTTCCTTGGGTCTATGTAGAGATTTTATTAGGAAGACTAATTAATATTAAATCTATTGGTATAATTAACTGATTTTCCTTTTTATTTGTTGATGTAATGGAGTATATTGAATTACACTGATAGATTTTCTAAAATTAAACTGTCTTCTCATTTCAAAGATAAAAGAACCCTACTTGGGTAATTTTATTGTTCTTTAAATATAGTGTTGCTTAAATTGGCTAGTATTTTGTTGGCTAGAATTTTTGCATCTATATTCATTATTCTGATGTTTTCTTGTTTTGTACTATTGTCATCATCAGGCCTGAATATTAATGTAATGCTAGCTCCATAAAATAAACTTGGAAACTTTTCTCTAATCTGGAGTGGTTTTCAAATGAGAGACATTATCTGATATTTAAGGATTAGATAGAAGTCAGTTGTGAAAGCATTTGGGTCTGATGCCTCTTTATAAATAAAGATCTTTTATAAAATGTTTGAAAAATCTTTACTTTTCTGATCTCGTCTACATTAATTGGTCCATCAGCTTTTCTTCTTAAATGAACTTTAGTATCTATTTTCCCTTGGAAATCATCCATTTTCTCTAGATCAGTATGTCTCACATATTAATGTCAATACAGGTCACCTGCTAGATATTGTGAAAATGCTCATTTTGATTCCATGGGTTTGGGGTGGAGCTGGTGATTCTGCATTTCTTGGAAGCTCCCTGGAGACGCTGCTGCTGCTGGTCCATGAACCACATGGCCTAAGCCCTCTCAGGATTCAGTGGTTCTCAATTTTGGTTGAACATCAGAATCACATGGAGTAGCCTTTTCCTTCCCAGTGCCCAGGCCACACCCCAGACCAGTTTAAAATGAGAACCTCCAGGAGCGGAGCTCGGGCATCAGTAATTTTCCAAACTCCTTAGGCAATTATGATGTGGAGTCAAGGTTGAGAATCAGTCTTCTAGATTTTTGACTTGTAAAGTTGCACATAATATTCTCTTATAATTCTTTTATCCTCTTGCATTTCTGGTTCTATCTCTTTTCTCATCCTGAATGTTATATATTCTGTTTTCTCTCATTTTTTTTAGACAGCTTTCAGCTATTTCATAGATATTGTCAAAGAAACAGCTCTTGATTTTATTCTTTATATATATTTTTTCTCTTTAATTTCCTCTTGCATTTATTCATTTTCTTTTCCTATTTTCTTCTGTTTTTTCTGTTATCTAGTTAACATGTCTTATGTTTCATACTTCATTGATATTCATTTCTTTTTAAATAGACTCCTTGAAAGCTGTGTGTTTCCTTTGTTATCCAACTTCAGCTGTGTCCTACTGCATAGTAATTATTTTCCATAACTCTCCAGATAGTTCTACATATCAGTTTCAATTTCCTCTTCATGATAGTGTTTAACGTCCAAGTAATAAAGGTTTTCATTAATCTCTTTAGTGTTAATCTCTAGTTTTGTTGGTTTGGGTTCAAAGTGTGGCCGGTATAACCTCTATTGTCTTGGAATTTTTAGTGTTTCCTTTTTGGATAAGGCATAGTAATTTTTTTTTTGGAAATACAACACAGATATATTAGTATAATGTGAATTTTTCCATATCTGGTACAAATCTTTAGATAAAATTTAGCTTGTTAATTGTATTTTCGAATCCCTCTATATCCTTGCTAATCTTTAAATACTTAGTTTTTTAACTTTTGAAAAAAATATTAAAATCTCCCACCATAAGGGTGTTTTATGAAGTCCCCTTGTATTGCAGGTTTTGCTTTATGTATTTGGTGTATACAAATTTTTGTTACATAGATGTGTGACGTATCTTCTTCATGATTGTACCTTTTACAGAACACCTATTTTTGTCCTCTGACATATATGATCTTGAATTCTGCTTTGTCTGATAATGTGTTTTCTATTTCAACAATCCTTTCTTATCTCTGTATTACAAATCTCAGTCATGTTATCATAATCTATTTAGATGTAAGTGAACACTGTAGGACTTATTGCCCCTGTTGGTTTCTTAGTCATTTTATCTTTCCCCATTTGAACATCTGTGTGCTGAATAAATTGTTTGAGTGATGTATACCTCATGTGTCCCTTTATGTGTGTGGGTGTATATATTTTTTTGAAGGCATTGACAACCCTAAAATATCTACTTTTACCTTGATGAATGACATCTTAGTTGGGAAGTCTAGACTTTTGGCCACAGTCCCTTTCCTTTCACAGTTATAGATGTTGCATGGTTTTCTCCCTTTGGTGTTGAGAAGTCTGGTGTTAATCTGGTCCTCATCTGTGCATGTTGCCATGTCCTTTGTTGTCTGAAGTTTGTATGATTTTTTTTCTTTATCTTTGGAATTCAAAAAGTTCACCAGGATCTCTCTAGGCGTGTGTGTGTGTGTGTGTGTGTGTGTGTGTGTGTGTTTTAATCATGTCTCGGATTTATTTGTTGAGCCCTTTCTTCCTGAGGAGCCAAGTCTTTCTTCAGCTGAAGGAAATTTTCATATATTATGTGTGTAATTATTACTACTCCGACTGGCATTTTGCTTCTTTGGACATTCCTATCATTCACATGTAAGATCTCCTGGATTTGTTTATCATCATAAAATGGCACTGAGAATAAAGAATCCCTTTAATCTCACACCCTCATGTGTGGTCATTATTGTACTGAAAAATTTAAATGTTTGAGAGCAACATCTCTTGAAGAAAGAAGCAGGACAGTGGTAATGTGTGCCGATGTGTAGCTCGTCCTGACTGAGTAACAGTGCCCCTGAGTGGTTTCTTCTTGTAGAAGGGACCTTTGCCCAAAGTTTCCTGTCATAGAGTAACCCAAACCATTCTGGGTGCCTGTTTGCCTCACCTTTTAAATAAAGAAGCATGTGAAAAAGTCTTTATGCTTAGCACATAGTGCTGGGTAGGAGTTCCCCATACCTTCCTGTCCCAGTATGTTGTAAATGTTGTTAAGCTAGCAAAAATGAGAACATTCTGGTGGCAGACATTGCCATTGTCCCCAAATATCTTTTCTCACCTTATTCAAATTTAACATGCAATGCCAAGCTTTGTTTCAACAAGGACCAATTCACATTCTCACCAGCAAAACCTGAAAATACTAAGTTTTGGTGAGGATGTGCAGCAGTGAATGAGAATTCCCAATGCTGTGCACCCTCACCAAAACATGACATTTTCAGATTTTTAAGCTTTGCCAATATTGTGTACATAAAAAAAAATTTATTGAGGCTTAATTAGTATATCCCTAATTATGAACAATATTGAGCATCTTTTCACACATTTCTTGATTATTTGTTTTATCTTTTGTGACATACCTATATAGATTTTTTTGTTTCTTTTCTGTTTGATTGTTTGCCTTGTCCTTATTGATGCATAAACATCTTTTATATATTTTTGATATTAGTCCTTTGTCAATTATATGTAATTTAATGGTCCCTCCAAATACCTTCTCTTGCTCTGTGGCTTGCCATTTTACTCTTTGTATTGTGTCTTTTAATGAACAGAAGTTCTTCATTTTGAAGTAGTAAAATTTAAATATATTCATTATGACTAGTGCTTAATATGTCAGGAAAGCCCTCCCTTCCCTACATTGAAAAACATATTCTCTGATGTTCTCTCTTTTCTTTTTTTCCCCCTGATGTTCTCTTTTAAAAGCTCTATTGCACTTTTCACACTTAAGTCTTTAATCTATGGAGCTGGTCTTAGGGTATATATAAATTGGCATCCAATTTTCTTCAATTTCAAATTGATATAGGTTCAACACTTTACAAAAAAAATAATGCTTTCCCCACTGATTTGCAGAGACAGCTCTGTAATATGTAAAATGCTCCTACATATGCGGCTCAGTTTCTAGGCTCTCTGTTTTGTTCCATTTATCTTTCTCTGTAACAATACCACATTGTTTGAATGATTCTTTTAAACATCTTTATTGAGATATAACTCACATACCTTAAAATATGCCCATTTAAAGTACACACAGTTCAATGCTTTTAGTAAAATCAAAGAATTTTGCAAACATCACCATGATCTAAGTTGAGAATATTTCACCACCTCCCAAAAAATCCCATGCCCATTAGCAATAACTCCCAAGTCCCCCTTTCTCCCAGCCTCTGGCACCATTAATCTGTTTTTTATCTTTATAGATTTGCTATTCTGGTCATTTCAAGTAAATGGAATCATACAATATGTGCTCTTTTTGGCTGGCTTTCCCTTAGCATGATGTTTTCAAGGGTTATTCATATTGTAGCATGCACCAGCACTCCATTCCTTTCTATGATAGAATAACATGCTCTTGTATGGATAGATCACATTTTGTTTATCCATCCATCAGTAGAAGGACATTTGAGTTTTTCTACTTTTGGGCTACTATAAGGCTTCTAGGAACATTTGTGTACAAGCTTTTGCATGTATGTGTATTTTCATTTCTCTTGGGTATATACCAAGGAGTGGAATTGCTGGGTCATATGGTAACTCTAAGTTTAACATTTTGAGCAACTGCCAGACTATTTTCCAAAGCAGCTACATGATTTTTCATTCCCTTTAGTAGTGTATGAGGGTGCCAATTTCTCTACATTCTCGGCAACACATGTTATTGTCTGCCTTTTACTATAGCCATTCTAGTGGGTGTGAGGTTGTATCTCATTGTGGTTTTGATTTGCATTTCCCTAATGACTAAGGATGTTGAGTATTTTTTCATGTGCTTGCTAGCCATTTGTATATCTTCTTTGGAGAAATGTCTGTTAAATCCTTTGCTCATTTTTTAGTTGGGTTATTTGTCTTTTTATGATTGCGTTGACAGAGTTCTTTATGTATTGTGGATACCAGTTAAATAATCATCTAATGCTTTTGAATTTTTGAATTATTTATGTAATATTTCATATTTTTTAAATATTTAATATAATTAACTCTTTTAATTCAATTAAAAAATAATTCTTACATTTCTTAGGACAAATATAACATTTTATTCTTCTTCAAGGGTGTCTTGGCTTTCTTGGTCCTTTGCAGTGTCTATATAGAATATATTTTGGGGACTTAACCATGTGCTTTCAAATATACCATTCTTAACATTTTCCTTTTTAAAAAAAATCTTATTTTTAACTTTATGGTATTACCATGCTTTGGATTAACCTCTTGTAAGCAGTATATAAGCAAATTTTAATAATTCAGTATGACAATTTTAGTCTTTTAATGGTAATTGTTTTAATGTAATCAGTTATACATTTGATATTTACCAAATGTGATGTATGTTTTTTACATTTTTATTATAAAAAATTTCAAGCATTAAAGAAAAGCAGTCAGAAATAGGATGGCAGACCCCTGCTGACCCATTATCCAGATTCAATAATTATCAACATTTTACTAATCTCCTTTCATCTATCCCTCCCCTCCCATTTTATGCTAGAATATTTTAAAGCAAATCCTAGATATCATATACTTTCACAGATATATACACAAGGATGCCTCTCAAAGAGATGGTATTAAAAAAATATAACTATCATGCCATCATCAGATATAGAAAATTTACAACAATTATTTAACATATATTATCCAATCCATATCCAAATTTCCCTAATTGACTCTTTTTTCTGTAATAAGAGTTCTTCACCTACTCACCCTTACTTTATGGAATTGATTTTTCAACAAACCAGAACATTTTGTTATGTGGAATGTCTCACAGACTGCATTTGGTTGCTTCCTCAAAATATTATTTAACTTGTTCTTTTATTGCTCATATTTCTTATAAATGGGTAATTAGATGTAAAGCCCTGATTAGATTAATATTCAATGCTTTCAGCAAGAAGACTTCATGGGTGGTGCTGTGTGACTCATACTGCATCATGTCATTAGGCACCTAAGATCTGGTTTTCCTACTTTCAATGAAGCTAAGATTGTTGAGTCAATTTAGATGCACATTTTCCTTTCATCTACTCACTTGCTTTATTTTGGATTTGTTGTTTTTTGTTACTTCATTTTCTCCCTCCTGTTAGTCTGAAAATAAAAAGAAGTTTCTTTTACTATTTTAATTAATGGTTACCCTGGACATTACAACATGGTTCCCTAAACTTATCAAAGCAAAATGTTAATCAGTATTTTTACACTTCTCTGAAAAAAAAAAGGACCATAGAACATCTTAAACATTAGTCTCCCCAACTTAAATGCTATTGTTGTCATATATTTTAATTTTCTTTGTGTTTTAAACCTTCTAAGAGATTAGTTTTAGTATATAAGTCAATGTTCATTTTTACCCACATACCTACCGTTTTTGCTGCTCTTCTTTTCTGCATCTCTGGTCGGTATTCTGCTAACATTTTTGGCTTGCTAGAGAAATACTCTACTTTAGAGTTTCCTTTACGACAGGGCTATTGGTGGCAAATGTGCGCAGTTGCTGTCTGAAAATGTCTTCACTTTTCAGCATACAGATATATATATATGTTTTGTTATATTTATACTTAAGTATTTAATTTGGGTGTTATTGTAATACTGTTTCTTAATTTTCTGCTGCCAGTAATTTGTTCATTATTATTATTTTTTTGGTATCATTAATCTACAATTACATGAGGAACATTATGTTTACTAGACTCCCCCCCATCACCAAGTCCCCCCACATACCCCATTACAGTCACTGTCCATCAGTGTAGTAAGATGCTATGGAATCATTACTTGTCTTCTCGGTGCTGTACAGCCCTCCCCGTGTCCCCCCACCTACATTATGTCTCCTAATCGTAATGCCCCTTTTCCCTCCTTGTCCCTCCCTTCCCACCCATCCTCCCTGGTCCCTTTCCCTTCGGTAACTGTTAGTCCATTATTGGGTTCTGTGATTCTGCTGCTGTTTTGTTCCTTCATTTTTTTTCTTGGTTCTTATACTCCACATATGAGTGAAATCCTTTGTTACTTGTCTTTCTCCACCTGGCTTATTTCACTGAGCATAATACCCTCTAGCTCCATCCACGTAGTTGCAAATGGTAGGATTTGTCTTCTTCTTATGGCTGAATAATATTCCATTGTGTATATGTACCACATCTTTATCCATTCATCTACTGAAAGACACTGAGGTTCCTTCCATTTCTTGGCTATTGTAAATAGTGCAGCAATAAACATGGGGGTGCATATGCCTTTTTCAAACTGGACTGCTGCATTCTTAAGGTAGATTCCTAGGAGTGGAATTCCTGGGTCAAATGCTATTTCTATTTTGAGTTTTTTGAAGACCCTCCATACTGCTTTCCACAATGGTTGAACTAATTTACATTCCCACCAGCAGTGTAGGAGGGTTCCCCTTTCTCCACAACCTTGCCAACATTTGTTGTTTGTCTTTTGGATGGTGGCCATCCTTACTGGTGTGAAGTGATATCTCATTATGGTTTTAATTTGCATTTCTCTGATGATTAGCGATGTGGAGCATCTTTTCATGTGTCTGTTGGCCATCTGAATTTCTTCTTTGGAGAAGTGTCTGTTCAGCTCCTCTGACCATTTTTTATTGGATTATTTCCTTTTTGTTTGTTGAGGTGCATGAGCTCTTTATATATTTTGGATGTCAACCATTTATTGGATCTGTCATTTATGAATATATTCTCCCATACTCTAGGATGCCTTTTTGTTCTATTGATGGTGTCCTTTGCTGTTCAGAAGCTTTTCAGCTTGATATAGTCCCACTTGTTCATTTTTGCTTTTGTTTCTCTTGCCTGGGGAGATATGTTCATGAAGAAGTTGCTCATGTTTATGTCCAAGAGATTTTTGCCTATGTTTTTTTCTAAGAGTTTTATGGTTTCATGACTTACATTCAGGTCTTTGATTGATTTTGAATTTACTTTTGTGTATGGGGTTGGACAATGATCCAGTTTCATTCTCTTACATGTAGCTGTTCAGTTTTGCCAGTACCATCTGTTGAAGAGACTGTCATTTCCCCATTGTATGTCCATGGCTCCTTTATCATATATTAATTAACCATATGTGTTTGGATTAATATCTGGACTCTCTTTTCTGTTCCACTGATCTGTGGGTCTGTTCTTGTGCCAGTATCAAATTGTCTTGACTACTGTGCCTTTGTAGTAGAGCTTGAAGTTGGGAAGCGAGATCCCCCCTGCTTTATTCTTCCTTATCAGGATTGCTTTGGCTATTCAGGGTCTTTTGTAGTTCCATATGAATTTTAGAACTATTTGTTCCAGTTCGTTGAAGAATGCTGTTGGTATTTTGATAGGGATTGCATTGAATCTGTAGATTGCTTTAGGCAGGATGACCATTTTGACAATATTAATTCTTCCTAGCCAAGAACATGGGATGAGTTTCCATTTGTTAGTGTCCTCTTTAATTTCTCTTAAGAGTGTCTTGTAGTTTTCAGGGTATAGGTCTTTCACTTCCTTGGTTAGGTTTATTCCTAGGTATTTTATTCTTTTTGATGCAATTGTGAATGGAATTGTTTTCCTGAGTTCTCTTTCTGCTAGTTCATCGTTAGTGTATAGGAAAGCAATAGATTTCTGTGTATTAATTTTGTATTCTGCAGCTTTGCTGAATTCCGATATTAGTTCTAGTAGTTTTGGAGTGTAGTCTTTAGGGTTTTTTATGTACAATATCATGTCATCTGCAAATAGTGACAGTTTGACTTCTTCTTTACCAATCTGGATGCCTTGTATTTCTTTGTTTTGTCTGATTGCCATGGCTAGGACATCCAGTACTATGTTAAATAACAGTGGGGGGAGTGGGCATCCCTGTCTTTTTCCCGAACTTAGATGAAAAGCTTTCAGCTTCTCACTGTTAAGTGTGATGTTGGCTATGGGTCTGTCATATATGGACTTTATTATGTTGAGGTACTTGCCCTCTATACCCATTTTTTTTGAGAGTTTTTATCATGAATGGATGTTGAATTTTGTTGAATGCTTATTCAGCGTCTATGGAGATGATCATGTGGTTTTTGTCCTTCTTTTTGTTTATGTGGTGGATGATGTTGATGGATTTTTGAATGTCGTACCATCCTTGCATCCCTGG
Organism: Manis pentadactyla; assembly: GCF_030020395.1. Taxonomy (NCBI): domain Eukaryota; kingdom Metazoa; phylum Chordata; class Mammalia; order Pholidota; family Manidae; genus Manis; species Manis pentadactyla. Next base: position 18,705,410 of record NC_080038.1, read on the forward strand.
GATGAATCCCACGTGGTCATGGTGTATGATCCTCTTGATGTGTTTTTGAATTCAGTTTGCTAATATTTTGTTGAGTATATTTGCATCTATGTTCATCAGGGATATTGGTCTGTAATTTTCTTTTTTGGTGGTGTCTTTGCCTGGTTTTGGTATTAGAGTGATGCTGGCTTCATAGAATGAGTTTGGAAGTCTTCCCTTGTCTTCTATTTTTTGGAAAACTTTAAAGAGAATGGGTATTATGTCTTCTCTATATGTCTGATAAAATTCAGTGGTGAAATCCATCTGGCCCAGGGGTTTTGTTCTTGGGTAGTTTTTTGATTACCTATTCAATTTCATTGCTGGTGTCTGTTTAGATTTTCTGTGTCTTCCTTCGTCAGTCTTGGAAGGTTGTATTTTTCTAGGAAGTTGTCCATTTCTTCTAGGTTCTCCAGCTTGTTAGCATATAGATTTCCACAGTATTCTCTCATAATCCTTTGTATTTCTGTGGGGCCTCTTGTGATTTTTCCTTTCTCATTTCTGATTCTGTTAATGTATGTAGATTCTCTTTTTATCTTAATAAGTCTGGCTAGGGGTTTATCTATTTTGTTTATTTTCTCAAAGAACCAGCTACTGTTTTCATTAATTTTTTCTTTTGTTTTATTCTTCTCAATTTTATTTATTTCTGCTCTAATCTTTATTATGTCCCTCCTTCTACTGACTTTGGGCCTCATTTGTTCTTCTTTTTCTGGTTTTGTTAATTGTGAGTTTAAATTGTTCATATGGGATTGTTCTTTCCTGAGGTAGGCCTGTATTGCAGTACATTACCCTCTTAGCAAAGCCTTTGCTGCATCCCACAGATTTTGCAGTGTTCAGTTATTGTTGTCATTTGTCTCCATATTTTGCTTGATCTCTGTTTTTAGTTGGTCATTGATCCATTGATTATTTAGGAGCATGTTGTGAAGCCTCCATGTTTTTGCAGGCTTTTCATTTTCTTTTCATAATTTATTTCTAGTTTCATACCTTTGTGGTTTGAGAAGCTGGTTGGTACAATTTCAATCTTTTTGAATTTACCGAGGCTCATTTTGTGACCTATTCTGGAAAATGTTCCATGTGCACTTGAGAAGAATGTGTATCCTGCTGCTTTTGGGTGTAGAATTCTGTAGATGTCTGTTAGGTCCATCTGTTCTAGTGTGTTGTTCAGTGCCTCTGTGTCCTTACTTATTTTCTGTCTGGTTGATCTGTCCTTTGGGGTGAGTGGAGTGTTGAAGTCTCCTAGAATGAATGCATTGCATTCTATTTCCCTTTTTAATTCTGTTAGTATTTGTTTCACATATGCAGGTGCACCTGTGTTGGGTGCATAGATATTTTTAATGGTTATATCCTCTTGTTGGATTGACCCCCTTATCATTATGTAATGTCCTTCTTTGTCTCTTGTGGTTTTCTTTTTTTTTTTTAAGTCTATTTTGTCTGATACAAGTACTGCAAAGCCTGCTTTTTTCTCTCTGTTAGTTGCATGAAATATCTTTTTCCATCCCTTTACTTTCAGTCTGTGTATGTCTTTGGTTTGAAGTGAATCTCTTGTAGGCAGCACCTAGATGTGTCTTGTTTTTTTATCCATTCAGTGACTCTATGTCTTTTGGTTGGTGCATTCAGACCATTTACATTTAGGATGATTATCGATACATATGTACTTATTGCCATTGCAGGCTTTGGATTCATGGTTACCAAAGGTTCAAGGGTAACTTCCTTACTATCCAAGAATCGAATTTAACTCACTTAGTATGCTATTACAAACACAATCTAAAGGTTCTTTTTTTTCCTCCCATCCTTTTTTTCCTCCTCCAGTCTTTATATATTAGGTATCATATTCTGTACTCTTTGTCTGCCCCTTTTTATTACATCTGCTAACAGCTATTTAACCTTAGGAACACTTCCATCTATAGCACTCCCTCTGAAATACACTGTAGAGATGGTTTGTGGGACCTAAATTCTCTCAGCTTTTGCTTATATGGAAATTGTTTAATCCCTCCTTCAAATTTAAATGATAATCTTGCTGGATAAGGTATTCTTGGTTCGAGGCCCTTCTGCTTCATTGCATTAAATACATCATGCCACTCCCTTCTGGCCTCTAAGGTTTCTGCTGAGAAGTCTGATGATAGCCTGATGGGTTTTCCTTTGTAGGTGGTCTTTTTTCTCTCTCTGGCTGCCGTTAGTACTCTGTCCTTTTCTTTGATCTCTGCCATTTTAATTATTATATGTCTTGGTGTTGTCCTCCTTGTGTCCCTTGTGTTGGGAGATCTGTGCACCTCCATGGCCTGAGAGACAATCTCCTTCCCCAGATTGGGGAAGTTTTCAGCAATTGCCTCCTCAAAGACACTTTCTATCCCTTTTTCTCCCTCTTCTTCTTCTGGCACCCTTATAATATGAATATTGTTCCATTTGGATTGGTTGCACTATTCTCTCAATATTCTTTCATTCCTAGAGATCCTTTTTTCTCTCTGTGCCTCAGCTTCTTTGTATTCCTCTTCTCTAATTTCTATTTACAGTCTCCTCCACTATATCTAATCTGCTTTTAAATCCCTCCATTGTAATTTTCCTTTCAGATACTGTGTTCCGTTGTGATTGAATCTCTATCTGGAATTCTTCCCTGAGTTCTTGAATATTTTTCTGTACCTCCATGTGCATGTTTATGATTTTTATTTTGAAATCTCTTTCAGGAAGATTGATAAGTTCAGTTTCAGTTGAACCTTTTTCAGGTGTTTGTGGGATTCTGGTTTAAACCAGGTTCCTTTGACTTTTCTTGTTTGTAGGTGGCACCCTCTAGTGCCCAGAAGCTCTACTCTCTGGAGCTGCTCAGCCCCTGGAGCGATGTTGGGGCTTTCAGGGGCATGGCACTGGTGCCTGGGGGGAGGAAAGAGCTGTTTCCTGCTTCCCAGCTGCTGTGCCTTCTCCACGGCCAGAACAAGTGGGTCAAGCACACAGGTGTAAGCCTCTATGCTTTGCGTTTGTATCTGCTGTAGGTGGGGCTTCCCTCTGGCTGGCCTGATGCCAGGGTAGGGGCTGCTGGTTTGGAAGCTAGGTGAGGGCTGGCTGGGAGGAAGGCCCAGCAGGCTGCGTACCACAGTGGGGGGCCTTGGAGCTACATAGCCAGCCAGGGGGAGTGCCTGAAGCTCCTGAAAGTTCCCAACCTGCTGGACAGAGTGTGCCCAGACAATTTTGTCCACCTGTCCTTTCTCCTGAGCAGTAAGCTCTGTAATCCCTGCCCCTTTAGCATCCCTCTCACTATTAGGAAGTCTCTCAGACTGCCCACCTTTCTTTTGTCTCAGAGCAACCAGATGTGGATCCCTGTTTTCCACAAGTGGCTAGAGTCTCAGTCTCTCCAGCTATTCCTCCTGTCTTAGCTTTCCAACCCCACTAATCTGCAGAACACCATGCAATATAGGTTTATGCTCCTGGAGCAGATCTCCACTGCTGGATGTTTAGCAGGCCCAGGCCTCTACTCCCTCCCCACTCCATTTCTCTTCTTACTGCCAGTGAGCTGGGGTAGGGGAAGGGCTTGGGTCCCACCAGATCACAACTTTGACATGTTACCCTGTTCTGTGAGGTCTGCTCTTTCCTCTAGGTTTATGCAGTCTGGTGCAGCCTTCTTTCCTGTTGCTCTTTCAGAATTAGTTGTATCAATTATATTTTCGTATGATATGTGGTTTTGGGAGGAGGCCTCTGTCTCACCTCTCACACAACCATCTTTAATCCTCTCCCTGTCTTCTTCTTTAATATTTTCTGTCTCTTAGTTTAGGTTCTCACTGAGTTCATCCATTCTTCTCTCCAGTCTGGTAGCATCTTTATAACCATTACTTTAAACTCTCTATTGGGTAGGTTGCTTTACTTTATTTTCATTTAGTTCTTTTTCTGAAGTTTAGTCATGTTTATTTGTTTCCAGCATATTCCTCTGTTTCCTCATTTTGTTTTGCTTTCTATGTTTGTTTCTACAGGTTAGGTGAAATGGCTACCTCTCCCAGTCTTAAAGGCATGGCCTTATATAGGAATATCCCCTGGGTAGACAGCATGTGGCTGGAAGTTTTGGCTGGCTAGCTGGAGGCCAGGTGGATATGGGCTGGAATGTCCTGGTGCTGGGGCCACACTGGCAGGGTGGCTGGTGTTGAAGAGTCATAGTCCAGCAGGTTCCCATGTGGGCAACTGGCTGGGGCCTCACTGGTGGGACAACCAAGGGTGGAAGGCCACCATCCAGTATGCTGGCTGGGCTACACTATCAGGGCAGCTGGGGACAGAGCAGTGTAGTCCAGGAGTTACCTGGGTCAGTGCCAGTTGGGATCATGCTAATGGGGTAGCTGGGGATAGAACTGCAGGAAAATATATGTGAATCTGTGTGGGGCACCATGCTAGTGCTGCCTTGATAGGACTGGTGTAGATCTCTGGCAGTTGTGTTTTCACACAGGCGGGGTCCAGGAGACTGCCTTGGTTAAGTCTGGAGCTGGTGTGTGTGGCCTGACCCTGTTCCCACCCAAACTGGCAGTGTGAAGGGGGGAATATAAACAATGGTGCTCACCCTATTCCCTTCTGCCCTACTGATGTGCTGGGGGAATTGATATGGTTAAGTCTAAGTCTGTCATCTTTTGCTAGTTTTCTGTTTGTCCCGTCTGTGTTCTCTTTGATTTTTTTCCCCCAGCTTTATTGAGGTATAACTGACAAATAGAAATTATATATATTTAAGGTGTACAATGTAATGTTTTGATATATATACATTTTGAAATGATTACCACAATCAAGCTAATTAACCTGACCATCACCTCACATAGTTACCTTTCTGTATGTGTGTGGTGAGAACACAAGATCTACTCCTAGCAAATTTAAAGGATACAATACGGTATTATTAACTATAGTCACTATGCTGTACATTAAATCTCCAGAATTTATTCATCCTGCATAACTGAAACTGACCAATATCTTCCTATTTCTCCTACCCTTCAACCCCTGGCAACCACTGTTCTACTCTCTGCTTTTATGAATTCAGTTTTTTTAGATTACATATCTAAGTGAGATCATGCAGTATTTATTTTTCTGTGTCAGGCTCATTTCATTTAGCATAATGTCCTGCAGGTTCATCCATGTTGTTGCAAATGGCAGGATTTCCTTCTTTTTTAAGGCTGAATAATGCTCCATTGTGTGTATGTGCATATGTATATATGCATAACATATACACTATTATGGATACATATATAAACTATTATGACTACATATATGTATGCATATATATATATAAACTATTATGAATAATGCTTCAGTGAACACGAGAATGCAGGTATCTCTTTGAGACCCAGTTTTCCCCATACCATTTATAGACGAGACTATCCTTTCCCCAATGCAGGATGACTTCTTTCAACTTTTATAGGTCTGAAAAATCTTTATTTTCCTTCATTTTTGAAAGATTTTCATTTGGTGTAGAATTCTAGGTTGGCTTTTTCTTTTAATAGTCTAAAGATGTTTTTTCACTATCTTCTTGCTAGCATTGTTCCAAAGGGTTCTCTATTATGTAAAATGCTTGTTTTTATTGTCTAGCTGCTTTTAAGATTTTCTCTTTATCACTGTTTTTGAGCAACATGGTTATGGTGTACTATACAGTTTTTTTTATGTTTCTTGTGCTTGGGATTCATTGAAATCCTTCGATCTGTGAGTTTATAGTTTTCATAATATTTGGAAAATTTTTGGCTATTATTAATCCACTATTAATCCTATCCAGTGTAATTTCACCTCAGACATTGTAGTTTCTCTCTTGAAGCTGGTTTTGGGTCTTTTTAAAAATATATATCTTCCATGTCTTAACTTTCTAAGCATATGAAACACTGTTATAACTCTTTCAATGTTCTTATCTACTAATTCTAACATTCTATAATTTTTTAGTTCCTTTGACTGATTGATTTCCATCCCCCCACCAATTTTGGGTTGTATTTTCCTGCTTGTTTGCATGCCAGTAATTTTTTAATTGGACGCCAGACGTTGTGAATTTTACCTTGTTGAGTGCTAGATAATTTTGTATTCCTATAAACATTCTTGAGCTTTATTCTGTGACACAATTATTGTCGCTTGGAAAAAATTCGATCCCTTCAGGTCTTGCTTTTAAGATTTGTTAGACAAGAACAGAACAGTGTTTAGTCTAGGGTTAATTATTCCCACAACTGACCCAAGATTCTTCTCAGTACTCTGCCAAATTCTCTGTGAATTTTGAGGTTGTCCAGCCTGGTTTCGGGAACAGGCAGTATTCTTGGCCCTGTGTAAGGTCTGAGTACTGTTCCCTACAATCTCTTCATTTGTTTTTTTTTCCCTGGCTTTGGGCAGTTTCCTAACATGCTTGTGTTGATTAACACTCTGCTAAATATTCAAGGGGGACCCTCTGTAGATAGCTGGATTCTCTTTCTCTTTGTACTTCTCACCTCTGGGACTCACTCCTGCAGATTCTAACCATTTTGATATCCCTAGATTTCTAGCCATTTTGACCTCCCTAAATTTTCAGATTTTCCACAACTCAGAGAGTTTCCAGGCTCTGCCTAGGTTCTCCTTCCTTGCACCCTGACCTCAAAACTCAAGGCAGTAATTTGGAGCAATCCTAGAGCTCATCTTGTTTGTTTTGCAGCTCTCCCCATTGCTGTCATTTGTTGCCTAATGTCCAGGGTCTTGTAACCCAGTGTTTCCAATTTTTTTTAATCTTTTGGTTGTTTCAAATAGGAAGGTAAACTTGATTTTCTTATCCTGTCTTAGCCAGAATCCTTATAATTTTTGATGGAATGTTTGGCTGTGTATGAAAGTTATAGAGATAATTTGATTCTCTATAAAGTATTGTTTTCTTATAGAATAGTTTCACTTTAGCTTCAGGCTGGCAGCTGAAAAAGAGGCAGTTCTTTGAAGCTTATTTGAAGCTGGGAGTATGTCTTTTTGAGGGTTTATTCATTTCTGACTCAGCCTTCTTCCTAATACATGTCCCTTCAGAGATTTCAGCTGAAAAAAAAATAGAGTGTTGATCAGGCCCCCTTTTCCTTGTTGGGCCCTAACCCTTAATTCCCCCCCCCACCGACATCCCTCTGAGACTATTAGAAGCACTGCTTAGCAACTCAGTCTATGAGTCATCGCTTCTGCTAAGCTTTTCAGCCTTTCAGCTGCTTTTTTTTTTAGAATCAGTGAATGCTTTGAAGGGAAAAACAGTCAGCAGTGAATGTCGGTCTCATCTTTGTGTATTTCTCCTATCTTTTTTTATCTCGGGCAAGTCCTCATTACATTGGCTCATATGTCAAGTATGATAAATTTAAAAGTATTTATCCAGACCTATTTTACTAAAATATCAGAACACCAAGAATAAAGAAAAAAATCCTTAAAATTCCCAAAGAAGAAAAGTATATTGCCTTCAAAAGAACTAGTATTTCTTGTTGCACCTGGTAAGAGAGTTGGTATGCAACAAGTTAGTCCACTATCGCACAAAAATAGAAAATGTACCTTTCATTTTTTTGTTGGTCATTTTACTTCATTAAGGTGTTTGAAATTTGCATTTTTTCTACAATCACAATTTCCAGTTGTTTAGTGTTAGTTGTAAGTTTATATGGCTACAGTGTTCATCACTAGTCACTCCACCATTGCACTGCCATTTCTGAGCTCTTTATTTTGATTCAGCATTTGGTTGGTTGGATTTTATTCACAGAAAGTTCCTCTGGGAGCCTTCTTCCTCTGTTCAGCTGACTTGGTTTCTCGCCAGGTCTATTTGTGCAGCTGCTATCCTTGAATTATTTCTGCTTATTATTTCCTTGGTTAGATTTACTGTTTCTTTAATATTATGTCTTTCTTTTTCTAGGCTTACACAGTCACACGCCGGAACACATCCTCTAAATTTCTGAAGAGGGTTTGGGAAGGTAAACTTTAAGTCCTTGCATGTCTGAATATGTCTTTATTCTGTTCTCACTCTTGATAGCTGAAGCTATATTATTTCCTTTCTTATAGTGTTCAGAGGGAGTGATGAGAATTCTGAGAATAATATTCTGTAATTCACAGCTTTACTTGGTCTCTTGAGAAAAACCAAAGAGGAAGTACATTCGTAATGCCTACCTAACTTCGAAATATTCTTTCTCCTCCCCACTGCCTCTTCCCTTGTACAACTTATACTATTGCTAATAGACCTCTGGAGCTCTCAGTATCACTTCCCACCCCTCTCAAATCCTTTCTAATGTCTAGTCCATACAGTCCCACCCACCCCCATGACCCGTTTCACTCTTCTTTTTCCAACTCGGGATCTCTGTGTTTACTTTTTTAAAAAATCTCCTTATGTATATTCTATGGATTCTCCACAACAAAGGAAAACTTAAGAGCTACAACATGAAGAAGAATCTCTCTCAGAAACTGAACATAGTGAGGGAAGATGGTGAATGCTCATACCATAAAATTGTCCCTATTACACTTTTCCTAAGGAAATATTTGAAGTCTCTGGAAAGAGAATGCTGGTATTTAATAGTGGCACGCAGAGATTACTTCTCCAGTTTATCTCCATCCTTCTGGCATGAGCTTAATTACTTTTTTTTGGTATCTTAGAGGCCATGTCAGGCTGAGCCTGACCAAGTTCTTTACGATTTCTTCTCATAAACCTTAAAGCCAGGGAGTGGCACGCTCCGGTTTCCGCCCTATATAATAGGCAAATGAGGAGCTGTGCTTTGAGTAGGTATCATCATGTTTGCAGGCTGCTGCTGGGTGGCCATCTACCTTAACAACTTGAAACAAACCCAGGCCATATACAATCTCCCAGTGTTTGGAGGTAGCATTTTAGGTTTCATTTCCATTTGTCTGGGTTTCCAAAATGCCAGGGTAAGAGTGACCAAAAGCTCGCTGCCACCCTCTTCATGACTCATCCTGTTCAAATGAAAGCAAATTAGTGGGTAAAGTCTCCCAACTTAACTCTTGGGGGCCCTACTCAGGTTTCGGACCCTGCTTTATCTGAACCACTGGGATCGGGATCTTGCTCATCTTGGGTCCAATTTCATGTTTTGAATCCATTCTCTCCCTAGGTCTACACCAGAATCTTCAGTCTGCGTTTTATTATTTAATCTTGCTTTTGCAGAACAGATATGGTAACCTTTTTTCTTTTCTTTCTTTGGATTAGCTTCACCAACAGCCAGAATTCTGAAGATTGTGATGAAGTCTAAGATGGCTTAATAAATCTTGACTATACATTAGGATTATAGGCCCTTAATCTGGGCCAGAGGTTCTCAACGCTAGCTGTACATTAGACTCACCTGGGATTGTTTAAAACGTTTCTCTGCATTGGATACAGCCCAGGCCAACTGAACATGAATCTCTGAGGGAAGGGCCAAGGCATCAGTATTCATCAAAAGCTCCCTAGGTGACGTGACATGGAGCCAAAGTTGAGCAGCTCTGCCCCTAGTGCTCCGGCCCTTCTTGCCTTGCTGTCTTCTCCCCCAGGAGATGCCTGCTGTGTAACTGTTCCCGTCAGAAGAAGTAGGTGGTGCCCTTTTCCCCTTCCCACCAACATGTCCTAGTAAATTGGGCCTGTGAATGGCAGCCATTGTCCATTTTGCTGTTCTCTTAGGGCTGTGAGGCAGCTCTCAAAAACAAAGAATTTGGTGACCTAGGGTCCATGAACAACCCTACCATGGGTCATTAATTGATGCTGTTTTTGCGGCTTCCACTCTAATCCTATTGCATTGGCATCCCTAACCACGGACCGGAGTACTTCTCATTGATTGATTGTGTTTCTCATGAAAGTATTCCACGTCTGTGATTTCAGAGGCTACATGACCACCAGCCTCTCAGAGGCTGCTAAATCCCAAGGGACTGATGGCCTCTGTGGAGCCTAGGAGGCTCTGGGTGAATGCAGGCATGTCAGTCACAACACCTCTGTCCCCATCCAGGAACGATTTCAGTTTCTTCAACAACTGAACATCTGTGGAGGTTGTTTTAATTGGCATCTGATTTACAACTTCATACTTCCTCAATTTGGTAGACTTAGTGCCACATATGATTGGCTTTCTCTCTAATATATATAGTTCTAACAGCATATTCTCCCTCAGATTTGCCACTCTGTCTTCAGACCTCACAAAGTCCTTCTTTGGGGCTATCTGGGGTGAATGACAGATCTATCACAGGCTGAGTCTGGGCAACTCCTGTTCTTTAACATTATTGGTCTGTATTCTGACATTCCTGGTGAAAATGTTTCCTCTCCAGGTTTAACATGAAACTTTGGATCTGAAGTCCAGCGACTACTACCCCTTATAACTCAAAAAGGCTTACAGCACCCCAAAATGTAGTCCAGGCCCTATGCCCCTTGCTTTGTTGGGGAAGGGGTAAGACAGTCAATAACTACCATGTTTGTGATTTTTCTTCTGTCTTCTACTGGGGAGAGAGCAAAGTTTTGTGAGTGATTGGAGAGGTAATAGATGTAGCATATCCACACCTCAGCCAAGCAAACACACAAAGTTGGCTCTCTACTTCGTAATCCAAGCCATCTGGAGGTCAAAGAAGAATTTGGCAAGTTGACCTCATCCATTCAACCCATCTTGTGTGCCTGTGTCCAGTCCTTCTGCCAGTAGAGAGCAACATCCTTGAACCATTTCCAACAGCTTTGCCCCTTTCCCATATTCCTTGATCTTTTTATTACTCATCATGAGCTGTCAGTTATGCTGTACTCCACCCTCTTCCACTTTGGATGGGGAGGAGAAAGCATTAGGTCTGGAAGATAGAATGGACAGTGGAAGAATTCATTGTGGTGCTGTGACCCATGGGAGAAATAGTTACAAAGCAATCAGGCATTTCTGTAGCAGATAACTTGCTGTTGGCATATATTTTGCACCTAATTATGCTGAAAGAGTACATGTCTCCTTCTCAGCTTTTAATTACATTTTTAAAAAGGCCTCTGATTACCTCAGCCTTGAGATGTGTCAGACTCCTCAAGGTGGAGTGGAAAGGAAGCATGCACGTGCGCACACACACACACACACACACACACACACACACACAGTGTCCCTCTATAAATTTCTTGTGTCAGTTGAGCTTCATACCTGTCTTTCATGGCTGTGGACTTCCTCTGAGATTCCGTCATTTTTGTGTGCTCATGTTTGAGTTTGAGAATTCCTGCTTGTATGGCTGGCTTGTTACGGGGCTTGTTTTGAGGATTTGGGGCTGGAGTGGAGTGGGGGATGTTCGGCTGTTTCTCTCTCTGTTGGAGATTGCTGGCTTCCTGGGGCACTTTCAGGTGGAGGGTATGTGTTCTGCTGTCTGCCGGCCAACACAAGCCCCTGGAGAGCACAGGGAAAGAGAGAGAGAGGGAGAGAGAGAGAGAACACCACATGTAGTCCTCAAAATAACCACCCAGAAGATTGCTCCATGGCATGTCCCTTCTGATTCACTAATAAGTCACACACTATAGGGTAAAAGACACTGAGAGATGACCCTTATTACTTATAATAACTCAGAGATTTTAACCATATCAAGAAAGGTTTAAAAGTTAGTTGATGATACAGCCATTTTTTTTTCTGGCAGTACAATATTTTGTTAGGCACAAATGACCACATGTTATTGAACTGACCAGTTGTGATGCCGATTTGAGGTGCTCTTAGTTTAAAACTACCTTGTAGTAATACTCATATCCTGGTTTACATGCAGAAACTTTACATGTCATTATGACATAATTTGCCTTGACACATATCAAAATGTACAACAAAATTTTTAAAAGAAAACCACAGAAGTCACTTAGAATTATAGAGAAATTATATTATTTCTCTTTGAAAATTAATATGGTATATGTGACAATTCCCTATTAACAAGAATATTTGATTGGCTGTTTAAATCTCTTTATTTCCTGAGTAGGCTGTAGTAAAAGATGCTGTTCTCTAAAGAATGGGTACCAGCTCATAGTAAAGGGTGCCATCTACTGGATTTACGAATATTCTCTCTAGCAACACCAGGAACTCCCGGGATACTTGGACACTAATATTTCCTCTATTCCTGCGGACTCCCTTCCCCCACCCCCACTGGCCTAAACAGAGCACAGACTTCCCGTGGGGCTGTAGTAACAGCCTCTGGTCTGGATCCCGGTGCTGCTCTCCTCTCCTTGAGTGTGCGCTCTACCGGGCACTTGCTTCTAATAAACAGAATATGACAACAGTGATGGGATGTCCTTTCTGAGATCAGGTTACAAAAGACTGTGACCTCTGTTTTGGTCACAAACTCTCTCTCTGGTGCCTCTTTCTTGCTTGTTTTGATGAAGGCAGATTTCATGCTGTGAGCTACAACATGGAGAGGTCCACATGGCAAGGGACTGAGAGCAGCCCCTGGTCAGCAACCAGTGAGAAACTGAGACCCTCACTGGAATTGAAACCCTCAGTCCAACAGCTTGTGAGGAACACAATCCTGTCAGCAACCTTGTGAGTGAGCTTTGAAGCAGATCCTTCCCCCTGTAGAGCCTCCAGATGAGACTGCAGCCTTTGCCAACACCTTGACTGCAGCACTGTGTGAGACCCTGGCTCCTGACCCCAGAAACTGTGAGACAATAAATATTGTTGTTTTGAGCCATTAAGGTTTGGGATGATTTGTTATGCAGCAGTAGATAACTAATTCAAGGGCCAATTCTGGCTCACTAATTTTGGTGGAAGTTGAAAAACTTCAAAAGTTTCCTGAATTTGGCTTAATAAGCCTCATAAAGAACATTCTACTGTGCCTGCCTGGTTAGCCTATTAGACCTTGTCTCCACGGGAGTACTCCTGGAAGTTTCTGGGGCCACTCAGTCTATAGTCCTGCAAAGCTGATGTCACAAAAGGCAGGTCTTTATCACACCCCAGGTGGGTGAGCCCTTAAGCTAGGTATATTTTCCAGAGTAACATGCATTATTTTTATTACTAATTTTCACTTGTAAGCATAAAACATGAACACATTCTGCTGGTGAAAATAAGTACCCTATAGATAAAGATAAAGTCCTCTATGACAGCAACCTGACCTATGTCCCTTTCCTCCCCACCTCTCTACTCTTTGTCATGAGTTGGGAATAAATCTTTTCAGGACTTAAAAAAGCATATAAACATGCATGTGCTTGTTTTTACAAAGATAATACACTAGTGCAATATTATTCACTGTTTTTCACTCCTCCTTGCCCTTTTTTTCCATTCAACCGTCTCATCCAGTTTTGAAATCCCAGATGATACATGTAGATCTAATTCATTCTTAGCGGTGAAATGACACACCACATAGTATCTATCTCCCGCTGATGACCTTTAAGTTGTTTCCAAATTCTCACTATTACACACAAAGCTGCCATGAATACCTCCTACCTGTCTATGCCAGAGTGTGTTTTCCAGGGCAGACACTGAAGAGGGGAGACCTGGGTCACACAATATGCACATTTTTAGTCTTAGTAACACTGTCAGATTGTTTGACAAAATGGTTGTGCCAGCTTACACTTCCTGCAGTAATGAAAGTGCCTGTTTGCCCTAAACCTTGCCAAAATGTCCTATTTCCCAGTCTGGTGGGGGAAAAAATGATTTCTTGTTGTTTTAGTTTGCATTCCCCTGGTTATTAATTACGTTGAAAATCTTTTAATGTATTTTATCGGCAGGATTTCTTCCTCTTTATAAGGCTCCTATGGGAGTGGTTGTGTGTGTCATGTGTGTGGGTGTGTCGTGGTAGAGGGGTGGATTTGAGCTTGGATGCCAACTGCCGAGGGGATTTGCATACCAGTTCTGAGAACATCAGCTGCCCATTGCACATAACCCCCATAAGTAAGGGGGTATGATACAGGCTTGATTAATTGCCTCTGATCAGTACAAAAATAGGTTGCTTCTACCGTGTGGGGACAGGGCAGTGGATGGATGAAACTCCAGGGGCTCCTCTGGGTAAAACTTAATGGAAGACTATCAGACTCTTGAACAAGCAGGAACAAACACCTCACTCTAGTGAGGCAAGAGGCATTGGGTTGTATGATGGAGTGGGGAGTCTTACAGTGAGTTGTAAAAGCAAAGATTATTGCTGATCCCTGAATTTTCTTCCTTACCAAATATGTCTGTTTATATATTTTAAAGAATTTCTCATGTCTTTGACTCCTTCCTTGATATAGATGAAGATAGATAAACTTATGATTTAGACCATAGGTTACAGAATGGTAATGGAATTAGAAGAGGAGCAGATCTGATTCAAAGATCTCCATCTTGCAACTGGATGCAGTAACTGAGGAGACTCGGGTGTGTCTCTCTTTGGGGAGTGTGACTACATTTTATGTTGTAAGGGGGAAAAATCACATTATTTTAGACAACAGAAATTTTGGAAATTAACGTATGGGAAGACGGGTTATGTGAATAATAATGGACTGTTTTGTGAGAGGAGCGGGGCTGCTACTGAACATTCATTCACCCTCCCTAACAGCGAGCATGGTTACTTCTGGGCAATTCCCTAGGTGTGTTTAATCTTGGTGGAATGATAAACTGAGGATCTGGCAGAACTCCTGCTAAAGAAACCAAAGAGGCCCCTGAAGGCTCCATCAGCCAAATTCTCCCTCTCATCTCTGCAGTAGAGCCAAATGTCAGCATGTTGCCTGAAGTATGTGAGGGTGACTCAGTCTTCTGGAACTTTTAATCCTTTAATCCTAAACATAGTGAAACAAATCAATTCATTCATTCCAGTGGCTGTGCTGGGAAAGATTGTCAAACTGCTCCGGTCACAGAGGCCCTCTGGAACTCTCTGGTTCTGTTTTGTTACATCAGATGAATACACTTCAATGTATTTATCCATTCTCTACCAACACTTGGGGCTATCTCAAATACTGCTGCTATGAACATCCTTGCACTTTTCTTTTGGCACACATGCTTGAATATTTCTTTCATAAAAGTGAAATTGCTGGATTGTAGTTGTAATAGAGATTAAACACACGTCTTTGACTTACTAATGTCTAATGTTAGATGGTACTTTTGCCTACTTCCAGGACCATGCAGGGACCTTAGAGCATTCCATTTATACTCCTGACCTATATGCCATTGTAGTTGTGTATACTAAGCCTCTCAAAACCTTGTTATTACTGCATTGTACAGTCACATTAATTTGGAACCACCCACACATTGACTGACCCTTTCACTTGCTCTTCATTCCTTCCTGCAAACCCAGACTTCCATCTGGGATCATTTTCCATCTGCCTGAATGACCCCCTTTAGTATTTCCTTTAAGGATATTCTGCTGTCCATCAGTCTTCCGTCTGAAAATATTTTTATCTCACCTTCATGTTTGAAGGATATTTTCACTGAGTACATAATTCAGGATAAGCAGTGATTTACTCTCCATACTTTGAAAATACCATTTCATTTCCTTCTAACTTACTCGGTTGAAAAAATTATTTGTCGGTCTTATTATTGCTCTCCTGAAGGTAATTGTCACTTTTGCATGTCTTCTTTGGATATTTACTTATTTGGCTTTTGTTTTCAGCAGTTTGACTATGCTATGGCGAGGTGTGCTTTTCTTTGTATTTGTCCTGCTTCAGATTAATAGCAGTTCTTGAATATGTGGTTTGTATGTGTCATTCACATTGGAAAATCACCAGCCATTATCTCTTCAAATATTCCTTCTGTCCCATTTTGCCTCTTTCCTTCTGGAACTCCGATTACTTTTTGTCCCTTACACTGTTTTCCTATCTTTGACGTGTACTTTGTCATGGGTATGTTTTCCTCCTGCGCTTATCTTCAAGTTAATCAGTGATCTCTGCATCTGTGTATAATAATGCTGTTAACCCATCAATCAAGTTATTAATTTCAGTTACTGTAGTTTTGTTCTACTTTCCTATTTGATTCATTTCAGAGCTTCTGATTTTTGGCCAAACTTTTAAGTAGTTTCTTGTAATTCTTTGAGCATATTAGCCATAATTATTTCAACATTGGGATCTAATCACTTCATTATTTTGCTCTCTTGTGGTTCTGCTTCTTTTTTATTTCACAATTATTCTTGAAGGATACTCTCCCTGAGTATAGATTGTTATGGCTGTTATTTTCTTTCAGCTCACCGAAATTATCTATTTTCTTCTGGACTTCATTATTTTTGCTGAGAACTCCACTGTCTGTTTCTTCTTTGTAGGTAATATATCTTTCTGCTGTGGACCTTGATCATCTGGCTGAGGCAGTGCTTGCCAGGTTTCTCTGCTGTCAAGTTAGTCCTCCCTCTTTAAATACTGTCCTCTTTGGAAGCAAGACTTGAAGCGCAGCCCACACGTAAGGGATAGGGCGCTAAGCTTCACTTCTCTGAGGGGGAGTATTTGGAATTGTTCTGTACAGATTTGTCTATTCTCCCATATTAATTTGTTCTCAATGTTTTATATCAGTATGGACTCATGGATATTTATTTTATAAATATAACCGTAGGTTTTAATTCATTACTACCTCATTTATTTTGTTTCTCTTGTCTAAATTGTTCTGGCTTCAGCCATTGGCAACACCTTTACACTTTCTCCAGTGTCCTTTTGAGATACTCCCATCATTGTGTGTTTTAAGCACTTGCGTACTTTCTGGTCATTGAAGATGCTCCAGGCTCATCTTGTGTTTTTCGGGCCCCAAACCTAGAAACAACCATTTCTCCCAGGAGCGCTGATTCCTTTCCTGGGAGAATGGTATTGCAAACCAAGACGGGTCACGTTCTATAGTTTTTTCTTCTTGCAGATTTTCAATCATACATTTTATTTCTTTAAATAAAGCAAGCATTTTTTTTTCAATTAATCTTTCTGAAGTTTTGGAAGTCTGATTCTGCAGTCTGTTGTTTCAGCTGGTTCCCACTCATGGTAATTTGTTCTCCTATATGTTTGGTTATTTTCTACTTTATACTGATTACTGTACTTGAAATACTTTTTTGGAGATTCACCGAGGCCTAGGACGAAGCTGTTTCTCCCACAAAAAGTGTTGCATTTCTTTTTTCTTCTTGGAATAGTCCCAATCTGGAACCACTTAAATCACTTGCACAGCTTAAATTCCCCAGAACTACTCAGGCAATGTGAACCTGAGCTACAAGTTCATGGTCACAAGTTCACAGGCAAGGATTATTTTTCCTCCCCTTTTTTCCCTGCTCTAAATATCTCCAAGTCAGTGGGGTCCCAGCTTAACATGGGAAAGGCCTCTATTACTTTCTCTGCCTTCAGCAGACCCTGGCATAGTTTTATGTCTAAATTTCCTCATTAAGCCACTAACATCGAGGCACAAGTGTTCCTTATTAGCAAATTCTTTGAGATAAAAGTGATTCTGTGCTTTGAAACACTCTATAGGCTCCTGCTTTCTCTTGGATTTAGGCCTATGATTTCTTCACTTTTTCATTAGCTTTTTAATGCTCTTAAGATTTAAAGAACTTTATTTTTCTTTATAGTTGCTTTCAATAGAATGGTTGGTACAAATAATACAGCTCATCTTTCCGGGAAATAGCTTTTTCGACCTGTGGGTGCTTTCTTCAGTTCTAGAAAATTCTTGGACATTATCTCCTTAAATGTTGCTACTTCCTGATTCTTTCTAGTTTCACTTGGAATTTTCATTATGTTTTGGTGCCTTTCAATCTATTCCCCTAGCTCTTAATTACTTTTTCATATTTTTAAGTTCATTGTGGCCTTTGTCATTTTTTTTTGAATGTTCATCTTCATGGAGACTTTTTTCCCTCTCCTACTCAGTGTCCCTGGAAAGTGGTTTTATCATTGCTTCAGCCCAGTGTCTTGAGGACAGAAGTTAGCGGCTCAGGGCTTTTGCCCTGTGGGCACATCCCAGTTCTAAACCAGGAGCTCACCCAAAATGTATACCTGGTGGCTGATTGTGCAAGTCTCTGCTTTCTTGCATAATTGCAGGAAAACAGTTTGTTTCTAGCCCCATTCTAGCAAAAAGGTAGGACTTGTTCAGCCTGCTGTTAGAGCTGGTGGCATGTGAGCTCACTGAATCAGTTTCCCCACTATGAATCGGGTGTGTGGTGGCTCCTAATTCCTTGGTTGGACTTGAAATCCCAAACTTCACTGTCTGGGTCAAGTCCTTCTTGGTCTCTATGGGCCCACACGTCAAGCTCACCCTTAACTGCTACAGTTTTCCACTTCATTTCTGGTCCATGATCTTTAAAAGTATGTCCCCGAATATTTTCTGAAACACTGTACCTATCATTCAAAAATGTCTGAAACAGGGTGAGGGAAGTTTAGGTATATTCACTCTGAGTCAACACAATTCTTAACCACAATATAATCTAAAGCCTTGCTCTCTCCAAGTGTGATCTGTGGAGTGTGTTTTAACTGCAGACTCTCAGGCCTACCTGAGACTTGCTAAATCAGAAACTGCCCTTTACCAAAACGCCCAAAAGATTTATATAACATATTAAAGTTTGAGGAGCACACCTAAGGTCAGTTAGTTTCTGTATAACCAACCTGAACAAAATTAGACCCTTTGAAGCTTCTATTTCCCTCAATTCCACCTCCTTCATTCCTCTCCAACAACTCCCATATTGCTGTATTTGAATTTTAGTTACAGTTTGGTGTTCGAGACCATAAGCAACTGTAATCGAGAGTTACTGCATATTTATTGTTTCATTTTTCTTGTTGAAGTTCTTGTAGAGCATCTGATATGAAAACATTTTTGAGTCCTTGTAATCTGAAAATGTCTTTCTTTTGCCCTCATTCTCTGATGAGATGAATGGATATAGAATTCAAAGTTCAAAGATACTTTCCCTCTATTACTCTGTCATTTTCTTGGGTCCCTTAAAAACAAAAAATTCTTTTTACTGTGAAAAAAGTTCATCTTACAGAAAAGTAGAGGGAATAACATAATGTACTCCTATGTATTTATCCATTACTTGATTTTAGCAATTATCAGTATTTTTGCATCCATTTTGCTGATGGAAAATTTCATGCCAATCACATTCTCATTTTTTTCAGGTCTTTTTGTTCCAGTAGCTTTTAGGTAGCTTTTCATCCTTGTTTTGAAAGTTTGTCACAGTGTCTAGATGTGGGTTTTTGTTTTTATTTTTAAGTACTGATTAGCAGTCAAGAGGTCTCTCTTAATCTGAGGGCTTGTGTTGGTTTCAATCCTGGGAATTTCTTGACTGTTATTACTTTTTGAATGTTGCTTTGATTATCTCTGTTCAGAAATAACCTTGAGGAATTTTGTAACTACTGAATCTTTCCTCCATGTGTCTTAATAATTCTCTTCATTCTTTTCCTCCCTTTATCTGTTTGTGCTGTGTTCTGGGAAAGCTGCTCAATGTAACCTTTCGGCATCCTAATTTATCCTTCAGCTGTGTATAGCTGCTCTTCACTGATATATGAAAGAGCTACATTTTTTTTGTTCTCTGGCTTTTAATGTTTTAGGGTTTCAGTGCTTGGTTGTGGACTTCTTTCCTGCAGGAAAATTCTCCTGGGTGCATCTTAGGTGGAGATGGTTTTCCAGGGGACTTAATTTGCAGAAGGACTGGCTGCACAGGAGTGTGGTGGCTGCAGTGTGAGCCTGGCCTTGCAGTGGTGAGGGCCCCTGTCTTTCTTAGGTGAGGGTCTTAGTTGTAACTGAGAATCCAATAGCTACTTTAAACAGAAAAGACAGTTTTCCTTTCCTTTTCCAGAAAAGAGTTTTTTCCCCGGTTTTTAATTACACTGGATAAAGCTGTGAACATTCTCGTTTGTATCTTTTGCCTTTATTTGCCAACATGTGTCTTCATTTCCCTTGGGTTACAAACCTAGGAAAGACATTGTTGGGTCACAGACTGGGCATATAGTTAGCTTTATTTGACGCAGACAAGTTTCCAAAGTTGGTTGTGTCAATTTACATTCTCATCAGCAGTGTGTGAGAGTTCCAATTGCTCCACATCTTTGCCAATACCTAGTACTGTGTTTTTACTTTTAGCCATTCTGGTGGGTGTGCCATGGTGTGTCATTGTGGTTTTAATTTGCATTTCTCTGATGAGTAATGAGGTTGAGCACTGTGACTAGATTTCTAAAGAAAATTTCAAGAGCTCTCATCCCGCCTGATCTTACAATGTAACGCAGGCCCTCTTCTCATCAAGAGGCAGAGTCTGCCCTCCCCTTGAATCCTCTGACTAGATGGAAATGGGGATATGTGACTTCTAAGGCTAGGTCATGAAAAGCATTGCCCAGTTCTTTTGGGACACCCTCACAGAGATCCAAGTTTCCTCATAAGCATTTCAGCTGACCTGTGGTCACCGTGCTGCGGCGCCCAAACTATCCTACACAAACAGACCATGTGGAGAGGCCCTGAGACTGCCGAGAACAGAGAGTCCCAGTCAGCCTCCAGCTCTAACCACCGTTGGCAACTGCATGATGCCCCAAGCCAGAATCTCCCAGCCAAGACATTGTCCAACACTTGATGGCTGTTTTAAGCCAGGGGTCCTCATCTGGGGGGGATTTTTGCCCCCAGGGGACAACTGGCAATGTCTGGAGACATTATTTTTGGTTGCCGCAACTTGCTGGGGGGCTTGTTTCTGGCATCTGGTGGTCGGAGACAAGGGACGCTGCTAAACGTCCTACAGACACGGGCTGACCACCCACAACAAAGCCTTACCTGACCCAAAATGGCAACTGTGCCGAGCTTGAGAACCACTATTTTAAGGCCATAAAGTCTTAGGCCAATTTGTTCCACAGTGGAAGTACTAGTACCAGCCTGCAAACAGGAAGGGAATTTACTGAAGAAAATGAGTTAGGTCACAGATCTCTGAGTGGGCCCGAGTGCTGGACTTAAAGGGTACTTAGCCAGGAGTAGTTTGGTGAAGCCCACCAGACCCAGAGCCGCAGCTCGCACCTGCAGTTCTGAAGACCTGATATAGAACCTCTGAAGGCTGAAGCTGACGTCACCAAAAAGTGGATCCCACATTTCCTGCTTCTTCACATTGCTCACTTTTGAATCACAGTCTCCCATGGATATATCTGATGGATGAACCCTAAGTCCTGTGTGAACCTGTTTGCAAGAGAAGCTGAGAAAGTGAGTTTTCTGGCTTCTACTAAGAAGGTAGGACCAGCATAGGAAGGGTGTTCCAAAGATGTTGGGAAGCCAGAACCTTGACAGAATGTCCTGGCAGTATGTTGTTATAAATGGGTTGTAAGCCTGATTTTTGATGGCTGTGGAATAACACATGTGATGACTGTACCACAATTTACCAATTTTTTTGTTAACACATTTAGATTATTTCTAGTTTTTCGTTTCGCTTACATGAGATAATGCAGCAATGTTATCTTCCCTTTTGGGCTGGGAATTTTACTTCAGGGGTTATAATCCCAAAGAGATAACTAACAAAACAAAACCCAGTTTATTATACAAAGGTACTTGTCACTTTATTATTTCTAACCACTGAAAACTTGAAAGATCTCAAGTGTCTAAAACCATGGAATGACAGACTGATTTGTGATATGATAACAAACTTCTAAGACTTCCTGGGATGGTATTAATTTCAAATATTTGGTCACATTGTCTCCATCTGTTTATTTACACTCAGTCAGATCATATGTCCAGTTTATCACGTGGAATGTGACCACTGTGTGACCATGTGATTTTATTTTGATGGAGTATTACAACAAAAATCATGACTATATGTTCAACTGGGCTAATACATGGCAAGTGAATAAAGTGTTTTATGAGAAAAACAAAACAGGAGTCTCCATATATTCATTACACTATGTAAAATTAGTGTTTGCAGAATGTGAAGGGTCATAAGGTTGCTTTTGGGTTTTGGTTTGTAAAGTTGTTTAAATATAGAAAAGGAAAAGGAAATTCCCCGTGTTATTAACCCCCCAGCATCTGAAGAGCTTGCCCAATAGGTGGCACTACTGGATAAGAGCAGATAGAAAATTTCCAGGCTGCCTTCAAATAGTGTTTCTCAAACTTTGGTGTACATCAGAATGACCTGCTCAAAACACAGTTTCCTGGTCCTTTCCCACACAGGCCCTGATGTAGTAGGTCTTGTATGGGGCCCGAGAATTTGCATTTCTAACAATTTTCCAGCTGAACCTGCTGCTGCTGGTCCCTGACTGCTCTTGAGAACCTCTGCCTGGGCACCCGAATCAACAGAGGAGCTGGCCGGCCACTAGGGGGCAGGGGGCCTGCTTGACCCTCTCCATCCCATCTTCCATTCCAAGGGGGTGGATGTTGGAATGCTCTTCATCTGTTGTTTTCTGGAGGCACCAACAAGCCTCCCAGTAGGGTCCAGCACTGGCCAACATGGCGAATTTCCAGAATCCTCGGTTCCTACCTGATGTACCCTTTGTCCACTCTGGGGTACCACCTCTCCTACAGCAGCCTCTCCCTTCCTTCCCTTCTGTGGACACTGATCTTACTATGACCTTAACCTTTAAGTTAGCTCAATACAGGTTCTGTGTGTCTTGTACTCTACTGAACAAAGACCTTACCCCCAACTCATAGAAATTCAAGCAAAATTTAACTCTGTTCTCACACTTCCAACCTCTCCTCCCCCTATATTCCCTCTCTCAGCTGAGTTTGGCCTTGCTTCCTACTTCTCTAAGGACATGGAAAGAATTAGCAGAGAACTTTCACAAGTGCCCAGCATCACAGCTACCCTCCCTGTGCTTCTGGACCCATATACTCGACTTCCTCTCCATTGATAGCAATCGCTTGTTTATGCTCCCGGCCCAGAACAGGGCCTCCACCTGTGCACTAGATTCTTTCCTTCTCAAGGCCATGGTTGCGGCAGTCCTCTCTTTACTGCAGCACTGATTTCCTTCTATTTGCAGGACCATTCCATCAGCATATACACATACTGGTATTGCTTCTATATTAAATAATAGAGTTGCCTCCATTCACGGTCTCCAATTGCTCTGCTTCTGTTCTTCCATGAGTCTACCCAATCAGTTTTGTCCCCATCTGTCTACCAAAAGTGCCCTAGTCACAAATGACCCCCATACTGCTAAGTCCAATGGTCCCTTCCCAGTCCTCAGCAGCAGCACTTCACACATCAGTCACTTCCTGCTTGAAACACTTTCTTCTTTGGCTCCCACGATACTCCACTCGTCTCTTCTGTCTTCCCTCTAGATCGCTGTGGATAAAATGAGAGTTCCTGTGGCCAGGATTCTCACCTGACCCTGGTTGACTAGCCCACTGCACACCTGTGGGCAATACATGGCTGTTGACTCTATAAAAAGAGCTCCACCCGGTACTCTGGGCATGACACAGTGGCAGGGCTGCAAGGCTGCAGGAGAGCAGAGCAGAGGCTGGAGTGGTGGCAGTGCCAAGGACAGGGGCCCAGAGGGTGGCTGTGCGGGACGACTGTGCAGAGAGGCCTGGAGGACAGCTGTGCGGACAGAGGGGCCCAGAGGATGGCTGTGCAGACAGAGGGGCCCAGAGGCAGAGACTGGCTTGCTGCATGCAGATGTGCTCTGAGTGAACGGGATTTTAGTGACTGACCTGCCACCTGGAAATAAAGTTGGGTATAACCCTTTCACCCCAAGAACGCTTTGCTGTCATTTTCTTTGGTCACACTGAATCCATAGCGAGCTTGCCTGGGGCTGAAACCCATTGGCAAGACAATCACTCTTTCTCATCCCATTTTCTGGTTTCTCTTAGACCTCTTTTGTATTTAATGTCACTTTCTGGGTGATCTCATTTAATGTCTCACTATATGCTGGTGACTTCCCAGTTTATACCTCCATCCTGGACCTCGCTCCCAAACTCCAGACCTGTACATCCACAGCCTGCATGACATCTCCACTTAGTGAGGTGTCAGGCACCCCTCTTATCTGTCCCAGAGAGAGGCTTTAGTACATACCGACCCCATTCCAAGCTACTCCTGCAAACTTCACCTCAGTTGCTGGCAGCTCTACCAGTTCAAGCCACAAACCTTGCTGTCATCCGTGATTCCTTTCTTTCTCTCACAGCCCATGTCCATTGTGTCAGCAAATCTTCTTGGCTCTATCTTCAAACTATATATAGATTTCACTACTTCCCCTTGACCTTTCTCCTTGCCCCTAAGTGCTACCATGCTGAGCCATGCCCCCACCACCTCCCACCTGGATTATTGAACAAGCCTCCCAACCGGTCTCTGCTTCTGTTCTTGCGCACCTGCAATCCATTCCCCACATAGCAGCCAGTAATCTTGATAAAAGCTAAGTCAGATCATGTCGTTCTTCTGTTTAAAGCCTCCCCTCCATTTTATTCTAACACCCAAGTCCTTATGAAGACCTGCAGGACCCCACCAGCTCTGCCCCCTGGAATCTGATCTCTTCTCCATGACTCTTCCCCTTCTTCACTTGACCCCAGCAGCCTGCCTGGCACGCTCCCACTTTCAGACCTTTGTACTTGCTTCTCTCTACCTGGCTTTCCCTTCCCCAGACATTTATTTTCATGGCTTACTGTCTCATTTTCTTAAAAAAATTTTTTCAAAAGCCTCCTACTCAGCAGACTGAACAAAACCGCGTAGTACCCTTCATAATGTGGGTTTGTGGGTTTGCAAATTGGCCTCCTTGCCCAGAAGGCAAGGAGAGACTGAAGAAAGAGGCAGGCCACTCCAGGTTGACAGGTGGCAGGTTTCATAAGCAAGAGAACTTTCCTACAAGGCTCATCTTGGGGCTGCTGCAAGCTGAGTAGATCTCTGAAGTTGCCTGCTAGAATCTTAAAAGTTTATATAGAAGCCTTAACAGGCTTCAGTCACATGTACCGTCCAGATGGGCTCAACACCACCTTTATCTCTCAAGGTTGTGCCCTTGAAAAAGGCTCCTAGTATGGGAATAGTGGGCAGAATGAAGGGTCCAAGGATGGGGTGGGGGGTGAGGAGCTTCCAGTTGCCCAGGTCCAGTTAGAGGGTTGATCAGCGGTCTCATTCTCTCGATGACCTCCTCCAACAGGGCATGCCTCATTCCAGCAATTGAAGGCCTTAAGTGAAAAAGACTGAAGCCCCCTAAGAAGGACTTCCGCTTCCAGACTGCCTTCGGACTCAAGACTGCAGCATTAGCTCTTTCCTGGGTCTCCATCCTGCCGGCCTGCCCTGAAGACATCAGACTTGCCGGCCCCCATAATCAGTCATGTGAGCCAATTCCTTAAAATCTCTCTCCGTCTCTCCCATTCTTTCTCTCTCCATCCTGGTAGTTCTGTTTTCCTGGAGAACCTTGACTAATACAGATTTTGGTTCCCTGGCCAACTTATCTAGAACTTTAATAGTCATCCCTTGACATTTCATATTTATTTTTTCTTCTGAGTATGTAAGACTATCTAAAAATACTACATGTTTTACTTATTTATTTTGTCTGTTGACTGTAAATGAGTAGAATGTAAACTATTAGCGAGTATATGTATTTTGGGATTCTGGAGGATTGAGAGTGATCATGAATATAGCAGTTCCCTTTTATCATGCCTGCCATATAGTCAGTGCTATTTGTTGAACAATTGAATGAATAAGTGAATAAATCAATGTATGAACAAGTGGATAGCTGATAGTGAAGTGGCCCCTGAAATGACACCCACCCAAGTCTATAAAACTTGCTACAATTTGGGGGCATGAGAATATTCCATTGCTGGGCTGAAATGATTTGCTGCCACTGGACCTAGTGACTCTAGTGGTTCACCTTTTTAAAGGTGCATCCAGAAGAGGGAGGAGAATGTTCCAGGAAAAACAATTGCTAAGCCGTCACTTCCTCTTCTTGGGTGGTGATTTCTTTTGAACTGAAGTATAGTCTATATACAATATTTTATTGGTTTCAGGTATACAAAATAGTCAAAAGTTATCTTTATTACTCACCACAATAAGTGTGGTTAACATCTATCATCATACAAAGTTATTGTAATATTATTGACTATATTCCCTATGCAATGCTTTTATTCCCATGGTTAAAGTTTGTACCTCTTTATCTCCTTCATCTGTTTGACCCCCCTTTCACTATAGCAACCACCAGTCTTTTCTCTGTGTTAAAGAGTCTATTTCAGTTTTGTTTGTTCATTTCTTTTGTTTTTAGAGTCCATATATTAATGAGATCATATGGTATTTGTCTTTCTCTGCCTGGTTTATTTTCCTTGGCATAATATACTCTAGGTCCATCCATGATGTCCCACATGGCAGGATTTCATTCTTTTTTATGTGTGAGTGGTATTCCACTGTGTATGTGTCTGTGTGTATGTATGTTTCTTTATCCATTCATCTATTGATGGACATTTAGGTTGCTTCAATATCTTGGCTATTATAAATAATGCTGTAATAAACAGGAATGCATATATCTTTTCATATTGGTGATTGTTTTCTTTGGGTAAATTCCCAGAAGTGGAATTACTGGGTTGTATGGTATTTGTATTTTTAGTTTTTTGAGGAACTTCCATACTGCTTTCCATAGTGGCTGCACCAATTTACATTCCCACCATGTACGAGTGTTCTCTTTTCCCTGCATCCGTGCCAACACTTTTTATTTCTTGTCTTTTGGATAGTGACCATTCTAACTGGTGTGAGGTGATATCTCATTGTGGTTTTGATTTGTATTTCCCTGATAATTACTGCTGAGGAGCATCTTTTCATGTGCCTATTGACCATCTGTAGCTCTTCTTTGGAGAAGTGTCTGTTCAGGTCCTCTGCCCATTTTTTTTTGATTATTCGTTTGATTTTTTTTTTTTGAGAGGGCATCTCTCATATGTATTGATCAAATGGTTGTTAACAACAATGAAATTCTGTATAGGGGACTCAATGCACAGTCATTAATCAACCCCAAGCCTAATTCTCAACAGCCTCCAATCTTCTGAAGCATAACGAACAAGTTCTTACATGGTGAACAAGTTCTTACATAGTGAATAAGTTCTTACATGGTGAACAGTGCAAGGGCAGTCATCACAGAAACTTTCTGTTTTGATCATGCATCATGAACTATAAACAATCAAGTCAGATATGATTGTTTGATTTTTATACTTGATTTATATGTGAATCCCACATTTCTCCCTTATTATTATTATTTTTTTAATAAAATGCTGAAGTGGTAGGTAGATGCAAGATAAAGGTAGAAAACATAATTTAGTGCTGTAAGAGGGCAAATGTAGATGATCAGGTCTGTGCCTATAGATTAAATATTAATCCAAGCTAGACAAGGGCAACAAAACATCCACAGATGCAGAAGATTTCTCTCAAAACGGGGGGTGAGGTTCTAAGCCTCACCTCTGTTGATCCCCAATTTCTCACCTGATGGCCCCCCTGCGACTGTGCCTGTCTTAGGTTGTTCCTCCCTTGAGGAATCTTACCCGTCTCTGGCTAACCAGTCATCTTCCGGGGCCATACACTCTGCCCATTTTTAATCAGGTTATCTGTGGGGTTTTTTTTTTTTTTTTTGGTGTTGAGTTATGTGAGTTCTTTATATATTTTGTATATTAACCCCTTGTCAGATATATGATTTACAAATATAGTCTCCCATTCAATAGGCTGCCTTTTTGTTTTGTTGATGGTTTCTGTTGCTCTGCAAAGATTTTTAGTTTGATGCAGGTTGGGGGATAATTTTAAAATCTGCTTTTTGTCTGCTTCAAGCTCAGCTGAGGGTAGTGAGAAAAGCCCATGGTGTTAGTGGACTGGATACCACATCTGGGCAGGGCAAGTGTAATCCTAAACTTGTCATTTTAAGAAGCTGCACCTACCCAGCTTGTTTCTGTGCCCCAGGCCTGGTTCTAAGCACATATTTACTTAATCCCCATCACAACCCTAAGTGATAACAACTGTTGTCACTCCCATTCGCTAATAGCTGCCTGAACCCACACAGACACTGAGCGCCTTGAACCAAGGCAACTCCCAGGCCCCTGCTCTCAACTATGACCCTATAGGGAGAAGGTGTTGTCAGGGTGTCACTGGCTGAGGAACTAGGTCTGAAGGGCTCGGAGTAGGCAGAGGTGCTGAGGATCTCGATTTTTTTTTGTGTGTGTGTAGGAGTTGACTAGAGAATAGTAAACTTGCCAGTGAGGCAATTAACAAATAATTGCTGAGTACTTTGTACCCAATATGTGTTTCAGAGAAAGGAACAAGCATTCATTCAAAGCACTTTACTAGTCCTTTCTATGCAGTACACATCTGAGAATCAAAAGCAAGTAAAACAAGGCCGCTGACCTCAAGAGGCTTCCACTCTAGTTAGGAAGACAGACTCTACACCAACGGCCCGCATAAGGGTACAGACAGCAGGAATATTAGAGATAGCCCAACAAAGTGCAGCACCCGCTTCTTCGTGACATGGTGAGTCCTGGAGTGAGTGGTGTGGCGGGATCCGGTCAGGGTGCACGAGATCTGGGGAGAAGGCACTGCAGTGGCAGCCGTGGGCCTGGGCCTGCCTTAGTTGGGAGCAGCTGGAGGGCCCAGCTGTGGGCACAGAGGCTCTCTTTTATGAGGGCCTGGATTATAGCAAGAAAAGCAGCTGGGGCCAAACTAAAGTTATTTAGGTATGTGGCCCTGGGCTATGATCATTCCTTCCAGGCTAACACCAGAAAATTCTGAAGTTCTGGGGGGTTTATGTATTCCCCTTCTTTTGAGAGGCATCATAGTCTTCAAAAAATAGGAGAACCACTGGACTAAGGGTCAAAATACCTGACTAGCCAGAGCTTCAGCACGTATAATTATGTGATATTGGGCAGTTAATTTAGCTTCACTAAGCCTCAATTTCTTCATCTGATAAATGAGAAGTGTCTCTTGCCTAAGGGTTTCAGCCCTGGGCAAGTTCACTCTGGGTTCGGTGAGATGGAAAAATGACAACGGAATGTTGGGGGCAAAAAGGTTTATACCCAGCTTTATTCTCATAGTGGCAAGTCAAGCACTAGAATCACGTCCACCTCAGGGCAAGTCTGCATGCAGCAAGCTGGCCTCTGCCTCCCGGCCTCTCGACAGCCTCGCAGACCTGGGTGGAGCTCTTTATATAGTCAATAATATCTCATTGCCCACACGTGTTCAAGCCTGCACCTTTCAAGCATTGCACATGCTCAGTGGGCAGGCAGACCAGTGTCAGGTGAGAATCCTGACCATGGAACTTCATTTTCTCTACAGAAAAAGAATGTCAACCACTTACCTTCTCAGTGGACTTTTGTGAAGAACATATGAAATCACGCTTGTGAAAACATAAACTCAAAGCTCTGTACAGCTTCAAGGGCTTATTGTTCTCATTGTAACCAGCATGAACTTCTCCACAAACTTCATAGGATCAGCATGTTGCATCTCTTCTATTTTTCCAAACTCAGTTAAGATGGCTTCAGGACCACATGTGTCAGGTGGACAGGAAATCTGACATCAGCATCTTGGTTGCCTCCACACCCATCCCGGCAGTCTGAGAGTCCTGTGGCCCCCACACAGGGCAAATGGAAGATCCCAGCTGCAGGTTGCCTGGTGCAGGCATTGCTGCAGTTGGTCGTGCTCACGTCCCCGTGTCACAAAGAACATCAGTCTTCCATGATGTTCTTTCCATGAGGCTGCTGACCTCAGCTGTGGCCTCCTTGCTGTGGCATTCCTGGGGCCTAGCCCAGTGTGTTGTATTCCCTCAGTGATTTTCTCAGCCCGGGGTGCTCAGCTCATGACACGCAGGCTTCCATAAGTCACAGTTCCTACTGTCTGGTCCCATCAGCAGTACAGGTTAGTCCCCTCCAGTGCCCTGGTGCCCCGGAAGTGCCGGGTCTGGGCTGGCCCAGGTGTCCATGCTTTGTGACATTCACAACTATATTGCCCCTTTTCCAGTCCTGGGGATTTCAGTGGCACCACAGGGCTCTTCCTATGTCCCCATAGATGATGGAGGGGCCATACTCTCTCATACCCTCTGTTAAGACTTTTAGATTGTCTTCTGTACTACCCCCAGCCCCACCCCACCAGGCAGTTTCTTTCCTTTGACCCTTAAATACACAAGACGGACTACCCTGTTTTCTGGACACCAGCACTTAGTTTCCTCCAACAAGACTCAGCCTTTCAAAACACAGCCAGCTTATTTATATCCCATATCCTCTCCCTTCCTGTTTTGAGAATTATCTTCCCTAAGGTGGCTAAGGTGACTAGATGACTGAGCCCAAAACCTAAGCTGACCATCTGACAGGACATTGCACTATGTACACGCATGTGTGTGTGTATTTTCTAACTCCTTTCTCTGCTCCCTCCCTCGGTATTTCCTCTGACATTCTGTGCTCTCCCATGGATTTTTCTGCAGCCTTTCTTAGTACAACAAAAGCAGACATCACTAAGAACTTAGTGTGAGTTAACTTTATGTGTTGGTCCTTCTCTAAGACTCAGAATTAGGCTCCAAAGGGAAAATCGTTTTTCCATAGAGCTAAAGCTTAGGCTTTAAGCATTCATATGACATACATTTAAAACATAACAGCTTATTGAGATATAATTCACATAGCATACAATTCACCCATTCATAGTGTACAGTTCAATGGTTTTTAGTATTTTCATAGGTGTGTGCAACCATCACCATCGTCAATTTTAGACCATTTTCATCACCTCAAGAAGAAATCCCACTTCCTTTAGTTATCATACCACTTCCTCCCATCCTTTGAGCCCTAAGCAACAGCTAATCTACTTTCTGTCTTGATAGATTTGCCTATCCTGGACATTTCATAGAAATGGAATCATACACTGTGGAGTCCTCTGTGACTGGTTTCTTTCACTTGGCATAATGGTTTCAAGGTTCATCCACATGGTAGCATGAATCAGAAGTTCATTCCTTTTTATGGCCAAATACCATCCCTTTCTATGGATAGCCCACATTCATCTGTTGATGGACATTTGGGTCATTCCCACCTCCTGGCTATTCTGATTAGTGCTGCTATGAGCATTCATGCATAAGTTTTTCTGTGGACATATGTTTTCATCACATGGCATGCATTTTAACCCTTTAAACGAAGAGTTTTCTAAAACATGCTCTGCTCAACCCTGTGTTCACCAACAGACCATGTTAGAAGTCATCTAGAATGTCTGCTTCAGGGCTCAGAGTCTTCACTGTACAACAGTGGATATTCTTGCTTTCCCTTTGCCGTCAGCCTTTGAGTAAATATCTCAGAATTCTGGATTAATATCTCTGCTTTTGTAGTCCTCTTCCAGCTAAGTTCCTGTTATTTTCTATGTAACTGGTAACAAAATTTGTTAGAATTATGCATAGACAAAACACTGATAAGTATTTAGCTCAATAAATCTTTGCCAAATAAATGAAAGTATAAATGAATGGTGTGTTCAGTGATCTCTTAGGTCCTTTCATGAACCAAAGTGCATGAATGTCGTGACAGTGATTTCGGTGGCTCTGAGGCCTCTCTTGCCTCTGTCAGGGACAGTTGTGTTCCAGGGGGTTGAGGTTGCCAGGAGAACGGCTTTCAGAAAAGCGCAACATTGCAGTATCTGTTGTTTTGCAAAAGGAAGAATTGCAAAAAGTTAAAAAGGCAGTTTTGGACTGGGAACCAGAGACTAGGATTCTGTAGACCAGCCAAGAGTTATCAGTGTGACCTTGAGAAGTCAGTCATCTGTGTAGGCCTCCGTGTTCTGGTTTTTAGTTAAGTAAGACTGGATTAATGTTTTTAAACTGCTCTTTGGTTTGCAAACTGCTTGAAATTCTGGTGAAAGAAATGAACTCTTTCACCTTAGCAATGCATATCTACACAAAAATCTGTGTATGGTTGTCATAGTCTCTCTGTACCCCATCCCCAGATCCCAAAATTGAGGCTCTAATATCATTCCCCAGATGATCACCATGGTCACTTCCTATTTTGAGTGATGGAAATTCTAGAAATTGTAAAGTCTAATTTAGGGAAAATTTGAAGGGTGTAGAGTTGTTCCCAGAGCCCTTAAATTGTATGACCTCAGGGAAGTATTCAGAAGCCTTGTCCTAAATATGTTTTAAGTTTAAAATGTGAAGTACGTTTCCCTACTGTGAGCCCAATTACAATTGTTGCATCTTTGAGGTAATTTTTCATACTAAAAAGGAATGTGCAGCATATTTTTTTAATGGCAATTCTATAATGACCTAGTTTACTTATTGTGCCTAAAAGCTAAATGATTAATACACTTTTAAGTGGCCCTCAGTCCCGTAGGCTTCTCTGTTCCTCATCCATCCCTCCCGGCCCTACCCCTATCTCTCCCGTAGTCCCCAGTGCTCCAAACTCAACCTTAATCTGCTTATGAGCTCCTTTCAAGGTTCACAGATCAAGTACCTTCCAAGATTTTATGGTGCCCCCACCCACTGGACCCCAGATGTGGCCTCACTGGTTTGGCAAACCCATTAGTTTGGTTTAACCAATCAAGTTTGGCCAATGACACCGCTCAGGCGGACTTGACCTCAACTCACATCACGCCTTCAGCTCTGGGGACAGCACTCCTTGAAAGCTAGCAAGAGTCATTTCTAAGGACTACCAGGAGAATCTGACTTACTTAAAGCAGAGTAAACAAAGGCAATAAATAACTCAAGCACTTAGACTTTGGAACTCCAACCAGGAAATGGAAGCCACAGTTCCTCTCTTTGGACATGGGAGTGAAGACAAGAAAGCAAAGTTACTGCAGAGAAGTAAGTGCCTGTGACTGAAACAATTCCTCAGTAATAGGCATTAATCAGGGCAACCTTAGAATGGAATAATGTGGAATTCAATAGAAATGTACATTACATCCACTGGGAGCCAGATGACTTCATCACAGCTAATGTTATTACAATGAATATAAAAGGAATTAATGATTCACCATTTAGTTACTTTCTTCCCTTCCCCCAACACCTTTTCTTTGGCTTTAACAAACTGGTCTGGAGCCAACTGCGACATCAGTTTAGTAATGACTTTAAGCACCATTTACACTGCTATCATGGCAATTTAAATTGTCACTCTATTAAAAGGTCTACCTCAGAATGGTTTTAAGTGAAAGCGTTCCACACTGACAGTGCAATTAAACAAGAAAAAAAAATCCTTTCTTGGGATGTCAGTGCAAACGCATTTTAAATAGTGGTTCAGCAGCGCCTTGCTAATTTAAACTGCAGTATTGCTTTCTATTAAAGAATTGAAACTGATTTAGGCTTTTTTTCTCTTCCCGTACTGTGTGACAGTTTGAATTGGCATCATGTCCCAGTCAAAGCCCTGATGGGCCAATGGGGTCCCGGAACCTAAAGTGTACTCCTCCCAAGGCAGGCATTCAACAGAAATAATCTCCCCATGTGATGGAGAAGCATCACCTTTCACAGCTTTGGCTAGTAAACTTTGCCCTTTTCTGATATAACATGCCTTTTTCAAACATGCCTTGTTCATCAGGGAGAGAATTGTGAGGTGCAGGGCGAGGGTGGGATGGTTCTTTATCAAGATGACAACTTCCTGATTCAAAAATGGACAATCACTGCTAGAGAAAATTTAGTGTGAAAAATAGTTTTGAGCACAGGTGTGTGTCTTTGTGCCTTTCAGATTTCTGAGTTTAGATCTCAGGGTAGTTTATGCATTTCCCCAACCTCTTCTTCAATTCAACTGAGGATAGACACTTCAGGCACTTTCGTCTTTGAATACATTTTAACACAGAAATGATAACAGAGCACAAATGTTGAACATGCCAGCACAAAATAACATGTTTTATCCATCTCATTTGTCTTCTGGACTCCCGTAGCCCAATAGTCCATAATTCCCCAGCATTTGGCTTAGATAGATTCCAGCTATCAGAGAGAATAACACAATTATGTTCTTAGGTGTCGGTGTCTTAAATTAGAAGTTGAAGAATATTTGAACAGCAGGAATGGCTGGCATTTTATTTTAATGATCTTAAAGCATTTCCAGCCTCTCTGAGAGTACCTTATGTCATGGGCAATAGTCTTGCTCTGAAGCACATTAGCCTTACGAGAAGTAAACGAGGCATAACGTTTAAGTTTGCTTCTGTTACATTCTCAATTGATATAGTTATTGTTCTTAAGGACACTGAGATAGCATCTTGAGAAAAGGGTCCCAATGATGGTTATAGAGATGCAATTTTTTATGCCTACACAATTACATTTCTAACTTCACCACATTCCACACTTGACTGCCATGGAAAAGATGATCGATGTAAACCCAGTCCTTACAAGAATAATACATAAGCTACTGGGATCGAAACTCATTTTTATGATATAAATTAGGCAAACTTTCTTTCAGTGCCATTTTTGTCCTATTAATGTAACAGACAATTGTATTTAACCCTGAGGCAGCTGGAAACAGACAAAATAGCCTGCTGATTTGGGGGGCTGAGGCAGAGGCAGGAAAGAGTCACCTCAAAAAGAAATATTATTGAAAGATGGAGGTGGAGAGAAGAAGACTAGAGACCCAAAGAATGATGCCCATAGACAAAACGGCGAAGTCATGGAGGCGTGTAGAGATGTACACACAAGGAACACAGGCAGGTTCAGAGGCAGTTGGAGTTACAAATCTTAGTTGTGTGACTTCTTTCTACTTTACTCACCACTCACACTGTCATCAACCAGATTCAGAGATCCTTGGAAGCAGGTTCTGGGTCTCACTCTCTTTGTATCTCAGACAGCCCCTTGCCCTGGCCCAGGAATGAGGCAGTATGCCAGATGAAGACAGCGGCTCTCACTTGCCTTCTCTCTCTGTGTCAAAATGAGATTCTGCCTCCTCCTAGTTGGAAGATGGAATGGAGTTGGAAAATTTAGATACAATGGGAAATAAGAATGCAAGTTGAAATAACAGTCTGACCATAATAGACGAGACATCTCAAATTTTCATATCATTTGGAACATTGCAGGGATAATGTCACGGAAGGTTTTACAATGGGGCCTAGAATGGCTTGCCAAAGTTGACCTGGGAAGAGAATGCTTACATGCAAATTCAGGTTTCAGGACAAAGGGAAGAGGAAACTGTGTGGTTACTCCTGCCAATGATGACAGAGAGCTCTAAACTGAGCTAAGTCAGGATGAGTCAAGATTCAGGGTGATATCCTTGCTATAGATCAAGGAATTCTTTCCACTCCTAATTAGGGAGACTTCCAGAGGCTGAGCAAAGAGCATGGAGTTAGAAGATAGTAGATGTCCATTGTCACTGATCCCCTTGGTCAGCTAAGTCTCCTCCTCCTCCCATGAGGAGTTGCATGGGAGGGCTGGAGACAGGGCCTGAAAGTCTTATTTTCTTCCTCCCTCACATGTGATTCCTTTAAACTTTGCAGCAGCATTTTTACTGAAGGTAGGGATCTAAACTTATTTAAAAGGGCAGTTTCATTTGCTCATTTTCTTTGCACAACTATCACCACAATCAATTTTAGAAGGTTTTTGTGCCCCCTGAAAGGAACCCCATTCCCTTGGGCAGTCCTTCCCCAGTTGTCCCTGCCCCTACTCTAAGCAATCACTAATCTATTTTCTATCACTATAGATTTGCCCATTCTGAACATTTCATATAAATGGAATGATACAATGTGTGACCTCTTATGACTGGCTTCTTGCAGTTAGCATAATGTTTTCAAGGTTCATCCATATTCTAGCATGTATCAGTAATTCACTCCTTTTTATTGTTGAATAATATTCCACTATATGGCTATATCACATATGATTTATCCACTCATCATTTGATGAGTATTATGGGTTGAATTGTGTGTTCCCCCTGCCCCTGTTCAAAATAATATGTTGAAATTTTTACCCCCAGTACCTCAAAATGTGACCTTATTTGGAAACAGGGTCATGGTAGATGTAATTAGTTAAGATGAAGCCATATTGGAGTAGGGTGGGGCCTTAATCCACTTGGACTGGGTCCTTATAAGAGGAGAAGAGACCCAGAGACACGTAGGGAGAATGTCATGTGACAACAGAGGCCAATGGAGTGACACAGCTGAAAGCCAGGGGCCACCAAGGCTTGCCAGCCACCACCAGGAGCTGGAAGAGGAAAAGAATGTTCCCACCTAGGGCTGTCAGAGGGAGCCTGGCCAGACCAACACCTTGATTTCATACTTCTAGCCTCCAGAACTGTGAAAAAATAAATACCTGTGTTTTAAGCCATGCAGTGTGTGGCTCTTTGTTATGGCAGCCTCAGGAAACTAATGCAACGGGCATTTGGATCTTTTCCACTTGGGATTCAGTTTTAATATTGCGTGTGTAGAACATATGAAATAATGCCCTTAGCCTATTCAAGCTCATTGTCCCAGTTAATCCATAAAACAAACTTGTGAGGCAGGTTTAAACCCTTCCTTTTTTTGGATAAAGAAACTGAGGCTCAGAGAAGATAGTAAGGGGCGAAGCCAGGATTTAAACCCCGGGCTTCTGATTCCAAATTCAGCACTCAATAAGCCAGAAGGCCAAATAAATGATTTACAGCAAGAGAGACAGCTATGTCAGACAGTATTTACTAAGTGCCAGGCACTATGCTACACACTTGTCTCACACGTGGCAGAGTTGCCTATACAATATCTTCTTCCCTTACTAAGAGAAGCCTAAGCTATCTGGGGTAGCAATGATGCTGGCTGCAAATCACATTTCCCAGCCTTGATTGCAGGCAGGGGTCATCAAGTGCCATAGTTCCACACAATAAAATTTATGTAGAAGTTGCTATGGATCTCCAATGGGGCAGAGACAGCTGTTCCTCCCAAAATGCATGTTCTCCTTCCATGGCATAGAGACATTGCTGGGAGAAATTGTCCATTCACAATCATGTCTATGTTTTCTGGCTCCCATTACAGCTATGTGGGCCCATGTAACTGAATTCTGGCTAATAAAATGTGAACAAAGATATAGTACTTCAATTCGAGACCTGACCCATAAACCTTCCCAATTCCCCATGCTCTATCTTCTCTTGTCTGCTGGGAGGATATTCATGTCTACTATGACCCTGGAAGCCCCATATTCTACTTTGCTCCTTGTATGACTGCACTGAGCAGAGCTGCATCCCATCCTCTCCTCCTAACCCCACCCTCTGCTATTTACCTTGGCAAGAGTAAGAAATAAACTTCTATTGTGTTCATCCACTGATGAGGGGGCTTGTTTGTTATAGCGCTTAGCCTGCCCCAACTTAAACATCTAGGGAACTTTTTGCTCTCTTGATCCAATCACCACCTCTTCCTCTTTTTCACTGTTAGGAATATAGACATGATGGCTGAAGCTGCAGCAGCCTTTTTGGAATTGTGAGAGAAAGATCATGGGAACTACAAAGACCTCAGCTCTGAAATCTCTGGGCCCCTTAACCAAAGCCAGTGACTGCCTACCTCTGGGCTTCTTGATGACTGAGAAAAATGAATCCCCTGGTCTGCTGAAGCTACTGTTTAGCCAGGGATTCTGTTGTTTGTAGTCTAGCAGAATCCCTAACTGATATAGTCTATTATTTCAAGTAAACCTCACCCAACTCTTCAGAGGCAAGTGCTGTTACTATTCCCAGTTTATGATAAGGAATGAAATTTTTTTACTGGCGATCACACAGCTAGTAAGGAGATAGAAACCGAGGTTTGAATCATTAGGCCACAAAGCCAGCATATTAACCAGTATACCACATAGCCTTGGAGGAAGCCATTTTCCTAAATATGGCTATTGTTCTGTCTTGTATGACATTGTTCCATGTAAACTTAAAATCCTGTACTCAAATTCAACTCCTTATATTTTATTCAGATATATTGATGGTTCTGTTTCTGTAGATTCAAGCATCAAAGTAAGATAATGCTTCTAAAAATGAGCACAAGGACAGAGAAACAGACTGCTTCATCAATGCCATTTAATCAGAGATACAGCATCATTTGACTTTGCCATATTAGCAATAAAGTAAGATTGATCATATAACAAAAGAATCTCTTAGTGGCTGAGTCATTTTGCTTGAAAAAATGACTCAAAGGCAACAACTTAAAATAGTCCTTCAAGCTTTCATGCTTAATATGTACTTATTTTCTTAATCCAGTTCTCCTCTTAGAAACAATTTGTCATGCTTTGATGCCTAAAATATACTTATTCATTCCTTGATCGAATTCTCCTCTTTCTGTGGCACAAAAATACTTCTCTTCTTCCCTTTCTCTCCCATATGGTGCTGGTTCAAGGCCTGGGAGCCTCCAGGAACTAAAGAATCAGCCCAAAGCCTGGATCCTCTGGAGGTAAACTAGGCATAAGGAGCACATAGAAAAGAGCCAGGAGGTGGTAAGGATGAACACACCCCAGCAGATCACTTGAATTCTCTAGTGGGTATGTTTTGATGTATCTACCTACCCAAAAAGCCAGTGATTTCCCTTGTCACCAGGAATTGTCCCTCTGAACTCCCTCACCCTCAGGTTACTGCAAGGTGCTACCCCTTGGAGGGAGTGCTTGTACTTGTATTCCTATCTCATTGGCTACAGGTAACTGTCCAGGGTTGAATGCCTACCCCGAGTGAGGGCAATCCGAATCTCTTTCTCAGGAAATGTGGAGATTCAATTCCATGAGACTAAATCTCCATCTGGGTTCTGGAATAGCAGAGACGTAAAAGCTCAGAAACTGTGAGGGGCAGGTGTGCCAAAAGCTGTTCTGCAGAGAAAGAAGAAAGAAATAGTTGTGGAGAGAACAGCAGGCATGGGGGGAGATCGATCCCCAGCTTTCCACCAACCTGAGCTTCCTGATTTTAGGCTCTTTCTAGGCCTCCAGTGCGTAGGTTCCATCAGGCAGGCCAGAAGCATTATAATGAATTCTTGTTTTGGTTAAGTTAGCTTAAGCTAGCTTCTGTACTTGTAACCAGAGCCCTAATTAATGCACATCACGAGAATGACTTGAGTGACAAATGTGTCAATGGTTGCTAATGGCCAAAGTGGACACATTAAGTAAAAGCTGACATTCCTTCTCTCGAAAGTTGCAATCAACCTTTAATGGTGCAGAGATGCATTGCCTCCAATATGTATTCGCCTGTCCATCCCTCTGTTCCTCTTCCCATTCATTCAATGATTCCCCAAGTATCTGAAGTGTTTCTTGATGTGCCAGGTATGCTATTAGGGGCTGAGGACACACCTGTGAATTAGAGAAAGTCCTCCTCCTCCTGGAGCTTTGAGTCTAGTGGTGGAGACAGAAGACAAGGGAACAGGTAAATTAGATAGTTACAAGAAAGGAAATAAATAGGATGCTAGGACAGAGATAAAATCATCAGGGAAGGCCTTTCTGAAGATGGACACTTAATCGGAGACTGCCAGGATAAGGGAAATGGCTGGGCAAGGCTCCAGAGGCCCCTCCACCCACCTCAGGGCTGTGCTTGTCATGCTCTGCATGGGGCAGAAACCCGTGCGACTGGATCCTGGGGAGGGAGGGGGAGAGGGAGGGGGCAGGCATGATGGCTGGGCCACAGCAGCAGCAGCCAGATCCCATAGGCTGTGGTGAGGAGTTTGGATGTTACTCCACTTGAAACAAGCAGCTATTGAAAGGCTTTCAGCAGAAAAGTGGTTTATAAGCCACCATATGAAAAGATTGCTCTGGCTGCTGAATGTGGAACTGCTTGAATGCTCCGAAGCAGAGCAGAGAAAGGCTAATGCCCTTGGGAGGCAGTGGTAGTGAGGTGGGAGGTGCTAATGGCCTAGGGCAGGCAGGTGGCTGGGTGAGGTGAGGAGAGGAGGGGGACAGAATGTGAGGTAGGTCTGGGAGGCTGAGCTGACTGAACGCGAAGGGTAGTGCAAGGCAGGAGATGTCAGGATTGAGGGAAAGGAAAGAATCAAGGTTGAGTCCAAGTTACTGCCTTAATTAGAGTGTAGGTTTGAGGACCATTTCCAGAAATAGAGGATACTGGACAAAGGCAGTTTGGCAAACTGGGATATTGTGAGTTTCCTTATAAGGGATCACATTCTGGTGATTTCTCTTTGCTAGAAGTTGAGGAGGGAGAGAGAGAACCATACCTCACTCTGACAGAATGATGTGTGTCTTCT
The DNA here is from genome assembly GCF_030020395.1 of Manis pentadactyla. Lineage (NCBI taxonomy): Eukaryota > Metazoa > Chordata > Mammalia > Pholidota > Manidae > Manis > Manis pentadactyla. Next base: position 18,745,139 of record NC_080038.1, read on the forward strand.
ATAAGCCAGCCCACCAGAGGCAATCCGAACTGGCCTGGGAGGTTTGTGCAGGCTGAAAATGAGGTTTGCATCTTCCTGGGCAGAGACAGCGAGAGGGAGTGCACAGAGGTGAGTGAGGGGCTTGCCAAAGATTATTTGTCATGGGCTAACTTATCTCTGACAGAAAACAAATTCGACTTAAAAGGCAGGCAATTATAAAGCAAGTTGATTTATTGCAGAACTGATTTACTGCAGTGTACATAATTGCATGGTGTGTACCCCACACACAATGTATGGGCTTCAAAGGTGGTTTGCAGTTGTGTTTTTCAGAAAGCAGTGGCTCTACTCCTGGCTGCACATTAGAGTCTCACGGAAAGCATTTAAAAAAGACCAATGTCCAGGTTTCACTTGAAACCAATGAATCAGAATCTTTGGGATAGGGTCCAGTTACTAGTATTTTTTTTTCAAAGCTCTCCTTGAGTAATTCCAATGTACAGCTATGGTGTGAAAACCATAGGTAAAAAGTAATTTAAAACATGGCTCATGACGTTTAAAAATGGCCATTTGGGTAAGCTGTTAGCCTTCAAGCAAGGATTCTAAACAAGGCAGTATCTTGCACCTAGATGAGGCACAATTAATCTTGATTTTCCTGAGCACTTTTTTTATACCACGAGGTATTAAGTATGTCCATCATTCAACAGCAGTTTTTTGGACAGAAATCTCCCTAAAGTAAAACGTACCAGCCAATTTGTATCCAGACTACCAGTAGATGGATGACTTAATGTATCACTTTTCATCTGAATTGATGCTATTACGGACGGAGCCATCCCTAACCATGAAAGATGTACAAGCTTTCTTCCCCACTGTGTCAGATGGAAGGGTCTGGTTGCCCTCAGCCTAGAGCAGTCAGAGGCTTGCCGAGCAAGCTGTGCTCATGGCAGAACGTCTCACACAGCTTGGCTTAGGCCAGAACCACATGCACAGGAACCGTGTTGCTGCTGAACTCTGAAATTGCCTGATAAAGGAAATGAGAGGAAAAGTCATTAACTAGCCCCTACGTGCAGCACACCAGCTTGAGTTTGTTTTTTCTTTCTCCAGGAGAATTAAAACCAGAAGATGCTGCTGTTACAATTCCCTGAAATAAGATAACAAAACCAAGGATGAACATTGAACAGCTGTTTTGAAACCGTTTCTGGGAATAAACAAAAACGCTGCCTATGGTTTCACCACAGTTAAAAAGCCCAGATTTGCTGTGATTCATCCTTTTGGACTATAGCATGCAAGCTGAGCCAGCGAAATGAGGCCAAGAAAAGACAATGATAAAGGGAGAGGCTTCATCATCGTGACAGTTGCAATTATAATGAAATGTAAACTGGAGAAGAGGATTGCTTCACTCTGGTTAGAAGGCCAAGGTCTGGGGGAAGTCTACAGCCTGTGGACCAACAGCTGCTGTGAAATTTATTTTCCTACCCAAAGAACTTGCAACTTTAACTCATTATTCATATTTATAAAATACAAGAAAAGAAAATAGTATTTTAATAGCTGGTATGAGAATTCCTCTTACAAGATTCTGGTTTGTTCCTTCCTCTCTCTCTCTCTTTCTCTCTCTCTCTCTCTCTCTCTCTCTTTTCTGCCTGCTTTCTGTCCCGCCTTCCTTAAATTTTAAAAATAAGCCTGTTGAGAGTGGGAACTGAGATGGCAAGGGGCAGAAGTGTGAGCAGAGATGCCTGGCATGAGACAGGAAGGGCATCTGTGTCCTGAACCACAGAGGGCGGGGACAGAGAAGAGGAAGACAAGGAGAAAGGGGAGTGAGCGCAGTGGCTAGAGACTCAGGGATGCGCTGTGTAACCCCCAAACCTTCAGTGAATTTATGAACGTACAACACGCTGGTGGTGGGAGGTGATTGGGAATCTGGTGCAGCTCTGGTAAAGGTTGGACCTTTGGCAAGGAAAGAAATCAGGAGCACACACAGGAACAACAAGTCAGCACCATGAAGTTGAGAGTTGAGAATTTGCAGAAATTATGGGGAGAGCTGTGGACTCTCATTGTGAAACCTAGGGTTTCAGCCAAGTTCACCTTCATCTCCCAAGGCCACATAGGCTTCATCTGGGATATATTTGCAAGAATTGGGAGAAGTTTTTCATTTAAGCTACATGGCTGTGAATCCATGAGTGGTTTTTCATTGAGTTCCATGCACTGTATTTTAAAAGTCATACCTGGAATGATTATCATGCTTCTTTGGGGTATGTGAATCCCTAATGCACGCTTCCTAATTCTGGCTGCATTAGGTGTCAATCCGACAGATTACACGATATCTATCATCTGGCCAACCATCAGATTAGGCCAACCTATTAACTCAGTAGGCACATTGGGCACTTTCCATGTTTAAGGCATTGTGCTGGGCACTTAGGGGTAAACAATGACATTAGTGCTTGAATTGTGACCCCCACCTCACTAGAGTGGGCTCTAAATTCCCCTAAATCCAGTAACAGTGTCCTTATAAGAGACAGAAAAGAAGACTGAGAGAAAGGACAACCAGGGGAAGAAGGATGTAGAGAGAGATTAGACTTGTGCTGCTACAAGCCAAAAATGCCAAGGGTTGGCCGCAGCCAGCAGAGGTGAGGAGAGAGGTGCAGAATGGATTCTCCCTCAGAGCCGTTAGAGGGAACCAGCCCTGTGGACACCTTGATTTTTGCACTTCTGGCCTCCAGAACTATGGGAAAATACAATTCAATTGTTTTCAGCCACTTGGTTTGTCGTTATTTGTTACAGCCACCCTAGGAAACTAATATGGCAACTTGTTCTGAAATAGCTAGGTACCAGTCAAAGAACAGAAAATAACAAGTGTTGATGGGGAGATGGAGAAACTGGAGACTTTGTGCACTGTTGATGGGGATGTGAAATGGTGCAGCCATTCTGGAAGACTGTATGGGAGGCCTTCCAAAAGTTAAAAGTAGAACTATCATATGATCCAGCAATCCCACTTCTGGGTGTGAGGCCACAAGAATTCAAACAGGATCTTAAAGACATATCTGCACATTCATGCTCATCACAGCATTATTTAGAATAGCAAAGAGGTGGAAGTTATCCACCCAAATGTCCATTGACAGATGAATGGATAAAGAAAATGTGGTATAGACATATATAATGGAATATTATTCGGTTTTTAAAAAGAAGGAAGTCCTGTCACATGCGACAACATGGATGAACCTCGAGGACATTATACTGAGTACAAGAAGCCAGTCACAAGAGGACAAATGCCATATGATTCACTTATATGAATGAAATATCTAAAGTAGTCAACTCATAGAAGCAGAAAGTACAAAGGTGGTTACCAAGGGCTGGAGGCACTGGTGTTTAATGGGTGTAAAGTTCCAGTATTACAAGATGAAAAAATTCTATGAAATTTGTTGCACAACAGTGTGAATATACTTAGTACTGCTGAACTGTACTCTGAAAATGGTTATGATGGTAAATTTAACGTTACATGTTTTTTACCACAATAAAAAAAAAGCTGAGTACCAAGCAGAAAGGGATAAATGCCACATGATTAAAGTATAGTAAGGTGCTTTGAAAATTCAGATGGGGAAGCACTGAATTAAAGTTGGTGGAGCTGCAGGAGAGGAAGCATTTCAAGGAAGCTTTTATGGCAATGGCAACATTTGTGATGGACCTTCAGGGAGAAAAAATGATTTTGACATTTAGGGATTGTGGCAGATGTAGATGAGGGAAAATCACCTATGTGCAAATGACCAAGTTGGGTGTCTGAGATGAGCATGGTACCCAGGACTGCTGCTAGCATGATGGTGCCTTTGTGCAGAGTAGATAAAGGCTGTTTCCTCCCAAGTGTCTGACTTGACTAGCAGAGTGCCACTGGGTTTCCACTGGGGACCCTTTTGGAGTTCCTATTCTGCAGAACAGAATTCGCTGTCCTAGGTCCATGCACCAAAATAAGAACCTCAGTTGAGGAGAGATGATAGCTCAGGAGCATTAATGAGTATGTTTCAGTAGAACATCCAGGCAGAAATAGGAAGCAGAAAACTGAAAATGTAGGACCAGTGTTTGGAGGGAAGTTTAGGATTAGAAGTGTAGACTGGGGAAAGTGTCACCTTCATGGTGTTAAAACTTTACAATAGTAAACTGGTCATATGGAACCAGTTAACTCCAGCTAACTGCACTTACCTTTCTTGTGCAACATTGAGATGACCACCAAGGAGGCAGACAGCGCCCTCTGGTGGAAATATTAAAACACTCCTTATCAATACCACCCACCCTCACTGCATAATTTTGAGCAAATACAATTCAAGAGCGTTCTGTTTGAACAGGTGGCTCCTTGCTGCATGGCATGCCGAATGGCTCTGTTTAACCCTGGCTGTGCCAGACGTCAGGGCTCCCCTCTCCTCCAAGAAACTGCATTTCTTGCTGAGTGTCTGGGTCCAGCAAGAAAGCATGCACACTCTTCACATTGTATTCCACACTAAGGTGCTCAGGGTGGCTGGACCCAGCAGAAACCCCAAGAAGCCCTGTTACTCTGCCCCTTATAGTCAGAGACAGCCAAGCTTGGGAAGGCAGTGGCCTAGCTCCTTGTCCCCTGGTCTTACCTGGTCCTACCAAGGTGGAGAGCCCCTCCCAAGAAGACGCTTCATCAGCGCTTCATCCGACCAGCCCTGGGGGCGAGGAGGAGAGGGAGGCAGAAGAGAACTTTAACTCCTCCACTCCCTTGCTGAACGTTCCTCTTCATTCTGCTCCCCTGGGGTACAGGGTGAGTGTGGGGCCCCACTGCGCCAGTGTGGCCTGATCCCAGGGGCCCTCCCTGACAAGGGCAGCGGGGATGAGCAGAGGCCTTGAAGGTCATGGTGCAAATGGCTTTACATTTAATTCCTAACTTGATCCTCACAAACAATTATATGTGTTGAGTATTATTTATTCTCACTTTGTAGTTGAGGAAACTGAAGTTTAGAGAGGTTGCATGACTTTTCCAAGGTCATACCACTAGTAAGAAATGGACCCAAGCAGAACTGGGGTTTTTTAATTGAGATATAACTCACATACCATAAAATTCAGTGATTTTAATACATGCACAAAGTTGTGCAACCATCTTCATTATCTAATCCCAAAACATTTTCAGCTCCCAAAAAGGAGCTCTGCACGCATTAGCAGTCCCTCCCCATTCCCCGCTCCTCCTAATCTCTGGCAACCAGCGTTCTGCTTTCTGTCTCCATGCACTCCCCTCTACTGGACATTTCGTGCAATTGGAAATGATACAATTAGGGGTCCTTTGTGACTGGCTTCTTTCACTTAGCATAGTGTTTTCAAGGTTCATCCATGCTGTAGCGTGTCAGAAGTTCAGTCCTTTTTATGGCTGAATACTGCTCTGTTGTATGGCTAGACCACATTGTGTTTATCCATTCATCAGTTGATAGACATTTGAGTTGTCACTTTTTGGCTATTATGAACAATGCTGCTATGAGCATTCATGTACACATTTTTGTGTGAACATATGCTTTCAATGCTCTTGGGAATACACCTAGGAGTAGGATTGCGGGTGGTATCAGAACTCTATGTTTAACTTTCTGAGGATTGGCCAGACTGCTTTCTACAGCAGCTGCACCATTTTACATTCCCACCCACGGTGTATGAGTGTGCCAGTTTCTCCACATTCTCACAAGCAAAACTGATTTTCACACACTCGTTTTCTTTTTCCCTTAGATATCTGTGTATTGCTTACTATGTACCAGGCACCATGCCCAGGGCTAGAGATTCACGATAAATATGCCATCCCTCTATGCTCTAGGCATCCTCAGCCCAGGGGCTGCAGCATATTTATCTTTGCGTAGATCGCTGCCTCATGAACTTTACAGGGTGGTCCCAGCCTCAGGCGTCACTTCTTGTAAAAATAAAGACGAACTATAAAATTCATGCTAATAATTAAAAATTTTCCTATATTTAGAATGATGTTAAATAGCAAAAACACCATAACAAGTCAAGAGAGAGAGACTGTGGGAGAAAGGAAAAAGCTCTATATTTTAGTAGCTGTAATGGCACTCATTTGCCTCTTTTTGAACAAGGGGTCCTGTGCTTTCATTTTGTACTGGGCCCCACAAATCCAGGTTGTGCATTTGGCTGCATACTAAGCAGAAGGGTGCTATAAAATTACATAGCAAAGTGTGCGGATACAGGGAGCGGTGAAGAATTGAGTCCTCTGTGTAGTTTCCCATACCATGCATTTGATAGACTGGGGAATTTTTTATTTTGTGAACACAGGAGGGAGTGGATGCTTTCAAGATGCTAGGATCTTTAGTTTCTTCTTAAGAGTGATAAAGGATGACATTGGATTCACTGGGAACCATTGGCCTTATGTAGATTCTATTTTAATTGTATAAGTGAGATATAATTTGGAACCGACTGCTAGTTTATCTCTCAACTTCAAACACAGGAAAGTCTTAGCTGTTCTTGCTCACTGCTGACATCCTGGAGAGGGTTGTTTTGCTAAGGAGACCATAAATTACTCTGAGTAGATAGTCCCTTGAGCTGTAGGGAAGGCTAGGTGGAAGTGATGATAGAGAAAAATCAGCTAGAGAGAATATATGATTTATTCTCTGGGCCATTACATTGATAGTCTCTTCTTTACATAAAATGTCTTTGCTATTATCTTCTTTCTGTTTCTTGATTGGATTTCTATCATTTTTTTTATAAATGGACTTATAAATTTGTTGGAAGATGCATTTGAGTTGCCCAAGGTCACTTAGATGGTGTGGGTAAAATTGTAATATTCCCAGAATATCTCACCTGGCTTTAGTTCATTTGCATAATCCTCAGGGGTGGAGAGAAGTTCATCTCCATGTCAATGGGTAATTACCTGGGCAACCAAGGGCATGTCTGAACCTGAGAAGTAAAGGGGAGGGGCTTGCTTGCTGGCTGGCTTCTTCTGGAGCAGAGGAGAGAGATGGCCCTGGGCTGCAGTTTGTAAGCAATAAATGGGTTTTAAATTTTATTTCTCCCTTTGACTGATTTTGGTTTTTAGAGGTATTTTGCCCCAGGATTTCCTCTCCCCAGACTTATACCTGGAGGTAGTCAGCAGGGTTCCTCTGAACCCAAAATCTGTCATGATGGGTGCGACGTTTGGGAGGGCTGCCCCTAGAAATGCAGGGAGGCCTCAGTGGATGCAGCAGCAAAAGGTGCAGCTTCACCTGTTATTATTCCCCCAGCTGTGGGGCTTCCAATTTGGGAACCCCTAGTGGGGAATTGGTCTAGGGTAAAGTACCTCTTAGAGGGGTGGGGCCTTCCCCAGAACTGGGCAAGGGTGGAAACACTGGAAGCTGCAGAATTAGCCCTCCGTGAGTTGGAAGACTGCTTGGAGACCTTAGGGGGTCGTGTAGTGGCTGGCATTGTAGGGTCTCTTTTCATCAAGATAGTGGAAAATGTTATACAGGAGAAAGACAGGATTATCAAGGGACTCAGGCGGAAGAGAGACACACTTCAGCATTACTTGGAGGAGCTGCGCAATAACCTCTGGGATGCTATTAAAGAAGAGAGACAGTTACTGAAAAGACAGGTCACGCTCCTAGAAGACTCCTTAGTGGCGAGGTGCGAGGCAGCAGGAAAAGCCGTGCTGCAGGAGGCCGTGGGGGAAGGGGAGGAAAGAGTGGTGCCTTCAGCCCCGTAAATGGAGGAGGAGCTGTCAGCGGAGGAGCCCGAGGGAGAAGAGGAGGCAGGGCCATTGGTAGATCTGGTACCCAGGCCACCACCAGAGGTACCATTTTCTCCTGTTTTAAAGGCCCGCCCAGCTGTAATTAAAATTTAAACGGAACAACCGCGGACTCCTCAGGGGGAGGAGCAGCCCCCTCCCCAGGTTGTGGAGCACTCCATGCTCCGCCCCTGTATCCAGGATGAGCTGGTGGACATGAGCATCCGGTATAGGCAGAGACCTTTGGAATCTCTGCCTACATGGCTTTTACGCCTCTGGGATATGGGGATGGAAAACATTGTTATGTCGGGTACTGAGATGAGTAGAATGGCTTCCCTGACGACTCACCCTTCCCTCCAGCAGCAGTTGCAAAATGCCCATCACTCCACAGGGAATCAGACACTCCTGGAATGGCTGACAGCTGCCATCAGGGTAGTTTGCCCTAATCAGGGTGATTTACCATATTTTCCCAGTAGTTGGAAAACGTATGCAGAGCTGCAACAGATACTGTGGTAATTGGGTATGAAAAATATCATTTATAATATGGACCCCCAGGGCCCTGATGAGGAGGTGTTCACCATAGGAATGAGAAATCTGGCGCTGCATACAGCTCCCACATCTCTCTTTGGGTCCCTAGTGAATACTCTTGTCCCCCACCTAGGGCAACCCATAAGTGAGGCTACTCATGTGTTAGCAGATCTGGGGGAGGTTGAAACAATAAGGGCACGGAGGAAAGTATGGGCCAAGACTGATAGGAGAGGTGCAAAGGGCCCCATGAAGGTCTCGAGGACCCAGATGTGGGTTGATCTGATAAAGGCCAGGGTAGTGAAAGAAAAACTCAATGGGCAGAACAATAGGATCTTGTTAGAACTATGGCACCAATTAAAGCCAGAGCAGCACTTCCAGCCGCTGAGGTCCAGGACACGGGAACCAGAGTTAAGGCTTCAGGTCTGGCCTGTGTCCCTGCAAAACTTCATGGCAGACAGTACTCAGGATTCATCTGAGCCCTCACCCCCACAGGACGATGATTGGGCATTGTAGTTCGACTGAGGAAGGGTCAAAGTCCCCACCTTGAGGGACATGGTGGGCACCAGAGGCCACATGTAGAATTAGCAATTCATTGGTCCCCTGTGAATGTACAATGTGTCCTGGCACTGGTGGACACAGGAAGCTGAGTGTTCTCTGATTTATGGCAACCCTGAGCATTTTCCCAGGACCCCTGCTGTGATAGATGGCTATGAGGGTAAGGCAATTAGAGTGAAGAAAGTCCAAATCTCACTGGGGATAAGACGCTTACCCCCAAAGGAGTACACCGTGTACATCTCTCCCATCCCTGAATATATTTTGGGGGTAGATATCCTGCAGGGCCTGTGGTTACAGACCACTGCAGGTGAGTTCAGACTGAGGGTACATGTGGTAAAGGCAGTTGCGAGGGCATATGCTAAGCACGCACCTGTAGCTCTGCCTGTACCTCAGTGGGTGACAAATACTAAGCAGTATAAGTTGCCTGGGGGGCACAAGGAAACTGGAGGAACTCTACAGGAGTTGGAGAGGGTGGGCATCATAAAGTCCACTCATAGTCCTTTTAATTCCCCAGTGTGGCCAGTGAGAAAGCAAGACGGCTCCTGACATATGACTGTGGACTACAGGAAATTTAATAAAGTCACACCCCCTTTGCATGCTGCTGTCCCCTCTATAGAAGACACTCTGGACACCCTCAGCCATGAGCTGGGAACGTATCATTATTTAGTAGACCTTGCTAATGCTTTCTTCTCTATTGACATAGCACAGGAAAGCCAGGAACAGTTTGCCTTCACATGGGAAGGCTAACAGTAGACATTCACCATCCTTCTACAGGGATTCCTCCACAGTCCCACCATCTGTCATGGGCTTGTAGCCCAGGACTTGGCCACATGGAAGAAACTGCAAGCAGTGTGGCTGTGTCACTACATTGATGATATTATGCTCACATCTGATTCTCTTTCAGATTTAGAAGGGGCAGTTCCTAGACTGTTGCAACATCTACAGGAAAAAGGATGGGCTGCGAACAGCACCAAGGTTCAGGGACCTGGTCTGTCTGTGAAATTCTTGGGGGTTGTCTGGTTGGATAAAACTAAAGTTGTTACTGAAGCAGTTATAGATAAGGTCCCGGCTTTCCCCACCCCTACCACTGTGGCAGTATTAAGAGAGTTTTTGGGTCTTTTGGGCTACTAGGGAGTGTTTATCCTGCACTTGGCACAAATTCTGAAGCCCTTATAATGGTTGGTATGAAAGGGCATCAGGTGGGACTGGGATGAGACATGTGCAGCTGCTCTTACTTCTGCCAAGAGGGCAGTCAAGGCCATACAGCCCTTGAGTGTAATGGACTCATCAAGGCCCTGTGAGCTAGATGCTCATGTAACCAAAGATGCTTATGGATGGGGCCTTTGGCAGCGGCTTGAATGGTCACACCAACCTATTGGATTCTGGTCACAACTATGGAAAGGAGCAAAGGTCTGGTACACTTTGATAAAGAAGCAACTGGCTGCTGTGTACCATGCCTTGTTGGCTATGGAGCCCATTGCTGGAACAACTCCAAACAAGGTAATAACCACCTATCCCATCATGGGGTGGGCATGAGACTGACCCAAAGGCCACAGAGTGGTGTGGCACAGACACTGACACTGGCCAAATGGGGCACATATTTACAGCAGCACAGTGCCCTCTCTACTAGCCCCTTAAGTGGAGAATTCCAACGTTTATTGGGGCCAGTGACCTATACCAGTGGAAAGCAGGAAAAACTTGCTTTTCAGCCCTTGGTAGCCAAGACTCCTTATCAGGAGGGAAAAGCCCCTATACCTGAAGATGCTTGGTACACAGACGGCTCCAGTCGTGTGCAGCCCCCAAAGTGGAGGTCTGTGGCTTTCTATCCTAAGACTGAGACAATATGGTGGGAGGATGGAGAGGAGAAGAGCAGTCAATGGGCTGAGTTGTGGGCAGCATGGCTCGTGATCACCCAGGAGCCTTCCCCCATAGTTGTCTACACTGACAGGCCATCTATCGGGGCTTGACCCTGTGGCTACTGACATGGTATCATGCCATCTGGATGGTTGGTCACTGGCCCCTTTGGGGACAAGAGTTGTGGCAAGACTATGGGCCTCTGGTCAGACTAAGACTGGTACTGTATATCATGTTTACATTCCTGGCCATTTGCCTTTGGCATCCCCAGGGAATGATGAAGCAGACACATTGGCCCAGGTGGGCTGGCTAGAAGGAAAGCCTGCCTCTGATGTGGCCCAATGGCTACACCAGCATTTGTTGCATGCAGGGCAAAAGACAATGTGGTCTGTAGCTTGTCAGTGGGGCTTGCTGTTGACCTTTGAAGAAGTCTTCATAGGAGTGCCTTGTGTGCTCTAAGAGGGACTTACACTGAGTCCCACAGCAACATGGGACAATAGTAAAAGGGCTGATACCCCTTGTCAGGTGGCAAATAGACTATACTGGGCCTCTGCCCATATCAGAACGATATTGGTATGCCATGACCTGTGTGGACATGGCTGCTGGACTATTGGTTGCTTTTTCTGCATGTCGTGCAGATCAGCAAACCACCAAGAGGGGCCTGGAGCATCTCTTTGCAGCCTATGGCTGGCCACAGGTGATTGAGAGCAATCAAGGCACCCACATTACTGGACATACATTATAAGAATGGGTGCAGCAATTACAAATAAAGTGGAAATTTTGTGTACCATATAATCTTACCGGGGCAGGCATGATAGAGAGGTACAATGGTTTGTTGAAATCTGGCTTGAAGTCGGACACCAATAGTCTATGGGGTTGGTCAGTTCGCCTATGGACAGTGCTGCGGCATCTGAATGAGAAGCCACGTAAAGGAGCTTTGAGCCGTGTGGATATGCTCACACACCTTGCTGCCTCTCCTATACAATTGTACGTCCAAACCAAAGAAGAGTTATTGAAGCCAGGATATGGCCAGCAGAGCAACATCCTGCTGCCAGCCCCTACTGCATTAAGCCCTGGAGACTCTGTTGAATGGACGTGGCCCTGGACATTTTGACATATGGACCAGTGATGGCTGGCCCTTCTGGCACCTTGGGGAAAAGGCCTGGAAGCTGGCCTCCTGTGTATTCCTGGAATAACAGCTGAATGGCCCCCAAAGGTCACAGTAGGGTACCTAAAACGTCCAAGAGGTAAGAGCATCTTGCAGGGAAGTTTTGTTTTATCTTTATGGCCAGTGCATGTACCTCCCATAGCCCTATATACTGACCCATCTGCAACTCCCACAGGGAGGGGGGTTAAAGTCTGGTATATATACTAGACCAGAAATAAGCAGGCAAAGAGAGACAACAAAGGGCCAGGCAGTTTATTTGAACGCAATTCCCGAGTGATGTTCTTCAGTCTGAAACACAGGCTGGGGAAGTCACACCCAGCAGGGCAGGCAGCAAGTTTTTAAAGAAGGCAGGGAGAGAAAAAGCAAAAGTGTACAGTAGTGCAAAAATTAGCTTGCCTAAGAGATGTGAGAGTCTCTCATTAGCCTTTAGCCAAGTGCTAAAAAGTTACCATTACTCTTCTAGCTTAAGAAAAGGGCTCTAGTTAAAATGATATCCAATCAAGCTCTAAAATATTGTCAGACCAGAACTTGTTAGTCTCTTCGCCTTGTTTAGTGAAGCCTGAGCCTGTCCAGCAAGCTCACCCCTTCCCCTAATGCCTCCAGCCTTACAAGGACAAGATCCCATTCCTGCCACTGTTTTATCACAAGACCACTCTATTGCATGTATACTATATGATGGACAAGATTTGCCTATGCTGGTGTCATTAAAACATGTATCTTACCGCCCTTAAGGTTATTTTCTCCTGCAGTCCTTGTGGCCTGAATGTGCCCCCTGGACAGCTGCTGCATGATGATTGCTCTGAACCCTCAGCTACTGCCTGCCTATGGAATGGATGAGCTATGGACTTAATCTGCATAAGACTTTGAACCTAGCTGTATCCTCCAGCTTGAGGATTGTCATGATTTTATGCTGTTGCTATTGTTATGTTATTAGTCTGGTCACAATGCTCCAGTTTTCTTGTCCAGGGACCATTGCAGAAGGAGGGGAATGAGTAGATTGTAAGGTAAGATTTCTGGAGGGGTAGCCTGTGGTAAAATTGTAACATTTCAAGAATATGTCGCCTGGCTTTAGTACATTTGCATATCCTCACGGGTGGAGAGAAATTCATCTCCATGTCAATGGGTAATTACCTGGGCAACCAAGGGCGTGTCTGAACCTGAGAGGTTAAGGGGAGGGGCTGGCTTGCTTGCTGGCTTCTTCTGGAGCAGAGGAGAGAGATGGTGCTTGGCTGCAGTCTGTAAGCAATAAACAGGTTTTAAACTTTATTTCTCCCTTTGACTGATTTTGGTTTTTGGAGGTATTTTGCCCTGGGATTTCCTCTCTCCAGACTTACAGATGGTAGTCAGAGACCCAAGGCTAGAATCCCTATCTCCATAGTTTTCCTTTTATTTGGGAAGAGTGTAGCTCCAGTGCAGAAGGCCGTTCCCAGCCTGGGGTGAATCCCCTATGAAACTGATGAAACCAAAGTAAGTCAAGGGAAAGGGTAGATTGGGAGAAACCATTTTTATTGCTCACAGTTTGCTTAAATTTGCTAGCTAGTCCTGGCCCAGTCTGACTCCTCTGGCCACCACTCTTGCTGTGCCCTCATGGTCTTCTCTCTACTTCCTGCCTGCCCCTTCCAAGAGGAACTCCATTGATGGGTCTTTGGTGACTGGCAGATGCCAGACCAATTACATACAGAACGGAGGGGAGGAGAGAATGGTTGTTATCTCTCCACTCCTTTCCCTGGAGGCTGCAGGAGGCTGCAGTGGTAAACACCTATTGATAAGTAAATGACTAAGGCCAGGCGGGAGATTCTGGAAATTCTGCAATTTACCCCATGGAGAGCTACAGTATATTTTTATAGACTGTTATGTCATTTCTGTTAATATTTTGGGGCAACATATTTTATTATTTTGGTCTTTCTTTCACTTCAATTACTGAGAGATAAACCTCTGCTTAGCCCAAAAAAGTTTAGTTTTCACAAAAAAATGATTATGGATCATTTTTAACACTGAAAAAGTTCTTTGTTGGCAATTCTATTAGCCATTAGACAGAATTAGAGAAACAAATGCACTCGCTGCTCAATTTAGCTCTTCAAAAGAGTTTCACTTAGGAATATGTGTTTCCATCCCAGAAATGATTAGTGGATGGTTAAGTACAAGAGGAGGGAAAATTAACATTTTGAATGAAAGGGTATATAATGAGAGAGTTTGAAGTGGAAGAAAATTGCTCTCAAATAGAATAGGATTTTGAATAAGATGAACTGATCTAGCTATTTATGTACATTACCAGCTTCAATCATTACATTTTGGGCTCCTTTTCAGTTTTGGCCAATGTAACTCTGGGGAGAAAATCCCAGGGCAAAATACCTTTGAAACCAAAATCATCAAAGGGAGAAATAAAGTAGGAGAAACCCATTTATTTCTTACAAGTCCACTGTCTCTCGTGACCCAGCTGCAGAAGAAGAAGCCCCCACCCAACCTCTCTGGTTCAGATAAGCCCTCACTAGCCCTTGTAATTACCTATTCATATGGAGATGGACTACTCCTCTCCACCCCCTGGCAACACCTATTGTATGGAGATACACTAAGAACAGGCAAGAGATTCTGGAAATACTGCAATTTTACATAGCCCACCCCTCCAGAAATCTCACCTCACAATCTACTTGTTCCCCCATCTTCCACAATGGCACCTGTGTGAGAAAACTGGAGCACTGTAACCAGACTAATAACATAAAATCATGATAATCCTCAAGTGGGAGGATTCAGCTAAGTTCAAAGTCCCATGCAGATTAAGTCCATAGCTCACTCATTCCACAGGCAGTCAGTAGCTGAACAGGTAGGGATTTCAGAGCAATCATCATGTGGCAGCTGCAGCCAGGGGGTGCATTCAGGCCACAAGGACTGTAGGAGAAAATAACTTTAAGGGTGATAAGATACATGTTTTAATGACACCAGCATAGGCAAATCTTGTCCATCAGGTAGGATACATGCAAGAGAGTGGTCCTATGATAGGACAGTGGCAGGATGGAATTTCATCCTGGTCTAGTATACCAGACTTTAACCCCCCTCCCTGTGGGAGTTGCAGATGGGTCAGTATATAGGGCTATGGGAGGTACATGCACTGGCCATAAAGATAAAACAAAACTTCCCTGCAGGATGCTCTTACCTCTTGTATGTTTTGGGTACCCTACTGTGACCTTTGGGGCCATTCAGCTGTTATTCCAGGAATACACAGGAGGCCAACTTCCAGGCCTTTCCCCCAAGGTGCCAGAAGGGCCAGCCTTCACTGGTCCATGTGTTGAAATGTCCAGGGCCACGTCCATTCAACAGTGTCTCCAGGGCTTATTGCAATAGGGGCTAGCAGCAGGATGTTGCTCTGCTGGCCATATCCTGGCTTCAAGAACTCCTCTTTGGTTTGCACATACCGTTGTGTAGGAGAGACAGCAATGTGTGTTAGCATATCCACAGGGCTCAAGCTCCCTTTCAGAGCTTCTCATTCAAATGCCGTAGCACTGTCCATAAGTGAACTGACCAGCCCCGAATACTATTGGTGTCCGACTTCAAGCCAGATTTCAACAAACCATTGTACCTCACTATCATGCCTGTCCCAGTAGGGTTATATGGTACATGAAACTTGCACTTTAGTCCTAATTGCTGCACCCATTCTTATAATGCATGTTCAGTAAAGTGGGTGCCTTGATCGCTCTCAATCACCTGCGGCCGGCCATAGGCTGCTAAGAGATGTTCTAGGCCCCTCTTAGTGGTTTGCTGGAAAAGCAACCAACAGTCCAGTAGCCTGTGTCCACACAAGTCATGGCATACCGATATCCTTCTGATGTGAGCAGAGGCCCAATATGGTCTATCTGCCACCTGACAAGGGGTATCAGCCCTTTTACTATTGTCCCATGTTGCTGTGGGACTCAGTGTAAGTCCCTCTTAGAGCACACAAGCACTCTTTATGGGCTCTGCTGACTTCTTTAAAGGTCAATGGCAAGCCCCACTGACAGGCTACAGCTCACTTTGTCTTTTGCCCCACATGCAACAAATGTTGATGTAACCATTGGGCAATATCAGAGGCAGGCTTTCCATCTAGCCAATGCACCTGGGCCAATGTGCCTGCTTCATAACAGTCTTACTCTGACCAGAGGCCCATAAGTCTTGCCATAACTTTTGCCCTCAAAGGGGCCGGTGACCAACCATCCAGTTGGCATGGTACCATGTTGGTAGCCACTGGGTCAAGCCCTGATAGACGGCCCAGCTGTCAGTGCAGACAACTATGGGGGAGGGCTCCTGGGTGATCATGAGCCATGCTGTCCACAACTCAGCCCATTGGCCATCCTTCCCCTCTCTGTCCTCCATCCATATTGTCTCAGTCTTAGGATGGAAAGCCACAGCCCTACACCTCAGGGGCTGCCCATGACTGGAGCCATCTGTATACCAAGCATCTTCAGGTATAGGGGCTTTTCCCTCTCGATAAGGACTCTCTGCTACCAATGGCTCAAAAGCAAGTTCTTCTTGCTTTCTACTGGTATATATAGAAATATGCGTTGGAGTTCTCCACTTAAGGGGCTAGTAGAGAGGAGGCTATGCTGCTGTAAATATGTGCCCCATTTGGCCAGTGTCGGTATCTGTGCCATGCCACCCCATGGCTTTTGGGTCTAGTCTCACATCCACCCTGCAATGGGATAGGTGGTTATTAACTTGGTCGGAGCTGTTCTGGTGATGGGCTCTGTAGCCAGCAAGGCAAAGTACACAGCAGCCAGTTGCTTCTCTATCAAGGTGTACTGGACCTCTCCTCCTTTCCGTAGTTGTGACCAGAATCCAATAGGTTGGTGTGACCATTCAAGCCGCTGCCAAAGACCCCATCCATAACCATCTTTGGTTACATGAGCATCTAGCTCACAGCACCTTGATGAGTCCATTATACTCAAGGCCTGTATGGCCTTGACTGCTTGCTTAGTGGCAGTAAAAGCAGCTGCACATGTCTCATCCCAGACCCACCTGATGCCCTTTCATACCAACCAGTATAAGGCCTTCAGAATTTGTGCCAAGTGTGGGATAAACACTCTCCAGTAGCCCAAAAACCCAAAAACTCTTGTAATACTGCCATAGTGGTAGGGGTGGGGAAAGCCTGGACCTTGTCTATGACTGCTTCTGAGATAACTTTAGTTTCACCTGACCAGAGAACACCCAAGAATTTCATAGACAAACCAGGTCCCTGAACCTTGGTGATGTTACAGCCCATCCTTTCTCTTGTAGATGTTGCAGCAGTCTAGGAACTGCCCCTTTCAAATTTGCAAGACAATCAGATGTGAGCATGATATCATCAATGTAGGGATACAGCTGCACCATTTGTCGTTTCTTCCATATGGACAAGTCCTGGATTACAAGTCCATGACAGATGGTGGGACTGTGGAGGTATCCCTGTGGAAGGACGGTGAATGTCCACTGTTAGCCTTCCCATGTGAAGGCAAACTGTTCCTGGCTTTCCTATGCTATGTCAATAGAGAAGAAAGCATTAGCAAGGTCCACAACATAATGATAGGTCCCTAGTTAATGACCGAGTGTGTCCATAAGAGCTGCTATAGAGAGGACAGCAGCAGGCAAAGGGGGTGTGACTTTATTAAATTCCCTGTAGTCCATGGTCATATGCCAGGAGCCGTCTGGCTTTCTCACTGGCCACACTGGAAAATTAAAAGGACTATGAGTGGGCTTTATGATGCCCACTTTCTCCAATTCATGTAGAGTTTCCCCAATTTCCTTGTGCCCCTCAGGCAACTTATACTGCTTAGTATTTGTCACTCATGGAGGTACAGGCAGAGCTACAGGTGTGTGCTTAGCATGTCCCCTCACAACTGTCTTTACCTCACATACCCTCAGTCTGAACTCACCTGCAGTGGTCTGTAACCACAGGCCCTGCAGGATATCTACCCCCAAAATATATTCAGAGATGGGAGAAATGTGCACAGTGTACTCCTTTGGGGGTAAGTGCCCTATCCCCAATGGGATTTAGGCTTTCTTCACTCTAATTGCCCTACCTCCATAGGCATCTATCACAGCAGGAGTCCCAGGAAAACTCTCAGGGTTGCCCTAAGTCAGAGAACACTCAGCTCCTGGACACATTGTGCATTCACAGGGGACCAATGAATTGCTAATTCTACATGTGGCGTCCGGTCCCCACCATATCCCCCAAGGTGGATACCTCGACCAGTCCCTCAGTCAAACAGTGATGCCCTATCATCCTCCTGTGGGGGTGAGGGCTTGGGCGAATCCTGAGTACTGTCCCCAGGAAGTCCTGCAGGGACACAGACTGGACATGAGGCTTTGACTCTGGCTTCTGTGTCCTGCATCTCAGCGGCTAGAACTGCCGCTCTGCCATTAATTGATGTCACAGTTCTAACAAGATCCTGTTGTTCTGCCCAGCGAGTTTTTCTTTCACTGCCCCGGCCTTTATCAAATCAATCCACATCTGGGTCCTTCAGACCTTCACAGGGCCCTTTGTCCCTCTCCTTTCAGTTGTATCCTGTACTTCCTTCTGTGTTCTTATTGTTTCAACCTCCCCCAGATCTGCTAACATACGAGTAGCCTCACTTATGGGTTGCCCTAGGTGGGGGACAAGAGTATTCACTAGGGACCCAAAGAGAGATGTGGGAGCTGTATGGAGCACCAGGTTTCTCATTCCTATGGTGAACACCTCCTTCCTCATCAGTGCCCTGGGGATCCATATTATAGATGATATTTTTCATGCCCAATTCCCGCAACATCTGTTGGAGCTCTATACACATTTTCCAGCTAGTGGGTAAGTGTGGTAAATCACCCGGATTAGGCCAAACTTCCCTGATGGCTGCTATCAGCCAATCCAGAAGCGCCTGATTCCCTGAGGTGTGACGGGTACTTTGCAACTGCTGCCGGAGGGAGGGGTGAGTCATCAGGGAAGAGAGTCTACTTATTTCAGAAACGAGCATAACAATGTTTTCCACCCCCATATCCCAGACACGTAAAAGCCATGTAGGTAGGGGTTCTGATAGCTTCTGCCAATACCAGACGCTCATGTCCACCAGCTCATCCTGGGTATAGGAGTGCTTCACAGGCTGAGAAGGGGGCAGCCCCTCCCCTTGAGGAACCTGCAGTTGTTGCCTTTCTATTCTTTTAATTACAACCCTGCGGGCCTTTAATACAGGAGAGGCTGCTGCCTAGGGCCATCGCCTCGGCAACAGATCAGCCTTTGGCCCTACCCCCTCATCCTCTCCCTACACCTCCTCCACTATCTCTGGGGCTGAAGGTACCACTCTTTCCACCCCCTCTCCCATGACCTCCTGCAGTGCAGCTTCTACTACATCCCACCTTGCTGCTGCTAAGGAATCTTCCAGGAGCGTGACCCGTCTTCTCAATAACTGTCTCTCTTCCTTAAGGGCATTCCATAGATCATTGCCCAGGTCCTCCAAGCAATGCTGAAGTGTGTCTCTTTCTTGCTGAAGTTTCTTACTCTTTGCAATAACCCTCTCTCTCTCCTCGATAACATTTTCCATTATCTTGAGGAAAAGAGATCCCACAATCCTGGCTGTTACACGGCTACTCAGGGCCTCTAAGCAGCCTTCTATCTCATGGAGGGCTAATTCCACAGCTTCCGCTGTCTCCAACCTAACCTGACGGTGCCTGCCGTCGAAGTCGAACAGTCTGAAGGGGAGGCGTGGAGCTGAATAAATGTACAACTCACTCTGAGAGGACGCCCAGTCAAGCTGGAACGTAACGTACAGCTTTTATTCTCCTCTTTTTATACACACTCAGGAAGGGCAGGTTAACCAGGGATCAAGAAACATGTGCTTGAGTACTGACATACTTTTTTATAAAACAAGCATACTCTGTCCTCAGGATAGATCCTATCTCAGCACACTCAGACTCAACATCTAGGACTTGTCATTATTCTTAGTGAACTCCCTTATCCCTGACCGTTCTTTCACCCCAGTCTCTCAGCTGTCCTCTCTCAGTTCCCTTTGAGTTTCAACCGTCTCCAACATCTCCCCCTTTTTTCTTTAATAAAACAACCAGCCCAACTCGGACTGGGTCAAGGTATGTGCCTGTCCTAGGTTGTACAGCTGCAGTAAATCCTTACCCGTCATGGGGCCATAGTCCTCTGTCGACCACTCCCTGTCTTAGGTTGGTATTTACAATTCAACCATATCTTACCCGTCATAGGCTACCATACATGACTTCAAATCTCACGATTTATAAGTGGGGGGGGGCGTCTGCAATTTCAAATGATGCAGGCCTCTTAAGGCTTGTTGGATTAGTTTCCACATGCTGTGCGAAGGACACAAGGCCCTAGTAACAGCAATAGAAGACATAAAATGCTTAGGGTTAAGGGAGGTGTGACAGCGTGCCAGAGACTATGCACGGGTTCTTTGAACATGTCTTTTATCTGATTTAATATATCAGATGCAGTTTTGGCTGCAAATAAGATATGATTTAAATGGTTCTGTGGTGACCGGGGATATAACTCCCCCGTTTTTGTTTTTTCCAATTGAGCTTTAAGGGTGCCATGGGCACGTTCTACAATGCTTTGGCCTTGTGGATTATATGGCATCCCAGTTTTGTGTGAAATATGCATTACATGGCTGAGATCAAACATGTCGAAAGACAGACATAACTTGAATATATATATAGGTTTTAACAAACTACTAGTTAAATTGCATCACACATTAACAGAATAGGAATACAGATACATAACAAAGGCAGACTTACAATTACTAGTTATATCTAACGAAATTAAGAAAACCAGTTAGATATCTCAGGCATTTGTAAAAGCTTATTGACAATATGACGGATATCATCTAATTGATTTTGAATAGTTTGAGAAAAATCAGACAAATTGAAACAACACATTCTTGGAAACTGTTCACATCCTACATGCCCTTTTAACAGCAGACAGTCCACAGCAGCGCGATTCTGAAGCACCGCAGCTCGCACTTCTCCCAGTTCTTGGTTGAGTTCAAATAATACAGAAGCAGTCAAATTTGTTGTTTTGCTATATGCACAGGCCAGCTTAGATATCTCTTTCTGCATTCCAATGAAAAGTCCAGGGACTGGCAGGAGGAACGCAGCTGCAACTGCGACAGCGGCAGGCTCCGAAAGTTTCAAATTTTCATGACAATCAGATGGCAGAGCTCGGAGAAGCCTCTTGCGCTTATATCCAGGTGGTCTATTAAAGCAGGAAGAATGCGTCCCACCCCACAAACACCTCGATAGTGTGGAGAAAGGGCTTGATATGTTTTGTCATTACACAAAAATACCCAACCATTTGGAAGTCTATATCCAGAAGACCATTTTACATTGATTGTAGAATTACAGTAAGAGGGTACATGAGTACAATCAATAAATACACAGTCAGTAATTATAGTAGTACTAACAGGTAAATTTAATTGGACATCAAGAGTAAGCATCTTAGGGGGAAGAGTGATATTTCTGTAGCATAAAATATTCAGTAATAAAGTTTGGCATTCTTCCCTTTGATAGTGCTTTCCAGGTAAATATACATCAGGTAAATAAGCCAAATTAGTCAAATATTTTCCTCGATGAGGAGAAGAAATTCCTCTGACATGTTCCCGGGGCCCTCTGGAAAATATCAGAGTTAATTAGAGGTAAAAATACTTTTTTAAATTTGGTCTTGGGAAGTTGTCAAAAGTTTTTAAGGCACTTGCCTCAATAGAATTATAGTTATTAAATAACACTTGTTATTTAACTAGAATGATAATAAGAAAGTTTAAAAGCAAATGCAGAAGGTTACATAGTTGTTAACAACACTTAGCTTAGTCTTTTTAATATTAAGATCTCATTTTCTTAAATACTCAGACAATTCATTAAGACTTTAAGCATAAGAAACTGTTTTAATAAACAATTAGAAAACTTTTTGCAATCTTTCAACATTAAAGGTAGACTAATAAACTTTTGTTCTTTTAACAAACAAAAATTCTAGTCTTGCTATGTACTTGATATCAAGATTTCTTTGCTTTAATCTCACATAGCATGATTTTATCAATCTTTCATAAACCTTTTACGAATTTACTCTTACATTCAGTGTTTTCTTTCCTTGAACAAACAGCTGTACTTTTGAATAGTTATCTTCTTTTACTTTCAACACAATGCATTTTTACTCCTTATACCTTCTCTTATTAAACATACATTCTTTAGCATACAGAAATGTTTTCCTTATTATATTAAGTGGTTTCAGTTAGAACTTAAAACCATTTGGTACCTTAACCTTCAGTGAAGACTGTAAAATAGACCATTGTAAACTGTTATATCAGCAGTCTTCAGATTGATACATTTATGAGCATATTTTATCATTTTTGAAAATGTGCCTTACAACACAATTTCTCATTAAGCACAAAATATGTCTATATAACTTAGCAAACTTTAAGAATTTTGGTTACTGCAAAAATTCTCAGGCTTTTTGCAGATATATACACTGTTTTACATTAATACAGTATTATTATTAAGATGTTCATTTGCTACACTTGTTTCCTTATTTTTAGCAACCATGCCAGATTACTTATAAAACTTTTACTAAACATTAGACAAAGTCAAGCTTTTCTTTAAACATCTTCTTGAAATATTTAGCAGGTAATATCAAATTAAATGACTTTAAGTAAACGTTGGCAGCTGATAACTATAAGGACATGTCCGTTTCACTTAAACTTAAATTAGTATTCATGCTTAATATTTTTTATTAAATTTTCTGGAAGTTTTAGAATGCCCAATTTTCACAAGCACTTGTTTTTAAATCAATTTTTATTAATACCATCCGGAGGTAGAAAATATTTTTTATTTACACACTTAGACACACAAACATACAGACTGAGACATAATGACTACAGTTAGCAACACTTTTCATATAAAAACATATACACAAACTGACATAAAGGTTTGAGTTACTAATATATTTTTTTTGGTATCATTAATCTACAATTACAGAAAGAACATTATGTTTACTAGGTTCCCCCCTTCACCAAGTCCCCCCCACATACCCCTGCACAGTCACTGTCTATCTGCATAGTAGGATGCTGTAAAATCACTACTTGTCTTCTCTGTGTTGTGCAGCCCTCCCGGTGCCCCCACGCACTATACATGCTAATCGTAATGCCCTCTTTCTTTTTCCCCACCCTTATCCCTCCCTTCCCACCCATCCTCCCCAGTCCCTTTCCCTTTGGTAACTGTTAGTCCATTCTTGGGTTCTGTGATTCTGCTGCTGTTTTGTTCCTTCAGTTTTCCTTTGTTCTTATACTCCACATATGAGTGAAATCCTTTGGTACTTGTCACTCTCCCCCTGGCTTATTTCACTGAGCATAATACCCTCTAGCTTCATCCATGTTGTTGTGAATGGTAGGATCTGTTTTTTTCTTATGGCTGTGTAATATTCCATTGTGAGTTACTAATATTTAATTGCCTTCTTTCTTCTTAGTTTATTTGATTAAAAGTACTTCAGTTTTCAAGAATACACTCTAGGGGCTAGCAGTTTACATTACTGGGTTAAGGTTTAGACAGCCCCAGTCCAGGGGGCTGGAAATAAAATGCATGTACAATTCTAGCACAAGTTATTTAAAGCCAGGCTGTATTACAGAAGATAAATTTCTTCTATCTCAGGGACTCTAGTTTAAAACTTCTCAATTTTCAAAGATAATGATGAACCTAGTAAGTAGAATAGATTTTCACTAAAAGAATTTAGAAAACTAGTTCTATATTGTAGTAGTTCACAGGACTTTTGACTATTTTCCTTGTGGCAAAATATATTTAGCTGCATAACATTATATTGCATACTTCTTTCAGGGGCAAAGCCTCTCTAATCAGGGAGTTTGTATTGAGGTTAGGTTTGTGTGCAGAAGATAGGACACTTCTTTTTTAGAGTTTAGGGATTGAATTACTCTCAGTTTTCCTAGTTTTTTCTGCCTGAGCTTAAGCATTTCTTGAGAGCCCCCTGCCTGTCTGGTAAGTGTAGGGACTGTGTGACCTCTCACTGCTAGAGCCTTGATTCGGATTACAAGCTTGTTTCGCTTCCTTGGGGCTGCAGACAAGGAAATGCCTAGCTCTAGGATGACTGCCTCTAAGGAAAGGAGTTAATAGAATAGAGCTATTTACGTGTTGGTTTGAGGGTGTAGCTTGATTATTTTACAGGCTCTATATACATCGTGTTAGCTGCAGGACTGTCTCCTAAGCTGCGAAAAACAGCATCTTTTAAACGAGATACCTTCTTCGGGGAACCAAGGACATACTTGTTCTATGAATTCTAAACATTTTGTTAACTGTTAATTGTCCTACTTTTGCGACGCACGTTCGCAGCATATGCTTAAGTATCTGTGCAAATAGGACTCAGCTGTTTCCGGCCCCCATGATACTCTCAGAGGTTAAATGATTCGCCGCCCCTTACCTGCTTCGTACGCACTGTTATCTCGTGGCGGCTCTCACGTTCTCCTCCGTACTTCAGGTCCCTGTTCGGTCACCACTTGACGGTGCCTGTCATCGAAGTCGAACAGTCTGAAGGGGAGGCGTGGAGCTGAATAAATGTACAACTCACTCTGAGAGGATGCCCAGTCAAGCTGGAACGTAACGTGTAGCTTTTATTCTCCTCTTTTTATACACACTCAGGAAGGGCAGGTTAACCAGGGATCAAGAAACATGTGCTTGAGTATTGACATACTTTTTTACAAAACAAGTATACTCTGTCCTCAGGATAGATCCTATCTGAGCACACTCAGACTCAACATCTAGGACTTGTTATTATTCTTAGTGAACTCCCTTATCCTTGACCGTTCTTTCACCCCAGTCTCTCAGCTGTCCTCTCTCAGTTCCCTTTGAGGTTCAACCGTCTCCTACACTTACCCAATTCTGGGGAAGCCCCACCTCTCTAGGAAGTGCTTTACCCTAGACCAATTCTCCACTAGGGTCTCCCCAATTGGAAGCCCCACAGATAGGGGGCTCCCAAGTGAAGCTGCACCCTCTACTGCTGCAGTCACTGGGGCATTCCCACAAGGGGGGTGGTTCTGGGCATCTCCCCACCATCTCTAGGGGCAGCCTGACCAAGGGTCACACCCATGTAGATAGATTTCTGACTGCTGCCAGATGTAACTCCAGGGGGAAAATCCCAGGGCAAAATACCTTTGAAAACGAAATCATCAAAGGGAGAAATAAACTGGGAGAAACCCGTTTATTTCTTACAAGCAGTCCACTGTCTCTGGCAACCTGGCTGCAGAAGAAGAAGCCCCCACCCAACGTTGCTGGTCCAGATAAGCCCTCTCTTGCCCTTGTAATTACCTATTCACATGGAGACGGACCACTCCTCTCCACCCCCTGGAAACACCTACTGTATGGAGATGTGGTAAAGCCAGGCAAGAGATTCTGGAAATATTGCAATTTTACCCACAGCCAGTCTTTCTGAACCTGCTAAATGCTGAAACTTTACTGTCCAGAGTTTTACTGGAGTTATACTACTAAAAATAGAGGTGCAGGTATCCTCTGCTCTTTCAAAGCTAATGTTCCACCACTTGTCTTTTATGAAAGACCTGTGTTATTACCTGTGTTCACTAAATGAAAGAAGTCCAAGGAAGATTTTTGCTTTTGTGGAAAAGGTCAAAAAGTGAAAATAGCAATCAGCATCTATGTTGCAGCAAGCTGTTATAGAGGCAGTGTGCACCCCAGGAACAAGAGTGGCCCCACCATACTCCTTCCTGGGAAAGTTGTTTTAGGCCTGGGGTTACCCCAAAATTTCCATGTAAGTTAATGGTAATTGCTTCTTCACTTTAGGGCTTTTCGGCTTATGAAAAATTTCACTCTACTTTTGGATAGTGGGGGAAACCTGTACAGTGACCAGATGAAGCTCCCCAGATGTTGTGCAGCCAATTCGATGGCATAGGGGCAGGATAAAGTTAGGCTGTCTCCTTCTCTCTTAGTCTGCTTCTCATTGCTGGCCCAGAGTGGTCTGGTCTGTGGGGACATGCACTTGCTGAGGGCCTTCATCCACAAGGACAGAAAGAACCTTTAGGTTCTATGGCCCAGGAGAGCCAGGCAGAAGTCTGGCCAAGTGTTCATAGAAACTGTAAGAGGCCAGGGGCATCATCTAGGTAAAGCCAGGCAAGCCAGGTCAGGTGTAAGGTTTTTTAACATATCAATATGAGACAATCTCTTTGGGACTTGATCCTGCTAGCATGGTGGTCATACCATGAGAGAAATCATTGAAAATTCTCAGAACATCTGGGGCAAAATGCCAGAACATTTTTCCCATTTATCTATTCACCTCTCAAATATCAAGGAAATGTTTAACATCTGCCAGGCAGGGACACCTATGGGGGCCACTCAATCATTGTGGCAAAGCTTCATATCTGGAAGGGAGAGGGTCTTGAGAGTGACCCTTGGCCATGAGGATGGGGTGGTGGGCAAAACCTCCCCACCTCTGGATCTCACATGGACCATTCTGAGTGGTTCTTCTATAGGCCCTCGGGTTGTTCCCTGTGAGCATGAGCCACCCTTGCCAAAAGGGGTAACTTTCCCCCAGGAACTACCCGTCACCTCAGGATCTGCATTTGGAGGGAACTGAAGCTAAGACCCAGCATTTGCATTGGTTCAGAAAAGCTGGATGACAGAGAAGACATAATGGGAATGCAGGTGCTATCAAAGGACACTGGGAGACACAATGCAGAAAGAGCGTGTTCCCAACACATCGGAGTAGACTCCCGGATCTCCTGGTGCATCCATGAGTGACCAAAATTACTCTCTGGATGACTGACACAGCTGTTCCAGGGCCAGAATGCCCTGATTTGTGTGGATGGACCCCATAGATTAATGTCCTGCAGGCTGTCCTTGTCTGCCCTTGGCCAAAAGGAGGGACTGAGAAAATGAAAAACAGCTCTGCTGGCAGCTAGGCTGTGATGCTCCCAAGTGCAGATGAACAGCACTCATGGAAAATAAATAATGTCCAGAGCAGGTCACTCCATGACCATGCTTGAAACTAGACAAGGCCTCTCCTCAACAAGGAAAATGATAAATGGTTCCCCACCTTTGACTAACAAGACTCACTGCTGTTCCTTCACCAGCGCCAATTCTAACACCTCAATTTTCCCATCTCTGAAAAAACATTATTGTATTGCTTGTGCCTCTTGACAACGTGGGATTCAGAACATGCCCCCTGTTTCCCCAAACTCTCCTTAGAATCCCTCGACACCTGCCTAAATCCTGTGAGAATCCTCTCCCCATTCGTTCTTGTTGAAATGCCCCATGTCCCCTGGAGTGAGTCCTTACTAGTTGCAGCCAGCTAACTGAAGCTGCTTCTGTTTTGACCACATGTTGGTGCTGGTGGCATCTGCATTGGCCTCTCTGCTTGCTGCCAGCTGATCAGCATCGTAAGTGATGCTTAAGGAAGAGAAGACAAATGTCACTCTTTTCTAATGTCTGCTGTTTCTTCTCTCTCCTCTGTCTCCAACATAAATCCTGTCTTTGCCTTTGTTAGATAGAATTGATCCATTAGTGGCTTCTTTTGCATGCTGCAAAATAGAGTGCTAGGAGCCTATACATGTCTCTGCGTTGGTTGGCCCTGTGGTAGACATTCACTGAAGATGTGGCCCTAACAGCAGGGTCTCCACTGTGGCTCTGTAGAGTTGATGCCTTACATTCAGTATTGTACATTTCTCTTCTTAAAATGTCCCCCCACTATTTCTTCCAATTTGGGCTCCAGCTTTCCAACAAGTTGCCTAACTCTTCTCTGCAGCCCACCACAAAACAAATAAACAAAATTTCCAAGCTCCCAAACTCCAAAATGACACCAAACATAAGCAGTTTAGCTCACTTGAGCCTCTCCCTCAACCCTCACTCCCTTGCAGCTCTAAAGACTCATTATGAATGGAATGGAAACTCACCTGAATATCCCATAATAGAATTGCCAAGTATAGTGCATCAGCTGAGGGGACTATCTTGCATCTGTTAAAAGAGGTAACTAAGGTGACCTAGAAGTAAGGAAAATTGTTTACGAAACTATTGTCTATGAAAATTATACATAATGCAAAAACTGGTATTTGCACTGAGGCAGCCATCATCTACATGTGGCTCCGGGCCTAAACTGAGTACCAGCAGTGATTTATACTAGGTGTGAGTTGATGGCATGAGTTCATTAAGGCTCTATTTAAATAGGAATAGAGGAACCTGATGGAAAAGACCAGGGCTTGGGACCAGGGTTGGGTGGGTGAAGCATTTTTACTAAATTTAACAGAGTACCAAGGACAAACAAACTTCTGTAATCAAGATAAAAATATTTTAATGCAATATTTTAAAAAATCAAATGTAAGGCAAAACAAATCCATGAAGAATACAGCATCAAATTTTTAAGTGAAGGTTCTACCCTGTACTTGCACGACCCTGACAGTGAGTGCCTCACTTGCCTCACCCTAGTCCCAGCCCTAGGGTGGGACAGTGATCAGCCAGGTGGGCCACTGGCTGTCTCCTCTAAGACTGAGCCCCATTGAGAATAAGGGCTTCCTTACTAACCCCCCAAAGAGGGAGTGTCCAAATGCACACAGCTGATTAGGGAATCATTGCAAAGTGGGAAAATGTTTCCATGTAGTTGAACGTCAAGTAGATCTTGAAGGGGCTTGGGCTAGGACAAGGAGATACAGCAAATAAAAGTGCCTCAACATGCGAATCTCTATGAAAGTGACCTAGTCGGGTGGGTCTTGGAGAGTCTTAGAGTGCAAAATAAAGGCATGTCTAGGAGTCAGAAGCAGCAAATGATGTCACTATAGCAACCTGGGGCTCTGGGCCACCACTGTCCTTGTAGGAGCAAAGGCTGAAGGAGTTGCATTATGTTTGTGCAAAAAATATGTGGGACAAACCAGAACCACTTCCCCACCCCACCCCACCCCTGCCAAGGAGCCAGAAGGCAGGCATTTGGAAATGATATTTCTTTATATTCTACAGGTTGGTGGTGGGGGCTGGTCTAGAGAGATCCACTTTTGTAACTGCTGTAAACTCAATGAACAGGCAAGCCGAGGTGACCTGTGAAAAATCAGGCTGTATGTGCAAATATGCAAGGACTCGATCATAATAACCCCAATCAAAAATGACTGTGTCAGAGAAATAGAACAATGATTATGTGAAATATTTTTAAGTTTTTCTCAGTGTTTTTAGGTGATCTTTTCAATTCACAAAAGGGAAAGTGAAGAAAGTATCATATCCACAAAGTTACATATGTAGAACCTGGCACCATAGCCTGGAGTTCAGCAAATGATAGTATCTCACATGATCATCTGAACAATATGTGGCGGTTTTACCAAGATCAAGATCTTGGTTTTCCTAATGATGTTCTTACTAGAAAACACTAGGTCAAATTTCTATGAAGATAAAATGCCTGTAGGGTGAGGTCTAAAATAAACATTCTGTATTAAATTTTAAAACAAACAAACAAAATACTATGGCCAGTGATGCTAATATTAGCCAAGACTGAGAACCAATAAGACCAGTACCATCCACCAGAACTTTCTATGGGGATGGAGATGTTAGACTTGCACTGCCCAGTACAGTAGCAGCTAGCCACATGCCGCTCTTGAGCCCTGAAACATGGCTAGTATGACTGAGTTTTTTACTTTGTTCAGTTTTAAGTAATTCATGTGTAACTGTAAATAGGCACATGTGGCTAATGGCTGCTGTATTGAACAGCGCAGCTGTTGTGCTTGTGGTGCTCAAGTTTTGGCTGGCACTGGTCACCCAAGGAACTTGGTAACGATACAAAGCTCCAGGCCAGGAGATTTTCCATAGCAGCACTTTGCAAACTCATTGGGGATCTTGGCAAGATTCAGATTCGGAATCAGGAGGTCTGGGATAGCACCTGAGAGTCTGAATTTCTAAAAGGCTCCCATGGAATGCCAATGCTGCTGGTCAGGGGACTGCAATTCAGGGACCATGGCTCTAGATTTTGGTTGTATTTGTTTTTTAAGGTAAACTCCTGAGTCGATGTTGTTAGGCATTTTCAAATGTTCTCTCACTGAATGTTTTTTTTTTCATAGACCAAAATAGATACTTTTATTTCTTAAACAGAAAGCAGACGTGTTTGTAAAAACATAAAGTAACAACAGAAATGCCAAGCCATCTTTGAGAACACTGCTACTTCCAGCCTGAGCAACAGGAAGGGGGTGAAAATGTCAATGTGATTTTCAAATACAGCCCTGAGAAGAAACCAAAAGGGTCCTCTCGTCCCTCCGTCTGGAGCTGGGAAGGAGGGAAGGTTTATGGCGTTGGACTTGATATGAACCAAGATAAGATTGCCATGTTCCAAGACATTTTTGGCTCTTACACTGCTTGCCTTCCCAGAAAGCTTAACTTATTGGAAATGCATGTTTTACAATCACAAATAATATGACTGAGTGGATATGGTCCCTGTACACACTGGTTACATAATAGAACTTTTTTTTTCTATGTTTACTAGGCTCTCCCCTACCCCAAGTCACCCCCACAAACCCCATTGCAGTCACTGTCCATCAGCATAGTAAGATGTTGTACAATCACCACTTGTCTTCTCTGTGTTACACAGCCCTCCCCTTTCCCCCACCCCCCACATTATACATGCTAATCATAATACCCACTTTCTTCTTCCCCGCCCTTATCCCTCCATACCCTCCGATTCTCCCCAGTCTCTTTCCCTTTGGTAACTGTTAGTCCATTCTTGGGTTCTGTGATTCTGCTGCTGTTTTGTTCCTTCAGTTTTTCTTTTGTTCTTATACTACACAGATGAGTGAAATCATTTTGTATTTGTTTTTCTCCGCTTGGCTTATTTCACTGAGCATAATACCCTCTAGCTCCATCCATGTTGTTGCAAATGGTAGGATTTGATTTCTTCTTATGGCTGAATAATATTCCACTGTGTATATGTACCACATCTTCTTTATCCATTCATCTACTGATGGACACTTAGGTTGCTTCCATTTCTTGGCTATTGTAAATAGTGCTGCGAAAAACATAGAGGTGCATCTGTCTTTTTCAAACTGGAGTGCTGCATCCTTAGGGTAAATTCCTAGAAGTGGAATTCCTGGGTCAAATGGTAAGTCTATTTTGAGCATTTTGAGGAACCTCTATATTACTTTGCACAATGGTTGAGCTAATTTACATTCCCACCAGCAGTGTAGGAGGGTTCCCCTTTCTCCACAACCTTGCGAATATTTGTTGTTGTTTGTCTTTTGGATGGTGGCCATCCTTACTGGTGTGAGGTGATATCTCATTGTGGTTTTAATTTGCATTTCTCTGATAACTAGCGATGTGGAGCATCTTTTCATGTGTCTGTTGGCCATCTGAATTTCTTCTTTGGAGAATTGTCTGTTCAGCTCCTCTGCCCATTTTTTAATTGGAGTATTTGCTTTTTGTTTGTTGAGGAACGTGAGCTCTTTATTTATTTTGGATGTCAAGCCTTTATCGGATCTGTCATTTATGAAAACATTCTCCCATACTGTAGGGTACCTTTTTGTTCTATTGATGGTGTCCTTTGATGTACAGAAGCTTTTCACCTTGATATAGTTCCACTTGTTCATTTTTGCTTTTGTTTTCCTTGCCCAGGGAGATATATTCATGAAGAAGTCACTAATGTTCACATCCAAGAGATTTTTGCCTATGTTTTTTTCTAAGAGTTTTATGGTTTCATGACTTACCTTCAGGTCTTTGATCCATTTTGAATTTACTTTTGTGTATGGTGTTAGACAGTGATCCAGTTTCATTCTCTTACATGTAGCTGTCCAGTTCTGCCAGCACCATGTGTTGAAGAGACTGTCATTTCCCCATTGTATGTCCATGGCTCCTTTATCAAATATTAATTGACCATATATGTTTGGGTTAATGTCTGGAGTCTCTAATCTGTTCCACTGGTCTGTGGCTCTGTTCTTGTGCCAGTACCAAATTGTCTTGATTACTATGGCTTTGTAGTAGAGCTTGAAGTTGGGGAGTGAGATCCCCCCCACTTTATTCTTCTTTCTCAGGATTGCTTTGGCTATTCGGGGTCTTTGGTGTTTCCATATGAATTTTTGAGCTATTTGTTCCAGTTCATTGAAGAATGTTGTTGGTAATTTGATAGGGATTGCATCAAATCTGTATATTGCTTTGGGCAGGATGCCATTTTGACAATATTCACTGAATGTTTTTAAAAATTGAGATAAAACCAACATGTAACATGTATAAATTTAAGGTGTACAGTGGGTTGATTTGGATGGCAGCTATGCTCACCACTATACCACCAATGCTGCACAGCTGCGATGGGTTGATTTGACACATTTATATATCAATGTAAGTATCACAGTAGTTTTAGCTAATGCCTCTGTCATGTGACTTAATTATTATTTCTTTTCTTGTGTGGTGCAAATACTGAATTCTGAAGTCTATAAATCAGTATTGTTGACTAGAATCACTATGCTGTGCATTCAACCTCCAGGACTTACTCATGTCCCAGTTGCAGGTTTATACCACTTCATAACATCTCCCCGTTTCCCCCCACCCCGACCGACCCGGGGGAGGAGGTGTGTGCACATCAACTCTCTTGCACCTTCCTCCTCCTGTTGGAATCAGGCCAGCTACATTTTATCCCTCTTCCCCAGTTCGCTCAACACTGATGATGCCAGCAGCACCTTGAAGACTAAGAAGAGGTAGAGGTCCAAGGTAAATGGCATCCTGATCAGATCTGCACTTTGTGCAATGCATTACTTTCCTTTCCTAATTTACTGGCTGTTCCAGAAAAAAAGCAAGCCTGTGTGTGTGTGTGTGTGTGTGTGTGGTGGTGAGAGGTATGGCCAGTATGTATAGTGACAGTGTTTAGAAAATTTACTACTTGCCACAGATCACCATGACAGAAAAGTGAAAGCTTTGCACAGCTATGGCATGGAAGTGGGATCTGACCTGTATTTGCCAATATTAAACAGTTGTATTTCCTGTAGATATTAGAAAAAATTCCCTAAAATTGTTACTAAAGCTCAGCAATAAGTATAGATTTTTGATTAGTCAATAGAAGAGAAAAGGGGACATTTAGTAGGTCAGAAACATGACACTGCCTTAACAAGGTGACTTTTAAAGTCTCAGGAAATTAAATGGATCCTTTAATGTGCAATAATGGGCACCCTCTTTTCATTTCCACAGACTGGTGAGTTCCACGATGTCACCCATACACGGGACAGCTACTCCTTTCTTAACACTCCAAGCCTACAAAACTCCCCTTTAGACAAAAGAACCTAATTCTGTGCTGTGCTTCTCAATTACAATGTTACAAATTGAAAAGGCAGGGGAATGAAGGGCTGTGGAAAAGGACCACATTGCCCTCCAACCTGCCTGTGGGAAGGGAGTGTCGTCACCCAGGACCTGTTTTCCCTGACCCAGGTGCTGGCCCTGGGTGACATCTGTCTGACCACTGTTACTGGGTACCACCTTTACCTGTATATTGGCTGAAACTTCCAGAAATTACCATCACCCACCTTCCTGCTCTTCCTCTACTTCCCTGGCCACTCTTTCTCCACCTCCCATACCACAGGATTCTCTTCCCAACCCGTAAATGTTGACATCTTTCAAGACTCACTCCTAGGCTTTCTTCTTTTTAGATTTGGCTGCTGTCTTGCCCGAAACACACCTAATTTTGACATCTGCTTCTTAACAGGGTCTCTGTTGTTCCAGGGTCCTTCGTCAGGCCCTTCAATCCTCACTTCTTCCTCTCCTGACAATAATATTGCCATTGCCATTGAGATTGGCCTTGCTGTCTCTTTATTTCTTATACACTATCATATAGCTGGGTTTGATTTTACTTTTTTAGGTTCATTTTGCCATTTTTGACGTTTTGACAGAATTAAGTCCATTCACATTTACTGAAATGACTGATATATTGATTTTACTCCTTCCATATTGTATTTATGCTGTTTCATTTCACTTTAGTGGTTTTTCTTTTTCCTTAACCTTATTTTTGCCATTTTATTAAGTTTCTATCCTTTATATTTTTTGCCCTTGCTAATTTGGACATTCCATTCTTTTAATACCAATTTATTATGCTTTGGTATTCCTAATCAATTCCATATCTTGTTACCATTATTTGAAAACAAGATTCCTCAACTATTTTCTTATCAAGACAGC
This sequence comes from Manis pentadactyla, assembly GCF_030020395.1. Taxonomy (NCBI): domain Eukaryota; kingdom Metazoa; phylum Chordata; class Mammalia; order Pholidota; family Manidae; genus Manis; species Manis pentadactyla. The sequence goes on from NC_080038.1 coordinate 18,779,014, forward strand.
CTAATTTCCCTTGCATCCCCCACTCCAATGAGACTGTCTAACTATTTCAATTTCCCTTCCCCTTTCTGGCCCTAGTTGAGAAATTTTAAGTGTTCTTTCTCATACTACCTCCAAGCTCACCACATCAAATGCCTAGGTTTTTCTGAAATAGTTGAGTTCTAGTATATTATTAAAATTGCCTTTGCAGCAACCTCTTTTGCTGTAAGAATTCTTATATAGTACTCATATAGTCTAAGTCATTCGTTTATGATTGATTTAGACTAAACTACATATTACTCTCAGAAATCCAGTCATTATCCTTTTAATTTAAGCTTTGGTACTTGAGGCCTCTGGTTTTGTTCATTCATTGTTTGGTTAGAATGGCTTCTTGAGTATTTTTCTCAAATAGGTTATGTGGTTGTTAATTCTTTTTTAGTTCTTAAAAAAATAAAAAATTTTAACCCTGATGGATAACTGAAATACTGGCTGGGTATGGGAATCTTGAGTTGCAGTCCATTACTCTCAGTACATAGTCTGTAGATGTTATGTCAACATCTAGCTTCCAGTATTGTATAAGAGAAGTCCAATATTCATGTAACTTTATATTTATAGATGAATTACTTTCTGACTGGAAACTTAAGATTTTTTTTATTCTTGAGATTTAGAATTTTACCAGGGTATGCCTAAGTTTGTATATCAGCTATTATCACAATAATACTATGTTAACAAACTACCACAAAAATCTCATTGGCATTACACAATAAGCATGTTGTCACTCATACATCTATACATCTAAGTTGGGCTCAACTGTGAGTCTCAGATTGGGTTCAAGGCTCCTTCATGCGTTCTCTTCCTTGGATCAGGAGCTTCCCAAAGCATGCTCTTCTCCTAGCAGAGAGCAGAACGGGATGAGGTGAAAATAAATAAAGGAAACCTCACGTAAAATGGAGTCGGAAAGCCCTGAAGGGAGAGCTTTCACGCATGCACCACTCGTTGCAGCCTGGGTAACCAGCAGGAAGGAGGAAGATTAAAATTATCTTGACAAGGGAGGACATTTTCACATAGAAATCTCATCTCCTGCCTTCTAAAAAAAAGAAGGCAGATTCCTCCCTGCCCCAGCAGCAAGGCTAACTACTGCTTACAGCCAGCGAGAAACCACCATAACCTCAAACTCCAGTTCTTCTCCACTGAACTTTTGTTTAAAACAACCCTCCCAATTTCCTCCTAAAGCCTAATAAAAGCTGCCCTTCGCTTTGTCTCTTCGGACTTGCCTATGCTTCACCCAACTTGCATGTCCTGAGTTGGAATTCCTCTGCTATACCTGAATCAACTTATTTTGCTAGCAAAATAACTAGCTATTTTGCTTTTAAGGTTAACAATGGTGAGCGCTCTATGCAGGTATCATTCAAGCCCCTGCTTGCATCATATCCACTAAGAGTTCCCTGGCTTAAGTGAGTCATGTGGCCAACTCCAAGTCAAGAATTAGGGAAGTAGGATCCATGTTAGAGAAAGCGGAGGGAATACTTGTTGAATGGTAATTCAAACTACTATAATGTATAGATTATCAACTATTCTCATGGAACCTCCTGGGAATTCTGCACTTTTTCAATCTGTAAACTTGGGCCTTTGTTTTGCTCAAGGAAATTTTCCTTACTTGCTTCATTATGCTTGTTCTTCATCAGTTCCTTTTTCTCCCTCTTGATCCCATATTTTTGCTTGTTATGTCTCCTGGATCTATCCTCCAGGTCTCTTACCTTTGTTTCCTCTAAGTTCCATATTTTGTATTTTTGAGATGTTACGCTTTGAGATATTTCTTCCCCTTCACCCAGATTACTAACTCTGGCTATAACACAGACATCCTCTTCTTTAATTCATCGAGTGTATTTTTAAGTTTAAAATCCTAGCACCTACTTTAAGAAAGTTTTTATGTATGGGAGGTGATGTGCATGTATAGGGTGATCAGCTTATCCTGGTTTGCCCAAGACTGTACTGGTTTTAGCCCTTAAAAGTCCCACGTCCCTGGAACTCCCTCAGTCCCAGGCAAACCAGGATAGTGGGTCACTCTAATGCTGTATTTGAATCTCTTTAAATCCTTGTTTTATTTTTTAAAGTTGTTATCTGTCTTCTCTAGCAATTCTGTTTTGCTGGGTGCCTATCCTGTTTGATCTTTTTCCCTCTGGCTGCTGGGAGCTCTTAGATGTCTTGTTATTTCTGAGACAGGGACCACGGACTTAGAGTAGGGTGAGGTCCTCTGGAAAAAGCAAGGCAGGATATTTGCAGTAAGAGCAATGTAACTACACACAAGGAAACCCCCTACCAAAACTCTGTGTTAAACATTAAGCTCTGGAGTCATTCTTCAGTGAGATCAGTTAATATTCCCCAGATAAAGAAGAGTAGCACATGTTTTTACTGTGCTGATCATTTGTAATCATGTGTAAGATTCACTTTAGCATGCTAAAAGGCCCAGGCCTATGTGCTGTCTTTCCTCCTTCAGATCTGATGAGGTGATTTTGCAAACTGGGCAACTAATTTAGCATGAAGACCCAGCTGTAAACAGCATAGTAAAAGGCAGGAGGGATTCCACCTTAAAGATAAGATTGCATTTTAACACTCAGGAAGATTTAAGAAGTAAGATTCTTAACTTACTCTTCAGCAAACAGGCAATACCTCAGCTCACCTTCCGGGCTGGGCAGGCAGCCTTTTGATATGCTCCCAGACCAAGATGCAGGTATCCCAGGGAGAAATCAGAGCAGTAAATTTCTTGTGTTAAGCTAATTTTTAATATTCAGGGCTCACCTAACAAGTCTACACCCCTAAGCCTTTTATCCGGTTCCCAAAAATCCTCAACTGCCTATAAAAACCCCTGGACAACACACCACTATGGGCTCTCTTGTTCCCTCCTGGCTACACCAGGAGCTCTGTCTGTCCTCTCACAGTATCTTTCAACAAAAGTCTCCCTGGCTGTCCTACCTTGGGTGTTTGCTAAGTTCATTCTTCGACTCCCCAAACAAGAACCCTGACATCATTTCTTTATCTTCTGTGCTGAGACCACTTGGGTCTTACCTGGCATGTACCAGAGCTTGGAATGAATTCAGTCATCAGTTTTATGGCATGAAAGGAAAACTTACAAGGCTAGGGTAGCAAGAAAAGGGAAGGCACGGGTCCCTTTCCTCCATCATCCATTAAAGAGAGTTTCAGCGCCACACCCTCCTGGATACACAGTGTGAGTCCATGTTCCGGTAGAGGGACCTGTACCCTTATTGCTCTCCTTTTATAGAAGAACAAGCATGAGAAAACAACTTCAGTAATGAAGGGACACACAAACTGCTTGGGTGCCAGGCGGTCTGGAGTCGGACACTAGCTATTTAGAGGAGTTTTCTGGGAATTCTAGCTGCCAGCACCTGAACTCTGTTGGGAGACGGTTCTCCATGGGTTTCTCTTGCTCCTGCATGTCCTGAGAGCAGAGACACTGACAGCTTTTATTCTGGATTAACTCTCCAAGTAAGTTTGTATAGTGAACAGCCTGAGGAGACAGAGAGAATGTCTCCCCATGGAGCCAAAGACAAATGTGTTTGTTAACTGGTCTAACAAAAATAATGTCTCCCTCTGGAGCAAAAACTGGCCTGGTTTGCTCGTGGCCTCCTTTAAAATATTCATGTTTCTGAAGCTTGGGGTTCCTCCCCTGTAACACACACCCAGTGCATGCCCACCTCTGTTACCCCATGGGACTTGGGGGGCAGGAGAACTAATGCCAACATAAAGTTCATGCTGCCTGTTATGCTATGAGCAATAAAGTCCTTTGTCTCTGACCCAATATTCTTGTGTCTTTTGCCAGCATCCGTGAGACTGCGGCAGACCAACTTGTTAGCTTGCAAACCGTGAGTCTCATAACCTCCGCAGTTCTCAACAGAGAGCCCGTTAGAAATGATGTGCCCTCGTCAGGAACGTAGTCCAGTGCAGGGCTCCTTGTACCCTCGCTGCAGCCCCAGCTGATGTGTGGTCCCAGCAAGCCAGCATGAGCCACTTTGGAATAATTCCACTTATTTCAATACAGTGAATAACTGGCAGCTAAAGGGCGTCAATAATCCCAAATCTCTTTATGCAGGAATTCCCACTCTACGGAAGGACCGTCTTTTAAGGATTTTATTTTGAAGTATTTTTCTATGGAAACTTTATAAAGAATAGTAATACCTAGCCCTAGTTATTCCTAAATTGGCCTTCTAAACTTATTATTAAGCAGCTTCACTTTAGTGATTAAGACCATGGGTTCTGGAGCCAGACTACCTAGATTTATATCCTGGCCTCTCCATTAGCTAGATGTGTGACCTTCACTAAGTTGTATTACCCTGTTTCTTCACTTGAAAATGGGGTTAGTAATACTAACCACCAATACGGTAATTGTAAGGATTAAATGAGTAATGCATATCTTGTAAGCAACTCCTTTCCAAGCTGCTGTGATAATCATTCAATAATCTGGTCCCTGTGTACAGTTTAAGCAAACTGGACCATCACCTGTAGTCTTGCTCATTATTAGAGCAAAACTGGCCTTGCTCTGCCCACTCAGTTCTCCCCAGTGAGAGGATCAGATGCACAGGGAGGTCTGCCCTGCTTGAGAATGAGTGAAAGAATCTCCTTAATACCAGGGTGCAGTGTTAGGAAACCTGCTTAGTCCGATCTAAACTATGTCAAGTACATGAGCACCACTTATAAAGAGAATATATGGATGTCCGGTTGTCTTGCTCCTGAATCCCTCTAATGGGTCCAAATTACAGCAGAGATGTCAGTGTTGAGCTCCCCTCAAACACCAACAGATAGCTAAGTAACATACTGCCATCTGTCACTCCATCCCTATGCCTTGGGTCTCTCCAACCATATGGGGAGCCCACCAGGGACAGGTCTGTGTCTTGCCCTCAGTGGGGCAGTAGAGAGGGCAATGTGTAAAAGGCCAGTCTCTGACCCCAGGAGGCTTGGGTGGAAATCTGGGCTCTGATATTCCTAGCTGGGTGACCTTGAGCAAATTACTTAGGTCCCAATGCCCTATTTCCTCATTGTGGGTAAAGTTACAACATCTCCAAAACCTCTCACCTGGCCTTAATTCATCTCCATATCAATAGATGTTTCCAAGGGGTGGAGAAAAGTAGTCCATCTCCATATCAGTAGGTGATTACAAGGGGAAGCAAGGGCATATCTGGACCAGAAAGGTTTGGTGGGGTCGCTTTTTACAGCTGGGTGGCATGAGACACAGGCGAGCAGAAATAGATGACTGCTCGTAGGCAATAAATGGATTTCTCCCACTTTATTTGTCCCTTTGATTGACTGGTTTCAAAGGTATTTTGCCCTGGGATTTCCCCCCAGAGTTACACTCATCCATTTCTGTACCTTTGTTAGATGGTCCTTGCACAGACTAAGAAAAAACATGAGGAACAGAACAGTACCTAGCATGTAGTATGAACAGAGCCAGAAAAAATCCTGTCTATGTATTTTTCAAAATGCAATTAAAGCAGTGAAGAACATTTCCCCTACAGATCAATAAAGTTCTGAAATAGAAGGATTATTTTATTAGACTTTTATGGAAAAATATATTTAACTACATGAAACATTACTAAGACTCTGTCAAGTTCACCCCTTCCCTTATCAGTAAGAATAAACTGAGCTTTCTCTAATGAACAAGTGGTTATGGTGCTATTTCTGGAGGCAGGACACAACAAAAACCAAAGACAGTTTTGGTATCATTGGAAGGTGGGAGAACTGCCGATGTGACCTGGAGACAGCCTGTCCAGCAAGGAACATAACATATTTGTGTTACTTTTAAGATATAAACAAAAATTTCTTGGGAGAAGTGGGTGACTGTCCCAAGATTTTCTCAAAACAGAAGTCTAGAATGGAATGATAGAGATTTTATAAACCTATCATTTTCAAATGTGTAAAATTTCTCTGTGCAAATACACATACCTGGACTACATGGCCTGGGCAGTACTTTTCTCTCTGGAATCTTATTTCCACCATCTCCTTGGTCTGTGTCCTGACCTCTGACTTCTGGCAGGGTGATAAGCCACTAAAATCTTGAGCCTTCCATTATTTCCCATTCTATTGTCTACTCATCGTTAAATATGTAACATTCTTTATTCTATTGAGACTTTATCATACTGGGAATCTTACTTAAACTGCTGACGGATAAAACACCTTGAATTTTGAATGAAATCCAGATTCTGAAGAGGCATTTTACCTTTCTTTGGTATCTGCATTGTCCCCATCTCATCTGGAGCCTAACCTAGTATGAGGCACATGGGGAGGTCCTCCTTGCATAGTTCTATGAATAACTACCAGGTCTGAGATTTTATTTCTAGGGCGATACTCTTTCCTTTGCATCTGAGTGACAGCTGCATCAAATTACCAACCTTACTGGGGATCATTAGGAGGAAATAAACAAGACAACCACATGGCACTCTGTACAGAGCTGAAAGGATTTGCTTGCCTGGGAAGGCAGGCCCCAGGGAAGGAGGAGTCCAGGAGAAAAGCAACTGGCCCCCTGGTGCGGAGTTCCCTCAGCTCAGCAGATCACATCAGACTTGGAAAAGGAGCACGTCTGCAGATCTGTCCCCCTTCTCCCTCTGCCCCTAGGACCAGAGAGAATGATGTTGAAATTGTAATTGGGACTGACCAGCTTTAACCAGATAACCCAGAAAGTTATGCGATCTGCCCAAGGTGTCATTAAAGAATGGGAAAAGGGTGCCACATGGTTGAATGCAGTGATTGGAAAAAATAAGTTTCATGTACATGGTGTAGCACCGAGTTGACACCTGTCAACATATCAGCTACATACCCAGGCATGGGCGTGGACTTTGGAAAGAGACAGAAAATAAGTTTTTTTTGTCTTATGCAAGTCCTGTCTGGGCCTCAGTTTCTTCCTTTGTAAGAGGATAGTAATACCTAATGGGCAAGGTTATTAAAAAACTAAAGGCAGTGTAAATAAACAAATAGAAGCTACTGCATGTTTATGTATGTAGAGACGCATTTGCTCCCGGTTTCTTTGGCAAAAGATATGAAGTAATCTATGACAAAGACCAGTAAAAAGTAGTAGTAAAATAGAAATAAAAAATAAGGAGTGAGGAATCCTGAAGTGCAAACCATAAATGTAAACATGGTGGTTTCAGTTTCAAATTCAGTTTTGAGTTTCCTGGCAGCTGAGGTGCACAGGGAATGCTGAGAACTTGTACAACTCCAGTTATCAGAAAGGAGGAAGGATACTGCTGAGACAGGGACCACAGGCTTAAACAGAGTAGGGTGACCTCCTCTGGAAAAAGCAAGGCAAGATATTTACAGTCAAAGCAATGTAACAGTGTAAAGTCCCTATCGAAACTCTGTGTTCAGCATTATGCAAAGTCAAGGTCACACTAATTCTTTAGGGTAAAGATACTAGCCTAGGAATATTAGACATCTTCAGTGAGATCAGTTAAAGGTCAAAAGGCCAGGAGCAACTTGGCCTGGAATGTTTGAGAGTTCCCCAAGGGTATCTCAGCATAACCCATGACTTCACTGTAAACAGCCCTAGCAAACACACAACAACCCAGCCCACCTTGAGGGCAGGGCAGGTGGTACAAGTCCACACCCTAAGGCCTCAGTTCCCAAAAATCCTCAACTGCCTATAAATCCCCTAGACAATGCACCACCCTGGACTCTCTTCTCCCTCCTGGAGTGAGCCAGGAGCTCTTTCCTTTCACTTTATTTATAAATTAAAGTCTCTCCCTGACTCTCCTACCTTGGGTGTTTGTGAAGCTCATTCTTCGGCTCTGTGAACAAGAACCCTGGCATCATCTCTGGGGGCTCGTCCGGGATAGCTTCGGAGGTGAGTATCGGCATCCAAGCCTGCCTTTTCTTTCACTGTCCTTATAGAAGGAAGCCATCTGTGGTACACAGCATCAGGTGCTCGTCAGCCACTTAAATGGGACTAGCCCGGCTGCAGATCTCAAAGTCTCGAGCGGCAGGTTCCCCTGCGTCTCCCTCAGTGGATCCCCTGTCTCCCTTGGGAGCCAGAAAAGTCACCTAAGTGGAGGCCAGGATTCCCTTTCAGAGGCATCTCCTCGGATGCGAGGGACTGAGGAAGGCCGTGGGCACCTGTGAGAGTCTAGGCTGAGGCTACACTTCAGTGGCTCCTCAAAGGTCTGCGTGTCTGGAATCAGGCCCCGACAGCCCGACTGGGTATCCGTGAGGAGTGTCTCTCTCTCTGTCTCTGACTTCCAGCCTGCTTCAGGCTGCCCGGGCCTCTGAGTGAGGCAGGGGGCGTTCCTAACTCTCTCCTAACTTCATCAATCTCACGGAACCCGATGCTCACCGCCACAAGGTAGGAGACCTATGCTTCACTCTTATTCCTGACTTAATGCTGCACTCTTTATCTCATAAAATGTGTCTGGGCACCTGTTAGCCACTTAAAAGACGATTAGCGTTGGCTATCAGTCTTAAGTCTCCAGTGAAAGGTTTCCAGGTGTCTGCGGCTCCTTGATCCCCTGCCTGCAGATGGACGGGAATGTTGGGGAGTGGCTGAGCCAACTTCCTACTTTCCCCTCCTAATCTGCGGACTCCGAGGGCAGACCGGACTAATAGACAGTGGTCCTTGGATCTCGGTTCCGGCCGATTGATCCGATGGTGCTGAGTGAACCTCCTGCTATGCTGCTGCCTATGCGAGAGTCGCAGATGACACCTGACCTCTTGTCTCAGAGATCATATTTCTTACAGTGAGTGACTAGCAGGATAATTACCATGCAGTGGCAGAAACTGGTGTTTAAGAGTATAGATCCCTCCCATAAATGTTTGTGGCAGCCTCTGAATTTTATCTCTGGCCTTGGACAAAGTTCCCCTGCTCCTCATTCAAAGCAGTCCTCTTAGGCCTGCGCCACTTTCTCCTGTGTAATATAAATGAAGTCTGTGAAGTAAACAAACTGAACCCTGAGCCCAACATGTAAATGGCTCTATTCTGTTGACCTCCTTTCCTTAGAGGCAGTCATCCTGGGGCTAGGCATTTCCTTTTCTGCAGCCCCAGGGAAGTGAAACAGGCTTGTGACTCTGACCAAGGCTATGGCAGCCAGAGGTCACACAGTCCCTGCACTTATCAGACAGGCAGGTTCTCTCAAGGAATGACTAAAGCTTGTGCAGAGAAAACTAGGAAAACTCCCCAAAAGCGTAAAGTAGGGGCTCACTGGTAAGGTCCCACTAAGTCCAGAGCTCCGAGGCACCTCTTGCTTAGTGGGAAGGCAAGAGGGAAATCAAGACAAGGTGCAGGCCATGCTGGTAAGGACCGGTTAAGTCCAGTAGGCCAGCAGAGGAGGTGATTGACCACTGTCACCCAGGCTCCAAGGAGAGGGGACGCCCTCACACAGAGAAAAGGCCAACCAGGTGTCACATACCTGTCTTTCTCTCTCCCAGGTGGGAGCTTCCTCTTCAAGTTAAAGCCAGACATGCCTCTGGCTTGCATTATAAAGAACTGGGAGCAATGTTGATCCCCAGACCCTGAAAAAGAAGTGTCTTATCTTCTGCACACAAGCCTGGCCTCTATATGAACTCTCTAATGGAGAGGCTTGATCCCTGAGAGAAGTATACAATATAATAAGGTTATGCAGCCAAATTTAATTAATGCAAGGAAAGAAAATAGTCAAAAGTCCTGTGAACTACAATATGGGTCTAGTTTTCTAAATTTTTTTGGTGAAAATCTATTCTACTTATTGAGTTCATTATCTTCAAAAATTGGGAGTTTTTTAAACTAGACTCACTGAAACAGAAGAAATTTATCTTCTGCAATATAGCCTGGCTTTAAATGACTGGTGCTAGAATTGTACTTGCATTTCATTTGCAGCCCCCTGGACACACACAGTCCCTATCAGTTCAGAGCCTTCATCAGCCCTGTTAGTCTGGGGCCATCTAAACCTTAACCCAGTTATGTAAACTGCTCGCCTGTAGAGTGTATTCTTGAAAACTGAGATACTTTTAGTCAAATAAGCTAAAAGGAAAGAAGGCAATTGGATATTAGTAACTCAAATCTTTGTATCAGTTTATCTGTCTGTGTATATGTTCTTTTATGAAAAGTATTGCCAACTGTAGTCATTACATCTCAATCTGTATGTTTGTGTGTCTAAGTGTGTAAATGAAAAATACTTTTCTACCTCCGGATGGTATTAATAAAATTGATTTAAAGACAAGCACTAGTGAAAATTGGGCATTCTAAAACTTCCATAAAATTCTAATAAAAGATAATAAGCATTAATGCTAATTTAAGTTGAACTGAAATGGACATGTCCTTATGATTATCAGCTGCCTAAGTTTACCTAAAGTCATTTAAGTTGATGTTATCTGCTAAATCTTTCAAGAATAAAATGCTTAGAGGCTTGACTTTGTCTAATATTCAGTAAAGGTTTTGTAAGTAGTCTAGCATTGTTGTTAAGAATGAGTAAACTAAGTGTAGCAAGTGAACATCTTAATAATAATTGTGTGTTACAGTGTGTATACCTACCTACAGCCTGAGAATTTTTGTAGTAACCTGAAATCTTAAAGTTTTGCTAAGTTTAGACATATTTTGTACTTAGTGAGATTGTGCTGTAAAGCAGATTCCAGAAATTATAAAATGTGTTCATAAATTTGTCAATCTAAAGAATGCTAGTGTAAATTTATAATAGCCTACTTCTCAGTATTCACTGAAAATTAAAGTTCCTAATGATTTTAAATTTTAATTAGAACTACTTGAAGTAATAAGGAAAACATTTCTGCATGCTAAAAAATGTGTCCTTCGATAAAAGAAAGTAACTTTGTTCTAAAGTATAGCTGTTTATTTAAAGAGGGAGAACACTGAATGTAAAAGGAAAGTTTCAGAAAGCTTGTGGAAAAATTGATAGTCATGCTATATGAAATTAAAGCAAATGAGTCTCGATATCAAGTACATAGCAAAATTAGAATTTTGTTTTCAGTTAAAAAGACAGTTTTCTTAAACTGTTAGTCTGCTCTTCATGTTGAAAGATTGCAAAAGGTTTTCTAATTGTTTTATCAAAGCAGTTTCTCATGCTTAAAGTCTCAATGAGTTGTCTGAGTATTTAAGAAAATGAGATCTTAATATTAAAAGGACTAAAAGCTAAACTTTGCTAACGACTGTGTAAACTTCTGTATTTGCCTTTGAGGTATTTTGTTGTCATTCTGGTTAAATGGATAAGTATTGCTTCATGGCAACCTGTAATCTTATTTAAGCAAGTGCTGAAGAAACTTTCTTCTGACAGTGTCCGAGAATCAAATTCAAAAAGGTGCTTTTACATCTAGTTAACTGATATTTTCCAGAGGGCCCCTGGAACATGTCAGAGGAATTTATTCTCCACATCAGGGAAAATATTTGGCTAATTTGGCTTATTTATCTGATACATGTTTACCTGGAAAGCACTGTCAAAGGGAATGATGCTAAACTTTGTTACTGAATGTTTTGCGTTATAAAAATATCCAAATTTCCTTATGTCAACTATCTTACAGTAAGCTCTCATCAGATCTTTAACCATTGTCATTTGTAAGTGTTTTGTCATTTATAGTCACTGTTTTATTACTCCTAACCTAGTAAAGAACTAGATTTCAGCAGAACAGGTATTGGTTACATAGGATTAAGTAAACTAAGGAAGATGATTTTGTGGCTTTTTGTTTCAAATGTTGCTGATAAGCTGACAACCGTTTAGTAAATGACTATCTTTATAAGCAGAATTGAAACTTTATCCTTCTACCTGATCCCTCCAGAATTTAAAAACTCTCAGTGACTATTTTTATATTTCATGGCAGTATATTTATTTGCATAAGTTCAGTAAGAATCTGCTTTCCTTGTAAGAGGACCAATTAAAAACACAGGTTATATTACCAAGGCTTTGACTGGAATGTTATACCTGAAAGACACTTGTGTAAACTCAGATATGAACAGAAAACTTTAAGGAACTAAGGTTGACTTTATAAAGCCAACAAAGCCCCTTGGAAGAACTGGCCTGGTACCTTGCTCACAGGGTTCCCAGCAGCCTTACCAGGTGAGTAAGGAAGGTCACTTCCTGGCAGGGGCAGGAACCTTAGGATGTCTTGGGGACCTCGAGAAGAGAAGAATTAACTCAAATCTACAGGTGCTGCAGGCAAAACCTGATGGCAAGTCTGGCTTCGCTTTCTGGCCTCAAGAGACCTGTAAAAGTTCAATCTGAAATTCCTTATAAAAAGTACCAGCAAAGCACATTTTAAAAAGCCTTTGTAATCAATTGCTCTTCTTGATGCACTTATGCAAATAATCAAGCTAAGTGTTAATTATTTCCTAGAGAAAAGTATTGTTTCAATAATGCAGCCATTATCTATACCAAATCCTAATACTAGTCATTGGGGCATAAACTAAATTCAGAATTCTAGTTTCCCCAAAATATATGGTGATAATTCTCCAGATGTGTTAGTTTTTTCCCATCATTTCAATTAAAGTTTTACTTTTTCTAGTTCTCATATTCAACAATGCATGCTTAATCTCATCAAGTTTGTCCTTCCAGAATGGAAAATCCAACTCCAGATGTTGCTACTTAACCTAATATCACAATTGGTTCTATCTTGCCTAGAAGCCACAAAACTGCAAATAGTAATAGAAATGGAACCTGGAATAGAAGGGCCCATCTTCTGAGGCCCTCTCGAGTGACCACTGATGGAAACCTAACTGCACCCTTTACTGCACCCCTTCTCAGCATGAAGCAGCCAGAGTGGTCTTCACCCCCTTTCCCTAGCAGCAGCTAGGGTCTCTATCTGTGCAGGGGGGGAATGAGACAGGGACCATGGGTTTAGACAGAGTAGGGTGAAGGCCTCCGGAAAAAGCAAGGCAAGATATTTACAGTCAAAGCAATGTAACAGTGTAAAGTCCCTATCGAAACTCTGTATTCAGCATTATGCAAAGTCAAGGTCACACTAATTCTTTAGGATAAAGATACTAGCCTAGTAATATTAGACATCTTCAGTGAGATCAGTTAAAGGTCAAAAGGCCAGGAGCAACTTGGCCTGGAATGTTTGAGAGTTCCGCAAGGGTATCTCAGCATAACCCGTGACTTCACTGTAAACAGCCCTAGCAAACACACAACAACCCAGCCCACCTTGAGGGCAGGGCAGGTGGTACAAGTCCACACCCTAAGGCCTCAGTTCCCAAAAATCCTCAACTGCCTATAAATCCCCTAGACAATGCACCACCCTGGGCTCTCTTCTCCCCTCCTGAAGTGAGCCAGGAGCTCTTTCCTTTCACTTTATTTATAAATAAAACCCTCTCCCTGACTCTCCTACCTTGGGTGTTCGTGAATCTCATTCTTCGATTTTGCAAACAAGAACCCTGGCATCACTGCCTTCTCAAGGATCAGCTCTTCTTGGTGTGAAATTTCAAAAGCAATGTCTCAGGAGGTTTTCTGCATTGCTTTGTAAATTATCTGAGACCTTATTATGCTTTATCATGGGTTTCCTAAGCTGTAGAACCACTCAGTCTCGCAATTGGGACTGGGACAAATTACTGCAGGTGAATGACCCAGATCTCTACACTTCAGCTCACAGTAGGATCTGCAGCAATTACTAGTCCACAATTCATCAGATCCTTTCAGATGAGCTTTCCCTAATACATTCACTGTAAATTCACCCAGAGGATATTTACGTTATGGCCTGACTTTGTTCTCCTCGGTTCTTGTCTCTGCCAAAACAAAGAACTGAAAGGCAGAGACCATAGCGAAGCGGAGGGTAAATTTTACTTTAAAACACTCGAAGGGAGGAGCGGGCCAGAGTCAAGGTAGACAAAGGCCCTGCACTTTCAGGAGCAGCTCTACTTATCATGACCCAGCTGGGAGGCGCCGCTTTGACAGGGTGAGGTCACTTGATTAACGGCTCTAGTTATACACCCATTCCTCTTGGTGTGCGTGTCTTTTCCCAGAAGGCACACAGAAAAGCCCATGGGGGTGCGGGGAGCAGAACCCCAATTTTATTTTAATGGGATTATGATGAGGTGTGATTTGGGTGGTTCTTAGTTTTGTTTGATTGCGCCTGTGGTGGGACCTCGTTGGAACGGTTTGGCCTGATCCCCATAGGCAAGGAACTTAGCTCCCTGCAAGCCTTTGTTGTCTTCACATGGGACCCCCTTATCTGGGCGCTTTTTCCCTCAAACTTTATCTTCCCCTTCCCTGGATGCTCTTGTCTATCTGTCTACCTAGCATGTAGACTCGCCACCTGCACACCCAAGGAAATGTTTTTATTTGTATTTTAGGCAGAAGCTTTAGATGGAGGACAGATTTAAGCAAAAGTATAGATATATTTTGAGATGAAATAGCTGACTCCAAAAGACTGCTTTTTCCTTTTCCAAACACAATTCAGGCCCTCGAAGGCTAGCAACCCTGCTCTTCCTTCAAGACCAAGCTCACCTTTCAGGGCTATTAGCACATGAAATAAACAGCCCTGGTGAGACTGTGCTACTGGTGTGCTTTCCCAGCCACAATCCCAGGGCACTTCACCTAATCTGCATATGCCAACACGAGTTTCCAGGGAAGCTGCCAAAATAAGCTCCTGTCCTCCCTCACCTTTACTTTAATCCCCACATAGGTTTGCTTTTACCATACGGTAATTATTTCCAAGTCACAAGTGCAAACACTCACTCTGATTGGAAAATTAGCAGATTTCAAACTCAGGTAATTTGTCTCTAATGAGGAACTTGTTGAACTGAATTTAACAATTAACTCCAACACCCCTTGCTGCCTGAGGCTGTGGGAGTGAAGGTGGGGGTGGGGAGGCAAGGGCAGGCTGAGGGCCAGGGTGAGCAGGACTCACTCCCAGGCAAGCTGAAGGTTGGGTGGGGCAAGGTGTAATGGGGCTGGACGAACAGGAGCTTGACTCTTCAAATGCAGATGTAGCCAACTACACATTCCTATCAAGGAAACCGGAGTGATAGGAGCCTCCAGGTAGCCACCACCCACGCCCACAAACACCAAGTCGTGGCTGCTCTGCTTCCTCTGTGCTGAAGAGCTAGAGACCGAGGAAATGGACAGGAAGGAAGGCTGGAAGAGCAAGAGGTGGGCTTCCTCTCCGCCATTCCCTCGGGCTCCCAGCTTCTTGGGGACCAGGAGGAACAGGTGCGTTTTGATTAACTGCTGGGATGGTTAGTGTCTTCATTGGCGTCTGAAATATGGCAGGGCAGAGCCTGGCAAAGGGCTGAGCCTTGTTTTTCTATGACTACCACCCGCCTCCCTCCAGAGCTGGGGCCACTTGCTCCCTACCCGCAGCTCCTGGTCAGGCGCCCGAAGGCTCAGGGATTTCTGGGAGGTATGACCTGGCACGTGAATCCGTGTCATCACTCCCACTCCAAATGCGCGCATTGCTGACTGGCTCCTGCCTAATGTCACGAAAGGGCCCCCCGTTCATACCTGAGGCTCTGCCTCTGTGGTCTGCTCTGCCCCTCCTTCCCGCAAGACCTGCGATGTCCAACACCATCGCCACTACTGACCACTTGAAACGTGGCTAGTAAGACTGAGGAACTAATTCTTATTTAATGTTAACTCATGTAAGTCCAAAAACTGATTCATGATTCAATTGGAAAACTTACCACTATGTTTAGAAGGTGGATCTACATTTCTTTCAACTGTAGATTTTATAAAAATCTAAATACAGATCAGGTATCTCTGATGAAAAGTTACCATCCAAATTGAGGCAGGCTGTGTCTGGATTTTGACATTTAGTAAAAAAATTAAACAAAAACATCTCATTAAGAATTTTAAGGTACTGATAACCTGTGGAAATGATAATCTTTTGGATATATTGGGGCAAATAAATTACTGTAAGTAGTTTCTCCTGTTTCTCTTACTTACTAAAATATGACTACAAATATCTAAAATTCCATATGGGACCCATGTTATACTTCTATTGGGCAGTGCTGATTGGAGCTAGACTTCTCCCTTCACTTGCAAATGTCTTCAAGGAATATAATCCCGTTCCCAAATTCCCACCCTGTGACAGGGGCCCCAGTTCTGCCAGACATGTCCTGCTGTACTGGATTTTTTTGAATGTTCATCTTCTGCACCACTCTCTCTGCTCCCTGCTGGAATATTACAAGGCCCTGCCTTTGCACAGCAATGTCATATCGATGATCAGCCTTTAAGTGTAAAGACACACCCTGCACAAAACTAATTTCTGACCAAGTACGGATGTGACCTGGTACAAGGAAGAGCCTCAAGGTTCTCAGCAATCAAACATGAATGAAAAATTTATTCACAAACATAACCAGTTAATATCCTCAAAAGTGAGCCTGCATCAAATTACCAGCCTTGCTGGGGATCATTAGGAGGAAATAAACAAGACCGCCACATGACACTCTGAACAGAGCTGAATGGATTTGCTTGCCTGGAAAGGGAGCACCGCATTACTCAAGCACAAGCTGAGCCCCTGTCTCCATGCAGTCCTTGAAAGGACCACAGAAAGGGCAAAACGGAGACAGTACATCAAGTCTGGTGAGATTCTGAGTTCAGGTGTCTGCTTGGTTGTCAAGGCCGAGTGGAAACTCTTCTTTGCAACCGGTTACTGTGCTGGTTCACATCTTCAAAGTGCCGGCTTCACAAAGCTGCAATGGGCTCAGCGTCACTCAGATGGCCTAGCTGACAGGTCTGCTTGAAGTTGGCTGAAATCTTCCCTTAACAGGATCGGTGGCGCACCAGGGCGGCTGGGCTAATGGAGTAAAACTCCCCTGTTGAGCTGTGGCTCATGTCTTTTGCAACGCCAGAAGAAATTTCCTTTCTCGACATTGTCGTTGTTAGGGTAAAAGGTGAAAAACAAAGTTTAGGTAGATGGGTTGCCCTTCAAAGAGCAAAATTTAATAGGCACGCAGAGAAAAATACTTGTACACAAACAGTCATAACAACACTATTCACGGTAGCCTAAAGGTGGAAACCACCGAAATGGACATCACTGGGTGAATGGTTAAACACTAAGTGATTTCATGAAGGGAGAAGAGAAGTGATTTCAAAAAGGGAGTCACTTTTTGTGCTTTTATAAAGGGTTAAGTGATTTTATAAAGGGAGAAAAGAAGAGGTCCCTGAAGTACCTTTTCAAGAGCAGAGGTGGTTGCCCAGAGGCAGCACCGGGCCTGAGGAAGGCAGTGGGCCCAGCATCTGCAGGTCAGCTGTGACCCCATCATTTTGAGGTATTTAAAATTTTTTTTCACAACTAATTCACAAAAATTACATTCAGTATGCTGTGCACACCCCTGTAAATGACAGGAAAAAATACAAAAGCACATTCTTCTCAAAGATGTCTAACACCTCATAGGTCACCACAGTGTAGAGTACATACAGTGACACCCGTTTCAAAAAGCTCTAACCTCCCCACCTCATGCTTTAACATAGATGGATCTTCAGGACACTGTGCTAAGTGAGATAAGCCCGTCACAGGGAGACAAACGCTGCATGAATACACTTACAATACCAAGCATCTGAAGCGGGCAAAGCCACAGACACAGGAAACACAAAGGTGGTTGCCAGCGGCAGGGGCACAGGGAAATGGGAGTCTGTGCTCCAAGGAGATGGAGTTCCACTTTTGCAAGATCGCCCCAACTCAGGGTCTGTTGCCTGACAACGAGAATACAGTTAACATACTGAAAGGTCCACTTCGAAATAGCTCAGATGGTAAATTTCACATTCTGTGTTTTTTAACCCAGCTAGAGAACATTTACATCATTTTGTTGAAACACTACCAATTTTAGCTTTGTTTGAATTGTAGCTTAACCGTTTTGGAGAAACTATAGGCTTCAAGAGTGGAAACTGGAATTAGTCGGGATTTCGATACACTTCAGACTATTCTAATAAAAACTAGGGCAGCCACTAAGTGGTGACTGCAGCAAAACCACCCCAGGTGATGGAGATCACTTCCTTGTTTCTTAGTGGACATCATGGGGCTCTGCTTCCATACAATGCTCGTACACCTAACACATAAAACACTGACCCCTTAACAAAACCAAAAAAGCAAGGTACAATACAGACATCGTTTGGGTCGATGCCCATTTCTAAAGAGAGGGCAAGCAGTGCAAAGCTCAGTATTTGGAAGGGGCTGGCGGGTCTCCCGTCGTATTACCTTTGGGCTGGCTGTCTTCCTCCTGGCCCTGCGGTGGCCAAGATGTCTCGGTTCCTACTGTGGTCCCAGACTTAGATTGCGGCAAAATTCTCCACAGCCCCTGCGGTTGGGGGTGCTGCTGCTGGGGCCCCTGTTTACAAAGGCAAAATATGACAGGCACTCTGAGAAAAATACTTACACACAAACAGTCATAGCAACATTATGCCCACCCAGGTCTTACCTGGTGGGGGTCAACCGGGAGCAGCAGCATCCCCTGGGGTTGCAGAGAGCCTCCCCTTCCATGGGGATCCATGACTGTAGTCAGCAGAGTGGTGGAGGCCGTGGCCTGAGTGGTTGAGGGTTGTGCGCTGGCACTCGGTGGGGCTGGCGGCTGGGGACCGGGAGCGTTGGAACTCGGTGGCACTGGCTGCTGGGCAGCAGGAGCTCTGGGTTGCTGCAACTGCTGCTGTGGAATCAGCTGATTGAGCTGCTGCTGCTGTCCTGGCTGCTGCTGGGTGTTCAGAGGCATACTACATGGCCTCAACAGAGTTACCTGCTTGAGACCTGGATCATTTAAGAGGTACTGAGCAGATACCTGATAAGGAGGCTGCGGTGCAGCGGGTGCTGCATTTTGTGGACAAGCTTCTGAGGGTGGGATGTCGGGCTTGACTTCTGCAGGAGCCCAGGTCGGACAGCTGGAGCCCTGCGTGGATCTGGGACCACTCAGCACAGCCTGGTCTCCACCAACATGGTCACCTTCTCTGATGATGTTCCGACTGACACAGTTGGCGATGGCCTGGGTGGCGGGGACACTCTGTGATGAGCTGGCGCTGGGCAGGGTGGTGGCAAGAAGGTAGTTACCTTGATTCACTTCCACAGAGCTTTCCTGGGCACGAGCAGGAGCAGGAGCAGGAGACTGAAGAGAGCTGCTGGCCTGCTGTGGAAGAAGACTGTTATGCGAGGAGCTCTGGCTGGAGCTGGAGGAAAGTGTGATGCCTGGAGGTGGCTGTGTGACTTCCTCCCCCAGGACTGAAGCCTGAGCCACCACGGTCTCAGGCTGTTCTATGTCTCTCCCTGGGGAAGGTTGGCTGAGGCTGGCTGAGCCACTGGAGCTGTGGCACATCTGGCATGGACACCTGCCAAGGTTCTTCTGGACCAATTCCTTGGACCCACTGAACACTGAGTCCTCATTCTTGAAGTTGTGGAGGAAAGCCAGCTGTGTCTCACCTCTGACTTCTTTACCTGAACTTTCTTTTCCAAGGCTAACTGGATCATCAAGTGGCTTAACCGAGTCCAGCTCTGTTGTCTCGGGGAGATCGCCAGATTCCCAGTCAAATGCAGAATAAAAGTCCTTGTCAAAGATTGGCCAGGTTGCTAGGTGTGGGTCATCATTTTCTAAAAACTTCTCCAATTCTTCAGCATATTTCTCAACATCCGCTTCAGAAGTTACATTCAAGTCACAGGGTTTCTGCTGCCACATATCTACACAATTTCCTGTATTAGAAATCAGGTCATTGTGCTCACCTGCTTCACTTTCATTGGTTTTGTGGCACAAAGGTAATGGGCTTAGCTCAGGAAATGATGGAAAAAGAGACAGCTCCTCCTGCCCATTCAGAAAGGGGCTACAACACCTCTTGATGCCCCTTTTCACCTCTGCTCCTGATATAGGAGGGCCTAGGCACGGTGGTTCAGCGATAGTTAAAAGCAGTTGGCTCTCACGTACAAGTTTGTCTTGCTGGGTCCATTTCTGGTTCTCACTGGTTTTGGACTGTTGGTCACAGGCTGAAGTCTTCATCATTGAGTGTAAGAGAACATACCTGCTTTGGTAACGAGTAAGCTTCAGGAAACTGGGAAATCTGTAGTCCTGTATTTCTGTTACCACACAGCCCCAGTAAAAAATGTTAACGTGAGAATATTCCAGAATATCTTCCAAAATGGGAGGCAATTCTTCTCCACGTAAATAATCGAGTAATTCCCCTACATCATAAGGCAGGTTAATGGTCTCCAAATATGACGAGCCCTTTTCCCCCTTGAGTATCACAGAATATCCCCCCTTTCCTGGGTATATGCTGACTAGTAAACACGCCAGCAACTCTTTCCTAACCAGCTTCTCCAACAAATTCACAATGTCTCTTAATTCCTCTGTAACCCCAGGCTCTTGTCCACCTCGCTCAACGTAAATGTCGTAAAGTTTCTCATGAAGAGATTTTTCCTCAGGAGAAGACTGTTCCGTTTGAGGAGGTGTCTGTGGGGCACTGCCAGTGGCACACTCCACACCCTCCAAAGCTTGTTCTAAAGCTCGTTCCATTGTGGTAAAGAAGAGCAGCCCTGAAAGGAGAAAACGTAAGTGTGCCGAGGAACGCGCTGAAATCTTGTCTTAATATTGACCTATGGAGCCCATTCCCACCACAATCCTGAGAGAAGCGATCAGGCTTACCTCAAAATGGACCACACGAAAACCACCCTAAAGCAGCACTACACGAAATACTTGCAATTTGTTGAGAGTCCACATATGGCGGCAGCAGCCCTCATTCTGGGAGCAGTCGTCACGACCAACCGAGCGCCGCTGCGGGCGGGACGAGAAGGAGAGGTGCGCCACCCCTGATGAGCTCTCCACCCTCTGCAGCTGCTGTGCGCATGTGCTCTCGCCATGCGCGGCAAGCTTCTGGCCTACGTGTCCACGCACTGCAGCATCGCGAGACCCAGAGCCTGCACTTTTCGTGCCCGCATTTCTCTCGTGGGGGCTGGGCCAGGCTGAACCGTTTCTTCCCTGGTAACCTTAAAGGCATGCACGCCAAAACCCTACACACCAACCAAAACATACATGATTTTTTGATACTGTTTTAATTCATGACAGTTTTCACAGGAATGCATTTGGCAAAGTCACGGAAAATGGTCATTTCTTCCTTGGCAAGCACTTTACCGACAACTGTTCACGGTTTCAGGGATCTTGGTCATCAGCGGCAGGGCTGCTCCTCCTATCCGTTACCAATTTAAGACACCCCAGAGAGTCCCCCTTGGGAGCTCTTGCCTACATGGAGGCTCGCTGTATTTGGTGAAAGCATCAGAAATCTTCCTCGAATCTTCCCGTGATCACCTGCCTCAGGGTTTTCATAGAGATGTGCGTATAACATGGCATTCTTTTTTTTTTTGGTATCATTAATCTACAATTACATTAGGAACATTATGTTTACTAGGCTCCCCCCTTCACCAAGTCCCCCCACAAACCCCATTACAGTCACTGTCCATCAGCGTAGTAAGATGCTGCAGAATCCCTACTTATCTTCTCTGTGTTGTACCGCCCTCCCAGTGCGCCCCACACTACACATGCTAATCGTAATGCCCCCTTTCTTTTTCCCGCCCTTTTCGCTCCCTTCCCACCCATCCTCCTCAGTCCCTTTCCCTTTGGTAACTGTTAGTCCATTCGTGGGTTCTGTGATTCTGCTGCTGTTTTGTTCCTTTGGTTTTTCTTTGTTCTTATACTCCACATATGAGTGAAATCCTTTGGTACTTGTCACTCTCCCCCTGGCTTATTTCACTGAGCATAATCCCCTGTAGCTCCATCCAAGTAACATGTCATTCTTATACAGAAGTACTTACCTTTTATTTCCCTAGTATTACAGTAAGGGCATTATGTGTGTGTATATATATATATATATATATATATATATATATATGTGTGTGTGTGTGTGTGTGTGTGTGTGTGTGTGTGTATTTATTTATTTTTATTAAGGTTCCGTTGACATAGACTGTTATGAAGGTTTTACTTGAAAAACAGTGTGTTTACTACAGTCACCCATATTATCCAGTCCCCCCCATACCCCATTACAGTCACTGTCCATCAGTGTAGTAAGATGCCACAGAGTCCCTACTTGTCTTCTCTGTGCTACACTGTCATCCCTGTGACCCTACCCCCTCCGCCAGCCACACCATGTGCGCTAATCATGATACCCCACAATCCCCTTCTCTCTCTCTCTCCTCCCCCCACCATGCCCCACCCCTCCCATTTGGTAACCACTAGTCCCTTTTTGGAGTCTGTGAGTCTGCTGCTATTTTGTTCCTTCAGTTTTGCATCATTGTTATACTCCACAAATTAGGGAAATCATTTGGTATTTCTCTTTCTCTGCCTGACTTATTTCACTGAGCATAATACCCTCTATCTCCATCCGTGTTGTTGCTAATGGTGGCATTTGTTTCTTTCTTATGGCTGAATAGTATTCCATTGTGTATATGTACTACCTCTTCTTTATCCATTCATCTACTGATGGACACTTAGGTTGCTTCCATATCTTGGTTATTGTAAATCTGTGGCAATAAGCATAGGGGTGCATATATCTTTTTCAAACTGGGCTGCTGCATTCTTAGGGTAAATTCCTAGGAGTGGAATTCCTGGGTCAAATGGTATTTCTATTTTTAGTTTTTTTGAGGAACCTCCATACTGCTTCCCACAATGGTTGAACTAGCTTACATTCCCACCAGCAGAGTAGGAGGGTTCCCCTTTCTCCACATCCGTGCCAGCATTTGTTGTTCCTTGTCTTTTGGATATTGGCCATCCCAACTGGTGTGAGGTGATATAGCACTGTGGTTTTATTTTGCATTTCCCTGATAATTAATGATGTGGAGCATCTTTTCATGAGCCTGTTGGCCATCTGAATTTCTTCTTTGGAGAAGTGTCTGTACATGTCCTCTGCCCATTTTTTAATGGGGTTATTTGCCTTTTGGGTGTTGAGGCGTGTGAGTTCTTTATGTATTTTGGATGTTGACCCCTCACGCATATATATTTTTAAGCATGTGGTAGGTGAATGATACCGTCTGTGAATGACAGTATTTGTTTTAAAAGGGGATTTCCATCTGAGAGTATTGAGAACTGTGATTCCAGGTGATGGCAGCCGATATTAAAGGATTACTACAACTGTAGACCACAGCTATAGTCCTAAAGGTGCCTTGGGAGTGAGATGAGTGAGTCTCAGATCACTTAGGGGACATTGTTTCCCATTAACTTTGTGGCCTTGCATGCTACCAGCAGGTTTTGGGGGGACAGGTTTTGAAAACAATCTGTTGGTGTTTATGTGCAGACATCATGATAATACAATCTTCATATTAAAGTGTCAGAAATGAGAAGGATCCAAGACAAATTGGTGCAAGTCTTGAATTACACACTACTATAAAGTAAGTGCAGTGTTTTTAACCAATAGCAATTATGGTAATTACATATGCAATAGATATTAGGATTAAAAAGTCCTTGACTATGAGTTCCTTAAAGATGATTCTCATTCAGGAATAGACAAGAATAATTTTCTATTGGCTATCAGTTGTCTTTGGGCAAATGGGTACTTGTGGGGTGCCTCATGGGGCTTGAAATGAATTCAGATGCATAGCTCTTTGAAGCGTCCTTCCTCATCTCTCTCCCTTCTCCTTCACATGCCCAAGTTTATGCTGAGTTTAAGACTGGATGGCTAAGTCGTATTTTGCTATCCAATAATTCAGATAGCTAACTGGAATAAAGCCCAAATTAGGGAGGCAAACATGAGCTCTCACCCTCAATCGAAGGACTAGCTTATTCTTCCAACTTGACTAGATGAACTTGGCTGCCTCCCAGATCCTTGCAGGCTTCTCTCCAACCTCGGTCCCATTTGCTCTCTGCCCTCAGGAATTTGCTGTGTGTTGGGTCTGAAGCAAGCGTCAGTCTTTAGCAGGATCGCACTTAGGTGGAGAAGCTTGTTTGGAAGGGGAGGCTCCACTTGCTCGCTGATCGGACTGAAAGCTTTCATTGGATGTGAAGTGCTCGGCCAGGGATTGGGTCAGGTTATCTTCCTAGAACAGAAAGGAGCCCAGGAGTCCTGCTGGCTGCTCCTGGCCTGCAGACTAGACTTCCAGGCTTCTCAGCATGGTAGAGGAGGAGGGCCGGGGCCAGGGTGTGCAAGTGAGGGGCCCAGGGCACCAGAGGGCAGGAGGTACCCACTCTCAGGACTGTGCAGGCACCACCAGGGGCAATGCCCTGGCTGCCTCGCTGCCTCACCTTGTCCCAGCCCTGGTGCCTGCTTCCTTCCCAGCCTCATCTGTCCCTTCTCTCTCCCTGGTGACTATGCTCAGAGCATAGTCACCAGGCCCCAGACAGGCCAACCCTTTCAAGGTTCTGGGCGCTCGCAAAAGGCTCTTTCTGCTGCTGAGCGGCCCCTCTCTGCTTAGTCACCTGCCCGTCTCCCCTGCTCACCTCAGCTGTCCCTTCCTGACTTGCAGGAAGCGTGCCTCCTTCTCTCTGCTGCCCCCCAGAGCACACGGGCCAGGTGCTTTGGTAGAGCCAGGCTTCCCACAGCGGTGGGCAGCAGGGGGAGTGCGCCTTTTCTCCGCACCCTGCCTCTGGAGTCTCTGAGGGCACAGACGACGTCTTTTCCATCTTTCGTTGTTCACCAACTTGGTCATTACTTTACACGAGGTCGGCACCATGGAGTGAAGGAATGATTGACTCCACCCTCTAGTTATCTCAACTCAAGATGCACAAAAACCTTGTCAAGTAAGTATTTTATCTCCAACTCCTTTCTTCTTAGAGCTGAGAAAGGTACGCAGAGCCAGGTGTTCCGACTCTGGTGCTATACCAGGCCAGGGTTTCTGATCCTTGGCACTCCTGACACTTGTGGTGGGTGTCCGGGTGAGGGGATGGTGAGGGCCTGCCCTGTGCCCTGCAGGATGTTCAGCAGCATCCCTGGCCCTAGATGCCCATAGCACTCATCCCCTGTTGTTATGACCAAAAATGGCTCAGGGTGTGGCCAGATATCCCCCAAGGGGCAAAATCGTCCCCTGGTTGAGAACCACACAACTTCCCTGCTCTGTAAACCATGAACATGAAACAAATGCAGCCTCGGCGCTGATGCCCCAGGGTACCTCCCACTGCATGGAGAGGCGTCAGCCCAGTCTGCCAGAGGACGGACTGCATCTTCAGTTGTTGCGCTGGCTGGGTCTTTGGTTGGCTTTCCCCAGAAGCATAGCCTGAGAAGATGGCTTGAGTGCAGGTAGTTATATGGGTGGTCCATGAGAAGCACCCCTAAGAAAAGGGGAGCTGAGTCAGGGGTGAGAAAGAAGGCAATCAAAGGCATGTTCCTGAGCAGAGACTGCTGTGGACAATAGGCCCCTGCCACGGACCCTGAGAGACAGAGCAGAGCAAGCCTCAGGCCGTTGTACCCTTGAGGCCAGGGAGCTGGGGTTTCTACCCATCTCTCCTCTCTCATTGGCTGAGGATAGTCCTGGGGGCGTTATTCCCCATCACTAGGGTTGCCAGTTAGGAGAGCCAGCCACCCGTGCTGATGTGGCTGGAGAATGCGCTCTTACAGAGTCGCAAGTGCTTGCAGGGAGACTGTCCTGTGTTTCGAATGGTGAGTGGCTCGGGGAGGTGCGTGTGGCAGGGGCTGCACCTGCTACACCTCTGACTGAAGGCAGGCGGGAGGTGCCGGCTCTTCCTTCTCACTGTTGTAGAGGAATGTGCTATGTAATACATCTGGGCACATGGAGAAGTAAGACTGGATTCCACCCAAGTGAAATGGACAATTTCATGTGATTTTTTGGTCAGCTATTAAAGCCAACGTCGCCAGAGATGGAGGTTGTGGCCCACTCCTTACTCCCCACTTACTGGAGGACCCAGGCTATCTGGCCACAGACGCACTGGTTGGGGCTGGGACCCCAGCTGGGTGTGCGCTATAGTCAGCCTGGCGATGCTTTCTGGGCTCAGCCTTCCCCTTCAACTGAGATCCCTAACTGCCTGGTCTTTCGACAAGATGAGGGCTTTTAAAAAAATTACTCTGAATGCATACCATCTTTGGAGCCTTCCAAGCACATTAATGAGCATGCTGGCTGATTATAAGGACTCAACTGTTGCCCTCCCCTACTGCAGCCCCACACAGACATACATGCTGAGAGAACTCATGGCCGCATTAGGCTATGCTAGCTGAAGAAGAGAATTCAATTAATTATAAGATTAAAAATAGTTTTTTAAAGCAAATTTTAGGCAGAGTAAAATTCACCTTTTTCAGTGTATGGTCCTGTAAGTTTTGAAAAGTGTCAATTGTGCCACCACCACTACAATCAAGATATAAAACTGTTCCATTGTGCAAAAAAACTCCCTCCTGTACATTTGGAGTCATTTCTTTATCTCACCTAGAGCCCCTTGCAACTATTGATCTGTTTTCCATGCCTTTAAATACCTTTTTCAGAATGTCATATAAATGAACTATAAATCATATAGCTTTTGGGACCGCCTTTTTTTTTTTTTAAATAATTATTTTTTATTGAAGGGTAGTTGACGCACAGTATTACATTACATTAGTTTCAAGTGTACAACACAGTGGTAAAACATTTATATACATAATTCTAGGTTCCAGCTATCACCCTACCAAGCTGTTACAATATCTTGACTATATTCCTTATGCTATACATTACATCCCGGTTACTTATTTATTTTACCATTGGAAGTCTGTCCTTTTTTTGTGTGTGTGTGAGGGCATCTCTCATATTTATTGATCAAATGGTTGTTAACGACAATAAAATTCTGTATAGGGGAGTCAATGCTCAATGCACAATCATTAATCCACCCCAAGCCTAATTTTCGTCAGTCTCCAATCTTCTGAGGCATAACAAACAAGTTCTTACATGGAGAACAAATTCTTACATAATGAATAAGTTACATGGTGCACAGTACAAGGGCAGTCATCACAGAAACTTTCGGTTTTGCTCATGCATTATGAACTATAAACAGTCAGTTCAAATATGAATACTCTTTTGGTTTTTATACTTGATTTATATGTGGATACCACATTTCTCTCTTTATTATTATTATTTTTAATAAAATGCTGAAGTGGTAGGTAGATACAAGATAAAGGTAGAAAACATAGTTTAGTGTTGTAAGAGAGCAAATGTAGATGATCAGGTGTGTGCCTGTAGACTATGTGTTAATCCAAGCTAGACCAGGGCAATAAAAGATCCACGTATGCAGAAGATTTCTCTCAGAACAGGGGGGGTGAGGTTCTAAGCCTCACCTCTGTTGATCCCCAATTTCTCACCTGATGGCCCCCCTGTGACTGTGCCTGTCTTAGGTTGTTCCTCCCTTGAGGAATCTTACCCGTCTCTGGCTAACCAGTCATCTTCCGGGGCCATACAGGGAAATGTAAAGTTGGTAAGTGAGAGAGAAGCAATATTGTTTGAAAAGGTTAGCTTTTTACTTCTTTGCATATTTATGCCCTGTGGCTTCTATGCCCAGCATTTGTCTTGAGGTGTCTTTACCACTTGGAAGAATTATGATACTCGGTAAATTTGATATGAGGCACGAATTCTATTTAAGGGTTGTAATTAGGAAGGAAGAAGAAAAGCTATAGAAGTAGCAGGCGGAAGAAAACATGGGAAGATTGATTATTTCTTTGACATATCTTCTTGTAGAGTAACTTCAGCATGTATAGGTTTTAAGCTACTACTTAAATTGCACACACACATTAACATAATAGGAGTATAGTTACATAACCAAAGCATACCTGTAATAACCGGCCATCTCCAGTGAAACCAAGAAAACCAGTTAGGCACCTTAGGCATTTGTGAAAACTTATCTATGACATGGTGGATATTGTCCAACTGAACTTGAACAGTCTGAGAGAAATCAGACAAATTAAAACAACCCATTCCTGGGGACTGTTCACATGCCATATGTTCTTTTAACGGTAAATAGTCTGTAGTTGTAAGACTTTGGAGCACTACAATTTGCACTTCTCCAAATTCTTGGTTGAGTTCCAACAGTATAGATCCAGTCAAATTTGTTGTTTTACTGTATGCACAGGTCAGCTTAGATATCTCCTTCCTCATTCCCATGGGACCGCCTTTCTTTACCTAATTTAAGATTCATCCATGTTGTTTTATGTATTATGAGTTCTTTTTCATTGCTGTACAGTACTCGATTGTAAGGATATCATAGAGTATGTTTACCCATTTAACAGTTGAAAACGCTCAAGTTGTTTACAGTTTTAAGTGGTTAGGAGCAAAGTCAATGTAAACATTTGCAACCATTTTCTGTCAACATAAGTTTTCTTTTCACTTGGGAAAATATCCAGGTGTGAAAATTTTGGATCATGTGGTAAATGTATGTTTATAAGAAACTGCCATATTCTTTTCTAAAGTAGCTGTACCATTTTGTATTTTCAACAGCAACATTTAGAGTCCCAGTTGTTACACTTCCTTTAGCTTGGTATTACCAGTTTTGTTTTGTAGTAACCCATTCTAATAGGTGTATAGTATATCTCATTGTCATTTTAATTTACATTTCCCCAATGACTAGTGATTGTATAATTTTGAGTATCTTTTGTGACCTTATTTTCCATCAACATATGTTTTTTGATGTGTCTTTTCCAGTATTTTGACAATTTTTTAATTGGGCTGTTTTCTTATCATTGAGGTTTGAGAATTCTAATATGATCTGAATACAAGTTACTTAAGAGATATGTTATACAAATATTTTCTCCCGGTCTATAGCTTATCTTTTCATTCTCATAACAGGGCATTTTGAAGAGCAGAATTTAATTTTTTGTTTAAAGCAGAACTTCTTAGTTTTGATGAAGTCCAATTCTTCACCTTTTTCTTTTCTGGTTTTTGCTTTTGGTGTCATATCTAAGAAATCTTTGCCTAACCCTAGGTAACAAAGATATTCTCCTATGTTTTTTTCTTGTTGTCTTATAGTTTTAAATTCTATACTTAGGTTTATTGTCCATTTTGAGTTTCTTTTTGTATAAGGTTTGAGGTATAAGTAAATGTTCATTTTTTGCATATGGCTGTCGAAGTGTTTCAGCAACATCTGTTGAAAAGACTTCTTTCTCCATTGAATTGCCTTTGCTTCTTCATAAAAAATCACTTGACCATATATATGAAGCTCTGTTTCTGGGCTCTTAATTCTGATCCTCTGATCTATTTGTCTATTTTTATGCCAATACCACTCTGTTTTAATTACTATAGCTTTATAATAAGTTTTGAAATCAGGTAGTAATAAGGCTCTAACTTTATTCTTCTTTTACGGTATAATTTTGGCTATCATAGTCCTTTTGTGTTTCCATATACATTTTAGAATCATCTTCTCATTTAATACAGCTCACCAAGCCTAAACCCTAGTTCCACTATCTCTCTGCCCTTCAGGAAGTTACTTGACTCTTTTGTGCCCCTGTTTCTTCATTTGTAAATTGGGGTGATGATGAGGATGATTTCTACTTAATTCATTGTTTTGGAAGTGTAAGTGACATAGCCCATGTTAGCCATGTCCATAGCACAATGTCTGCACATAGTGAAAACTCATTAAAGGTTAGCCATATTTTACTTTCCCCACCACCATTCTGATTGCCTCAGAACCCTTTTACTTATGGGGGACTGCAGTTTGGAGAGAAAGAGTAACTTAGCATGTTAACTGGAGCCATGGTGAACACAATTGACTAGAATGGAGTGATGTTGGTGGCAAGAAACATGTTAGGAAGTGATTGCAACACCCCAGTGGTAACTGAGGAGGTCAGTGTTAGTGAACATGTAAAGGAAACATTTGAGTCATTTCTCAGGTAAATTGATCAGGTCTTGATAACCAGTTGGTTATAGGAGTTGAAAACAAGGAAAGTGTTGAATTTGACTCAGAGTTGCTAGCTTGAATAGATAGAGTGGCTTCTGGTGACTTATATGGTATCACATATAATTCACAACCTTTTTTTTTTTTGTCAAGATTATAGGAAGTTGGAGAATGGTGACACTCTTTAGACTGTAAACTGCCATAACAGCAGGGACTGCTATTTTTGCTCACTACTGCTTACCCAGGGCATAGCACAATGCCTTGCATATAACTAGGTACTTGTAGTAGGTAGAATAATGGCCCCCAAAGATGCCTATATCCTAATCTTTGGAACCCATGAATATGTCACCTTTTAGTGCAAAGAGGACTTCACATGTGTGATTAAACTATGGAGCATGACAAGAGATTATCCTTGATTTTCAGGGTGGGCCCAGTATAATCACAAGGGTACTTATAAGGGAAGGAGGAAGGCAGAAGAGTCAGAGAGAGAGAGAGAGAGAGAGAGAGAGAGAGAGAGAGAGAGAGAGAGAGAGAGAGAGAGAGAGAGAAAGAGAGAGAAAGAGAGAGAGAGATCATCAGAAGATGCTATGCTGCTGGGCTTGAAGATGGAAAGGGCCAGGAGCCAAGGAATGCAGATGACCCCTAGATGCTAGAAAAGGCAAGGAAAGAGATTCTCCCTAGTGTCTCCAAAAGGGAATGCAGTCTTGTCGACACCTTAATTTTTGTGTAGTGAGATCCATTTCAGATTTCTGACTTCCAGAACTGTAAGATTACAAATTTGTATTGTTTTAAGGCACTACATTTGTGGTGATTTGTAAGAGCACTGGAAAATGAATGCATACATGTTTTATGTGACGGATGGTGCTGAGAAATAAGGAGACCTATATTCTGCTGCCTGCAGGTCACCAAGTCTGTTTGTAGAGCTCTACCACCTTTCTAACAAGAGTGCTGCCTTGTCTAATAACTGACTGAAATTAAGGGGGTAAAAAAGATGCACATAACAGATGCGTGCAGCCTTTCCCAGAATATCTAATGTCATCCTTCTTTAATTTTATAAAAGACCTTCTTTCTAAGATCTCATATTGCATAAACAAATAAGTAAGAGGCTGAGGGTCTTTGGGAAATGCAAAACAAACCTAGCAAGAACAATAGTGGCAGGAACACAGGCTCTGAAATGAGACTGGCTTGTTTCAGATGCCTGGGTTTGCTCCAGTTATGTGAGAAATAAGGAGACCTGTATTCTCTGCCTGCAGGTCACCAAGTCTGTTTGTAGAACTCAACCACCTCTCGAACAATAGTGCTGCCTTGTGACATGTTGACATGTTTTAAAACCTTTCTGAGTCTCTATTTCCTCATCTATAAAATTAAGACTGTAGTAGACTTTGAGAGATTAAGACATGCAAGCATTTTGTACGCAGTGAGCACTCAAGAAATGTTAGCCATTGTCATTATATAAAGCTAAATGGAACTAAAGAGCAGGTAATTTCAGTTTACACTGAAAACTTAGTTTACACAATCTCGGTTTACATCATGGGGCTGGTTATCCTTGTGTCTGGTTGCCCCCAGGGCAGGGAGATGGAGCTGCTGAGTGTAAGCTGTGAATTGAGGACAGAGAGGAGTTGGCTATGTTTGTGCTGAGAAATAACGGGGCCAGAAGGCCTGTAGAAAGGGAACATTCCCCCACGGACCTGTGAGGAGAAACGGGAAGCTGGTGGCCTTTTCCTTCTCCATCCAATCACAGTGGCCTAGGACAAGCACACCCAGAAACCGTCTCATTAGCAAAATACGTCTTTGAGTTTTGTTTTCTCCTGGAAGACAAGCTTTACCTTTCCCCTGAAATTAAAGTGTGCTGTCTAGAAGCCTTTGGGCTTCCTAACATTTGTATGAAAAATGGCAGGTGTTCTATCAAGGACTTTTAGGAGTCACAGCTTCTACTTTTTTTTTTTTTCCTATTTCTGATTCTTCCCAACGTGAAGCACTTATTCAGGTAGGCTCACCGTCCTTTAGAACCTCAATTAGTGGATCCTCAAAACCCTGGAAAGAGGAAAATCACAAGAAAATGAACATGCCCTAAATGTATTCATATGTAGGAGACTCATAATGGAAACGACATTCAGGTTCAGGATCTGGAGCAAGATCAAAGCAAGGTCAGCAGCATCATTCAAAGACTAAATTACATCTTCTGCGCCATATCTGCTGAGGGTGGAAAGTGGACTCATGCTACCACTTACAAAGGGCAAGGGCTAAAACCAAAACCCTTTTTCATCATCCACAACACTCTTAACACCTAAATGAGTCCATAGGTTACATGGCTTTATAAGAATTACCAAATGTAGCTCAGAAAATGAAAAGTCTGCTTAGTGCTCAGATGAATAAAATTATATTTTTATATGTTTGTGTGTGTGTGTATATTATATATACATACATATATAACAATTTTATATGTAAATGTTATATGTGAATATTTAAGTATATATAAATATATAAGATATATAAAAATACATGTTAAATACAAAGATATATATAAATATATAAGATATATAAAAATACATGTTAAATACAAAGATACAAGGGAAAATAGTAGGCATTGGTATATACAATTTTACATATGATTATGTAATTTTATATTTATATAGTAAAATTATATGTATATTTAAAAATCACTATTTTACCTTACCCAAAGAAGTTCCTATAAAGTACCTCCTGTTTAGTCATCCTACATTTTGAAAAGAGTAAAAGCATAATTTTTTTTAAAAGAAAAAATGTTGTGTTGTCAGATCCATTTCAATAAGGCTGACTAATGTTACTAAGTATATAACACTGTCTAATACCAAATTACAGTCAAAATGCATTACTAAGAAAAGATGATAACCCCAACTATAATTTTAGTTTTGTCAGATATAAAAGCTGGATAAGATTCCTGGCCTACATTTTTCTGGAAATATTGTTCATTATCTGTTCATTTGTCTCAGAGAGTCAATGCCTTGTGCCATTGCCATTTTGATAACAATCTGCTCCTTACAAGGCCGTGGTATGAAGGTGTCATCTCTCATAAAAGCCTCTCACATCCGGTGTGACACTTAAAGTCTAAGAAGAGTAACACAAGTGCTAGCTTTTTCCTCCTCTCTTCAAAGGTGACTTTTTTTTTGGTATCATTAATGTACAATTACATGAACACAATTATGGTTACTAGAATCCCCCCATTATCAAATCCCCACCACATACCCCATTACAGTCACTGTCCATCAGCACAGTAAGATGCTATAGAGTCACTACTTGTATTCTCTGTGTTGTACTGCCTTCCCTGTGTCCCCATACACACATTATGTGTGCTAATTGTGATGCCCCTTTTTCCCCCTTATCCCTCCCTTCCCACCCATCCTCTCCAGTCCCTTTCCCTTTGGTAACTGTTAGTCCATTCTTGGGTTCTGTGAGTCTGCAGCTGTTTTGTTCTTTCAGTTTTTGCTTTGTTCTTGTACTCCACAGATGAGTGAAATCATTTGATACTTGTCTTTTTCTGCCTGGCTTATTTCACTGAGCATAATACCTTCTAGCTCCATCCATGTTGTTGCAAATGGTAGGATTTGTTTTCTTCTTATGGCTGAATAATATTCCATTGTGTATATGTACCACATCTTCTTTATCCATTCATCTACCGATGGACACTTAGGTTGCTTCCATTCCTTGGCTATTGTAAATAGTGCTGCAATAAACCTAGGGGTGCATCTGTCTTTTTCAAACTGGGCTGCTGCATTCTTAGGGTAAATTCCTAGGAGTGGAATTCCTGGGTCAAATGGTATTTCTATTTTGAGTTTTTTGAGGACAATAAACTAAATGTTTATTGTCATATGCCATAGAGGTTTGTGATTATTTGGTACCAGGAAAATGTTAACATATTAGCTAATATAATCCTCAAAAATATCCCTCAGGAGATCAGTAGAATGGATATCATTATCCTCACTTTACAGATGTGGAAGTGAGACTTGGAGAAGTCAAATGATTTGATCACAGCCATATAGCAAGTGGGCGGGAGAGCATGATTTCAGAACCTAGGCTGGTGTGAGATTCTAGGGCTCTTTCCTCTGTGTCACTTGGTAAAGCTACCTTGAGGAATGGAGTTTTAAGGGCATTCTTTTGGAAGCAAATGTTCAGTCAGTGTCCTAGGACAAACAATTGCCAAGGGACGTCTCTGGTGGGGCCACTGAGAGTGCAGCTGCTTCACCCTTCCTGCACAGGAGCTGCCAAACTAGGCCACATGTGTCATTATAATTGGTCTTTAGCCAGTATATTGTATTTCACTACTATAATTGGTAGTAGCCAGTCTATTTTCCATTCATGAAACTGTGACTATGCGCGTTCAACTCACAACTCATAGTACAAAATGAAACGAATGCATACTCATGTTCTTCTGAGTAAAGAACTACCCAGTTCATTTTAGAACAACAACGACCAAAGAAAATAAGAGTTACAGAATTGTAATTCAGGCCTACAGTTTGATAATGCAGGGCTGTTATTTTTTCTGAATGTCTTCCCTCAGGGGAAAATTATTAAAAAGAAGTATAAATTCTCCTTTGTACTGCCATGAAAGAACTCACATTTTCTTTAACTTAGAATATATCAACAACCACATTAGTTCAGACCTGGAAAATTGGCCAGGTCATATTAATCACAGGGATATTTCTTAAATTACAGACTGCTGGACCCTAACAGACCTACTTAATAGAAACAACCATGGGAGGAACCTGGGAATTTTTATTTTTAACAAGCAATCAGGTGATTCTTATGCTCAGCCAAGTTTGCATTTAGCTGATGCAGAGGGAAAGAAGGGTTACAAATTGTGGTTTTTAAAATGGTTAGTTCTAGTTCTGATCTTTTAAGAAAATCATTCTTCCCTGGCTCCTGATGTTCTCATCTGTGAAATGGGGCCATTAGACCAGGTGCTGTCTAGAAGAGGCAAACAGAGTGAGTAGAAGAGACAAGCTTTAAAGTATTGGTTCTCAATCCTGGTTGCACATCCTCTGGGAAGCTTTGGAAAGTGAAGGTTGTCCTGGCACCATCTAGACCAATTAAACAGAATCTCTGGGGTCAGTTCCATGTGTTGCTAGTTTTAAAATCTCCCCAGGTGACTTTAATGAATAGCTATGGGTACAAACGTGTGCTCCAAAGGCTGACTCCAGTGGTCACCAGGTATGATTTTGGCTAGTCTCCCCATGTCTGTTTCCTTGGGGAGCATAACACCTATCTTATGTGGCACATAGCTCCTACTTATGGAGTGCCTACTCTGATGATCTTATGTCTTCCCTGTATTAAATCATCTGTTATAATTCAGGAGAAAAACTCAGATTAATGAAAGAAATTAAAAACATCCCTTACTTGCCAACACTAGGCAGAATAAGATGGACCAGTGAACATTTTTGAAATGGGAGACTGTGTGCAGTGATTGGGGCAGCTCATTGAAGAGATCACTCTGAGTATGTGGTTCTTTCTAAAATGAATTCCAGGACAGTTTTTATGGGCCCTTGGTGTTTGGTCTGTGGATTTCCAAAGAATATTCACCAGCGATTTGAACTTTGGGTGGGCAGAAGACGCAGCAATGGGGATCTGTGCCTCACCACCCCTTCTTAGGTGACCAGTCCCCCAACATCCAGCAGGGCATTTTAAATTCAGAAATATTTCAAAGCCTTCATCTAGAAATCTTACTGATTAATCCAACAAATTATTCACTGTTGACAAGTTGAAAGTTGAATGGCTTCCATTTCCTCTTAATTTCTATGGCAATGCTCTGAGGGGGTGATGAGCAGCAAAATGGCCAAATGGTAGGAACTGGGGGGTATGAGAGTCAAGGAGCATGAATAATTCACTACTGAGGGACCTCCCTGTGATAACTGAGAGGAGACCTCTTAAGAACTATACCCATAGCTGATAGGCCTAAGAAATGCATTGGTGTCAAGAAGCAGGGCTAGTCTTAGGTAAAAATGGTTGAAGTCTATATTCCTCTTACCCCATTCCTCTCCCTGCATGCCCTCCCACCCCCTGTCCACCACCAAATAACCCTTCAAGTGAATGTATTTTCTCTTCATAGGTCACTTTTATTTTTATCTATCCATTTATTTGACAAATATTTATTGAGCACTTACTATGTGCTAGGCAGTTTTAGGCACAAAATGGTGGCAGGGGGGATCCCTTTGCATGAGGACCTAAGCTCATGAAGTTCACATTTAAAGGGGGCAGACAATAAATGAAGTACATAAGAATGTGCTAAGAGCCAAAAAGAGAGAATCAAGCAATGAAAGGGGACAGAGTGCTGGGTAGAGGTGGTCAGTGAGGCATCACTGAGAAGGTGATATTCAAGCAAAGACTTGAAGGAGGTGAGGGAGCAAGCCATGTCGATATTACACAAAGAACGTTACAGGCAGAAGGAATAGCAACTGCAAAGGCTGAAGGTGGGGGCTGTGTTTGAAAGCAGTAAGGAGAACTCTGACCCACATGAAACGAGGGCGGAGATGAGCAATGGAAGATGAGGATGGAGAGTGATGGAGAGGAACCAGGACTAGATCGTGTGGCTCTTGTAGGCCACTGGAATGAGGGTGAAATGGGAGCCCATTGGAGGGTTTTGAGCAGAGGGGTGGCATGACCAGACATGTCCTAACAGGCTTTCTCTAGATGTTGTGTGGAGCATCAAACACAGAGGGCAAGGGCAGACGGAGGGAGACTAACTAGGCCACTGCAGCACAGCAGGTATGTTGACGCTACCTCTGACCAGACGAGTGGCTGTGGCCATGGCAAGGAATAGCTGGGTTCTGCATAGATTTTGCAGATAGAGCCTACAGAATGCACCAGCAGATTGGTGAAGTACTCGCCAAGGTAGAAATGACCACCTTCCGTGACTTTGCCAAACACATTCCTGTGAAAACTGTCATGAATTAAAACAGTATCGAAAGATAATGTATATTTTGGTTGGTGTGTAGGGTTTTGCCGTGCATGCCTTTAAGGTTACCAGGGAAGAAATGGTTCAGCCCGGCACAGCCGCCATGAGAGAAACGCGGGCTCGAAAAGCGCGGGCTCGAAAAGCGCGGGCCCGAAAAGCGCGGGCTGCGGGTCTCGCGATGCTGCAGTGCGTGGACACGTAGGCCAGAAGCTTGCCGCACATGGTGAGTGCACATGCGCACAGCAGCTGCACAGGGTGGAGAGCTCATCAGGGGTGGCGCACCTCTCCTTCTCGTCCCGCCCGCAGCGGCGCTCGGTTGGTCGTGACGACTGCTCCCAGAATGAGGGCTGCTGCCGCCATATGTGGACTCTCAACAAATTGCAAGTATTTCGTGTAGTGCTGCTTTAGGGTGGTTTTCGTGTGGTCCATTTTGAGGTAAGCCTGATCGCTTCTCTCAGGATTGAGGTGGGAATGGGCTCCATAGGTCGATATTAAGACAAGATTTCAGCGCGTTCCTCGGCACACTTACGTTTTCTCCTTTCAGGGCTGCTCTTTACCAAAATGGAACGAGCTTTAGAACAAGCTTTGGAGGGTGTGGAGTGTGCCACTGGCAGTGCCCCACAGACACCTCCTCAAACGGAACAGTCTTCTCCTGAGGAAAAATCTCTTCATGAGAAACTTTACGACATTTACGTTGAGCGAGGTGGACAAGAGCCTGGGGTTACAGAGGAATTAAGAGACATTGTGAATTTGTTGGAGAAGCTGGTTAGGAAAGAGTTGCTGGCGTGTTTACTAGTCAGCATATACCCAGAAAAGGGGGGATATTCTGTGATACTCAAGGGGGAAAAGGGCTCGTCATATTTGGAGACCATTAACCTGCCTTATGTGGTAGGGGAATTACTCGATTATTTACATGGAGAAGAATTGCCCCCCATTTTGGAAGATATTCTGGAAGATTCTCAGGTTAAGATTTTTTACTGGGGCTGTGTGGTAACAGAAATACAGGACTACAGATTTCCCGGTTTCCCAGGGCCTCGTGGTTACCAAAGCAGGTATGTTCTCTTACACTCAACGATGAAGACTTTAGCCTGTGACCAACAGTCCAAAACCAGTGAGAACCAGAAATGGACCCAGCAAGACAAACTTGTATGTGAGAGCCAACTGCTTTTAACTACTGCTGAACCACCGTGCCTAGGTCCTCCTAGATCAGGAGCAGAGGTGACCACAGGGCCGATGAAGAGGGGCATCAAGAGGTGTTGTAGCCCCTCTCTGAATGGGCAGGAGGAGCTGTCTCTTTTTCCATTACCTCATGAGCTAAGCCCATTACCTTTGTGCCACAAAACCAATGAAAGTGAAGCAGGTGAGCAGCATGACCTAATTTCTAATGTAGAAAGTTCTGTGGATATGTGGCAACAGAATCCCCGTGACTATAACATAACTTCTAAAGCAGATGTTGAAAAATATGCTGAAGAATTGGAGAAGTTTTTAGAAAATGATGACCCAAACTGGCCAATCTTTGACAAAGACTATGATTCTATATTTGACTGGGAATCTGGCAATCTCCCCCAGACAACAGAGCTGGACTCGGTTAAGCCACTTGATGATCCAGTTAGCCTTGGAAAAGAAAGTTCAGGTAAAGAAGTCAGAGGTGAGACACAGCTGGCTTTCCTCCACAACTTCAAGAATGAGGACTCAGTGTTCAGTGGGTCCAAGGAATTGGTCCATAAGAACCTTGGCAGGTGTCCATGCCAGATGTGCCACAGCTCCAGTGGCTCAGCCAGCCTCAGCCAACCTTCCCCAGGGAGAGACATAGAACAGCCTGAGACCGTGGTGGCTCAGGCTTCAGTCCTGGGGGAGGAAGTCACACAGCCACCTCCAGGCATCACA
Organism: Manis pentadactyla; assembly: GCF_030020395.1. NCBI lineage: Eukaryota > Metazoa > Chordata > Mammalia > Pholidota > Manidae > Manis > Manis pentadactyla. The sequence goes on from NC_080038.1 coordinate 18,817,464, forward strand.
CTTTCCTCCAGCTCCAGCCAGAGCTCCTCGCATAACAGTCTTCTTCCACAGCAGGCCAGCAGCTCTCTTCAGTCTCCTGCTCCTGCTCCTGCTCGTGCCCAGGAAAGCTCTGTGGAAGTGAATCAAGGTAACTACCTTCTTGCCACCACCCTGCCCAGCGCCAGCTCATCACAGAGTGTCCCCGCCACCCAGGCCATCGCCAACTGTGTCAGTCGGAACATCATCAGAGAAGGTGACCATGTTGGTGGAGACCAGGCTGTGCTGAGTGGTCCCAGATCCACGCAGGGCTCCAGCTGTCCGACCTGGGCTCCTGCAGAAGTCAAGCCCGACATCCCACCCTCAGAAGCTTGTCCACAAAATGCAGCACCCGCTGCACCGCAGCCTCCTTATCAGGTATCTGCTCAGTACCTCTTAATAAATGATCCAGGTCTCAAGCAGGTAACTCTGTTGAGGCCATGTAGTATGCCTCTGAACACCCAGCAGCAGCCAGGACAGCAGCAGCAGCTCTATCAGCTGATTCCACAGCAGCAGTTGCAGCAACCCAGAGCTCCTGCTGCCCAGCAGCCAGTGCCACCGAGTTCCAATGCTCCCGGTCCCCAGCCGCCAGCCCCACCGAGTGCCAGCGCACAACCCTCAACCACTCAGGCCACGGCCTCCACCACTCTGCTGACTACGCTCATGAATCCCCACGGAAAGGGAGGCTCTCTGCAGCCCCAGAGGATGCTGCTGCTCCCGGTTGACCCCCACCAGGTAAGACCTGGGTGGGCATAATGTTGCTATGACTGTTTGTGTGTAAGTATTTTTCTCAGAGTGCCTGTCATATTTTGCCTTCCTAAGCAGGGGCCCCAGCAGCAGAACCCCCAGCGGCAGGTGCTGTGGAGAATCTTGCCGCAATCCAAGTCTGGGACCACAGTAGGTACCCAGACATCTTGGCCACCGCAGGGCCAGGAGGAAGACAGCCAGCCCAAAGGTAATACGACGGGAGACCCGCCAGCCCCTCCCAAATACTGAGCTTTGCACTGCTTGCCCTCTCTTTAGAAATGGACATCGACCCAAACGATGTCTGTATTGTACCTTGCTTTTTTGGTTTTGTTAAGGGGTCAGTGTTTTATGTGTTAGGTGTACGAGCATTGTATGGAAGCAGAGCCCCATGATGTCCACTAAGAAACAAGGAAGTGATCTCCATCACCTGGGGTGGTTTTGCTGCAGTCACCACTTAGTGGCTGCCCTAGTTTTTATTAGAATAGTCTGAAGTGTATCGAAATCCCGACTAATTCCAGTTTCCACTCTTGAAGCCTATAGTTTCTCCAAAACGGTTAAGCTACAATTCAAACAAAGCTAAAATTGGTAGTGTTTCAACAAAATGATGTAAATGTTCTCTAGCTGGGTTAAAAAACACAGAATGTGAAATTTACCATCTGAGCTATTTCGAAGTGGACCTTTCAGTATGTTAACTGTATTCTCGTTGTCAGGCAACAGACCCTGAGTTGGGGCGATCTTGCAAAAGTGGAACTCCATCTCCTTGGAGCACAGACTCCCATTTCCCTGTGCCCCTGCCGCTGGCAACCACCTTTGTGTTTCCTGTGTCTGTGGCTTTGCCCGCTTCAGATGCTTGGTATTGTAAGTGTATTCATGCAGCGTTTGTCTCCCTGTGACGGGCTTATCTCACTTAGCACAGTGTCCTGAAGATCCATCTATGTTAAAGCATGAGGTGGGGAGGTTAGAGCTTTTTGAAACGGGTGTCACTGTATGTACTCTACACTGTGGTGACCTATGAGGTGTTAGACATCTTTGAGAAGAATGTGCTTTTGTATTTTTTCCTTTCATTTACAGGGGTGTGCACAGCGCACTGAATGTAATTTTTGTGAGTTAGTTGTGAAAAAAAATTTTAAATACCTCAAAATGATGGGGTCACAGCTGACCTGCAGATGCTGGGCCCACTGCCTTATTCAGGCCCAGTGCTGCCTCTGGGCAGCCACCTCTGCTCTTGAAAAGAGGTATTTCTGGGACCTCTTCTTTTCTCCCTTTATAAAATCACTTAACCCTTTATAAAAGCACAAAAAGTGACTCCCTTTTTGAAATCACTTCTCTTCTCCCTTCATGAAATCACTTAGTGTTTAACCATTCACCCAGTGATGTCCATTTCGGTGGTTTCCACCTTTAAGCTAGTGTGAATAGTGTTGTTATGACTGTTTGTGTGTAAGTATTTTTCTCTGAGTGCCTGTTAAATTTTGCTCTTTGAAGGGCAACCCATCTACCTAAACTTTGTTTTTCACCTTTTACCCTAACAACGACAATGTCGAGAAAGGAAATTTCTTCTGGCGTTGCAAAAGACATGAGCCACAGCTCAACAGGGGAGTTTTACTCCATTAGCCCAGCCGCCCTGGTGCGCCACCGATCCTGTTAAGGGAAGATTTCAGCCAACTTCAAGCAGACCTGTCAGCTAGGCCATCTGAGTGACGCTGAGCCCATTGCAGCTTTGTGAAGCCGGCACTTTGAAGATGTGAACCAGCACAGTAACCGGTTGCAAAGAAGAGTTTCCACTCGGCCTTGACAACCAAGCAGACACCTGAACTCAGAATCTCACCAGACTTGATGTACTGTCTCCGTTTTGCCCTTTCTGTGGTCCTTTCAAGGACTGCATGGAGACAGGGGCTCAGCTTGTGCTTGAGTAATGCGGTGCTCCCTTTCCAGGCAAGCAAATCCATTCAGCTCTGTTCAGAGTGTCATGTGGCGGTCTTGTTTATTTCCTCCTAATGATCCCCAGCAAGGCTGGTAATTTGATGCAGGCTCACTTTTGAGGATATTAACTGGTTATGTTTGTGAATAAATTTTTCATTCATGTTTGATTGCTGAGAACCTTGAGGCTCTTCCTTGTACCAGGTCACATCCGTACTTGGTCAGAAATTAGTTTTGTGCAGGGTGTGTCTTTACACTTAAAGGCTGATCATCGATATGACATTGCTGTGCAAAGGCAGGGCCTTGTAATATTCCAGCAGGGAGCAGAGAGAGTGGTGCAGAAGATGAACATTCAAAAAAATCCAGTACAGCAGGACATGTCTGGCAGAACTGGGGCCCCTGTCACAGGGTGGGAATTTGGGAACGGGATTATATTCCTTGAAGACATTTGCAAGTGAAGGGAGAAGTCTAGCTCCAATCAGCACTGCCCAATAGAAGTATAACATGGGTCCCATATGGAATTTTAGATATTTGTAGTCATATTTTAGTAAGTAAGAGAAACAGGAGAAACTACTTACAGTAATTTATTTGCCCCAATATATCCAAAAGATTATCATTTCCACAGGTTATCAGTACCTTAAAATTCTTAATGAGATGTTTTTGTTTAATTTTTTTACTAAATGTCAAAATCCAGACACAGCCTGCCTCAATTTGGATGGTAACTTTTCATCAGAGATACCTGATCTGTATTTAGATTTTTATAAAATCTACAGTTGAAAGAAATGTAGATCCACCTTCTAAACATAGTAGTAAGTTTTCCAATTGAATCATGAATCAGTTTTTGGACTTACATGAGTTAACATTAAATAAGAATTAGTTCCTCAGTCTTACTAGCCACGTTTCAAGTGGTCAGTAGTGGCGATGGTGTTGGACATCGCAGGTCTTGCGGGAAGGAGGGGCAGAGCAGACCACAGAGGCAGAGCCTCAGGTATGAACGGGGGGCCCTTTCGTGACATTAGGCAGGAGCCAGTCAGCAATGCGCGCATTTGGAGTGGGAGTGATGACACGGATTCACGTGCCAGGTCATACCTCCCAGAAATCCCTGAGCCTTCGGGCGCCTGACCAGGAGCTGCGGGTAGGGAGCAAGTGGCCCCAGCTCTGGAGGGAGGCGGGTGGTAGTCATAGAAAAACAAGGCTCAGCCCTTTGCCAGGCTCTGCCCTGCCATATTTCAGACGCCAATGAAGACACTAACCATCCCAGCAGTTAATCAAAACGCACCTGTTCCTCCTGGTCCCCAAGAAGCTGGGAGCCCGAGGGAATGGCGGAGAGGAAGCCCACCTCTTGCTCTTCCAGCCTTCCTTCCTGTCCATTTCCTCGGTCTCTAGCTCTTCAGCACAGAGGAAGCAGAGCAGCCACGACTTGGTGTTTGTGGGCGTGGGTGGTGGCTACCTGGAGGCTCCTATCACTCCGGTTTCCTTGATAGGAATGTGTAGTTGGCTACATCTGCATTTGAAGAGTCAAGCTCCTGTTCGTCCAGCCCCATTACACCTTGCCCCACCCAACCTTCAGCTTGCCTGGGAGTGAGTCCTGCTCACCCTAGCCCTCAGCCTGCCCTTGCCTCCCCACCCCCACCTTCACTCCCACAGCCTCAGGCAGCAAGGGGTGTTGGAGTTAATTGTTAAATTCAGTTCAACAAGTTCCTCATTAGAGACAAATTACCTGAGTTTGAAATCTGCTAATTTTCCAATCAGAGTGAGTGTTTGCACTTGTGACTTGGAAATAATTACCGTATGGTAAAAGCAAACCCATGTGGGGATTAAAGTAAAGGTGAGGGAGGACAGGAGCTTATTTTGGCAGCTTCCCTGGAAACTCGTGTTGGCATATGCAGATTAGGTGAAGTGCCCTGGGATTGTGGCTGGGAAAGCACACCAGTAGCACAGTCTCACCAGGGCTGTTTATTTCATGTGCTAATAGCCCTGAAAGGTGAGCTTGGTCTTGAAGGAAGAGCAGGGTTGCTAGCCTTCGAGGGCCTGAATTGTGTTTGGAAAAGGAAAAAGCAGTCTTTTGGAGTCAGCTATTTCATCTCAAAATATATCTATACTTTTGCTTAAATCTGTCCTCCATCTAAAGCTTCTGCCTAAAATACAAATAAAAACATTTCCTTGGGTGTGCAGGTGGCGAGTCTACATGCTAGGTAGACAGATAGACAAGAGCATCCAGGGAAGGGGAAGATAAAGTTTGAGGGAAAAAGCGCCCAGATAAGGGGGTCCCATGTGAAGACAACAAAGGCTTGCAGGGAGCTAAGTTCCTTGCCTATGGGGATCAGGCCAAACCGTTCCAACGAGGTCCCACCACAGGCGCAATCAAACAAAACTAAGAACCACCCAAATCACACCTCATCATAATCCCATTAAAATAAAATTGGGGTTCTGCTCCCCGCACCCCCATGGGCTTTTCTGTGTGCCTTCTGGGAAAAGACACGCACACCAAGAGGAATGGGTGTATAACTAGAGCCGTTAATCAAGTGACCTCACCCTGTCAAAGCGGCGCCTCCCAGCTGGGTCATGATAAGTAGAGCTGCTCCTGAAAGTGCAGGGCCTTTGTCTACCTTGACTCTGGCCCGCTCCTCCCTTCGAGTGTTTTAAAGTAAAATTTACCCTCCGCTTCGCTATGGTCTCTGCCTTTCAGTTCTTTGTTTTGGCAGAGACAAGAACCGAGGAGAACAAAGTCAGGCCATAACGTAAATATCCTCTGGGTGAATTTACAGTGAATGTATTAGGGAAAGCTCATCTGAAAGGATCTGATGAATTGTGGACTAGTAATTGCTGCAGATCCTACTGTGAGCTGAAGTGTAGAGATCTGGGTCATTCACCTGCAGTAATTTGTCCCAGTCCCAATTGCGAGACTGAGTGGTTCTACAGCTTAGGAAACCCATGATAAAGCATAATAAGGTCTCAGATAATTTACAAAGCAATGCAGAAAACCTCCTGAGACATTGCTTTTGAAATTTCGTACCAAGAAGAGCTGGTCTTCCCTGAGAAGGCAGTATACTTCCTCCTTTCTGATAACTGGAGTTGTACAAGTTCTCAGCATTCACTGTGCACCTCAGCTTCCAGGAAACTCAAAACTGAATTTGAAACTGAAACCACCACGTTTACATTAATGGTTTGCACTTCAGGATTCCTCGCTCCTTATTTTTTATTTCTATTTTACTAGTACTTTTTACTGGTGTTTGTCATAGATTACTTCATATCTTTTGCCAAAGAAACTGGGAGCAAATGTGTCTCTATATGCATAAACGTGCAGTAGCTTCTATTTGTTTATTTACAATGTCTCCAATTTTTTAATAACCTTGTCCATTAGGTATTACTATCCTCTTACAAAGGAAGAAACTGAGGCTCAGATAGGACTTCCGTAAGGCAAAAAAAACTTATTTTCTTCCTCCAAAGTCCATGCCCATGCCTAGGTACGTAGCTGATATGTTTTACAGGTGTCAACTCGGTGCTGCACTATGTATGTGAAACTTATTTTTGCAATCACTGCATTCAACCATGTGGCGTCCTTTTCCCATTCTTTAATGACACCTTGGGCAGATCTTGTAACTTTCTGGCTTATCTGGTTAAAGCTGGTCAGTCCCAATTACAATTTCGACATCATTCCCTCTGGTCCTAGGGGCAGAGGGAGAAGGGAGACAGATCTGCAGACGTGCTCCTTTTCCAAGTCTGATGTAATCTGCTGAGCTGAGGGAACTCCGCACCAGGGGGCCAGTTGCTTTTCTCCTGGGCTCCTCCTTCCCTGGGGCGTCCCTCAGAGATAAGCAGGTATTCCCAGTGACTCCCACCCCCTTCTCCAGGTTCTGTCTCCCATCTCTTGGATGGCTTTGTGCTCCTGCAGTTGGAACCTTGGGAATTGCTGCGGTCCTTTTTGGAACTCTGAAGGCTGTGAGATCAAGGATCAAGGGCCATGATCCCAGCTATACTCACCCCTTGGTACCTTCTGAGCCTTGCATGTTCAGATTATCAGTCAACCACATGGGGGCACCAGACTCCACGTTCACGCACAGCACAAGTCAAGAGATTTCCCTCACCCACATCTCTCAAGGCTGCAGGGCCTGCCTGTGGTTTTCTGAGCTCAGGAGTCCAGGTAAGAAACTGGAGGCCGACTTGCCCTGCCTGCAGACTTCCCCACTCCCCACGAGCAGCTCTCTTAAGGCTCTCCCTTACCCATCTCTCAGCTTGGGGGACCAGGGGGCACCCGCACGGCCCTGCCCCCTGGGGGGGGGCTCTCGGCTCTCTCCCTGTTCTCTCAGTACCTAGGGTGGTGCGTGCTGGTTGAAGGGAACAGTATGAGCTGTAATAGAGCCAGTTGTCCATTTCTTAGTACTCTCTCTCTCTGAGAGGACGTGTCTGCTGGCTGGTTGGAGTCTTTCTTCAGGATATGGAGCACCTGATGCTTTTTGTTTCCAGCTTTGAGCTTCAGCACCTCTGGGAGAACAGGGAAAGCTCTATTGTGCACACACACGCGGCTTACCAGCCTTCGCTCATCCTTGTCTACTTATCCTTGTCTATTTAAAAGCTCTGGCTTTGCCCTCCTAATTTCCAACGGGAAAGGGCAGAGGCGTAAGACTGGTGGGACAGTTTTTCCAAGGACTGTTTCGGGTGAGTTTTCTGAAGAGTTTAAGACATGAGTTAAGTCGGCTGTTGGTGAGGGGGTTGGGGTGCAGCTGGGGAAGCTGTAGACCCCCTAGATCACTATGGGGGGGCATTCCTTGATGTGGAAAAATGAAGTACTCTCCGAATTGGGTAATAACCTATTATGCAAATATATCTTCCAAACAAATCCCCTCGTGCCCCGCCCTGAGCCAGTCGGGTTACTCTGGGGTTACAGCTGTGTTCAGAAGTGCTGGAGCTTCTACTGGAAATAAGAAGTGGAGAGGAAAGGGTGTGATTTTAACAAGTGTTATTTGTGCCTATCTTCTTTGTACTCTTTGAGAAACCATAGTTATTCTGAAATTATTTTTTTGGCATTGTTTGGAGAGTGGGATATTTGAAATTGAGATTATGGAGGCCTATGGTTATTGGTAATGATGAGGTCTGGAGTAAACCACAGTAAGGATGAGCCTGTGGTACATGGCATAATCATTGGAAGAAAGGACATCTAGGAACCAAGGGGTCAGGCACTTGGAAGGATCATCTCTGTGCATACTGAAATCACTGAGAATTTGTGTGACTTTGTGTGCAAGAGAGTGACAAAGAATCAGGCCCTAGAATCTTCTAGATATGCAGGGGAGTTGACTTTCCACAGGAGGAAAGAAGTGTTTTTTTGTTTTAAGGGTTAATTAAATCAAGATGTCTCTTAATATTGGTTGTGGGAGACTTCTTCAACATCATCTTTTAGTTATTGAAAGTGTGTTTACATGCAAGGCTTTTTGCTGGGTACTTGGAGAAGTAAGGCACGTTCTCTGTCCTCAAGGATTAACATCTACTCAAAGAAAAAATTCATAACTCTGTGAGGTGATAGATGCTAACTTGCTGTGATAATCATTTCACAATATATATGTATGTCAAATCATTATGTTGTACACCTAAAACTAACACAATGTTATATGTCACTTATATCAGTAAAACTAGGGGGAGTCAACTCAGAGAAGAGAAACACACAAATGACTATAAATTAAGGCGACTATCATTAAAGTAAATCTTACTGGAAGGAGTTGGGGAGAGGGGCACAAGGAGGTTGACCTTTGGGGTATATATTGGCTTGGATTTCAATAGGTTCAGATGGGTGTTGGAGGAGGCTGTTCCAAGCAGAGGAACAATACTAGGGAAGGAACGGTGGAGCCTGGTGCACAAAAGAGGAACTATCTACATAGCATGGTGTGTGTGCAGAGGGGAAGTGAAGGATAAGGCTGACCTGACAGGTTGGCTCCATATCATAGATCTTCTTGGCAATTTAAATGAAGCAAAGAGTCCACTGTTTGAATAAGGATCCAACAGAGTTACTACGGGGTTTATAACACTTTCATGCCTAACAGGAGAGAGAAAAATTCCAAAGCTCTTCCACTTAGCAAAGAAATCTGACAGATATATTTGTTTGTTACTTTACAAAAAAACAGAAATGACAATTTAAGTATTATTATTACCAGAGCAAGACATTATTAAATAAGATGACCAATCATAGTTGCAGACATTTAGGTGTTATAGGTTCCATTTTACAAGACAGCAACAAACTCTAATATTCAGGTATCTTAAGAGGTATGTTTCTTTACAAATAACACTTCTAAGGACAGTTTTACAACAAAACAGGATCATGGTGTTTCATTCAAACTGCCACAATTGCCAGGACAGTGGGACAGATATATGAGTAAATGTTCCCAATTCTAATTTTATGGCCCTGAACTGGCTTTGTGCCACACAATACTGTCTACTTCTCTGTGCCTGTAGGGGGAGGAGGAACATTTTCTCTTTATCTTTCTGAGATTTTTCACCAGCAGTTAAGATCGGCCGTTTTAAAATTAAGCATTAAAATTCGAAGAACCCTAAATCTTACAACATAGAAAAGAAAAAGGCAATAGAGAAGGTTAACAAATTAAATAGATCAACAGTATCAAGTTGAACTACATGAAATTGCTAGGATGTGACTATTTTTTGCCCAATTAAAATGGCAGTGTCATATGGTTTAATATCTGTAGTTTCAACTTTGAATGCCAGGTGAGAAATATGAAGCTACTCTGGTAAATACTGGGGCACCACCCTTGGGGGAAAATGCTATGACTGGAGTTGTGGCTTAGCACAATTTATCTGCAGGAATGTGAAGGAGGGATTGGGGGACAAGCCTGTAGATTACACCTTACTTTCAACATCACAGTTGAAATATACCCCTAGATCCACATCCACAGTGCAACTCGACTGAGAAGCTAAATTTGCATTAACTTTGTATGTTAGAGGTTGAGTTTCAATCTCTCCCCAGTGATAAGCTGCAATGGATGGGCTATACAAATGGGCGTTTATGCTCCAGGAGGTCCAGATCTTGGCAGACAGTTCTATCAACTTGAATTAAAAAAGCCCACTGACTCATGTACCTACATCAAGGGGGAAAGGAGGCATTTTCAAATCCATGGCTGTTCCCCGCCTTTCCCTCCATGCAAATTGTACATGGTTCCCATACAACCTGCTGAGACACCTTTCCTCAAATGAATCCTTTTGAGAAACACAGATTTATATCTAGAGAGGCATTTACCATTTTTAAGACTTTTTGAGGATGAGGCAAACTGACGACTAAAATGGCATGAGAATACAATCACAGGGCTTTTGGGTCAGGCCTCCAAGTCACAGCATAGGCTTGAGAGCAGGACGTCCGCGTACCTCATGGGTTCTCAAACGTGAGCGTGCAGCCGAGTTTCTGATTCAGTAGGTCTGGGTGGGTGGGGCTTGAGAATATGCATCTCTAAGAAGTTCCCAGGTGAGGCTGACGCCTCCGGCTCCTGGAAGCGGCTCCACACTGAGCAGCCCTCCAGGCGCAAAGGCCTGAATGTGCCAGTGGCCCCGGGGCAGGGCGCTCTACTTCTGAAAAAAGAAGTAGAGGCGTGAAAGACTTTGTTTTAAAAAAGGGTACACTACTTAGGTAGCCGAAGTCATCTGGATAGGTCTGCATGAGAGCCCTGAGAATTAGCATTTCCAAAACGCTCTCAGATACTGCGGCTGCGCTGGACCCGGGACTACCCACACTTTGAGAACCGCAGGCTGTGCTCCAGTCACCTGGCCGCCCTCCACGGTGGGTGCCCTATTTTCAATTTTAAACCTGAGTTATTTTTAGAGGAGCCCCTTCACAAATTCGGGTTCCCCGGGCAGAGTGCCAATTGTCTCCCAGACTCAATACCGTTTCTTAGGGAAATGGGTAGAAAAGACAGAGAAGGACCCTGTGGGAAGGGGAAGGAGGGAGAGGAGAGCAATTCCGTCACCTAATCAGCTCTTGCTGGAGACTCATTGGTTCCCAAGTCACCAAATCTCCACAGCTAAATATATATCCATGTGAGTATTTTAAGCAGTAGAAAAAATAGGCAAATACCAAAGGTGATGGTCTAGACACAGTGTTATTAAGATTCGTTTTTAAACCTGCTGACTATGTTTATTGTATTAAAACCTTTTGAAAGAGAAAAACTACAGTCATTATACTTTGACCTGGACATTCTTGAAAACAGGAGGGCCTGGGTTTTAAAGGAATTAACCTGCCTTCTGAAACGCCATTTACTTCATAAAAATACCATGTGTGCTTTCTTTGCTATTCCTGGGGAAAGAGTACCAATTTCAAAATCCTCTCCTCAGTTAAAAATGTTATTAAATATCTAAAATAGTACTTGGAGGCTTCATGAGCTAGTTTCTTATAGATGCCAAACAGAAGATAGTTACGGCAAAGAGTGAGGACTGGAAGGAATGGAGGTATAAAGGTATTCCTATTTGATCACATCTTGAAATTTATAGAGTTGGTGAGAAAATATTCTCAAGTCTTCCTGAGAACTGGCAATATTCTGGTTGCTGTACTGTTTTGGGTTTGTTTTTGAAGCAAAGCATAAGTATAGTCATAAGGAAAGAGTTGAATTATTCTTTGGAAAATTATTTTTTCCAATTCCCATTATGACTTGAATGTGGCAGTCACTCATTGAGGTGAATAAGGGATTAAGCAATTAAGGAGGGAAGGTTTGCCTTACAATCAGTAGCATGACCCACAGATACCATTTCTCCCTGCTGCAGTCTTAGTACAGGACCATGGGCCTAGCCCAGAATTATCCTCCAGTAAATTGGGCTCTCTGGACTGCTTCTCATTTCCCATTGCAGCCTGTCTGTGGAATATGGATTCAGTTGCAGGGAAATAAGTATGACTGTATGAATGATAGTACAAGTTTGTCTTCTTAGTCATTATATTGATTTTCTTAGCCATTATTCCTCTGAAAATTATCTTTGAAAAAGAACGTCAGCCAGGTGTTCATTCTGGCCAACAACAAGGTCAAATCTGCTTCCTCTGGTCATGGGTAGAGAACCATTCAACCAAACTTTCCATTGGAGGAGCCAAGGTCAGTGTTACTGAGAATCTGTCACTACGATTGCCAGATTTAGCAAATAAAAATACAGGACACCCAGTTAAATTTGAATTTCAAGTATACAATGAACACTTTTTTTATAACCATGCTCCCCACATGTGGCTATTCACATTTAAATTACTTAAATGAAATGGAAAATGCAGTTCCCTGGTTGCACTAGCTATGTTGTCAATGCTACATGTGGCTAGTGGCTACAGTACTGGACAGTGCAGATCAGCGCAGATTGTAGAACATTTCCATCATCTACGTGCTGTTGGACAGGGCTGCTCAGAGCAAACCAGGAAGATGTTCCTGGAGCCAGGTCCCCAAACAGATAGTCTATGCTGGCAGGCTCTTAACACACCATCTCATCTTCCTTCACATATCAAACTGCGGGTGGTCCCCAAAGACCACAGGGAAAGGGTAAGTTCACCCTGTGCCTATTAGTGGGTGTAGCTCCGGGGGGAAGCGTGTTCCCGGCCGGGGCAAATAAGGCGGTGAGACCCAAATCAGTCAAGTGAAAGGCTAGACTGGGAGAAACCCCTTTATTGCTCACAAGGAGGCCCGGCTCCGTTCGCGGCGCGCTCTCTCCTTTCTCCCCGGTCCCCACTAGCAAAAGCCCACTTGGTGCCCTGGGCCTCTGCCGCCACGGTGCGCGCTGGCTTCCCTGCCAGCCGCTTCCGGGAGGAACCCGGTGGGCGGGGCTCCGGCGACTGACAGGTGCCAGACCAATTACGCCAGAGGGGAAGAGAGGGCGGTGTCTCTCCACTCCTTGGCCCTGAGGCTGCGGGAAGACGCTGCGGGAAGACGCCGCGGTATCCGTAAACCGGCTAAGGGCTGGCGGGGGAGTCTGGAAAATCTGTGCTTTGCTCCACACTGGGATTGATCGCTTAGTATCCGGGCAGAACCAGTTGTTAAATTCTCTGCCTAGCACTGCTCCTGAGAGAAGCGACTCCTTTATATTTGTGTAGGGCTTTGCAGATAAGAGAGCATTTCCAAGTCCACACAGAGCTTTATCCTCCCAGTAACTCAGGGTGGTAAGCCGACCCATGAGAGAAAGGAGAACATGAAAGCGAAACGTGCCAGAAGGAATTGCCTCACGCTGATTGTGTGGGTTCTCCAACTTGGGCTTGCATCACAGTCCCTCGGAGAGCCTGTTAAAACATCTCAGCCCCAGACTTCCTGGTTCGGTAGGTCCGGGCATGGGACTCAAGCTTTTGTATTTCTCACAAAGACCCAGGTCAAAACTGCCCGTCCAGGGACCACACTTTGAAAACCACTGCTATTGTGCCATGGCCCTACCAGCCTAATTCTACAAGGAGTTTGGTCTTTCTGTTCCTCTGATGGGGTTAACTCCTTTCTCTGTTAGGGCCACTCTGACAAGCTACATCTGTTCGCTCATTTGGATCACTCATTACCACTTCTTTTGCTCAGCTTTTAATCCATCTGCTGGTCTGATAGTAAATTGCAGTGAAAGCAACTTCAGCCAAGGCCAAGTTGACATTCTCCCGTCTTTGCATCTGACTGTGGTGTGCCCAGACTGTGGTCCAGCCAAGCTTACTGCATAGATATTTTAAATTTCCATTTATATATATATAAACTGAGCATTAGAAAAAAGAAAAAGGAAACAACTTGCTGAGGGTCACAGACCTAGTGACATAGGTGGAACCAGGGTATGAATTCAAGGTTTCTGATTTCAGTTGGTACTAAGAATGCATAGAGGTTTGTGAAAATTATCCTGAGGTTCATGATCTTTAAAAATGATAATGGAGTCTTTTACTCTGAAGGCCTCCAACTGCGGACTAGGTATGTGGGGCAGTTAGTGGAGATCAGCTGGGCCTCTTCCCACAGCAGCCACTTGGTTATTATCACCCAGCTGACAACTTCACCTGCTACAGTGGTGATTTTCACCATTTTACAGCTTTTAGTTACTTTTATTCAATTGTTTAACTTATCTTCACAATGGCTCACTGGTTAAGAGAAGAGACATCAAGGATAGCTTTAGAATACAATGAGCCACTGAATTTTAAACCTAAAAATGGTTAAGATGGTAAAAAAATAAAATGAAATAAGGTAATGAGGGACAAAAAAAGATAATTGTCAGTTTTGACTAAGGTCAAAGGTATGTTCCTATTATCATTTCTTAGTACATCAGGATATCTCTAGTTCTTCAAAACAAACGTTTAAAAGGAGGAATTTTTATCCAATTTGGCTTTTTCTTTACTGGGAATGAAATTATCCAAACCCACGGTGTGTTATTTCTGGAGAAGAACTTGGAAAAAGCAGCCAGAAAGTGCTCATGTCTCCTCTTTTAGAAACAAAACATGAAAATTATAATAATAAAGTAATTGATTTTTTTAAGTGCAAAATTCAAGAATTCCAAATATCAGGTCATGCAAGCAGTTTGGAGGGCTGCAACACATAGTTAAATTTCTTTCTTTTTTTTCTTTTTTTTCTTTTGGTATCATTAATCTACAATTACATGAGCAACATTATGATTACTAGACTCCCCCCATTATCAAGTCCCCACCACATACCCCATTACAGTCACTGTCCTTCAGCACAGTAAGATGCTATAGAGTCAGTACTTGTCTTCTCTGTGCTATACTGCCTTCCCCGTGCCCCCCCCTCCCACATTATGTGTGCTAATCATAATACCCCTTTTACCTCTTCTCCCTCCATTCCCACCCGTCCTCCCCAGTCCCTTTCCCTTTGGTAACTGTTAGCCATTTCTTGGGTTTTGTGAGTCTGCTGCTGTTTTGTTTCTTCAGTTTTTTCTTTGTTCTTATTCTCCACAGATGAGTGAAATCATTTGGTACTTGTCTTTTTCTGTCTGGCTTATTTCACTGAGCATAATACCCTCTAGCTCCATCCATGTTGTTGCAAATGGTAGGATTTGTTTTCTTCTTATGGCTGAGTAATATTCCATTGTGTATATGTACCACATCTTCTTTATCCATTCATCTACTGATGGACACTTAGGTTGCTTCCATTTCTTGGCTATTGTAAATAGTGCTGCAATAAACATAGGGGTGCATCTTTCTTTTTCAAACTGGGCTGCTGCATTCTTAGGGTAAATTCCTAGGAGTGGAATTCCTGGGTCAAATGGTATTTCTATTTTGAGTTTTTTGAGGAACCTCCATACTGCTTTCCACAATGGTTGAACTAATTTACATTCCCACCAGCAGTGTAGGAGGGTTCCCCTTTCTCCACAACCTTGCGAATATTTGTTGTTGTTTGTCTTTTGGATGGTGGCCATCCTTACTGGTGTGAGGTGATATCTCATTGTGGTTTTAATTTGCATTTCTCTGATGATTAGTGATGTGGAGCATCTTTTCATGTGTCTGTTGGCCATCTGAATTTCTTTTTTGGAGAAGTGTCTGTTCAGATCCTGTGCCCATTTTTTAATTGGAGTATTTGCTTTTTGTTTGTTGAGGTGCGTGAGCTCTTCATATATGTTGGATGTCAACCCTTTATCAAATATGTCGTTTATGTATATATTCTCCCATACTGTAGGATGCCTTTTTGTTCTACTGATGGTGTCCTTTGCTATACAGAAGCTTTTTAGTTTGGTATAGTCCCACTTGTTCACTTTTGCTTTTGTTTCCCTTGCCCGGGGAGATATGTTCATGAAGAAATCGCTCATGTTTATGTCCAAGAGATTTTTGCCTATGTTTTTTTCTAAATCATGGTTTCATGACTTACATTCAGGTCTTTGATCCATTTCGAATTTACTTTTATATATGGGGTTAGACAATGATCCAGTTTTGTTCTCTTATATGTAGCTGTCCAGTTTTGCCAACATCAGCTGTTGAAGAGGCTGTCATTTCCCCATTGTATATATCCATGGCTCCTTTATCATATATTAATGAACCATATATGCTTGGGTTAAATTCTGGACTCTCTATTCTGTTCCACTGATCTGTGGGTCTGTTCTTGTGCTAGTACCAAATTGTCTTGATTACTGTGGCTTTGTAGTAGAGCTTTAAGTTGGGGAGCAAGATCCCCCCAGCTTTATTCTTCCTTCTCAGGATTGCTTTGGCTATTTGAGGTCTTTTGAGGTTCCATGTGAATTTTAGAACTATTTGTTCCAGTTCATTGAAGAATGCTTTTGGTATTTTGATAGGGATTGCATTGAATCTGTAGATTGTTTTAGGCAGAATGGCCATTTTGACAATATTAATTCTTCCTACCCAAGAGCATTGGATGAATTTCCATTTGTTAGTAGTGTCCTCTTTAATTTCTCTTAAGAGTGTCTTGTAGTTTTCAGGGTATAGGTCTTTCACTTCCTTGTTTAGGTTTATTCCTAGATATTTTATTCTTTTTGATGCAATTGTGAATGTAATTGTTTTCCTGATTTTTCTTTCTGCTAGTTCATCATTAGTGTATAGGAAAGCAACAGATTTCTGTGTATTAATTTTGTATCCTGCAACTTTGCTGAATTCAGATATTACTTCTAGTAGTTTTGGAGTGGAGTCTTTAAGGTTTTTTATGTACAATATCGTGTCATCTGCAAACAGTGACAGTTTGACTTCTTCTTTACCAATTTGGATGCCTTTTATTTCTTTGTTTTGTCTGATTGCCGTGGCTAGGACCTCCAGTACTATGTTAAATAGCAGTGCGGAGAGTGGCCATCCCTGTCTTGTTCCCGATCTTAGGTGGAAAGCTTTCAGCTTCTCGGTGTTAAGTATGATGTTGGCTGTGGGTTTGTCATATATGGCCTTTATTATGTTGAGGTACTTGCCCTCTATACCCATTTTGTTGAGAGTTTTTATCATGAACGGATGTTGAATTTTGTTGAATGCTTATTCAGCATCTATGGAGATGATCATGTGGTTTGTGTCCTTTTCGTTGATGTAGTGGATGATGTTGATCGATTTTAGAATGTTGTACCATCCTTGCATCCCTGGGATGAATCCCACTTGATCATGGTGCATGATCCTCAATGTATTTTTGAATTTGTTTTGGTCTGTTGTTCTGTTCCCGTAGCTATGAGCCATACGTGGCTATTGAGCACTTGAAATGTGGCTGGTGGGACTGAGACTTGAGTTTCTAATTAATTTTAATTTTAATTAACTTAAATTTAAATAGCCGCATGTGGCTACCAACTTAGACAACACAGGAAAGTATGCGAAATAGATCTGATTTGGGGCAGAGGATTGGAGATTTATATAGGCTTAGATATTACTAATTGTCCTGATGTTAGGCCAGTGTACACACATCTTGTTTGTATAGTATATAAGATTTAGACCGTCTACTGCTCGTGGCGTGTGATGGTGATGGACTAGGAGGAAGAGGAGAGAGCCTGGGCCTATAGCGAGAGGAGGGAATTGAAAAAGAGACCCAAGTGAGGTAGGGCAGGGACATGGGAGAAGCTCATGATTAATTTTTCCTGCCTATGATGAAAAATGCTGATATATAAATAGTATAGTAAGAACAGAAGGGACTCCGTCTTAAGGCTAAGATTCCACTTTAAAAACCAGAAGTTAGGAGGTAAGATTCCTAACATATTTTATGGTAATTAGCCAAGAACCATTTCTATCTTAAGGCAGGGCAAGCAGTTCTAAATGGTATGTTTCCACTGCTTGAGGGTAACCACTCTCTTGGTGAAGAATGGGATCAATAAGTTCCTTGTGTTAAGTGTATCTTACAGAATATCCAGAGGACTAACTATGGATGATGACATAATGTCTCTCACTGGAGAAAGACATCTTGAGACCGCATGTCAAGCCTATGCTCCCTTGGTCCTTTACCCCATTCTTGAAATCCTTAAAAGACACAAATCCTAAGCCTTTAAGTGCACCTCATCTCTGAGGCTGCCTGCACACCCCTTTCTTCAAGTGCATACTTTGCCTTAAATACAGCCTTCTTGCTGCTCAACTTACCACATTTTGTCTCTGTGCTCTTCCAAGCCTATTGGGAGATTTTTAATAAGAGACCCCTTTCCCAGTGGTAAGCATGTTACTTTGCTATTTCATTCAGTTTTCTAGACTTAAGCACAAGTCTTCACTCTGTTCTATGTTAGACAAGTAGAGAAGGGCTACTGAGATCTCTGATTTGGGCTTTCAAGTTCCCATCACCTGGGTGACCCAGACAGGACTGCAGCTGTACGATCATGCTCTTTAGTAGCCTGCCTGAAAATCTCCTTTATTTGCCTTTGGGAAGTTCTCAGAACATAATCTCACTCTATCCAGTGCTCTGTGGTTTCCCCAAATCCTAGGGTGGTTGGGGCTCAGTTCCCATGCCATGCAAATTCAAGCAGAGATTGGATGCCAGGTGAGCCTCTCGCTTCAGGAGTTGGCAAGTGATTTGCCCAATGCTGATCAGGAGTTCAGTGAACTTCCCTTTCCTCTCTCTGCTCTTCCTTGCTCTCTATTGCCTGCATGGCTGCTGCCATTCACTACCACTCTCGCTTTAATGAATTCTTTCCTTACCTACACTCATTAGACCTATTTGTGAATTCTTTCTCGATCAGAGTCAAGAATATTCTCCTGTTGGGGTTGAGGTTTCACCTAGTGTGCAGGGAGAGACCTCCCCAGAC
The DNA here is from genome assembly GCF_030020395.1 of Manis pentadactyla. Classification (NCBI taxonomy): domain Eukaryota; kingdom Metazoa; phylum Chordata; class Mammalia; order Pholidota; family Manidae; genus Manis; species Manis pentadactyla. The sequence goes on from NC_080038.1 coordinate 18,835,761, forward strand.
TCAGATGCCTGGCAAAACAAGACTGGGCAGGAAGAAACTGGTGAAAAACATGATCATTCAATATACAAGTACATACATAACCTGGCCCAGGGGAAGCTGCAAGTGTCTGAGGAGTTCGTCCCACCCTCAGGGGGCTTACCGTCTTTGGAGGTGGGACAGATCTGTCCACATAAAGTGCAAGACGGGCTATCATGTCAAAGTTGGGTCAAAGAAATAAATATGTAAATACTTAGGTAAATATGTAAATGCATAAATAAATACAAGATGGGTCAGAAAAGGGAGAGATACAGGTCAGCCACAGATATTAGAATAAGACTGCCTGGATTGATTGCTTGCTCTGCCACTTGCTGGTTGTGTGACCTTGGGCAAGTCACTATGTGCCCAGTTTCTTCATCATAAAATGGAAATGATAAAAGTGCCAATATCACAGTGTTGCCATGAGGATTAACTGACATAATATACTCAATGCTTAGAACAGTGCCTGGATACGGTGAATGCTAATTAAGTCTTGGCTGTTATGGAAGGGAGAAGAAATGGCAGAGTAGGGAAAGGGTGTAAAATTTCGTGACCTACATCCACACAGGTACCTTCTTGAAATTTCACTGAAATGCCTTGTGAACAATTTGATACTGAGAAGAATTGTTATTATGGTGTAATTAGCTATTTTCAAGTTTACTTGTGTAGCAAAAGTCAGGAAAAAAGAAGTAACAGGTTTGCAGGTAAATGTCCCCAGAAACAGGTATGCAGTGAGGATCCAGGTGCAGTGTTGTCTTAAGGAGTTGCTCCCAGGGGTGGCAAAGAAGAGAAGGGCAGGCGGGAGCAGGAAGGGAAGGGAGGAAGCCAGGCAGAGGGTGATCTTGAGTGAAGTCCTAGCTTTGGGGTGGATCCCCAGGGCAGCTCTTGAGGCTAAGTCACACCCCAAGAGTTTGCCCCAGATCCAAGCAAGGCAAATGGGCTTTCAGAGGTCCACGTCGTGGTCGTTGGCTGGGTTCCCCTTCACCGGGCCTAAAAGCCCAGGAGCTTCTGCCTTCTGCACAGTGCGTGAAGCAGTGTCAGAAGCCGAGAGGGCAGAGAAAGCACACGGTACTGACACAGCAGAAGGGATGGACCACTGGCCTAAGCACCTGAGCTCATCTGCTGAGCCAGGTTTTGCTGAATGCAACTGGGCTGTTAACCAATTGGATAATTTGATGATGCTGATGGCTGGCTGCTCACACTTCTGAGCAGCAGGCCTCAAACCTCAGACTGGGTAAGATGCCCTGAGGAACAGTTTAAAATGTCACTTCCTGGGCCTCATCTGCAGAAATTCTGATTACATTGGTGGTGCCCAGAAAAGTCCATTTTCAACATACTTTCCAGGTAACTCAGATCTGGGGCTCCATGAGCCGTGCCCAGGAACCACTGCTTGGGGGACTGGCAGAGCTGGAAGAGGGCAGTGAGGGCACGCGGCCAGGCAGGCTTGTAGGCAGGGCTCCTGGGGTGCTTAATCAGAGTTATCAGGAGGCTGCTTGTGAACAGACTGGGCAAGCATGGGAAGTGCTTCACAAGGCCCCTTCCTGGGGGAGACCAGCATCAAGGTGGCTAGCCAGGAATGGGACAGGCTACCCTGGAGTGGTCATTATCTGAACCCTGAGGGAAGGTGGATGTGAATTACAGAAACACAATCTGGGGATGTCTTATGCTGAGCCCTCCCCTTTCCCCCAAGCCCTGAGACTAGGATTTGAATGCAAGTGGTTTAGTTGAGAGGCCATGCCAGAAAGCCCAGCAGGGCAGTGGGGAATAGATGAGAAGGGAAGGTGGTCACTGCTCGGGGAGTTTTTGTGTCATGGAGCAGGGAACCACTGGGGCCTCCGGGTGCAGTCCCGCTAGAGACATTTGGAGGCTGTGTAGCACACTTCTCCAACTTGTCCAGCTTGGTGGTGAGAAGCTGGGGTATTTTGCCATCAAATGCCTTTTGCCAGTGGTTGAGGGAGGCTCCCTAGAACTTCTGGCCTACCCTGGAGGTGTGGTGAGCACCCTGTGCCACAGGAGAAAGTCCCAGGCACAGTAGCAGGTGCCGGCAGAAAATGCTTTCAGTCCCTGCAGGATGGGAGAGTGCTGAGCAGCGTGGGCAGGGCACCCACGGCATCTGCCAGGGTGGCTGGGAATTGTTCATCTCGCAGGTGAGGACAGTCACTCACAGTAAACTGCCTGCTGCCTGCAGAGTTTCTGCTCCGTGAGTTGCTCATCTGCAGCTGGGGGGCAAGCTTGCCTGCGCAGCCCTCAGTCCCTCAGCTGTAGGCCTGCTTAGCCTGGCCAGATTTCTGAGGCAATCTCAGTCAACGGATTGTAAGAGAGCTGAGTCCTCTAGTTCATGAGTTTCCAGAAGACTTGTCCTGCTGGTGCTGAGGAATTAGTGTCCAGGTAAGAAGGAGGCAAGAGCTTCCACCCACCCTGGCCTTGGATATTTTCTGTCGGTGCCTCTGTGGGATTTTGGCACCAAGCCCAGTTCGCTGAGCACTCACTGTGGCCTCTGTTGCACCAGGCTCAGCCCAAGAGGAAAGCTGTGAGACGCAGCCAGAATTCGTACTGTTCCTTCCTCAGCTGCCCTTTCTATCCATTTCTTCCTAGCTTCATCCCTGGCCTTGATGGTTTGCCAGCGTCTTTTGTTTACTTCTCATTACGTTCCAGTGTTGATGAAGGCGAGCAAACTGACTCCTCAATCCTAATTATCATCAGTGAGGTGACAGTGGGAGTGATGAGAAACCAGAGAAAATTACAGGAACAGTGTGACCTAGCTAAGAGATCTTCAGGCATGTCCCCAGGGTTTAGGAAATAAGATTTTAAAACATTTATAAAAAGTATGGGCCTGAGCTCATGGCCAGAGAGTCCAAAAGGTAGAGATGAGCAAGAGAAAATGGTGCTAAAAATCCATTCAGAACCTATAACCACAAAGGAAGCTGGAGAAGAGAAAACGGGGTGGCTCTATGGAAGCCATGGAGGCTGTAGAGAGGGGTCTTCACGACTTTGCTTTTTAACAGGCACGTGCAAAAACAGAAACCTGAATCATTCAAGGATAAACACAAAGCATGTCGTGAATTTATCAGAATGGGAATCAAAAGACTAGAATAAGCTCAGATTTGAGAGCAATTAAAAAGCTTTTATGCTGCATTTGAACCAGAAATAAAATAAGGAAAGGATAGGTCTGCTTGGTGAGTGAAGCAATGTGAACAAATGGCAGGGAGAAAGAACCACACAATTGCTGGCTTGTTTTCTCCTTTTCTTATTGTTTCTTAGGGGAGTGCCTGTTAAACAGGAAAGGGTGAGAGGTAGGTGTAGAGGTAGGTGTAAAAATAGAAGAGTCCCTGGCTGTTTTGAACAAGTTCAAGTCAGGCAATCTATAGGTGGAAGGGGCTGTCAAGGGGTAGTGAGTTCCGTTTTGTATGTCAAGTTTTCAAAAAAATATTATCTCCAAAAAAGGGAGAGGGTCCCTGAGAAACACAGGATCTGAAAACCCCAGCAGATGCAAGCTGTCAGTGCTGGGTGAACTGAGCCTAGAAAAGAGGGGCATGGAAGAAGGATGTCACGTTAGCATCACATGTTGGTAGCATAGAGAGTCCGCCCTGAGTCCAGTGGCTGACTTTCTGGGGAAGCCCAGTCCCGTTCAGTATAAAAACTTTAAAATGTTTCCAAGAAATTACCATTGAACAACTGATGCCTCAGTGCACTGGCATCTCCACAACAGTAAAGTCCAAACTGAGAGTAACTCAATTTGTCAAGTCCGTTGTAAACAGATTTTTTTTTACAAGGTATGAGGTTAGGTTAGGATCTCAAGTATTAGTTCTTAGCCTTTTTTTTGGCCATGCACCCCTTTGAGAAACTGATAAAAACTATGGATCCTCTCTGTATTAAAATGCCCATATGTGCCAACACACCCCTTTTCAGTTCAATTGCAAGGAGTTCACTTTCCCTAAAGCAGGTTCATGGTGCCCAGGTTAAGAAGCCCTCAACTAAGAGATTCTTCTATCTCCAAAATGCAGCAATTCTAAATCCTTTCCTTAAAAATTACATTTGCACAAATCTCTCCCCAGTGGCTTTTTGTGAACATTTTCATGGCTTGATTTAAAAAAAAAAGTTGGGGGAACTAACTGAGCGGTCAGGCTGACCCAAGACTTTGTTTTCTAATGTATGATTTCCATCTTCTGGCAGCACTTTCGCTCAGCACCTGTGTGTTTGACACTTATAGTAAATGACCCAGTGCCAAGTCCCAAAGGTTCAATCTTAAATCATGAAAAGACTGATTCCAAGTTGTTGGCCTCTTGCTTCCAGCAGTGTCTGCACCAGATTGGAGCCATGTAATTCACAGAAGCATCAGCAGATGGCACCCTTGGGAAAGTCTTGGTTTGCCAGTTGGTTTCCCAGCTCTGACGTCTATTCTAAACATAGCCTGCTAAGTGCTCCTGGAAGAGGGAAGAAAATCTATTACAGGGGAGGAAAAACCCCAGTGACACGGCAGCCCTGGCACTTTCCTGGGTTTTGGCATACAGAGTCAAGCGTTGATTACTCTCTTCTACTTCTTAATTATCAGCGTCTGCAGGCAGAGGCATAGATTTATATAATACATAAGCTTTTTTTTCATATATATACATGTATTTTCTGCCTCTGCTAATGCTTTATGTGCTTTAGAAGTTGCTCGTAATTTGTGAGAAGAGCCTGTTCTTCTGGATTGTAAACCTGCACATTCATTCTTTTATTGTGTCTGTCTTCTACTTCAGTTACAGTAGGAATATTCAGTTTGCACAGAAACATCACAAAAAGCCTTTCTGGGAAGCGAAAAAGCTCAGTTAGATCAGCTCTTTCTGCTATGAATATCAGGGCAACTGGAAAAAAGATCAACGGGAAAGGAGAGGGTAGAAGTGGGCTTGGGCGGAAAGCAGGATTATCCTTGAAATTGACAGGTCTGTTGGGTCTTCTCTCTTGTTCCTTCCAAATTTTTCCTAAAAAACATTAAAAGAAAACTGTGTTCATGGTACATTAAACCTCATGTTTCCATTTCTCATTTTACTGCTTGGGGGTGGCCCTTGCTGCCACTTGGTAAGCCTACTTAAGAGAGGGACGATGCTGATTAGAGTGCAGTTATCTGTATTGAGAAAGAAGCCACCACTGGACCACTGGTTTGTAGTCTTTGGCAGGCAGCTAGCAGAACTACTAAGCTCAGCACAGATGCCAGTTTTCTCTGGGGCATGACTTTGGCCAGCCTTCTTTTCGTTTTTGAACTTGCAAGTGGAAAATTACTATCCTGTGGGAAAGAAATGTTTGAAATTACCCAATAGAGAAAAGCAGCCTTTCTGCGATATGTGAGCAGTTCACAACCCCACCACGTTCTGAATGGGGGATTCTTGTCTCCTTACATTGTATTTCAAAGATAGTTCTGGTAAAAACCTGTCTTTCTGAACAAAGAGAGACCTGAAAAAGAATTCCAAAGTGGTACAGTTGGGAGGAAACCAGGAGTATCGTCCTTCAGAGTGCATCTTCCCTGGCCTGGCTATGTGCTGGGCATTATGGGGAATGCAGAGATTAAAGAGATACTGTTTCTCTCCTCCAGCAGCTTCCGACCTAGTGGGAAAGACAAACACAGAGACCCCGTGTTATGCCTGGAATTAAAGTTGAGTGCCAAGAGCAAAGTCAAATCAAAGTTAGTACAGCTCTGCTTGGCTAGGCAGGGCTGTGGCGATTGAAAATCTGCGAAAATGCAGACTGTTAGCAAAGTCAGATTATCCTTTGTCCTCAAGATGTAAGTAACTGGATGAGTGTGGGCTATTTTCTTTTTCTTTTTTATGCTTTGCTGTTCTTCGTAAAATTTCTAAAATAAGTATGTTTCGGTTTTTTTTTGTTTACCCTCATTATAAAAGCAAGTGGGAGTCTAAAAAGGAAAATGTATACTTTTTTTCCAACACTCATACTAATGTTAATAAAAGCAAACACTTATTTGGTGGTTACTATGGTGCCAGGTACTGTTCTAAGTATTTTTATATATTAATTCATTTAATCCTCCCAGCCACCCTATACTATTATTATTCTTATTTTTTTATTAAAGTATCACTGATATACAATCTTACGAAGATTGTGGTTTCAGCCTTCACCCATATTATCAAGTCCTCACCCCCCCCACTATAGTCACTGTCTATCACTGTAGTAAGATGCTACAGAGTCATTACATCTCTTCTCTGTACTGTACTGCCTTCCCCATGACCTAACTATATTGTGTGTGCTAATTATAATGCCCCTTAATCCCCTTCTCCGAGCCTGCCCATCCACCCTCCCAGCCCCTTCCCTTTGGTAACTACTAGTCTCTTCTTGGAGTCTGTGAGTCTGCTGCTATTTTGTTCCTTCAGTTTTGCTTTGTTGTTATACTCCACAAATGAGTGAAGTCATTTGGTACTTGTCTTTCTCTGCCTGGCTTATTTCGCTGAGCATAATATCCTTTAGCTCCATCCATGTTGTTGCAAATGGTAGGATCTGTTTTCTTCTCATGGCTGAATAGTATTCCATTGTGTATATGTACCACATCTTCCTTATCCATTCATCTACTGATGGACACTTAGGTTGCTTCCATATTTTGGCTATTGTAAAAAGTGCTGTGATAAACATAGGAGTGTGTATGTCTTTTTGAATCAGAGATCTTGTTTTCTTTGGGTAAATTTCTAGGAGTGGAATTCCTGGGTCAAATGGTATTTCTATTTTTTACTTATTTGAGGAACCTCCATATTGCTTTCCACAATGGTTGAACTAATTTACATTCCCACCAACAGCATACGACGGTTCTTTTTTCTCTGCATCCTCGCCAGCATTTGTTGTTCCTTGTCTTTTGGATGTTGGCCATCCTAACTGGTGTGAGGTGATATCTCATTGTGGTTTTAATTTGCATTTCCCTGATGATTGGCAATGTGGAGCATCTTTTCATGTGTCTGTTGGCCATCTGAATTTCTTCTTTGGAGAATTGTCTCTTCATATCCTCTGCCCATGTTTTAATCGGGTTATTTGTTTTTTGGGTGTTGAAGTGTGTGAGCTCTTTATATATTTTGGATGTTAACCCCTCATTGGATCTGTCATTTATGAATATATTCTCCCATACTATAGGATGCCTTTTGTTCTGCTGATGGTGTCCTTTGCTGTATAGAAGCTTTTTAGTTTGATATAGTCCCACTTGTTCATTTTTGCTTTTGTTTCCCTTGCCTGAGGAGATGTGTTCAGGAAAAAGTTGCTCATGTTTATTTTCAAGAGATTTTTGCCTATGTTTTCTTCTAAGCGTTTTATGGTTTCATGACTTACATTCAGGTCTTTGATCCATTTCAAGCTTACTTTTGTGTATGGAGTTAGACAATAATCTAGTTTCATTCTCTTGCATGTAGCTGTCCAGTTTTGCCAACATCAGCTGTTGAAGAGGCTATCATTTCCCCATTGTATAGCCATGGCTCCTTTATCATATATTAATTGACCATATATGCTTGGGTTTATATCTAGGCTCTCTATTCTGTTCCATTGATCTGTGGGTCTGTTCTTGTGCTGATACCAAATTGTCTTGATTACTGTGGCTTTGTAGTAAAGCTTGAAGTTAGGGAGCGTGATCCCCCCAGCTTTGTTCTTCCTTCTCAGGATTGCTTTGGCTATTTGGGGTCTTTTGTGGTTCCATATGAATTTTAGAACTATTTCTTCTAGTTCATTGAAGAATGCTGTTGGTATTTTGATAGAAATTGCATTAAATCTGTAGATTGCTTTAGGCAGGATGGCTATTACCGTATGTTATTATTAAACCTGTTTTATAGAGGAAGCAATTGAAGCGTGGAGAAGTTAAGTAGCTTGCCTGGGTTACACCAGGATTTCAGCCAAGCAGGCTGGCTCCAGAGTTTGAGGAGCCTAATTTAGTGAACATTATAAAGGATGAATTTTTCCACCTGCATTAATTAGGTAACTGAAGCTTGTCATCGTGTCTCAGGATTGGGCTGGGGAATGACCCATTCCTGGGGTGGGGTTGGGTAGGAAGGGAGATACTGGGATTGGAAAGTCAGGCCCAAGTGGCTTGGTTCCTTGGGGGAACCTCCAACTGTGGACCATAGAGTTTCCAGCTGGTTGGCCTAGCTTGGCCTAAAGGGTTCTGGGAAGTAGCAAGTCCACCCACCCTGGGAGAGAGTATGGGGATGGAGTTGCCCTAGGTAAGCAGAGTATCTTGGAGAAGGGGATAGGGGGATAATATGAGGGTTGCATGGGTTAGGGGTTAGAATTATAGGGTAGGTTTGGGGTTAGAGATTTGGGGGTAGAGTTTGGTGTTTGGATTAGAGTTAGGGGTTTGGTTCACTAGTAGAGTTTGGATTTGGGGTTAGTGTTAGAGGTTTGGATTAGGATTAGCTTTTTGCAGTTAAAATTAGCTTTAGGATTAGAGGCTAGAGATTAAGATTAGGAGTTGTAGTTAGTGTTAGGGTCAGGGCAGGTCAACATCTAGCTCTTTTGAGTGGCTGAAAGCTCTCACCACCTGCTGGGGACTGGAGAGAAGACTTGAGAATCTTGGAGGGTGATTTTTAAGAGTGAAGCAGGACCCCAGAGCAAGGAGGACCTCAGGATTACAGCCTAAATCTAATCTCCTAAAAAGAAACAGAACAGGACTGAAGAAGACTCCCCGTGACAGCAGCTGTGCTTAGGTATAGGGAATGAACCATGACCATGCAGGGCCTGGGCCCAAGGAGAAGTCCAGGAACCACAACTGGGATGCACCCAGAGTCAGGTGACCTGCTGCAATGGCCACCTTAGAGGATGAGCCCCAGGAACTAAGTGCAGGCTTGAGCAGCAGGATGAGGTCCAGTGTAAGTCCGTATAATTAATTTTTAATGAGTGTGTTTAGCAACTGGCTTGCCAAATTCCTGAAAATTTAACAATTAGCTCTTGCAAAGATGGTGTGAGTCTGTATAGCATATCACTGGTCTGACCCCATAGCCAGTCCTTTTTAGGAATGATGTGTTTACTATCTCGCATTGTGTATTTTTTAATTGAGTTATTGATATACACTCTTATGAAGGTTTCACATGAAAAAACAATGTGGTTACGACATTAACCCATATTATCAAGTCCCCACCCATACCCCAATGCAGTCACTGTCCATTAGTATAGTAAAATGCCACAGATTCACTGTTTGCCTTCTCTGTACTACACTGTTTCCCTGTGATTCCTCCACACCATGCGTACTAAACATAATACCCCTCAATCCCCTTCTCCCTCCCTCCCTCCCCACCCAACCTCCCAAGCCCTTCCCCTTTGGTAACCACTAGTTCCTTCTTAGAGTCTCTGAGTCTGCTGCTATTTTGTTCCTTCAGTTTTGCTTCATTGTTATACTCCACAAATGAGGGAAATCATTTGGCACTTGTCTTTCTCCGCCTATAGCCAGTCCTTTTTATGCCCACTGCAGTTGTCTCCATACAGAAGCTACCAGTTATACATGAATATCCAGGAGGAAATTGGATTCTAGATGTCACCCATTGAGAAGGGAGACAGCTAGCAGTATCTCAGTCACAACATTATAGTTATGGAGTTATGGGCATTATAGAAATAGCTATCCTATAGTTTTTTTTAAAGCAAAGAAATTCCCTTAGTATTGGTGTATATGTAAATGCATGGTGCTTTTCGCTCTCCAGATGATCTGCTGGAACAAGTACTGTATCCCATCACAGTAAAGGATACATGCTAAAACCTCCTTCGTGGTGCATTTACAGACACAATGCATGTATGTACCATTAGATACTTATTGTCACGTGCTGCTCCATACTCTTTTTCACAGCATTTACACCATTTTACAATACCACCAACAGGGTACAAGGGTTTCAATTTCTCCACATCCTCACGGACCCTTGTTATTTTCCTTTTTTTTTTTATAATAGCCATCCTAATGGGTATGAGGTGATACCTAATTGTGGTTTTGATTTGCATATCTATGATGCTTTGTGATGTTGAGCATCTTTTAATATGCTTGTTGGCCATTTTTGCATCATCTTTGGAGAAATGTCTTCTCAAGTCCTTTGCCCATTTTTTAATTAGGTTATTTAATTTTTTGTTGTTGAGTTATAGGAGTTCCTCATATATTTTGTATAATAACCCCTTATCAGCTATATGATTTGCAAATACCTTCTCCCATTCCTTAAGTTGCCTTTTCACTCTTTTGATTGTGTCCTTTGATGCACAAAGCTTTTGTCTGATATAGTCCCATTTGTCTATTTTTGCTTTTTTTGTGCACTTGGTGTCATGTCCAATAAATCATTGCCAAATCCAATGTCAGGAAGTTTTTCCCCTATATTTTATTCTAGGGGTTTATAGTTTTGGGTTTTACACCAAGGTCTTTAACCCATTTTGAGTTAATTTTTGTATATGGTGTTAGATAAGGATCTAACTTAATTATTTTGCACGTGGACATTCAGTTTTCCTAACACCATTTGTTCAAAGTCTCTCCTTTTTCAATTGAGTGGTCTTGGCACCCTTGTTAAAGATGATTTGACTGTATATGTAAAGGTTTATTTCTGGGCTCTCTTTTCTATTACACTGATCTACATGTTTGTCTTTATGCCAGACATCACTATTTTGATTACCTAAGCTTTGTAATGTTTTGAAGTCAGGAAACATGAGTCCTTCAAATTTGTCCTTTATCAAAATTGTTTTAGCTATTTAAGGTCCCTTGAGCTTTCACATGAATTTTAGGATTTTTTCCTATTCCTGCAAAAACTGCTGTTGGGATTTTGGGGAGAATTGCAATGAGTCTGTAGATCACTTTGGGTGGTACTACATCTTAACAATGTTAGATCTTCCAATCCACGAACACTGGATGCTTTCCATTTATTTGTGTTTCCTTTAATTTATTTCAGCAATGTATTTCAATTTTCAGTGTATAAGTCTTTCATGTCTTTGGTTAGGTTTATTCCTAACTATTTTATTCTTTTCATGCTGTTGTAAATGGAATTGTCTTACTTGCCTTTTCAGATTGTTAGTGTTTAGAAATGCAACTGATTTTTATGTATTCATTTTGTATCCTGCAACATTGCTGAACTTGTTTATTAGTTCTAACAGGCTTTTTTTTGGGTAGAATTTTAGGGTTTTGAAGTACAGATTTTTTTAAAGGCAGCCTCAACATAAGAACAAAATATTAATGTTTGAGTGAAATTATGAGTTTCTTAATAGTTGTGAAAGTAAGACAGAACTTCACTAGAGAGGAAGTTTGTCCAAATTCCTGTAAACCTGAAACTCATGGCAATATCTATTTTCCCCCTTGAAGTAAAAAAGAATGGACTAGTTGTATAATAGTTACCATTATCCATTATGTAGTAGAAGGAAGTGGGCAGACTTTTTCAATTAAGTTTGTTATAGTCATGCATGTGACATTTTTGTTTTCAATGACAATTCTATTTCCTTACCCTTCTAGGGAGATTTCTTATAACCATAAACAGTTTTCATCATGCCAGTGAAAAATATAAAACACTGCTAAAGGGCTTCTGGAGATTTCTGATTACAGTGAGTATATTGTACATGAGGCTGGTATTTCAGCCTCACAATTACAAAGTTGACATTAAGAGATGATGGTACTAATAAAGAAAAAGGTCTGACTTTGAGGTTCATCTTGTAGGTCAGTGCCAGGCATCTTCTGATGAGACTTTTAGACATACTGTGGAAGAAACAGCCAGAAATGTACTTGCAAAATCTCATTGCAAAGTAAGAATCTTTATTTTAACACATTATTTGCCTATAAGCAAATTTCAGATTGGAGATTGTTGGCATTCTTGGAGGTAAATGCACATGGGGAAGAACCAAAAACATTCTTGTTTTGCTACAACTTGAGTTACTTTTACTTTGAAAAAATATTGTGGGATATTGATTTTGAATCTTCTGGGAATTGTGGCAACATTATTGGGTAGATTTTAAACATATTTATTCTGAATCCATCAGAGTTATTAGTTGCCAACATCAGAATTCACTCTCTCTAGTTTAAAGAGTTTATTCAAAATATTAGATAGCTTTCAGAATCTTTCGAGGGCCAGAGAGCCAAGCTTGAGGCTACACAGCCTGAGGCAGGCAAAGCTCAAAACTGCTCCACCCAACTATCCCAGAGAAACCGCCCCACTGCAGTACTTGTGACCCTAGATACAGCATTGGGCTCTGAGTCCATGGCACTCAGCTCAATTTATCATTTAAAAAAATTAATGAATTTGGATTTGGAAGCTCTGTAAGTCTTTAATATGTAATGGACTATGAATTTCCTTACTGACTGAGTCAGTCTGAGCCAGGCCAACCCCTCATTTTCAAGAGGAGGCATGGAGGCCTAACAAGACGAGGTGACTTAATTAAGGTCTTGAGTCTCAGGCCAGTATATAGGGTGAGGGTAGGAAAGGGATGGCTCTGCTCCAGTCTGTCAGGAATTTAAATTAAAAAGACATTGTTGGTGGGCACAGACTCAGCTAATTTGTCACTGGTGAGATGAGGTTTGGATTCTCTCCCCTACCTTAACCTGTCCCTAACTAACTCTAGGACCTTGGGCAAATCACACAACCTCTCTGGCTTCAGTATCCTCACCCATGGAGAACTGAGCTGGAACCTAACAAGAAGCTACCATTAATTGAGTGAGGCTACACTAAATGCTAAGGCCACGCTATGAAGCAGATACTTTCATTGTTTCATTTTATGGATGAGGAAACTGGGCCTAAAAGGGGTTCAGAACCTTGCCCAAGGGGTAAAAATCAGAGCCTCCATTCAAGGAGAATATGGCGAATGCTGGGGTACTTGCTCTTGAACTGGCCTCTCCAATTTTATGTAAAATTCCCGCTGTAATACTCTATTGTTCTCTAATTCAACCTTGATTCCTCAGTGGGACTTGAGTACCCTGTTTGTTCCTGTAAGACTTATAATTGCCCACAGAACTGTACTCTTTCTGGTGTCGGCCCAGCGTGATGTAATGACACTTGTCCCTGTTTAACAGGGAAGAGTGTGAGGATTAACGAGGTGATGATTAGTAAGTGTTTTGAGCCTATTTAATAAAAGCTTGGCCTCGTGGGCTTCCATATGGGAAAAGAATTATTTTTAATAGGAGTGAGAAACTGATGAGCACTCAATAGCAAGGAGCGTTTTGTTTTTAGAAGGTGGTCTCTTAAACCAAGAGCTATCATTTTGTTTAATTATTTCCGACCTGAATAAGCAGTATAACAAATGAGCCTCAAAATCAGTTAGTCAACCAAAAGGCAAACTTTTTTGTAACCAGGAGATAGGGGAGCTTTACAGCTTTAAACAATATAATCTGAGAGTACCGCCTGCCATTTTATCAACTGGCGACATAAAATACGTGGATTTTAATCATTGCGCTGTGATAGCTGTAACAGCCAGCTGATAGGAAGCTGAAATCTAGTTTATTCCTAGGGGAAAATAGAAGCTTAGCACCATGTGGTATGTTTATTTTATTTGTATGTTTTCAAATCGACTGCAAAAGATTAAGAATTCAAACTCTGCAACATCAAGTAATACCCTTTCTTAAAAATGATAGGCTAAGCCCACTGGAAGATACAAACAGAGCCCATAGATGGGAAATTAAGTACGGGGCCTGGCTTCTAGCTCTTCTTATGCTTAAGGGAGCCAAAAGCACATGCTTTGAGCTAGACCCTAGGTCTACTACCACCAATGGCATTCCTTCCAGGGCATTTATTGCTCTAGACATGTTGACATGCCCTGTACCCCAGTCTCCATGAGCTCTCTCCTGCTGTGTCTCAAGGCACCTTGAGGCATCCTTATAACCTTATCTGTAATTTTTCATCATTATTGTTAATGTCTTCCTCTCCCACCATACCATAAATGCCATGTAGTGGTACCCAATACCTAATGCGGAGTAAGGCACAGATTCCATAAACATTTGCAGCTGTATGTGTTCTTGTGGGAAATAGGGAGGAGTGGGAAAATCAGAAAACAATTTTAATAGGATTTAAAATCTTCTTCCATGATGTCTTCACAAAAATGCATGTTACCCAGCTAGATTTCAGTTTTAGAAATTTGTGCTACAGGGATCTTTGCCGATTTGAGAACGTTCGTAACGTTCCCAGTTGCTCTCTTAGCACCACTGCACTCTTTGGCATGCCAGGAGCCTTTAGCAGAATTGGGACATCTGTGTAGTTTGTCTGCAGTCCTCTGATGCCCCTTAGGTCATGCCCAAGGCCATATGTATACAATACAGTGGCAAAAAAGTAGGATTTAGAGTCAGAAAGACCTCAGCTCAAATCCTAGTCCCACTATTTACTGGCTGTGTGGTTTTAGACTCTCATGAAGGCCATGGAAATATGCCGCTCGGACCTACTGCTTCAGGAGCATAACCGAGTGGGGTCCCATCTCCTGCCCCTCCCGATCCACTGCTGCACTTGCCCCCAGGCTGTGCTTCCCAGCCAGTAGTTGAAGGCTGTCTGGGGACTAAGCAGGCCATTCCTGGGACATGCAGGACTCCTCCAGTGGGCTACCTTAGCTTGAGGACTCCCCATCAGCTTGGCCAAGACTTTCCTCGAGCCTGGTCCCCACAGCCCAAGCCTCCTCCTTTGAGTTCCCTTCTGTCTCTCCTCTGCACGCATGGCCAGCTGAAGTTGCCCCCAACCCCCGCGTCCTGCTTCCTCCCCAGAGCCCTTCACAGACATTTCTCAAAACACCTCTTGTACGTATAATCCCATTTTGGCTTCTGCTACTCAGAGGACCAGGGAACACATCTAGTCATCTAACCTCTCTATGACTCAGTTTCCTCATCAGATAGTTGGAAACAGCATAATCTCCCTTTAGGGTGGCAGTGAGGATCAATGTAGTAAAAACTCAGAGAAGCATCTGGCATCCCGCCACACAAAAGCCATCATTAATTTCCAGCATTCTGCCTTCATGTTGCTCACTCCTGCTTCTTCCCATTGACACTCTGTCTCTACCAAAGTACCTTTCAGTTCTTCTCTTCAGGTCCCAAGGTATCAAGTAGCTGATACCCACCCTGCCCCCAATTGCTTACCTGCATTAATGTACTAATGACAGCACCGTTTTAACATGGGTCCTCTGTGGCATAACCTCTGAGTCATTCTAATAATGGAACGACTTAAAGAAATCAAAATGGTGGCATATCTTTGGCACCCTCCTAAATCCCCTTTCTTTTCCTCTTTCTGTTCCTACTCTCACAGAGATGGGGGAATGGCCTTCAGCTGTCTCTTCTCAGTTCCCAATAAAGCCTGTGTGTGGTCAGGGAGGACATTCCAGTGTGTGTGTGTGTGTGTGTGTGTTGGGGAGGGGTCCTTGTATCTGCCCTATATTTAGCTGCCTATTCCTCCTGCCCATAGGCTGGGTCCACCCTGGGCATTTCAGTACTTTCTGTTGTAGTGTTACATGTTATAGTTCCAGGAAGGAAGAGCTACAAGGCTCCCAGCCTCATTGACTCAAGCTGTCTCTCCACACTGCTCTGGAACCCTTTGTAACACACCATTCTCAAATGACAGTCCCTCCCATCTAGATTGGGCCTGAAGTTCTACTCGCACCAAAGTGGTTGACCAAATAGAGTAGGGCTTGCTTCTTCCTCCAAACACACATGCTTCAAGCATAGCACATAGAAGAATTTATTTGGTAGACAGGATGGCCTTAGTGTAGGTGAGTGATGAGCAAAGCCTGCCCTCTCCTCTGGTGCTAGAGCACCTCAAAGTGTCTCCTTTGCTGGCCAGACCTCTCCAAGCTGGCCCACAGCAACTCATAAATGGCCTGATCCTCTAGGAAAGACCTGGCAGTAATTCAACCTGACTTCTGAACTAGGGATAAACTGGGTGTCTTGGCTTCATTCCCAGTTGAATTAAACTTTCTGAACCTTCTGGAACCTCCCTGAGAAGCCCCAGCCCTAACCCTTCATTTCAGTACCTTCTGTTGTAGTGTTACATGTTATAGTTACAGGCAACATTTTACAAAACCCGCCTTCCTCTGTATAGCTCGACATCAGAGGAGCTCCTTTGTAATGGGCTTGGAGACTCCCGCAATGGCCTTGAAGAGTGCAGAAGAGGCTGCCTCCACTCTTTCTTTGCCTTTGAGAACACACTATTTCCAAGGTCTTCAGGATCCCCATGTATGGGCTCATTGCCCTGCCCAGGGTTTGACAAATCAAAACTTTTTTAAAATTAATTAATTAATTAATTTTGTTGTCATTGATCTACAATTACATGAAGAATATTATGTTTACTAGGGTCCCCCCTTCACCAAATCCCCCCCCCACAAACCCCATTACAGTCACTGTCCATCAGCGTAGTAAGATGCTGTAGAATCACTACTTGTCTTCTCTGTGTTGCACAGCCGTCCCTGTGCCCCGCCCCCCACATTGTACATGCTAATCATAATACCCCCTTTCTTTTTCCCCGCCCTTATCCCTCCCTTCCCACCCATCCTCCCCAGTCCCTTTCCCTTTGGTAACTGTTAGTCCTTTCTTGGGTTCTGTGATTCTGCTGCTGTTTTGTTCCTTCAGTCTTTCTTTGTTCCTATAGTCTTTGGGTTTGAGGTGAGTCTCTTGTAGCAGCATAGAGATGGGTCTTGCTTTTTTATCCATATTTGATTGGTGCATTCAGTCCATTTACATTTAGGGTGATTATTGAAAGATATGTACTTATTGCCATTGCAGGCTTTAGATTTGTGGTTGCCAAAGGTTCAAGGTTAGCTTCTTTAGTATCTTACTGTCTAACTTAACTCACTTATTGAGCTATTTTAAACACTGTCTGGTCATTCTTTATTTTTCTCCCTTCTTATTCCTCCTCCTCTGTTCTTTATATGTTTTATTCTGTTGTTTATTCTGTGCTCTTTTGTGCTTCCTTTAACTGCTTTTGTGGGTAGTTGATTTTATTTTTTGCCTTTAGTTAGTATTTGGTTGGTCTGCTTTCTTTGCTGTGATTTTATTTTCTCTGGTGACATCTATTTAGTCTTAGAAGTGCTCCCATCTACAGCAGTCCCTCTAAAATACCCTGTAGAGGTGGTTTGTGGGAGGCAAATTCCCTCAACTTTTGCTTGTCTGGGAATTGTTTAATCCCTCCTTCATATTTAAATGATAGTCGTGCTGGATATAGTATTCTTGGTTCAAGGCCCTTCTCTTTTATTGCATTAAATATATCATGCCATTCTCTTCTGGCCTGTAAGGTTTCTGTTGAGAAGTCTGATGATAGCTTGATGGGTTTTCCTTTGTAAGTGACCTTTTTCCTCTCTCTAGCTGCCTTTAAAACTCTGTCCTTGTCCTTGATGTTTGCCATTTTAGTTATTATGTGTCTTGGTGTTGTCCTCCTTGGGTACTTTCTGTTTGGAGTTCTGTACACTTCCATGGTCTGATCGATTATTTCCTCCCCCAGTTTGGGGAAGTTTTCAGCAATTATTTCTTCAAATACTCTTTCTATTCCTTTTTCTCTCTCTTCTTCTTCTTCTGGTACCCCCATAATGCGGATAGTTCCTTTTGGATTGGTCACACAGTTCTCTTAATATTGTTTCATTCCTGGAGATCCTTTTATCTCTCTCTGCATCAGCTTCTATGCATTCTTGTTCTCTGGTTTCTATTCCATCAATGGCCTCTTGCATCTTATCCATTCTGTTTATAAATCCTTCCAGAGATTGTTTCATTTCTGTAATCTCCCCCTGGACATCATCCCTTAGCTCTTGCATATTTCTCTGCAGCTCCATCAGCATGGTTATTAGCTTTATTTTTAATTCTTTTTCAGGAAGACTGGTTAGGTCTATCTCCTCAGGGTTAGCCTCTGTGATCTTGGTCTGTATCAATTTCTTCTGCCTTTTCATGGTGATAGATATATTTGTGGGGAGCTGGCGCATGTGTTGGGTAAGAGAAAGTCCCTTCTTGCCAGTTTGTGGCCTTCCTCTCCTGGGAGAACAGCGGCCTCTAGTGGCTTGTGCTGGGCAGCTGCATGCAGACAGGGCTTCTGATCTTGCCCGGCCGCTATGGAGTTTAGCACTGCAGTTGCTGTGGGCGTGGCCTGCCTCAGGCTGCTTCTCCAATATGGCGGAGCCACATCAGAGGGGGAACAGGCGGGAGGCTGTTTATCGCAGTGAGGGGCCTCCGAGCTGCGCTGCGGGGGTTTGGGCACCCAGAGTTCCCCAGGATTTGCAGCTGCTGGGCTAAGTGTCCAAGGGCGCTTCTGTCCAGCTGTGGGGTCCCTGTCCCTTTAAGACTTTCAAAAAGCACTCGCTTTTCTTTGTCCCCAGTGTACCGGCTGCAGGGACCCGCTCACAGGTCTTACTGTCCTGTTTCTCTAGTTTCCAGCCCCCCCCACACGCACTGTGTGTCTGCACTCCAGTGCAGATGGCTAGGGCTAGGTGTTCAGCAGTCCTAGGCTCCCTCTCCCTCCCTGCTCCGACTCCTCACCTCCCCTGGGAGCTGGGGTGAGGGGCGCTCGGGTCCCGCCAGGCCGTGGCTTGTATCTCACCCCCTTTGCGAGGCGCTGGGTTCTCGCAGGTGTGGATGTAGTCTGGCTGTTGTCCTGTGTCTTCTGGTCTCTCTTTTAGGATTGGTTATATTTATTGTATTTTCAAAAATATATATGGTTTTGCAAGGAGATTTCCACTGCTCTACTCATGCCGCCATCTTGGTTCTCCTCTGAAAACTTTAAAAACAAAGAATAACACCATGACCAAGTGGGATTCATCCCAGGGATGCAAGGATGGTACAACATTCGAAAATCCATCAACATCATCCACCACATCAACAAAAAGGACAAAAACCACATGATCATATCCATAGATGCTGAAAAAACATTTGACAAAATTCAGTATCCATTCATGATAAAAATTCTCAACAAAATGGGTATAGAGGGCAAGTACCTCAACATAATAAAGGCCATATATGATAAACCCACAGCCAAAATCATACTTAACAGCGAGAAGATGAAAACTTTTCCTCTGTGATTGGGAACAAGACAGGGATGCCCACTCTCCCCACTGTTATTCAACATAGCACTGGAGGTCCTAGCCATGGCAATTAGACAAAAAAAAGAGATACAAGGAATGCATATTGGTAAAGAAGAAGTCAGACTGTCACTATTTGCAGATGACATGATATTGTACATAAAAAACCCTAAAGACTCCACTCCAAAACTACTATAACTAATATAGGAATTCAGCCAAGTTGAAGGGTACAAAATTAACACACAGAAATCTGTGGCTTTCCTATACACTAACAATGAACTAATAGAAAGAGAAATCAGGAAAACAATTCTATTCACAATAGCATCAAAAAGAATAAAATACCTAGGAATAAACCTGACCAAGGAAGAGAAAGACCTATACCCTGAAAACTGTAAGACACTCTTAAGAGAAATTAAAGAGGTCACTAACAAATGGAAACTCATCCCATGCTCCTGGCTAGGAAGAATTAATATTGTCAAAATGGCCATCCTGCCCAAAACAATATACAGATTCGATGCAATCCCTATCAAATTACCAACAGCATTCTTCAATGAACTGGAACAAATAGTTCAAAAATTCATATGGAACACCAAAGACCCCGAATAGCTAAAGCAATCCTGAGAAGAAAGAATAAAGTGGGGGGTATCTCACTCTCCAACTTCAAGCTCTACTATAAAGCCGCAGTAATCAAGACAGTTTGGTACTGGCACAAGAACAGAGCCACAGACCAATGGAACAGAATAGAGACTCCAAACATTAATCCAAACATATATAGCCAACTAATATTCGATAAAGGGGCCATGGACATACAATGGGGAAATGACAGTCTCTTCAACAGATGGTGCTGGCAAAACTGGACAGCTACATGTAAGAGAATGAAACTGGATCACTGTCTAACCCCATATACAAAAGTAAATTCGAAATGGATCAAAGACTTGAACATAAGTCATGAAACCATAAAACTCTTAGAAAAAAACATAGGCAAAAACTCTTAGACATAAACATGAGCGACCTCTTCTTGAACATATCTCCCCAGGCAAGGGAAACAAAAGCAAAAATGAATAAGTGGGACTATATCAAGCTGAAAAGCTTCTGTACAGCAAAGGACACCATGAATAGAACAAAAAGGCATCCTACAGTATGGGAGAATATATTCATAAATGACAGATCCGATAAAGGGTTGACATCCAAAATATATAAAGAACTCACACACCTCAACAAACAAAGAGCAAATAATCCAATTTAAAAATGTGCAGAGTTGCTGAATAGACAGTTCTCTAAAGAAGAAATTCAGATGGCCAACAGGCACATGAAAAGATGCTCCACATCCCTAATTATCAGAGAAATGCAAATTAAAACCACAATGGGATATCACCTCACACCAGTAAGGATCGCCACCATCCAAAAGACAAACAACAACACATGTTGGCGAGGTTGTGGAGAAAGGGGAACCCTCCTACACTGCTGGTGGGAATGTAAATTAGTTCAACCATTGTGGAAAGCAGTATGGAGGTTCCTCAAAAAACTCAAAATAGAAATACCATTTGACCCAGGAATTCCACTTCTAGGAATTTACCCTAAGAATGCAGCACTCCAGTTAGAAAAAGACAGATGCACCCCTATGTTTATCGCAGCACTATTTACAATAGCCAAGAAATGGAAGCAAGTGTCCATCAGTAGATGAATGGATAAAGAAGATGTGGTACATATACACAATGGAATATTACTCAGCTATAAGAAAAAAACAAATCCTACCATTTGCAACAACATGGATGGAGCTAGAGGGTATTATGCTCAGTGAAATAAGCCAGGCGGAGAAAGACAAGTACCAAATGATTTCACTCATATGTGGAGTATAAGAACAAAAGAAAACTGAAGGAACAAAACAGCAGCAGAATCACAGAACCCAGAATGGACTAACAGTTACCAAAGGGAAGGGGACTGGGGAGGATGGGTGGGAAGGGATGGATAAGGGCGGGAAAAAAGAAAGTGGGCATTACGATTAGCATGTATAGTGTGTGTGTGGGTCACGGGGAGGGATGTGCAACACAGAGAAGACAAGTAGTGATTTTAGACCATCTTACTACGTTGATGGACAGTGACTGTGAAGGGGTATATGGGGGGGACTTGGTGAAAGGGGGAGCCTAGTAAACATAATGTCCTTCATGTAATTGTAGATTAATGATACCAAAATAAAATAAATAAATAAATAATAAAAAATAAAAACAAAGAATAATGTTGCATACTGTAAAAAGTCAAACCATAGATAAGCCTAGGTAGCAGACATTATGGGTGCCCCACCCAAGTCCCTTGGCCCTCACCATTCCCTTGCATGCCAGTGGCTTGCTCCTCCAATCTTCTGAGTGACTATCAGTCTGAGGCTTGCCCAAGCTCAGGGCAGGATGGGAAATAAATACCCCAGGACTGGTTCCAAATAATGATGGCAGAAGCTGGTGTGTAACTACTCCATCTTCCTTTCCCATAGGATGGGACAGTGCTAAGGCAGGTTCTATACCAACTTTCAGTTGTCTCCATTGCCCAGAGTGATAACCTGATCACTAACACACTCTATATTGGTTTTCTTGCATTCCCTGTCTCACATCCCTTTTTCCCTCCCAGTCCTTCTTGGGTCCATCTCTCAATTAAACAACTTACACTCAAATCCTGATCTCCAGGTCTGCTTCTGGGAAACCCAACTTAGAACAGCCCATATAGTAAACAATGTTCTCTGAAAAAAAGCCCTTCATATTGCTTATGGTAGTAAGCAAATATTTTGCTTGTGTACTTTCATTAGTGCACCCCCCATTATGTTCATACTTGTTTATTTATATATGATATGCTATCATTTGTCAGTATATTAAGTCACAGGCTATTCCTTGGTCAAGATTTATATCCATATTTCCAGTAGGAAGCTGGATAATTTTGAGTTCTTTGAACAACCTCTTTTCAGATCTGAATAGATGATCATTGCTTTGAATTCAATTGTGGTGGACAAAGAAGCTTTTAGAAGGAGGAGGAATGCAACATCTATTGCATTGTCAGAAGGAGAAATCTAACATTTTTTGGTTGTTTTATTCTTCTTTTCTTATTAATATTATTTCCAACCAGGGTTTCCTGTGTGGGATTCTTCAAAGTCACCTATTTCTTTTGTGACAGTTGGTTTCATTACAATTAGAGACTAGAATCTGTAAACACATTTTAACCAGGCAGCAAAAAACTTGAGATGTTGCAAAATGCTGAAACCAAATGATGTTTATCACCCCTTTAATTGAGGAACTCCTACTGTGTCTTCAAAATAATGTGAGTATTGTTCTTGTCTTATGACTGACCTACAGACAGGGAGAGTGGCACTATCAATCCATTTATTACCTACTAGTTGAGTTTGTTTTCTTATTCTCTGGATCAAACGTAAATACAAATAGAAGTTACCATCTTTTCTTCCCCCACCCCAGTGGATCATCTTGACCACCCCTTGAGATGTGTGCCCCTACTCTGGAGGCTACTGGTAGACTTGTATCCAGTCCCCATTCTTCTGCCTAAACTTCAGGAGCCTCCCTGCCCTGCACCCACCTTCCTCTACCTGCCCAAGCTTTCCAGGGCATACTGCTCCAGTCATCCAGCCTCTTTCCTTCTCTAACCCTTTGTTTGTTCCCAGTCCTGATGTGTGTCTTCCCTCCTGCTCCTTTTGCATCCATTGTTTTGTTCATCTTTCCTTTCCCATGGGCTTCCTCCAAGATAGTCCAGCCCAGAATGACCTCATGCTGCTCCAAATACCTGAAACATGTCTAGTCCTCACAGCACATTAAAAAAAAACCTCACTGCCTAATTATTTGTCTCTCTAACTGAGCTCTAACAGCTGCCCATAGGACAGAGCCACTTGAACACAGAGAAGATAGCTAATTAGAGGTGACATGGTTCTTATTAGATGGTGCCAGGACCTATGCCTCCAAACCAGCCCATGGACCCAAGGATCCTTCTGGACTCTTAGCACAGACTGGCTCTTTGGCTCTCCCAGAGTCTGTGTCCTTTTGTAACTGGCTGGGAAGTATAAACATTGGTTGGTCTGTGGCTCAGAGGCAGTAAGGAAACCATGGAGAAATGACTCCAACTTCTAGCTGAGAGAAATGGTACCAGGCATGGGGTGAGTTAACACATGTTTCTCATGACAGTTTCTGTTCTGCCTTCCCAGGCTGAGACAAACACATTCATAATAAGTTTGCTTTTTTTTAAGAAACCCACATTAGAGGAGAAGAAAAGATTGTAGCATGAGAAGTGAGGTAGAAACCTCCTCCCAAAACCACATATAACTTGAAAATACAGCAAAGACAACTAATCCTGAAAGAGAGACCAGAAAGAAGACTGTGACAGACTGCCTATATCTGAGGAAAAAAGAAGACCTCATGGAAAAGGGTAAAGTAGCAAAGACATGATCTGGCAGGATCCAAGCCCTCCCCCAACTCTAGCTCACTAGCAGGATGAAGAGAAATGGAGCACAGAGGGAGTAGAAGCCCAGGTATGCTAAACACCCACCCCTGCAAATATGCTCCTGGGGCATGAACCCACATTACATGGTGCTCTGGAGATTATAGGGGTTAGAAAGCGAAGACAGGCAGAATATTCAGAGAGACTGAGATTCCAGCTTCTTATGGAGAACAGCTACCCACAACCAGCCATTCAGGGACAAAAGAAAGGTGGGCACTTTGAAAAACTTCCCAATACCAAGAGGGAAGTTAAAGGGGCAAGAATTACACAGAGCTTCCTGCTCAGGAGAAAGGACAGGTGGAAAAAATCATCCTGGTACACTCAGCCCAGCAGGTTGTGAACTTTCAGGAGCTTCAGGCAATCCATCTCCCTGGCTGGCAATGCAGCATGGAGGTCCCCCACTGTGATACACAGCCTGCTGCTCCTTCCTCCTGGCAGGCACCGGTTCGCAAACATGCTGCCTCTGATATTGCACCAGGCCAGCTGGAGGGCGGCCCCATCTATGGCAGCTGCAGGGGCATAACACAGAGGCTCCCCGCTGCACATGTGACTCACTGGCCCTGGCAGTGGAGACAGGCACTGCAGCCAGGAAGCTGGAAAGACCTCTTGCCTCTGGCAAGCACCACCACCACTCGCCTGCAACCCCTGCCATCACTCCAGGTGCTGGGTAGCTCCAGAGAGTAGAGCTTCTGGAGCACTAGAGGGAACTGCCTACACAAAGTTATTATTCCTTAGTAATCATTAGAATTATGAAATGGCAAAAGAATCTGGTACAAACCAAAATCCCGCAAACACCAGAAAGAGGGCTAAGTGAAACTGAAACCACCAATCTTCTTGATAAAGATTTCAAGATAAAAACCATAAACATGCTCACAGAGCTACAGAAAAATATTCAAGATCTCAGGGAGGACTTCAAGAAAGAGATAGCAACTTTGAAAAATACAGTATCTGAAATGAAACATACAATGGAGGGATTTAAAAACATATTATATGAGGTAGAGGAGACAGTAAATGAAATAGAAATTAGAGAACAGTAATACAGAGAAGCTGAGGCACAGAGAGAAAAAAGTATCTCTAGGAATGACAGAATAATAAGAGACCTATGTGACCAATCCAAACGGAATAATATTCACATTATGGGGTACCAGAAGAAGAGAGAGGAAAACAGATAGAAAGTCTCTTTGAGGAGATAATTGCTGAAAACTTCCCCAGTCTGGGGAAGGAAATAGTCTCTCAGGCCATGGAAGTGCACAGATCTCCCAACACAAGGGACCCAAGGAGGACAACACCAAGACATATAATAGATCAAGGGCAAGGAGAGAGTATTAAAAGCAGGCAGAGAGAGAAAAATGATCACATACGAAGGAAAACCCATCTGGCTATCATCATACTTCTCAGCAGGAACCTTACAGGCCAGAAGAGAGTAGCATGATATATTTAATGCAATGAAGCAGAAGGGCCTCCAACCAACAAGACACTACCCAGCAAGATTATCATTTAAATTTGAAGGAGGGATTAAACGACTCCCAGATAAGCAAAAGTTG
Organism: Manis pentadactyla; assembly: GCF_030020395.1. Lineage (NCBI taxonomy): Eukaryota > Metazoa > Chordata > Mammalia > Pholidota > Manidae > Manis > Manis pentadactyla. The sequence continues at coordinate 18,860,720 of NC_080038.1, forward strand.
AGGGAATTTACCTCCCAGAAACCATCTCTACAGTGTATTTTGGAGGGACTGCTCTAGATGGAAGTGCTTCTAAGACTAAATAGTTGTCAACAGAGAAAATAAAACCAAGGTAAAGGAAGTAGACCAATTAATTACTAATCAAATGCAAAATTAAATCCACTACCCACAGAGTCAGTCAAGGGATACAAAAAGAGTACAGAATATGACACCTAATGTTTAAAGAGCGGAGGAAGAAGAAAAAGAAGGGAGAGAGAAAAAGAACCTTTAGATTGTGTTTGAAATAGCATACTGACTGAGTTAAATTAGACTGTTAGATAGTAAAGAAGCTGCCTTTGAAACATTGGTAACCACAAATCTAAAGCCTGCAATGGCAATAAGTACACATCTATCGATAAGAGCCCTAAATGTAAATGGACAGAATGCACCAATCAAAAGACACAGAGTAATAGAATGGATAAAAAAACAAGGCCCATCTATATGCTGCTTATAAGAGACTCACTTCAAACCCAAAGACATACACAGACTAAAAGTGAAGGGATGGAAAAAAGATATTTCATGCAAACAATAGGGAGAAAAAAGCAGGAGTTGCAGTACTTGTATCAGATAAAATAGACTTCAAAGCAAAGAAAGTCACAAGAGATAAAGAAGGACATTACATAATGATAAAGGGGTCAGTCCAACAACAGGATATAGCCATTATAAATATCTATGCACCCAACATAAGAGCACCTACATATGTGAAACAAATACTAACAGCATTAAAGGGGAAAATAGAATGCAATGCATTCATTTCAGGAGACTTCAACACACCACTCACTCCAAAGGAGAGATCAACCAGACAGAAAATGATTAAGGAGACAGAGGCACTGAACAGCACATTAGAACAGATGGACCTAACAGACATCTACAGAACTCTACACCCAAAAGCAGCAGGATACACATTCTTTTCAAGTGCACACGGAACATTTTCCAGAATACACCACATACTAGGCCACAAAAAGAGCCTCAGTAAATTCAAAAAGATTGAAATTGTACCAACCAACTTCTCAGGTCACAAAGATATAAAACTAGAAATAAATTGTACAAAGAAAACAAAAAGGCTCACAAATACATGGACACTTAACAACATGCTCCTAAATAATCAGTGGATCAATGACCAAATTAAAATAGAGATCAAGCAATATATGAAGACAAATGAAAACAATAACACTGCAAAACCTTTGGGACACAGCAAGGGTGTTCTAGGAGGGAAGTATATTGCAATACAGGCTTACCTCAAGAAAGAAGAACAATCCCAAATGAACAGTCTAACTCACAATTAATGAAACTAGAAAAAGAAGAACAAATGAGGCCCCAAATCAGTAGAAGGACAGACATAATAAAGATCAGAGCAGAAATAAATAAAATTGAGAAAAATAAACAATAGAAAGAATCAATGAAACTTGGAGAAAATAAATAAAATAGATAAACTGTTAACAAGACTTATAAAAAAACTGTACACACACAAACAGAATCAGAAATGAGAAAGGAAAAATCACTATGGACACCACAGAAATACAAAGAATTATTAGAGAATACTATGAAAAAGTATATGCTAACAAATTGGATAACCTAGAAGAAATAGACAACTACTAGAAAAATACAACCTTCCAAGACTGACCAGGAAGAAACAGAAAATCTGAACAGACCAATTACCAGCAATGAAATTTAACTGATAAACAAAAAAACTACCTACGAAAAAAACTTCTGGAACAGATGGCTTCACTGCTGAATTTTATCAAACATTAAGAAAAGACCTAATACCCATCCTCCTTAAAGTTTTCCAAAAAGTAGAAGAGGAGGGAATACTTCCAAACTCATCTATGAGGCCAACATCACTCTAATAGACACCACAGGCAAAGACACCACAAAAAAAGACCAATATCCCTGATGAACATAGATGCAAAAGTACTCAACAAAATATTAGCAAACTGAATTCAAAAACACACCAAACAGATCATCCATCGTGATCAAGTGGGGTTTATTCCAGGAATTCAAGGATGGTACAATATTCGAAAATCCATCAACATCGTCCACTGCATCAACAAAAAGAAAAACAAAAATCACATGATCATCTCCATAGATTCTGAGAAGCATTCAACAAAATTCAACATCCATTCGTGATAAAAATTCTCAGCAAAATGGGTATAGAGGGCAAGTACCTCAACAAAATAAAGGCCATATATGACAAACCCACAGCCAACATTGTACTTAACAGTGAAGAGCTGGAAGCTTTTCCTCCAAGATCAGGAACAAGACAAGGATGCCCACTGTCACCGCTTTTATTCAACATAGTGTTAGAGGTCCTAGCCACAGCAATCAGACAACACAAAGAAACAAAAGGCATCCAGATTGGTAAGGAAGAATTCAAACTGTCACTGTTTGCAGTTGACATGATATTGCACATAAAAAACCCTAAAGAATCCACCCTAAAACTACTAGAACTAATAAGTGAATTCAGCAACATTGCAGGATACAAAATTAATACACAGAAATCTGTTGCATTCCTTTATACTAATGACAAACTAGCATAAAGTGAAATCAGGAAAACAATTCCATCCACAATTGCATCAAAAAGAATAAAATACCTACGAATAAACCTAACCAAGGAAGTGAAAGACCTATACTCTGAAAACTACAAGACACTCATGAGAGAAATTAAGAAGATAACAATAAATGGAAACACATCCCATGCTCATGTATAGGAAGAATTAATATCATCAAAATGGCCATCCTGCCTAAAGCAATCTACAGGTTCAATGCAATCTCTATCAAAATACCAACAGCATTCTTCAAAGAACTAGAGCAAATAGTTCTAAAATTCATATGGAACCACCAAAGACCCTGAATAGCCAAAGCAATCTTGAGAAGGAAGAATAAAACCAGGGGGGTTATGCTTCCTGACTTCAAGCTCTACTACGAAGCCACAGTAATCAAGACAATTTGGTACTGGCACAAGAACAAACCCATAGATCAATGGAATAGAAAAGACAGCCCATATATAAACCCAAGTATATATGGTCAATTAATATATGATAAAGGAACCATGGATATACAATGGGGAAATGACAGCCTCTTCAACAGCTGGTGTTGGCAAAACTGGGCAGCTACGTGCAAGAGAATGAAACTGGATTACTGTCTAACTCCATACACAAAAATAAACTCTAAATGGATCAAAGAACTGAATATAAGTTATGAAACCTTAAAACTCTTAGAAGAAAACATAGGCAAAACTCTCTTGAATATAAACATGAACAACTTCTTCATGAAAATATCCCCACAGGACATGAGCAAATATGATACAAGCAGGGACTTGAAAAGTGCTTGGGTATTGGGGCTTGGAATTGGCACTCTAACATGACCATAAGCTATCCTGCCAGTGGATGAAAGGCTACATGGAGGAGAACCAAGGCTTCCCATCTGACAGTCTACCAACCATGAGACGTCTGTGAGGGCATTATGAATCATCCAACTGCCTGCCAACATTTAAGCTAAACACAGACATATGAGCCAGCCCAGATGAGGATTGCCCAACTAACCCACTGAATCATGAGCAAAATAAACCATTCATGATCCTGAGCCACTAAATTGAGGTCATTTGTTACACAGCAATAGAGAACTGATAGAGTGGTCAATAAACTCCCAAGTTCAGACAAAGACAGACATGTCATCTCATTTCTTAAATATTGTGTGCCTGCTATATGCCAGGCTCTGTACTTGGCACCAAGAGTATGAGATAAAAAGAGATGGCTCCTAAAAGTCTCCTTATACATAACAGCAAAAGCAGAAGTGATGAAAGAAAAACAATAATAATTCGGATGTCATCAAAATTTAAAACTTATGTGCTTCAAAGGACAGCATCAGAAAGTGAAAATACAGTCCACAGAATGGGAGAAAATATTTACAGTTCATATATCTGATAAGGGACTTATATCTAGAATATATAAAGAACTTTAACAACTCAATAATGTTAAAAAATTAAAAAGTGGGCAATTGATCTGAATAGATGTTTCTCCAAAGAAGATATACAAATATCTGATAAACATGAAAAGATGCTCAACATCATTAATTATCAGAGAAATGCAAAATCAAAACCACATGACATATTACTCCACACCTACTAGGATGGCTGTTATAAAAAAGACAATAGCAAGTGTTACAAGGATATGGAGAAACTGCAACCCTCATACACTGCCAGAGGAACTGTAAAATGGTACAGCCTCTTTGGAAAACAGTTTGGTAATTCCTCAAAATATTAAACATTGAGTTACTATATGACCCAGTCTGGAGTGTACTCTTTTTTATATTTTTATTAAAGTATCATTAATATAGACTCTTATGAAGGTTTCACAAGAAAAACAATGTGGTTATTACATTCACCCTTATTATTGTGTGCCCCCCCATACCACATTGCAATCACTGTCCATCAGTGTAGTAAGATGCCACAGAGTCCCTATTTGTCTTCTCTGAGCTACACTGTCTTCCCCGTGACCCCACACACACCATGTGTACCAATCATGATACCCCTCAATCCCCTTCTCCCTCCCTCCCGACCCGCCCTCCCCCACCCCTCCCCTTTGGTAACCACTAGTCCCTTCTTGGAGTCTGTGAGTCCGCTGCTATTTTGTTCCTTCAGTTTTGCTTTGTTGTTATACTCCACAAATGAGGGAAGTCATTTGGTATTTGTCTTTCTCTGCCTGGCTTATTTCACTGAGCATTATATCCTCCAGCTCCATTCATGTTGTTGCAAATGGTAGGATTTGTTTCTTTCTTATGACTGAATAGTATTCCATTGTGTATATGTACCACCTCTCCTTTATCCATTCATCTATTGATGGATGCTTAGGTTGCTTGGAGTGTATTCTTGACACCAGTCAACCAGTTCTTTAGTTCTCTGGACACTGAATGTCCAACAATTCAATTCAATTCTGACACTACCTGGAGTTAGCATCAGACTCCACAGATTTAAGGGTTCAGTCCACAAGTCTGCCCATTTCAGGCACCCACTGCAAATCCCAGACCACCTGTACTTCTAACCAACTGACTATAAATTGGAGGTTCCCATGACCCCTCCTCAATTTCAGAAGTTTGCAAGAATGGCTCACAAGGCTCAGGACAGTGCACCTGCATAGAGACAGAAAGAAGATGAATGGTTGCTGGGGCTGGGAAGTTTGGGGAAATGGAGAGTAACTGCTAATGGGTACAGGGTTTCTCTTTGGGGTGATAAAAATGTTATAAAATTGGATTGTGTTGATAGTTACACAAATCTGTGAATATACAAAAAATCACCAACTTGTATACTTTAAATGGGAGAACTGTACAGTATGTGAATTATATGTCGCTGGTTTTACAAAGTTGAGCAACTTGGCCAAGGGCACACTATTATTAGTAAACGGCTGAGCTGGGACTTGAACCAGGTCCTAACTGCCTACTCTCTGGCTTTATATCTCACATATGCCTAATCTATTTATTTATCTCAAAAAACAGTGTGCATAGAAAAATGCATAGTAATAGATATTACATATATAACACAGTTTTGTAGTCCACCTTTTTAAACTTTAAAATAAATTGTGAGCATTTTTCCATGTCATGACATAGTCTTCTACAACATAAAATTTTAAGAGCTTCGTGGTATCCCATTGTATGGCTGAAGCTTAGTCAATTCAGCTAAATCCTTATTATTTTTTCTAATGGTTTCTAATATAGAGCTATTATCAAACTCACTGCTGTAAACAGGCTGGTGGGGTTTTTATTTTTGACAGCATTTATGGCCTTTTTTATTGAAGTATCATTGATATATACAATCTTATGTTGGATTCAAGGATAGAACACAGTGGTTCAACAGTTCCCCATGTTATTAAATCCTCACTCACACTAGTGCAGTTACTATCTGTCAACATAGAAAGCTGTTACAGAATCACTGGCTATATTCACCATGCTGTGCTACCATTTATGGCCTTTTTTCAATGAGCAGTGCTGGGTCTCTCTCTTTTTAAAATTTTCACCAGAACACAATGTACATATATAAAAGCAGACACAACAGAAGCATACAGGTGGTCACATTGCACAAACTGAACACACCTGTGCAAGCAAGCACCCAGCTCTAGAAACAGAGCATGACCAGCACTTCAGAAGCCTCCCTTGTGCCCCTGTCCTCAGGTCTTTTCCTTGGCCAGTTGACTGTCTGCAATTGGCAAGTCCAGCAGCCCCGTTGGGGGCAGGGCTGGTAACAACGTCACAGAATGCCACTTAATGTGCCCTCACGTCTCTGTTCTGTTTGTCCCTTGGCTCTTCCACTTGCAATGCTCTGGTGTCTGGTGACCTTAACCCTCACCCGAGTATCAACTCTTAACCTTGAGGTTTCACCTCTTGGGTAGCTTCCATAGCTGAGTGGGTAGCTGGTGGGTTGGGCTCACATGGGTGAGTGGCACCAGCAGGCATGTGTTGTCCTCTCCCCTGAAAAGGCTGATAATGAGGCCCAAAGCAGTTGTGAGCAAGGGGTAGATGGGCTAAAATAGTGGATCTGAAACTTGGCTGCCGATCGCAATCCCTGGGCAGCTTTAAAATGTGATGATGCTGGGACCCACCGCCAGAGCTTCTTGATTTCCTTGGCCTGGGATATGGCCTGGGCTTGGAGGTTTTTTTAAATACCAAAGTGACTGCAAAGTGCAGCCAAGGCTGAGAACCTGTGTACCAAACTGAGATTCACTTTGGCTGTTGCTGCTGGACCAGTCAGTGTCAGTATGAACCGAGGATTAAATGCCCTGTCTCACCAACTCCATAATATTTTTGTAATTCACATAGGCTTTTTTGTTGTTGTTTGTTGTTGTTTTTCTTTGGAGGGTTTCTGCAAAACTGTTTTGACAACATCCTGCCCTCTCTACAGATTGAACTGATGATTTCTAAGATGGTTGTGGATATACTAGGTCATTTAGCCTAAATGGGAATTGTTATAACAATAACAAGTTACAGAAGTCACTCATTAAGCATATTTAATGTGCTTTCCTATCTCTCCTGCAAATGATATGCTTTCATAAAATAGTGCGTTTAGTGGAAGAAATGATGTTTTCAGATGTGTAAATTACACAAGGGAGATGTGCAAAGCCATCATGCCTGATCCATCTGCATTGTTCCTGGCTGTTGCCTGCAGAGGACACCAGCCTTTAGAAGGGCACTCCACAGGCAGAGGGGACTTTCCAAACAGGGACCCAGACAGCATACTTGAAAGATGATTAAAGAATGTTTCTTTTATAAGTTACCTTGAAGAGTGAAAAGGAAATGCCTGGTTTATGAGCCAAAACAAATGGTCTGAGCAGAAATCAGACACAAATTAGAAAAGGAAGAGAAAGGAATTTGAGCAAAGGAGGAAGAGAAATGAGGCTGGGAGATAGGTTGGTGCTCCCAGGGTGCAAAAGGTGTGTGGTGGGCCATCAGTAGAAGGTGAGCAGCTAGCCTGGCTCATGGGGCTGTGGGCAAGTGTAAGCTGAGCCTGCTAGGTACCAAGGGCACGCGTCACATGCGTTAGACAGGCAGCAAAGGCAGAGCCCAGATATGGGAACACTTTCCGCTTCCCAGGGAAACGTCAAGCTTTCCTCAACTGTCCTTCCCTAAATGTTTTCATGAGGATGCTGACGCGTGGGCTGGAGTTCCCAGGAACCCATCCCTTCCTGGGGGTGCTCCGTGGGTCCTGGCTGATCCACTTACCCATGTGATTTCAAAGCAGCGGTGGGTTCTGACTTGTATTTATCCAACCAACAGAAGAAAAAATCTATTTTAGAAAAAACAGGCAGAGAAGAGAGCTGAGGGTAGCAATTTCATAGCCTGCTCTGTAATTTCGTCTGGTATTCTCTGCTGAAGGAGAAAATGATCTGTGTTAACAGACAATGGAGGATGAGAGAAGGAAGGATCAAGCAATTTGGACCCGGATCCTGGAATTTTCAATGTTTTGGGAAGGGGGAAAGACTTTTGACTTTTCCTTTTCCCTTTTTAACATCACCGGAAGACATCGGTTACTTGTGGAGGGAACACATGCCCAAATTAAGATATAGATGGGTGGACAGGTAAGTACCAGGGAGGGCAGTGTAATAATAGATAGGATGAAGGGTAATGGGTTTTGAGGCCAGACTGCTGCCTGAGATTGAGCTTCAGCCACCACTGACTAATATGTGAACTTGGGCAGGTCACACAAACTCTCTGTGCCCTAGTGTCCTCATCTGTAAAGTGTGATAATAAGAGTACATATCTCATGGAGCCTGGTACAAAGTAAGCCAATAAAAGCTCACCTTCATTTTATTATTCTCATTGGTATGACTTTTCAGATATTATAAGAGAACAGATGAGCATGACCTACCCCAGCCTGAAGAGGATCACCTCCCAGGCCAGGGATGGTGGGGGCTGGGGCTGAGTCTCAAATGATGAATAGGAATTGGCAGCAAAGGAGGAAGATGATATCCCCATTCTAGGCAGAGAAGTGGGGTCTGTGGGTGAGAAACAGCATTTGTAAAGGTTTGTACGTAGGCTGTATTTTTTGAATCACAATTGCTTGAAAAATAATCGGATACATATGTGCAAGTCACGTTTGTTGCCCCATCCACAGAAAACGAGTGGAGTGCAAGGAGGTTCAAGCACATTTTGTGATGTCTCTCCAGGGTCTGTAGGCAGCAGTTTGGCAAGTATTGTTGGAGTCTGGTGTATTCTGCTTTCCTTCAATAGCACTATCCAGGTGGTGAGCCACGGAAAGGTTCCACACGAGGCAACTGTGATGGCAATGATTATTCAACATCAATTTCAACCTCCTTGTAGTGAGCTTTTATGTATAGCAGAGTCTAAAATGGAAGAACTACATCTCTCAGACACACTGGCAGCTGTATCATTTCAGTGCTATCACTCAGGTATGGTGACGTGTGAGACAAATTCAGACCTCTTTTAAGTGGGGAAGTCAGGCATGGTGGGACGCTTCTGTCTTGTGGGTGCAGCTTACAACCGGCCTGGTGTGCCTCTGAAGCCAGTGGTTCTAGTAGCGGCTTCCTGAATCCCCAGATTCGACCCTGGCGCCAGCTGCTGAGAGGGCAGCTTGCCTGTCTGCTTCCCCAGCTCCTGCCTGAGGGGTGGCGGTTTGTTGTCGGGAGAACTGAGTTAGCACATGTCTGGTGTCGGCTGTATCCTGGATGCGGACCCTGCTTGCTTTCCGTCTCTAGCCAGAGCAGGGTCAACCCCACTCTCCGTATCTCCTTTCCCCCTGCTGTGGCCCTTCATTAAAGTTATCTGGTCTCTTCCACAGGATTGGGAAGGGAATCTCTGCACCAGGTTCTTGGTTACTTTCTTCCCAGAGGCACCTGGGCTTCTTAAGCAAATCTCCTACCCCACCCCCCACCGCCACCCCCACCCCCTGCCTCCTCTGGCGTATGCAAATCTGACCATTCCCCGACTTTTCAGGTTTTTGTTTGTTTAACCTAAAATAAAAGAAAGGAAATTTGCCAACCCAGACGCCTTGTCGCAGAGTGATGCCACTTTGCAGGAGAGATGCTGCTGCAGCAGGCTGAATGATCTAGGTACACTGACTGAAACTGAGAGGCAGGGGTTTCTAGCTAATTTACAAGGGAAGCAAGTTAAGGCAGGATTAAGGAGCTGTTCTCTGAAGTGGAAAGAATAATTTTCCGGATCTTGAGCCAAGCACTTAAACAGAAGTGAGATAAAGAGTAACCCGTAGCCCTGACCTGAGGTTGGGTGGCCTATGCCAGGCTCCAGGGAGTTTCCACCAGTTGTAGACAGGATCCCCATGTGCACTGTGTGGGCTGTGCTTTGCACTCAGATGCCTGGCCAAGGACACAGAGCAGGAGCTGAAATCCAGCCCTTACCCCCACTTGCCAAGCAGTGGACCCAAGCTTGGGGCTGTGTGCTCTGGGAGGAAGGAGTAGCACCTTTTCAGATGCATGTTAAGGTGTCACGGGGGCAACCCTCCTTCCAGGTGATGGGAAAGGCGTGGAGGCCCCATGGGTGTAGAGCTGTCCCCACCCTTTCACAGCTTGACCTGAGACAGCAGTTTGCCCTTTCATTACATAACTGCATGGACCGGGCAAGGTGGCACTGACTTTGTTATTGTTTCCTCTGCCATATGTTTCCATGCTGTAAACTGCATGTTATGAACTTCGCAATCATTCTTTGGACTTTGAAAATCCCTTAGGAAATAATAGAGAGATGTGTGGAGGCAGGGGAGTGAGAAAAGTGAAGGAGACAAAGTCCTCTTGGAATGCAAGCTGCCAGCTTCCCTTCTAGGGTGACTAACTGCTTTTGGTCTTTTGTTCCTTGCCTGGGGAACGTGTTCAACAAGTATAAAACTGAAACAGGTTGGTTGTTTATAGAAATGCTTTGAAGATGCCAGGCCTTCTGTTGTAATAGCAGTGCAGGCCGTGTTTTCTACTATCCAGAACCACATCCACCAAAACCAGACAACAGGTTAGACCAGAATGAGCTGCCTGGGCACCCTGGCGCTCAGCCTGCTGTTTCCCCATGCAGGTCCTCCAGGCGGGGTGGAGCAGGCAGAGAAGGAAGACGAAAGTGTACATGTGAGAATGTGGTAGGTGGGAAGTCAGCTTAAAGAGTTTCAACAATAAATGTAAATCAGTAAAATCACTTTTTTAAAAGTGCAAAAGCAAACAAAATCACTGCGTGCAAAGCCAGTTGACTCCATCTGTAGCAGGTGCACAAGCCGGTTGATGCCATCTGATGCTTTGCTCCCCCACTCCCAGGCCCCAGCATTTACTCTTTTCATGCACATTGGCCCAACTTCCCACAGTCAGCAATGAATGCTCCACCCTGAGACCCTCTGGACATCAGAGCCACCCTCAAACAGTGCCCCGGCTTCTCTGGCTGGGTGCCTGGGATGTGTCCTCCCTGGTCACCCAGCACTCCCCAGGATCATGCACTGGAGGCCCACAATGCAACAAGGTTCACAACATACCCTTTGGTGGCTTCCTTCCCTTGCCTTCTGGGTCTGCCTTCTCCACTGTCCTACCCATGTTTCCTGAAATCTTCCACATCAGTTGCACTAAAATTCTTCTATCAGTGTCTACTTCTGGGGGAACCCAAACCAAGACATCCTCTGACCTTTATCCCCTTTATTAAAATCTGCTCTCTTCCCTTGTTTAACAGGTTTAACTTTCCTTTAAACTGTTCATTCTCAAACGGCACCAGTTTGGAGTGGCTCCTCCAGCCAAACATATGTGTTTGATACAAGGCATCTCCAAGTTTCACAAATCCTTTCATGATTCTAAGGAACTTTCCCAATTCTCTGGTAGACTGGAATTTGTTGTTATTAGATGTTTGTTCTGGTATCTGGACCACAGGCTTTCACCTGGTAATATATTTTCTGACAGATTATATGAGTAGGGTCATGACATAGGTCATGTTTTAAATAGATGATGGGAATTTAGAACTCAAACAAATTTTCTTGTGGGTCCTTTTATAAAGCAAACCCACATTTATTAATTTTCATGCATTTTGTTTCCTTAAAGTGAACTGTACCCACCTTGATTTAAATGGGACTTCCTTTATAGTCTCCTCCTTTTGTTATGCTATTTCTATGAATGCCATTTAGCCTATTTCCAAGGACGTAATACAGAACTATCTGAAATACAATATTAATGGTACAGAGTCAGGAAATTAGTTTTCTTCCCCACCATCATGTTAGGACTAGCATAATATTTCTTTTTCAGGCATTAATGCTTTGAGGGGTGCTAGATAAATCACTGACTCTGCATTCTTTGGTTTGTCCAGTGTATTATTAATCAGTAAATTAATATTTGAGGTTATATGAACTAAAGAATGAGACTGTATATCTTTCTTAGAAATAAAATATTAGGGTTTATTTCAGTATAAAATCAATGTACACACAGAGAAAACTAGAATAATTCAGGGAAGTAGAAGAAAGGAAAACAAAGCACCCACATTTCACCTGCATAAAGAATCTCAGCATTTCATTTTAGTGTATTTTCCCCCAATCGTTCTATGTACAGGTTTTATATGTTCACTGTCATTGGAGCATAAGCACATTCTATGTTATTATCTCTTGTTGGACATCAGACATCATCTTACTGGCAACATGAAATTCCCAAGAGTAGATTCACTATGGTTTACTTCTCCAGTTCCGTATGTTCAGACACTTTTCCCCTATTTTTGCTATTATAAATAATGCCCAGCAGGATTTAGTTTTTGTGTTTTTTCCTCAGTTTCTTCTCCAGCTGTTGTTAATCCTCATTCAATGATGGGTAGATCCCATGCTACATAGATAATGGGTATCTGGTAACTTTCTTCCACATATGTTGAGTGCCTGCTCTGTGCTGGGCATCTTGAGGGAGCGAAAGATGAATGAGACACAGCATCTATCTGCAAGGAGCTGGAATCTGGAAGAGGAGCACAGACCTGTAGTCTATAAACATCAGCAGCCCAGTAAGAGTTCTACACAGGGTACTATGAAAGTACAGAGGAGCAGGTCTCTACCTCTAGCTAGTGAAGAGTTTTAGAAGCATGAATAAGACTTTTCCAGACATATAGCACAGATTAAAAAAATAAGAAAATAGATCAGGGTAATGTGAGAGCAGTGGGAGGAGGCAGCAACAGTATACAGGGTGGATAGGGGAAGCCTCTTCAAAGAGGTGACATTTGAATTGAGACCTAAATGACAAGAAGTTTCCAGCCATTCAAGGACCTGGTGGAAGAGTGTTCAAGGCAAAGGAACAGCATGTACCAAGGAGGCTTGAGTGCTCTTGGCTTATTCAAGGAAGATCATGATGGGAATGACATGAGTGAAAAGGGGAGTAGTAGAGTTGCCATCTGGGAATGTGAGATGAAACTAAAGTGGGTCAAATGAGAGGATTTTGGGGTAGGGTTGAGAGCTCAACTGATGTCGGAGAATGTAAGTCAGGAGTGCTACCAATGCATAAGGTTGCATTACATATTCAACACTGCTTTGTAGCAACAGAAGTAGAGAAGGCAAATGCATTGATATGTTGTTGGAGGTTGCAGAGTAAGCATAGCAAAAGACAGTGGTGGAGAGGAGTGGAATATACTGGGAATACAGAGTTTGTGCTCTCAGGGTAGGCTGCATAAGAAAAGGGTGGAAGATGAGAAGATTGGAAGAGGTGGGTGTGACAAATAGAGGACCAGGGATTTAATTGTAAGATTTCATTCAGTGTGTGCAACATATCAAATGTGCATAAGAATTCTTTCATTTGGGACGTGTGTGGTGGGAAGCACAGGGCCTCTGGAGCCAGTCAGGTCTGCAAAGAATCGTAGCTTTGTCACTTACTATCTGTTTGACATTTGACAAATTGGTATATTGGGGTCTCAGCTTCTTACCTGGAAAAGAGAGAAAATGATACTGGGTGGAGCCACTTGTAGAGGTCAAAAATGGTCAACTATAGGCAATTTCATATGGCTCAACCTAATGATTACCCTCACAGGATGGTTGTGAGGCTCAAACAGGATATTTGATTAATACCTGGCAAAATGCTTATTACATATTAGTATTCCCCTTAATAAAGGTGAAAAATATTAGCGTCAATGTTTGATGACCTTTTTCAAAATGGCAGGATAAACACTGGTTCATTGCACATTATATACTTAATTTATATCTTGCCTTGTTTCAGAAACAATTTAAGGAGACTTTTGCACATAGTTGGTGCTAAATAAATATTTGGGTACTAGTGAATTAATGTTTCTGTTTAGTTTTGCTCCTTGGCCGTTTATGAGCCATTATTTGGTACCTTACTAGAATTTGATGAAACACTGGAAAGCCCAATTTGGACTGATCTTTTCCAGAAAAGTGTGTAACAAAGTCTTCTTTTGTACTTCTGTGACAGGAGTCTTTTCCTCAGAGCAGCCCCATGCAGTGCTATCTGGTGGATGTTCAGCAATAGGCTCTTTAGAAGTCAGGGGTGCGGGTGTGGGTGGACCTGATTTGTAGTGTTTCCCAGTTGCTGTGGTATAGATACTTCCATCGACCCACAAATACAGACAACAGACTGTTGGTTACCATAGGGAAAAGGTGAGGGGTTGGATAGAAGAGGTGAAGGGGATAAAGAGCTACAAACTGCAAACTGCAAATTAAGTTAGACATAGGAATGGAAGTACAACATAGAGAATATAACCAGAATTATTGTAATACCTTGGTATGATAATGGGGCAACTGCACATTGTGGCAAGCATCTAGTAAGGTATGTAATTATCGAGCCACTATGTTGTACATATGAAACCAATATAATAGTGTATATCAGCTTTATTCCAATAATGAAAAAAAGAATCTTCCCATCACTGCTGATTTCAAGCTACCAACCTGATACCATTGAATGCAGAGTTGGGAAGAGATGAGTGCAGTGAGACCCGATCTCCACTGGCCCCAAGACACGGGAAACCCTACTGGAGGGTAGTGCTCTATAGATCAGAACTGATGGCATTTATAGGATATTTGTTTGATATTTATGCTGCAAATAAAGAATTTTCACAATTACTAAACGTTTTTGAAAAACACAACTAAACAGCAAACTGCCAAAATGGAACAAAACAATAATTAAAATATTTATCGCTACCCTGGATCCATACGACACCTTCTCATTAAATTGCTTTTCTTGATGAGACAACCTGCAGGGTTTTACATTTCTTTTCTCCTTTTGTCAACCTATTATTTTAATGACGAAAATACTAATAAGTATTCCCAAGAAAAAAGTACTATGTAATTTCATTTATTGACTCTTGTTGATCTTACTGGCTTAGATCTTGGGAAACCTCTCTTTGGTGGGATCATAAAATCTAAGATCACATTAAAAAAAGCTGTGAAAGACTGTGAATCACAAATAGGGGAATTGCTGAAAATATGGATCCTTTTATCAATGATGTGCTTTAAGACTTTAAAAATGCTTCTGCAAATAAAATTTTCACTCTAAATCAGGGATACTAAATGGGAAGTAGTATTGGCTGGGGGAGTTGTGGATTTTAGAAATCGATGGTGGCATTTTTTGGTTGTCACAATGATTGGGGGACACCACTGACATTTAAACCATGGAACTAGAAATTGTCCCATGGTCCAAATGACCTTCAAATGTCCTGCCAAACCTTCCTGTAGCTGAAAGTGCAAGTACAGTATAAATCGAAGGATGCTTGCATTGAGTTTGGCTTAATACTTTCCAAGAGTTGTTCACCATGTTGGGAAATCATAGCAACAGGGCCAGTACTGATTTTGTGATTTGAGCTGTCACTGAAGTGTACCCATTTCCGTCTGTGTCTCCAGCTGTCACTCACAAGGATTCTGTGATTAGTGTAAGCATTTGGCAACATTTTGCCTTCTAGTGTTGCCATGGCTGAGGGTTTTCATTTTGAGGTGTATGTGAGTTTATTCTGTTACTTTCCTTTCATTTCTCCTTTCTACTAGGTGATTATGTTGAGTTTTTTACAATGATATGTAAGTCTGTGGCATCACCTATTATTTCATTTCAGGTTGATACAGGAGGGCTACTAAACACATACTATAAAAGGGATCATTGGGTCTGAGACCACTGATTTAAATAAGTCGTCCTTAGCATGATACGACAACAGCATTTCTGCTTCCAAGGCCCCTGGTGTATCTGCCTACCAACTGCCATCGAACACTGGCATATCACATTCCCTTACTTCCACACTGTAGAAAGATTGCTCAGTTCTGCCCGGTCACTACCATGTGTGGTCTAAAATAACACTTTAATCTATTTTCTTGATCAGTGCTTACAGGTTTGTCATTTGGAACATTTGGTGCCCTTTCAGACAAAGGCAGGAGCAAAAAGTCCAGTGGAGCAAATCTTGAGGTAGTTGTCAAATGAAGTGAACCTAAATTTCCTTGAGTTTAGAATTTTCTCCTGAGGAATTTGGAGGCCAGCATTAACAAGCACATCTGTTTCGTCTCATGCCCTACCTATTGGCAACAAACACACTGATGAGAAAATAGGCACTCCGTGCTGTGCACACAGTAACAACAAATAAATAGATACTTTGAGCTGGATTCAAATATGAACCTACAGATCATGTCGTCAACACAGTGAAAGAGAAGAAAATGCATCATCAGTGAATAAACCTGTAATGGATGTGCAGGGCTAACCTGTGGCAAGAATGCAAAGTAGCTGGCATTTGTTTCCAGCACTTCCATCTCCTTTCTTTGGTGTTCTTTTCTTCCCTCAGTGCCTCCCACAGCGGCAAGCCTAAGGCTCAGTCAACATGCCATTAGCAAGCCTTTCTGAGCTGCTTGTACTGTATGCCAGGCAGGGTGGTAGGGACGATCAAGCCCTTTTCTGATTTGAAGGAGTCTCCCTGTCAGAAGGAAGGGGTCTGAGAACTTTGATCCTTACCAACTCCAGAATCTTTATAAAGTAGATAGTCTCCTTTTAGAGATCAGCATAGTGGTTCTCTTGGATGGGGGCCAGTGACTGGGAAGGGGCTTGAGGGCTTCTGGGGAGCAGGTAATGTTGTATTTCTTTTTTTTTAATTGAGGCAAAAAATGCATATCATAAAATTTTCCACCTTCATCATTTCTACGTGTACAGTTCAGTAATGTTAAGCATATTCACATTGTTGTGTACAGATCTCCAGAACTTCTTCATCGTACAAAACTGAAACTCTGTGCCCATGAAACAAACTTCCCATTCTCCCTGTCTCCAGCCCCTGGTAATCACCATCCTACTTCTGATTTCTATGAATTTGACTACTCCTGACAGCTCATATGAGTGGAACCATACAGTGTTTGTCCTTTGGTGACTGATAAATTTCACATAGCATAACGTCTTGAAGGTTCATCCGTACTCTAGCATGTGATGGGATTCCCTTCCTAAGGTTCTATTTCTTGGATTGGGTGCTGGTTACCTGAATATATTCACTTTGGGCAAACTCGTCCAGCTGTGTACTGATTAACTGGATGCACTTCTGTACACATGTTCTACTTCCAAAAAAGAGTTTACCTTTAAAAAGTAGATGGAGACAGAATTTTAAAATCATTACTACTGTTTTTTACTAAGATATTAATAACTTGTGGTCATGTTTCCCACGAGTGTTGTGTAAGTGCCAGTTAGAGAAGACAATGCTCAACTCACTGGCATACTTACTGAGGGTAGAACATCAGAAGGGATGGCTTCAGACAGGCCCTCTTCAAATCTCACCCGATGTGCCGCTCTGAGCCCCTTTTACAGAAGCCTGGTGCTCCCCAAATCACAGTCCAAAGTCACTAAAAATAGAGCAGAAGGTGGGGAGAAAACTTTTCTTCAAGAGGAGAATGAAGTTGGAAAGAAAGCTCATTAAGATAAAATTTTAGGAGAAAGAACACTACAATGTTAGCTGAAGAGAATCTTGGGGTTGCCAGATTTGGCACACACACACAAAATCACTACAGGACACCCAATGAAATGTGAATTTCTGATAATTAACAAAGAAGTTTTTAAGGTAGGAGCATGTTTCAAATAGTGCAAGGGACATACTTGTACAAAAAATATATTCAGAGAAATGTGGTATCCACATATAAATCAAGTATAAAAATCAAATGAGTATTCATATTTGAACTGACTGTTTATAGTTCATAATGCGTGAGCAAAACCGAAAGTTTCAGTGATGACTGCCCTTGTACTGTTCACCATGTAAGAACTTATTCACTATGTAAGAATTTGTTCTCCATGTAAGAACTTGTTTGTTATGCCTCAGAAGATTGGAGACTGACGAAAATTAGGCTTGGGGTGGATTAATGATTGTGCATTGAGCATTGACTCCCCTA
The DNA here is from genome assembly GCF_030020395.1 of Manis pentadactyla. Taxonomy (NCBI): domain Eukaryota; kingdom Metazoa; phylum Chordata; class Mammalia; order Pholidota; family Manidae; genus Manis; species Manis pentadactyla. Next base: position 18,878,538 of record NC_080038.1, read on the forward strand.
TACAGAATTTTATTGTTGTTAACAACCATTTGATCAATAAATATGAGAGATGCCCTCACAAAAAAAAAAAGAGTACACACTTCCAATGGTAAAATAATAAGTAACCGGGATGTAATGAATATAGTCCAAGATATTGTAACAGCTTGGTATGGTGATAGCTGGTACCTAGAATTGTCATGTATATAAATGTTGAATCACTATGTTGTACACCTGAAACTAATGTAATGTAATACTATGTGTCAACTACCCTTCAATAAAAAATAATTATCTACAAAAATATATATATATATATTCATTGTTTATCTGAAATTCACATTTCACTGGGTGTTTTGTGTTTTATCTGGCAACCCCAGCTGCATGGGAAGGGTGAGGGAGATAAAATCATAGGCAATGTGAAAAATGTCTTTTCAATATGGGGAACCACCCCAAAGCCAGATTCACTGACAAGTACCTAGGATTGGATAACAGTCCCTGCCCTAAGCAAGGGAAAAAACTTTCCACTAGGAATTGGTTTGATGTTGCAGTTAACAACAACCAGGGGAGCTTTCTTGAATATCTTGCTAGGGATCCAGAGTTTAAAAGAAATCCCATCACATTCAGTGTTTCCCAGAGACATGAGTGACAGAAACTGCCTGGGATGATGGTATGTGGGCTGCAGGCAGGAAAGGGAAGGCCTTCTGAAAGGCCTGGTAGTGTCTTGTCAGTTTTCATCTGAAAAAATCCTTGATGTATATAAATAGGGGTTGCCATTAAAAGTACTACATTAATACCTGTGGGGAAAAAAAATTCCTAAATTCTCCACCCTCCCTATTCATCAAAATAAAAGCATCCAAGATTCACTCAAGGTGAATGAGCAGTTGTTCTGCAAGAGTGGGGCTTGTCACACAGTTTCTGATTCCCTTTGAAGCCCTGCAGTTCAACCCTTTCTAACTCTGACTCAATGGGAGGGAGAGGGATAATCAGGATGAATCAATGAAAATTCTGAGGCTTATTGTTTAAAAGAAATACATTTTTAAATTGCAAGTACACAATGAGAATTAAGTCATTAATGAAATGATTCTAAATGGAGGTTTTGCAAGGCCTATTTTACTGATTTATTTTAAAATCAGAAGTATAATCGCATATCGT